>NC_035449.2:23850689-24572356 GCF_002127325.2 Helianthus annuus
CCACTGAAAAGGTACAGAGGGCTGAACTGCAACACTCGACGGCAATAGATCTGATATAGCACGAGCATTGGGGCTTTCTTCTTCATACAATTATTGTTTCGGAGAAGCCCGGGGTGCTACATGCAGCTTTATAAACCGGAAGCGAATAAATCATTTCGTTGAATGAAAAGAGAAAGCCGATAGATACTTGGAGTGAGGATTGAGGCTGTGATGGTTAAACATAGGAAGATGATTTGATTAAATAGGCAGTTTGGGTGCACTTTGGAACCCTAAAAGTGCAATGAAAGTTTTTTATTGGGTTCTAGAATCCGTTGCTAACACGGGCCCATTGACTGGGTTTTCAGAGTCTGGTTTTGACGGTTTCTAAGTCAAATCGTGAGTTAAACCATTAATAATGGTTTTTTGTTATTGAATCCAAACGGCTGAAATTTAAACCGAACCTTTACTAATGGTTTGGTTCCAATAGCATCCTCAAACAAAGCATTGTAAACATCATTCGTTTCTGCGAGAAACAACCATTTAAAAAGATAAAAGAAGAAAGGGTATAGTTACATACCTTTATCGTTAACAGCATAAATCCGGTATTTGTTATGCTTATGCCACAACCTACTCATTCTAAACGCCACCTACACGGTTTCCTTGATTGGATTGATAGGTGCGGGCATCTGCGTCAACAACTCAATCTTGGCATCCAAAGAGAGGAAAGTCATAACCACAAGGTTGACATGACAACGGCACAGACTTAAAAACTTCCTTTTTTTTCCAATCGTGAAACCTCTGCAGAGGAATACCAATGTGTCGTTACCCACTTCGTTGGTGGAACTGGTACCAACTGGTTCGCCCACTCAACTTGTAGAAAGCAAGAAACATTTCACAATTGGGTTCAATCCCCAACACCTTACAAAAGAACTCGAAATGGGCCATCCGTCTCTCCATCTGATGCATCTAGGATATGTGAAACCCATAAATAGTTAACAAAGAAGAATAAAAAATTGTGATCGGAATACGAAAGTTGCAACCATGGAAGAACTTAGAATATAAAGAGATCTTGTCGTCGGGAGGGTTTGCAATCGTACAGACCTCGACCGGAAACTCAACCTCCCGTTCTTCGCATAGCTCATAATTGTGTCAAAAGGTCTCGAAATCTTTTCTACTTCATAGAAATTTTGGCGACGGTCAACAACGACGCTCCCCGTTTACCTGCTTACTTCTTTAATTTAGGAGGGTCCGAGGAGGATGCCATCGGAGAATTATGGTAAAGTTTGGAGAAAAAAAGGAAGAAGATCTTGGGTTTTTTCTAGTAAAGAAGAGAAACGGAGAAGAAGGTGAAAACGGTGGGAAGAAAACGGTAGGCGACGTTTTCGTATGAGTCGGCGACTTTTTCTACGAGTAGTTGGAGATTTGCAAAACTCGTTTGAATTTTTCCAAAAAATACGTGAAGCTACGGGAGTACTCGGTTTTTCGGGTATACAAAAATGTACGTCAGCTATTCGTCAACTTGCGTACGGGACCTCACCGGACTCGTGGGATGAATACTTAAAAATGTCAGAAAAAGTATCGCGCGATAGTCTTGAATATTTTTGCCAAGGTAGTATTTTAAATGTTATTAATTGTTGTTATTGTTAGTAGTAGTATCTTCAATACTAGTCTATTAAATTATTATTATTATTATTATTATCTATAGGTGTGATACGATTATTTGGTAAGAGATATCTTAGGAGGCAAACATGGAGCGACATTCAACAAATATTCGAGGTGCATGAACAAGTCCACAGTCTTCCCGGTATGCCTGGAAGCATCGATTGCGTGCATTACTCATGGGGAAATTGTCCAACGGCTTGGCGAGGTCAGCATGAGCGAGGCGATCATCCAGGCCCAAGCATTATGCTTGAAGTCGCGACATCATATGATCTTTTGGTACAGCCGGATCCAACAACGACATCAACGTTTTTCATTCATTACCGATTTTCAATGATATTGTTAATGGAGTTGCACCTGGGCAAGTCTTCTATGTGAATGATCAAGAGTACAAGTATGGATACTATTTGTCCGATGGTATAGGGCACTATTGTCAAGGCGTTTTCACACCCACACGACGACAAAAGAAAACTTTTCACAAAAAAAAAACAAGAGTCCGCATGAAAAGACGTTGAACGTGCATTTGGGGTTCTGAAGAAGCGTTAGGCGATCACTTTCAATGCGACAGGTATGTGGGCAAAAGAAAAAAATAAGAGATGTTATGTACGCGTGCTTGATTCTACATAATATGATTTTGGAGGATGAAGGTAAGGTGATATGCCAAAGCTATTAAGGTGATGTTCCACGACCTCCTTGTACGATAAGCAACGAGCAGAGGCTTCGAAATCGCGCGGAAATTCGTTCTGATGACCTTTGTAAACGCCCTTCGTGCGGATTTGGCTGAGCACGTTTGGCCTTATCATTCTCAAGAGTTGGGCTCGGACTCAGAAGAGGATTCGGCTTAGTTATATTTATTTTATTTGTTTTTTTGATGTTTTTGGTTTTAAAAATATGTTTTTTTTTCGTTTTTTTTTCTTCTTACGTTGTATATATATTTTTTAATTTAAAATTTAATGGAATTTTATAACTTTTTAAATTACAAGTGTATTTAATAATATTACATTATATTTGTTAATATATAAACTAATATAAATAAATTATAATAATAATTAAACAATGATTACATACTCCTCAACCAAGCCCCAACCAAGCCTCTACCATTACACCTCTTTGGGAAATTCTGACTCAGAAAAAAGTGTACATACGTGTCACCTACGTGGCAGCACTTTTTTTCTCATCCAAGCCCCATAACACATATGGTCGCTTCGGCGATGGTTTTTGTAAGTTGCGAGTATTAGATCGCGAGCTCCGCCCTAATCTCATTTTTAGGATAAGACCTCCTTGATTGTTTCCAAAACCTTGGTTTACCAGTGATGCATCAACCTGGCAACAACCTTCGGTGCTCCCGTATGCCTGAAACCTATTGGCTTTTATTTGTGCTACTTAAAGTCAGATACAACCCTTGGACCGGTCCGGGTAAAGATCACTGCTTGTTGAACTATCGGGGGTCCAACTTATCCGGATTGAATATTACTTAATCTTATCAGGAGAAGATTAAATGTTTCTAGAAGTGTTGGCGCAAATATAGGATTGCTAGGCACAAGCATGAGGACATGCATGAAATTATGGTGGGAGAGTGTTACGGGCCAAATGTTTGAACACAACATTTGCTAAGGGTTTATAGTTAAATGCTGGCTAGTCGTTTTTACACAGTGAACGCACCACTAATATAGAGCCGTTGTCGCTCTCCTAATGAATCTAAGGCATGCCGAAACTAGTGACCTATGTCATAAGAGGACAGACAGGCCCGAACAACCAGGTGTGCCACACAGGGCCTCGAAAGATGACTCATGACAAAATGTCTTTTTATGTGATAAGGGGACACTTGAAAAAAGAACATTACTATGTTGAATTCTATTCACATTGCTGTTTTGGTCAAAAATTACCTGAGCAGTTAAGTGATCGAATTAGTTTTGTGAGGTAGTGTGCTAGCAATGCTTGTGGAAAATATGTTGGTTTGTTAGTTTGCAAGAACAGTTTCAGGATATAGTCCCAGGATATGAAACTATATCAACAATCAAACAACAATGAGCTGAAAAAGTAAAAATGGACACATGATATACGAGGAAAGCCCTTAATCAATCTAGATCTCCGGCATAAAACCTCGGGAGCTGACAATAGTCGGCTGCCTTGTTCTTCTTATTACTTCAATGTTCAGGATACAATGCAGGATATGGCTTAGATCGACACTAAGTGTTACAGCGATTACAAGTGTTGAGTGTTAGTGCGTAATAGAGAGAAAAAAGGTGTGAGTTCGAGAGAACAGAGTGTGAAGTGTGCGTTCCTATCGATCTGGCCTTCTATTTATAGTTACAAATATTGAACTAACTTTTCTATAAACTAGGGATACTCCGGAATATTCCCTTTTGAACGTTAGAGACCTCTTCTTCCGGCTTCAACGTTCCTTTTCCAACTGATTAGAGCGAGTCTTCAAGAGAATGAGTCCACATGAACGTTATGAACCTACAGCCATGACCTGCACGTGAATAATTAGTAACTGCCAGGATACGGCATCAGAATGTTACCAATATCCTGATTCGGTATCATGGTCATAATCAGAAATAATAAAGACAGGATATGATTTCAAGATATGGGTTCAGAAAACCACCCATAACAATTGCAACCTCCATTTATGTGTTATACAAGTTGATAAAAAAAAACACGAAGAAAACAAAGTCGTGCTTTGTTTAAGACTTAAGAGTAGTTCCAAGAGATAAAGAACGCACTAACCTAAGAATAAGTATTTTTTTGTCAATTGTACTCACATACCCATGCGTTTCCAAATTTTACTAATCCCTACAAGTTTTCTATGGGTGTATTCAAAATTACTCTACTGATGTTTCAAGGTATTCAAAGTATAATCATGCTATATCATTTTTTCAAAAATAAAAGTTTCAACAAAAACATTACTAATCATAATTTGCACTAATCTATTATATCTAATAAACATGTTAAATAAGGGCTGACGTGGCGCGTTATAAGAGCTTCTAATTTGATGTGGCGTGTGATAAGGGCATCTAGATGTGGGTTTGGGAGGGAAAAAATTCGGGTCTTTTTTTCTTGATATGGGCAGACATGGGATCCGGGTTCTGACCCGGATATAAATACCATCTAAATCACGCTCCTTTTGTAATCCCTGTTCTAAACCCTAGCCTCTCCATCCTTCCTCTTTCGCCGCCGCTTCTCTTCGTGCCCTGAAACCTTCCTTCCCCTTTGTTGTTCTACTTCATCATCTTTCTATTATTCTCGGTGAACTATGACATCTCTTCAAATCACTGACCTTTATCTTCAAGTAACAATGTAACATCCAACAAAATGGGATCCAAAAATCCGACCCGTTTTGAAACCGAACTTTAAATAAGAGAACGGAACCAACATTTCCTTATGACTTAGTTCATTCATTTATCTATTTGTGCTTTTATAAACTAGATGCTTAGCAGTGAATATTAACTAAATATATATAGAACTAAGTTAGTTTCCATTTAACCTAGTTAGTTGTAGTAACTAACTAGGTTATATATATATATATATATATATATATATATATATATCTTAACTTAAAAAAAAAAGAAAAAAAAAGAAAGAAAAGAGAACGCATGACCACTCCACCACCACTTTTGTTATGTTATCCACTTTCAATATCCATACATACATACATAGCTATGAATTCAAAACAATTGCCGCCCATTATTCCATCATCGAACCTTGCAAAATTTTCAATCTTCCCTATTTTCTCGTGATAGACAGCTAATACATGGTTTCCATACTTATTAATATCATGAACCTGGACGTAAACCCGGATCAATACAACCTCGCAACTTGGGCAAATTTAAGAACCCATTTATTACCTTTTATTAGCAAATTCTTATATACGAACCCATTATTCCCCTGAGGGTTTAGACCATAAAAGAAAACACACACCCTTCATATTCGTCTGTGACGATGCCGGTTACCGGAGAACTCGTACCTTCACCGGAGACATCCGGAGTACGACGGAGCATGGCAGAGGGGCGCACTTCCGGCAACAGGGGAAACGGTGAACTGGCGGTGGCCGGTGGGATCTTTTAGCGGAGAGAGAAGGATGGTCGGCCCTTCCTCTTGCCGGCGACGATGACGGACGGCAGCGGTTTGGTTCGAGTTTCGGTCAGTATCGGATTAGATCAGTTTGTTTCGAGTATGTTGCACCTCGCCGGAGATCGAAGCTCGCCGGAGACGAAGACGACAACAGAACTCGGCTGAAGTTCGCAACAGGAACTCGTCTCGTTCAGTACACTTCTATAACCTTTTGTTCTTTTATATTTTCGTTTCCTCTATTTTAAAAACAACCAATTCTATAACTCATGTTCATAAGAAAATTGAGTATGGTTGCTTGTTGAATGGGTGTTCGGCTGGGTAATGAGTGAACAAGATAACCATTGGAGGCAATTTGATATTTTTTTAAAGAATGATGATTCTACATAACAATCAATTGGTCTGATGTCAGTAACAAACCATGGGAGTCTCGGTTTTGACAACTCCGACAACCACGCGGGTGACAGTATCGACCCGACCCACATGCTACCTTGTTATTAAGATGTTGAGTTTAAACAGTTTTAAATGTTGTTAATTACCATTTTGTTTCTTTTTTTTCTTTTGAATCAATTTGGTTCTAAAAATTTGATCAGTTAATAAAACATTTTATTACTAACTAAATAAACCTTATTATTAAGGATATTTTATTAATTAAATAAATCAGAATAATAAAAAAAAATCAAATACAAATGTTTATACGGTGATCATACATATACGTAATAATATATAGACGGGTAAACTTCTAACCTTCCGAATGGGGACAATACCCGACCTCACCCGGATCTTTCGAATCTAAGAAACACAAAATGTGCCTTGCATATAAACATAAAAGGGCACATCGGTAAAATTCACCTTATTGTTTTCCCTCCTTTTTATTAGGATTATTTATTTTAACCAATAAATATTAACAAGCTCGTTATCATTTAGGATAACCGTTTCGTTCTCTTGGGTTTCCCAATCTTTTCTCGTCCGTTAATTCAAGAAATCTTTATACGCAACCAATGTGAGTATACTCGTATTTCCCCCTTTTTACTTTCACCACTTTTGGGGTGTAACATGTTTACTTATCAAAAACTTACACATGAACATTTTGCTTAAACACATGAACATTCCTATAACATGCTTGTATACGTGATGGCTTGATACTTTAAACTTGGGTGATACTTATGTGTTGAATTTATCATTAACTTCGTATGAGCCAAACCGTGACATATGTAGCGCTATAGGATTAACGACCCGCCCTTTATCATCGGTAATGTCATGAGCATATTGCGTTTCCTTGGTTTGATATGTTAGACACATGCCATATTTAAATGTTTATCTTGAATCACATGCTTGCTATGAGGAATTGTTTAAAACTTATCTTTTGCTATGTACGTACCAAACTTGTATACTCGCCTTTGTTTTTGCATTGAATTGTATTTTTAAACATGTTACAGGTTGATGATGACGATGCTATGAAAAAAAGTAGCGTTGATGCCTAGATACACATATAGACGTTTAGGTTTAATATGTTGTATAAATTTTGCTTATGTTGTTATGTATTACTTTTGGAACTTGTTGTTATTTGAGTTTATGTAATGTTGACTATTGAAGTTATGAAATAAAATTGGGATCATCTAAATATTGTCACAAATAGCGTTATGATGTCTCTAGCAATCTTCACACTTCGTCTCATCCCGATGTTTCCGCCATTGGTTGGGGTGTGACAGATTGGTATCAGAGCCATAACTATAGGGAATTAGGTAGGATTGCCTTACTTTTGCCTAGTCTATAGTAGGAGTACTCTGATACCAGATGGTATCAGAGCCATAACTATAGGGATTAGGAAAAGTAGAAATGCTTTAACCTAGTCTATAGTTTTTGAGCTTTATTCGTATGTTTTACTTGAAACTACTTGCATGCTACTTTATTTGCCTTATTTATTCTCCTTTGATCTTTTAAACATATGTGTCACTTATGTGTTAATACTCGACATGCGATCCTTATGTGTTAATATTTGTTTCATTGTGTGTTAATGCTTGTTTATTATGTTCGATACTTGTTATATTATGTGTTGATACATTTTTTTATTGTTCTAATCCTTATGTGTTACTCTCGACATGCCTTCTTATGTGTTTATGCTTGTTCGTTTGTCCTTTTAACATACGCTCTCCCTAAGGCATTTTACTCGATTTTTCTTAAACTCGAAAACACTAATATTGTACAAAAGAGACAAGTTTACCAAAATAGGCATGAAACCCACAATTTGGTAAACAACTCTCATCCCGCTTGATTTATTTTTGTTGCACGAAATTACACCATTAAGTTTGGAGTAAAATCCACATCTTAATGGAAATTTCAAATTTCAAATTTCAAATTTCAGATTTCAGATTTCAAATTTCAAATTTCAAATCCAATTTCTAGTGGACCCTCGTTAACGTGTCGAAATTAAATTTTGACCCGACGAGTACCAACCACACTTAGGGTACGAACTCGTCAAGCTAGGGGTGAAACCCGCATCTAGTCGACTAGTCCCACTCCTTGATTTTACATAAATCTCGCCAAGTCTCGAATTTTTCGATTGAATTGGGGCATGTAGTAACCGGAAGGGTGAATGCCGTTAACCTACTTGTCGGCGAGAGTATACCACCTATTAGGCCAAAGCATGCTCTCAGATTCAAAAGACCTTTCGACCACTTTGGTTAGTCAACGTTCCATTTTGGAACCATCCAAATTTCTTTTATCAAACTCACGCTTTATTATTTTCGATCTTTTGTCAATTTTGAACCACTTTTGAGATTTCACTTTTGCGCATGCATCATGCTATTGCTCCTTATATGCTTATACATCATTAGCATGCATAATTTCTCGTAATTTTATTTACATTTTTTTGCTACTACAAGTGGAGATATATCAACAAGATAGGAGTGATTTCCTTATCTTGACGATTAACTTCACTTCTTTTTCTTATCTTACAACGACCTCGCCAACGGATTAGGGGTGATTCCCTTACCTAGGTGATCGTTAACGATACTTCCTTTTAATAGACTATATTATGTAAACACGATCATGTTTATATCTAAATCGCTTATCATTAGTCAAATCTCTAATTATACCAAAATGCATTGATTCTATAAACGAACTTCTTATCTTACAATCTATTTTCATATAGCTCACACACAAAATTCTTATCTTATGCCCCCAAACGCTTATTCCTCGATTTTCAAAATTTTGCGAAATGCTACTTATCAACCTAGTCGGTCTAATAAATTTATTGCTCACAAATATTCGTATTCCACGTAATTACTAAAACACACTCATCTCGCATCATTATACTGAAGATCGTTATTTTATTTTTTTTAATTGATAAACAAATCAACTTTTCATACAAAATATTACAAATATTATCCGATCGTTTATCAAAACTCTTTCCAAGATCAACAAAAAAAAAAACATTTTATTAAGGACACCTTTCACGATCACTAAGTTCATATACCAAATTCCTTTTTCTAAGGATTAACTTTTTCACAAGAATCTTGTAAACTTCAAAATTTTCTAATACAAAGTTACTTAAAACGATGCAAACTTGTTAATCCCAAGAACTTTTCAAGACCTCGCTCGATACGCCAATTAAATTCAAAACACGTGGGCAAGGAAACTTCATAAGGACGACAAATTTTCAACTATGTAAATTCTTTTAAAAACCGTAGTAGCATTTCCATTCATTTCCAAAGTACCTTTTTCACATAACCAATAGACGTTTTATACTCTCTTTACATTCACAAACTAGAGTATATATTTCGTAACAATTCAATCTATTTTAAACTCCACGTTTGCGCAAACACCTATTTATGCATATCACTTTACACGTTTTAGACAGTAGCTCACAACAATCTCATACGTGTCACTCATTCTCTTTTTCTTCATACTCAAAACTTTCAAATCTTTTACGCGCATAAACTCATGCATTTCGATTTATACTATAAACAAAATCATTAGTTCCTACATCCATACTTATACATTCTATGCCTTTACTTATGTTCACACTTACACATTTATGTTATACTCATGATTCAAAATTCATACGTTTTACGTTTATACATACACTCACAGTTATACACTTACGTTGCCCTTACATCCATGTCTATACTACATTCTTATTCATATTCATACTCATACGATATATGTTTTTATTTGCACTTATGCAACTTTGTTACACTTATATTCATACACATATAATTTGTTCATACTTAAACCTTCATGTTTTACAGCTATATTCACGTATTCGTACTCATATGCTTTGTGGTTATACGTATTCTCATATTTGTACTCACATTTATACTCATTTTTTTTCATACACGTCATACTTATACTGGTAATCTTACTCTTGTCATGCGATTTGTGTTTATGCTCACATGCGTATTCATGTTTAAACTTATACCATGATCATGCTTTTCGTTTTACTCAAAATTTATACACTCGCACATGTACGCGAGCGAAACCTGAGGGACTCGCTTACGTTGGTCTTATACTATTTGAAACGCAAACGTGCTTACATGCTACATTTCTATGCACACACAATCTTATCTTCAATTTATGTATACCTTGATTCATACGCAACTAGTAAAAGCTATGCGGATCATGCGACGATTGGTATAATCGCGGGTGCACACGGGATTATAGTAGTAAGCGCATGAAAACCATAGAGTGTACTACTGCGTATGGTAAGACATGGAGCGTAACATGACACCGAATACGAGACAGACGTAATATGGTTAAAACATGGTGGATACGCCGCTGGTACGTCCTATATATAAGTGTTTTCACTATGTTATCAAACTTTCGTAAAGCGTGCCATGAGAAATTCAGTGTTTTGCAGACCTTTTGGACCTAATTTAAACTTTAAACAACTCACAAACGCATTATATCCGATTATCCCGACGAGACTTCATTCTTAGCACACTACTTTCGTCTTTCCAATACTCACATCACCCTTACGCTCCCATTCATGGTTAGAGACCTTTCAACACTATCTTTTATTCTTGTTTATGTAAAAAGACATGTAGTTGGCCGTTACCTCCAAAAAAAAAAACCCCCGTTTTATGTAAAACGTCAAACCTTCTCGTTCCTCTTTATAAAACAATTTATTTTAAACAAAAACATTATGATCAAGTCTCAATTATTCCTTCTTTTGAATCTTTAGAAGTCTTCCTCTTAGATTTCGAGGACGAAATCTCCTAAAGTAGGGGAGACTGTAACATCCAACAAAATGGGCTCCAAAAATCCGACCCGTTTTGAAACCGAACTTTAAATAAGAGAACGGAACCAACATTTCCTTATGACTTAGTTCATTCATTTATCTATTTGTGCTTTTATAAACTAGATGCTTAGCAGTGAATATTAACTAAATATATATATAGAACTAAGTTAGTTTCCATTTAACCTAGTTAGTTGTAGTAACTAACTAAGTTATATATATATATATATATATCTTAACTTAAAAAAAAAGAAAAAAAAAGAAAGAAAAGAGAACGCATGACCACTCCACCACCACTTTTGTTATGTTATCCACTTTCAATATCCATACATACATACATAGCTATGAATTCAAAACAATTGCCGCCCATTATTCCATCATCGAACCTTGCAAAATTTTCAATCTTCCCTATTTTCTCGTGATAGACAGCTAATACATGGTTTCCATACTTATTAATATCATGAACCTGGACGTAAACCCGGATCAATACAACCTCGCAACTTGGGCAAATTTAAGAACCCATTTATTACCTTTTATTAGCAAATTCTTATATACGAACCCATTATTCCCCTGAGGGTTTAGACCATAAAAGAAAACACACACCCTTCATATTCGTCTGTGACGATGCCGGTTACCGGAGAACTCGTACCTTCACCGGAGACATCCGGAGTACGACGGAGCATGGCAGAGGGGCGCACTTCCGGCAACAGGGGAAACGGTGAACTGGCGGTGGCCGGTGGGATCTTTTAGCGGAGAGAGAAGGATGGTCGGCCCTTCCTCTTACCGGCGACGATGACGGACGGCAGCGGTTTGGTTCGAGTTTCGGTCAGTATCGGATTAGATCAGTTTGTTTCGAGTATGTTGCACCTCGCCGGAGACGAAGACGACAACAGAACTCGGCTGAAGTTCGCAACGGGAACTCGTCTCGTTCAGTACACTTCTATAACCTTTTGTTCTTTTATATTTTCGTTTCCTCTATTTTAAAAACAACCAATTCTATAACTCATGTTCATAAGAAAATTGAGTATGGTTGCTTGTTGAATGGGTGTTCGGCTGGGTAATGAGTGAACAAGATAAGCATTGGAGGCAATTTGATATTTTTTTAAAGAATGATGATTCTACATAACAATCAATTGGTCTGATGTCAGTAACAAACCATGGGAGTCTCGGTTTTGACAACTCCGACAACCACGCGGGTGACAGTATCGACCCGACCCACATGCTACCTTGTTATTAAGATGTTGAGTTTAAACAGTTTTAAATGTTGTTAATTTGTTATAATAAAGAAGATAACAATTTTGTTTCTTTTTTTTCTTTTGAATCAATTTGGTTCTAAAAATTTGATCAGTTAATAAAACATTTTATTACTAACTAAATAAACCTTATTATTAAGGATATTTTATTAATTAAATAAATCAGAATAATAAAAAAATCAAATACAAATGTTTATACGGTGATCATACATATACGTAATAATATATAGACGGGTAAACTTCTAACCTTCCGAATGGGGACAATACCCGACCTCACCCGGATCTTTCGAAAATAAGACCTCCTTGATTGTTTCCAAAACCTTGGTTTACCAGTGATGCATCAACCTGGCAACAACCTTCGGTGCTCCCGTATGCCTGAAACCTATTGGCTTTTATTTGTGCTACTTAAATTCAGATACAACCCTTGGACCGGTCCGGGTAAAGATCACTGCTTGTTGAACTATCGGGGGTCCAACTCATCCGGATTGAATATTACTTAATCTTATCAGGAGAAGATTAAATGTTTCTAGAAGTGTTGGCGCAAATATAGGATTGCTAGGCACAAGCATGAGGACATGCATGAAATTATGGTGGGAGAGTGTTACGGGCCAAATGTTTGAACACAACATTTGCTAAGGGTTTATAGTTAAATGCTGGCTAGTCGTTTTTACACAGTGAACGCACCACTAATATAGAGCCGTTGTCGCTCTCCTAATTAATCTAAGGCATGCCGAAACTAGTGACCTATGTCATAAGAGGACAGACAGGCCCGAACAACCAGGTGTGCCACACAGGGCCTCGAAAGATGACTCATGACAAAATGTCTTTTTATGTGATAAGGGGACACTTGAAAAAAGAACATTACTATGTTGAATTCTATTCACATTGCTGTTTTGGTCAAAAATTACCTGAGCAGTTAAGTGATCGAATTAGTTTTGTGAGGTAGTGTGCTAGCAATGCTTGTGGAAAATATGTTGGTTTGTTAGTTTGCAAGAACAGTTTCAGGATATAGTCCCAGGATATGAAACTATATCAACAATCAAACAACAATGAGCTGAAAAAGTAAAAATGGACACATGATATACGAGGAAAGCCCTTAATCAATCTAGATCTCCGGCATAAAACCTCGGGAGCTGACAATAGTCGGCTGCCTTGTTCTTCTTATTACTTCAATGTTCAGGATACAATGCAGGATATGGCTTAGATCGACACTAAGTGTTACAGCGATTACAAGTGTTGAGTGTTAGTGCGTAATAGAGAGAAAAAAGGTGTGAGTTCGAGAGAACAGAGTGTGAAGTGTGCGTTCCTATCGATCTGGCCTTCTATTTATAGTTACAAATATTGAACTAACTTTTCTATAAACTAGGGATACTCCGGAATATTCCCTTTTGAACGTTAGAGACCTCTTCTTCCGGCTTCAACGTTCCTTTTCCAACTGATTAGAGCGAGTCTTCAAGAGAATGAGTCCACATGAACGTTATGAACCTACAGCCATGACCTGCACGTGAATAATTAGTAACTGCCAGGATACGGCATCAGAATGTTACCAATATCCTGATTCGGTATCATGGTCATAATCAGAAATAATAAAGACAGGATATGATTTCAAGATATGGGTTCAGAAAACCACCCATAACAATTGCAACCTCCATTTATGTGTTATACAAGTTGATAAAAAAAAACACGAAGAAAACAAAGTCGTGCTTTGTTTAAGACTTAAGAGTAGTTCCAAGAGATAAAGAACGCACTAACCACCGAATAAGTATTTTTTTTGTCAATTGTACTCACATACCCATGCGTTTCCAAATTTTACTAATCCCTACAAGTTTTCTATGGGTGTATTCAAAATTACTCTACTGATGATTCAAGGTATTCAAAGTATAATCATGCTATATCATTTTTTCAAAAATAAAAGTTTCAACAAAAACATTACTAATCATAATTTGCACTAATCTATTATATCTAATAAACATGTTAAATAAGGGCTGACGTGGCGCGTTATAAGAGCTTCTAATTTGATGTGGCGTGTGATAAGGGCATCTAGATGTGGGTTTGGGAGGGAAAAAAATCGGGTCTTTTTTTCTTGATATGGGCAGACATGGGATCCGGGTTCTGACCCGGATATAAATACCATCTAAATCACGCTCCTTTTGTAATCCCTGTTCTAAACCCTAGCCTCTCCATCCTTCCTCTTTCGCCGCCGCTTCTCTTCGTGCCCTGAAACCTTCCTTCCCCTTTGTTGTTCTACTTCATCATCTTTCTATTATTCTCGGTGAACTATGACATCTCTTCAAATCACTGACCTTTATCTTCAAGTAACAATGTAACATCCAACAAAATGGGATCCAAAAATCCGACCCGTTTTGAAACCGAACTTTAAATAAGAGAACGGAACCAACATTTCCTTATGACTTAGTTCATTCATTTATCTATTTGTGCTTTTATAAACTAGATGCTTAGCAGTGAATATTAACTAAATATATATATAGAACTAAGTTAGTTTCCATTTAACCTAGTTAGTTGTAGTAACTAACTAAGTTATATATATATATATATATATATATATATATATATATATATATATATATATCTTAACTTAAAAAAAAAAGAAAAAAAAAGAAAGAAAAGAGAACGCATGACCACTCCACCACCACTTTTGTTATGTTATCCACTTTCAATATCCATACATACATACATAGCTATGAATTCAAAACAATTGCCGCCCATTATTCCATCATCGAACCTTGCAAAATTTTCAATCTTCCCTATTTTCTCGTGATAGACAGCTAATACATGGTTTCCATACTTATTAATATCATGAACCTGGACGTAAACCCGGATCAATACAACCTCGCAACTTGGGCAAATTTAAGAACCCATTTATTACCTTTTATTAGCAAATTCTTATATACGAACCCATTATTCCCCTGAGGGTTTAGACCATAAAAGAAAACACACACCCTTCATATTCGTCTGTGACGATGCCGGTTACCGGAGAACTCGTACCTTCACCGGAGACATCCGGAGTACGACGGAGCATGGCAGAGGGGCGCACTTCCGGCAACAGGGGAAACGGTGAACTGGCGGTGGCCGGTGGGATCTTTTAGCGGAGAGAGAAGGATGGTCGGCCCTTCCTCTTGCCGGCGACGATGACGGACGGCAGCGGTTTGGTTCGAGTTTCGGTCAGTATCGGATTAGATCAGTTTGTTTCGAGTATGTTGCACCTCGCCGGAGATCGAAGCTCGCCGGAGACGAAGACGACAACAGAACTCGGCTGAAGTTCGCAACAGGAACTCGTCTCGTTCAGTACACTTATATAACCTTTTGTTCTTTTATATTTTCGTTTCCTCTATTTTAAAAACAACCAATTCTATAACTCATGTTCATAAGAAAATTGAGTATGGTTGCTTGTTGAATGGGTGTTCGGCTGGGTAATGAGTGAACAAGATAACCATTGGAGGCAATTTGATATTTTTTTAAAGAATGATGATTCTACATAACAATCAATTGGTCTGATGTCAGTAACAAACCATGGGAGTCTCGGTTTTGACAACTCCGACAACCACGCGGGTGACAGTATCGACCCGACCCACATGCTACCTTGTTATTAAGATGTTGAGTTTAAACAGTTTTAAATGTTGTTAATTTGTTATAATAAAGAAGATAACCATTTTGTTTCTTTTTTTTCTTTTGAATCAATTTGGTTCTAAAAATTTGATCAGTTAATAAAACATTTTATTACTAACTAAATAAACCTTATTATTAAGGATATTTTATTAATTAAATAAATCAGAATAATAAAAAAATCAAATACAAATGTTTATACGGTGATCATACATATACGTAATAATATATAGACGGGTAAACTTCTAACCTTCCGAATGGGGACAATACCCGACCTCACCCGGATCTTTCGAATCTAAGAAACACAAAATGTGCCTTGCATATAAACATAAAAGGGCACATCGGTAAAATTCACCTTATTGTTTTCCCTCCTTTTTATTAGGATTATTTATTTTAACCAATAAATATTAACAAGCTCGTTATCATTTAGGATAACCGTTTCGTTCTCTTGGGTTTCCCAATCTTTTCTCGTCCGTTAATTCAAGAAATCTTTATACGCAACCAATGTGAGTATTGTCACACCCCAACCAATGGCGGAAACATCGGGATGAGACGAAGTGTGAAGATTGCTCGAGACATCATAACGCTATTTGTGACAATAATTTAATAATCTAAATTTCATTTCCAAACTCCAAGTAGTCATTAATACAAGATCCAAATAACAACAAGTTTAATCAAAGTAACAAATCAACATAACCAAAATTCGATACAACATATTAAACCTAACGTCTAAAGTGTGTATCTAGGCATCGTGCTACCTCTTTCATTTCATCATCATCAACCTGTAACATGTTTAAAATACAATTCAATGCAAAAGCAAAGGCGAGTATACAAGTTTGGTACATACATAGCATAAGATAAAAGTGTGAACAATTCCTCATAGCAAGCATGCGATTCAAGATAAACATTAAATATGGCATGTGTCTAACATATCAAACCAAGAAAACGCAACTTGCTCATGACATAACCAAAGTTTCAGTAGAGGCGGGTCGTTAATCCTATAGCGCTACATATGTCAAGGTTTGGCTCGTACGAAGTTAATGATAAGTTCAACACATAAGAATCACCCAAATTTAAAGTATCAAGCCATCACATATACAAGCATGTTATAGGAATGTTCATGTGTTTAGACAAAAGTTCATGTGTAAGTTTCAATAGGTAAACATGTTACACCCCCAAAAAGTGGAAAAAGTAAAAAGGGGAAAAGTACGAGTATACTCACGGTTTACAAGTGGTGACTTGAAATTCCGAGAGCAAGTTTGTAGATGAATTAGTTCGGAGCACCTTGTCCTTCTACACGGGAAAGCAAAGGTGTGTGAGTTTGGCGTATAACAGAAGATTATAGATTCGGAGTTTTTTAAAATATATAGAAAGTAGCATAGGTGAAAATAATCATCTTGTACACATAACTCTTGTCCTTGACACTATTGAAACTCAAAAGAGTTGGTATGATTTCATGGATTCTAAGATCCATTAGAGTCGTAACAAGGGCATGGTCATAGATGATGTAACGTCCACTTAACAAATAACTATTAAGTCATCATCAAGTCTTAGTTACTTAGATGTATACATATAGAATAACTTAGATATTATATAGTTTACAAGTCTTATGATTCAAGCATGAGGTAGGAGATTAATGTCTCCATTTAGGTACCTCTTTGTGTCATAGAATACATACATGAGGTAGGAAGAACAAGCTTCCATTTAGGTACCTCTATTGTTCACCACTACACTTGTTGTTATAAACAACAAGGAGGGTCATGAACATACATGTATTAAGGTAATAACAACAACTAATCTATAGAAAAACATCAAGTAATGAGCGGATTCTTATGAAGGATAGCCTAGGCTAAACCAACCATCTCACATACATCAAGTTTCACACTTGAACACTACTTGTGGGTAAAACCCTAATTAAAACAGAAAGTTTGTGAGGTTTTAACCTCTGATTTAAGTGTCTCAACCATGTTTTTAAGCTTAACCAACCATAAGAGAGGTTGTAAGCATTAGGACATTGGTGTGAGATGTGTTAGACACAAGTTGGATAAGAAATAACATGTTGTTGATTAATAGTAAACAAAACAGAAAGTTTTAGTCCATTTTAGGGCAAATCCAAGCCTGATTCTTCCAAGGAAAAACCAAGGATTCAAACCCAAGGACATAACAAAGCAATAGGAAGAATAACCAAGTGATTTGGCTAAGAAATAAGCAAGTTACACTCACTTTAGTGAAGTTACAAGAATCTGTCCATAACTCAGATTTGTTGCAGATTGAGAGTGAATTTGTGAAGATTAGAGAGTTGTGAAAGTGTCAAATGGGTTGGAGAAGGTGAGTATTTATAATGGAAGAGTTAGAAGGTGATTGGAGGTGATTAGAGGTGGATTAAAGGTGATTGGGTGAGGTTGGAGAGTTGGATTTCGTGCGAAATTTGAAAGAAAACACAAGTCTGCCGAAACAAGGCGCTCGCGTAGCGCTAGCAACCAGGCTATACCCGTCGCGCTACGCTAGCACATGGATTATGAAATTAAGTTTGATATTTTGACATTTAGGCCCCTGAAGTTTGAGTTTGATTCTTTTTTGATGCCTTTTTGATAGTTTAGGGACTTGTTTGGTCATAAAGGCATAGTATAAGGTGTAATCAAGTACGAAGATCATAATCAAAGTATAATTAAGCGTATAAATGTCATAACCAAGTATCGTTCTCGTTCAAAACACGTTCAATGCATAAGTTTAGTTCAATTACAAGTTTAGCACATAGTTTCCAAGAATAACGTTCAAGCACAATTTGATTCACCAATCGAACATACGGGCATAATTAGAGTGCGTACAACATAAATGTAACAAAATACAAGTTTCATTAATGATTCAGTCTCGGTTTGACAATGATTACAACGAAAGGAACGATTACAAGAATACAATGTTTCCAAAAATAGAAATATGAACAAAACTTCCCATAAATGGAAAGTACAAAAGAGCAGGGCGTTACAAGTATACTCGTATTTCCCCCTTTTTACTTTCACCACTTTTGGGGTGTAACATGTTTACTTATCAAAAACTTACACATGAACATTTTGCTTAAACACATGAACATTCCTATAACATGCTTGTATACGTGATGGCTTGATACTTTAAACTTGGGTGATACTTATGTGTTGAATTTATCATTAACTTCGTACGAGCCAAACCGTGACATATGTAGCGCTATAGGATTAACGACCCACCCTTTATCATCGGTAATGTCATGAGCATATTGCGTTTCCTTGGTTTGATATGTTAGACACATGCCATATTTAAATGTTTATCTTGAATCACATGCTTGCTATGAGGAATTGTTTAAAACTTATCTTTTGCTATGTACGTACCAAACTTGTATACTCGCCTTTGCTTTTGCATTGAATTGTATTTTTAAACATGTTACAGGTTGATGATGACGATGCTATGAAAAGAAGTAGCGTTGATGCCTAGATACACATATAGACGTTTAGGTTTAATATGTTGTATAAATTTTGCTTATGTTGTTATGTATTACTTTTGGAACTTGTTGTTATTGGATTTTATGTAATGTTGACTATTGAAGCTATGAAATGAAATTGGGATCATCTAAATATTGTCACAAATAGCGTTATGATGTCTCTAGCAATCTTCACACTTCGTCTCATCCCGATGTTTCCGCCATTAGTTGGGGTGTGACAAACAACCATTATCTAATCGATTCACACAAAAACCCTAACCTCTTCATTTAAATGCAAGTCTTTACCCTTCTAATCGGCGGCTATGTACAATCTGTTCCGAATCAAACTCCAATTTCTTCATGTCAAGGTACAGTCTTTCTCATCTTTAGTCTTTAATTCAACGTACGATCTTTCTCATCTTCATTTTTTGAACATCCATATAAACCCTAATTTTGTAACCAGTATGAATTTTCTCTATGTTTGATTCCAGGAAAATCGTTTTTTTTCTCCGGATAGTATGACTTCGCTTCCATGGGATGATCGGAAATCGAAATCGGTGGCTAGGATGAAAAGAGCGAAGGTATGTATCTCAATCGACGGTAACCAGTGTGATTTCATTATTTTGTTGTTTATTTGATTCTTCATTCTTTGTAATTTTGTATATCGTGTGTTTTGATCGATAGAGAATTTGGCGATTTTGAAGAACAGTTCACGGTATCTCTTACATCAACGGTATGTTTATAGTCTACTTTTTATATAAAGAATCAATGTTTTTTTATTTTTGTTTTGTTTTGTTATCGTTTAAATAATGGTCTGCATGTTTGATTTGGATATGTTTTTTGAAGTTATTTAATTTGTTTCGTTGATGTTTGTAGTATGAAAAAGGTTATATACTTATATCTTCATCTTCTACTTCTACATCCTTTAACCCTAATATTTGTTCTTTTTTATTAGTTTTCTTTTCGATCTTCTCTTCAATTGATTGATCTGAGGATGCTTTTTAATTATCAAAGGATCCGAGTAATCAGTTGCTCGATTGCTTTTCATTTGTTGAATATCCAGGTTTTATTATGATCGAATTATTATTAGGATTTATTAAAATCAAGAAGTTTTTTTAGGATTCAAAAAAGTACTTTCATTTGTTTCAGTGATTCCGACTGTACAATTTTTGTTTGTTTGTGAGTTTATATTGTTCAATACTTCAATTAAAGAGACCCATACATATTGATTGATGATTTTTTGAAAGTGTTTTGTGCATGTGTATATATATGAATTTCTCAAAATGCTTATCTCCATTGTTTTTTTCCTTCATCGACCTACTATATTTACATCTATGCTTAACATGTCCAGGTCAGTATCTCCGATATTTGCTCCTTTATCGCCCGAGTAGCCAACATTAGTACTGCCCAAAGCAAGGGGCCATGGACGACAAACTAGAAAGTTGATAATCTTAGCGTCTCACTTACTATGCTCCTTTTATTTAGATTGATATGTTTGTGTATCACTTTGACAGTTTCTAGAAATTTTGATATCTATGTGAGATTGAGGTGTGAATTATTATATTTTTTTTATATGTAGAGGTTTTCAGTTGCACAAGTTTGTATTGGAGGAGGATGTACTAGCTCATTGAACATCAATAGGGTAATTTGCTTGTGAGTAGGTAAATTTTTTGTTGATTAAGTAGATACGTATTATATTTCTATAACATTATTTATGTATACCACTTCTTATTTTGTATGGTTTATAATCTGATGCTTTGTAATCTATTTTATGCTATTTTAACATAAAGTATTGTAGGGTTATGTTGTGCTTATCGAAGGTTTGAGCACAAGAAAAGTTCTCTTTGCAATGAGCTCTTGCAGCTTCTCAAGTTCTCAGAGCATTGTTAGCCACTATGGGCTCAATATGCATAATTTAAAAAGGTTAATAATTTCAAAATCCATATAATATTGTATATTTTTACTTTCCTTTTGTAATTGTTGGCAGTTGATAGTGATGATGATGAATGTTGGGCAATAGATACTCCCACGTTATCTTTGATGTATAATATTTGTCATCTCAGTATTATATTATTGTAGAAGTGTAAAGAGCAGAGCTATTTGAGATCGGCTCGAAAAAAACAAAGTCAATTAGCCGAGTTCGAGCTCGAGTAGGCTCGCGAGCCTAAACGAACTTATACACACACAATTTTTTTATTTTATATAATAAATAAATATATTAATTATTATTTATAACATTATGATAAGTGTTTTCTGCTGTTTTTTAAATAAAAAGGTTTACTCTCCTCGCCTACAAAAGCAGGGTATTTAGCAATTCTCAAGTGGGATGAAGTTTTATTTTATCAAGATTTAATCTGGATAATTTATTGTAGGATGATGATGAATTTATGCAATTCTCAAGTGGGAAGCGTACACCAACTTTTTTAAGTATTTAAACTGTGCAATGAAAATACCTGGTCACTCACTGATGAGAGCTTTCTATCCTTTCATTGAACTTCTCTTACAGATCTTTGTTGTGATGAGCGTTTTTTTTTTTGGCAGGTTCTGGGCATGTTTTGGGTGGAGATCTTGCTGGTATGATACAAATATAATATAACCTTTTTCATACTATATTCACAACTATTATTAGCCTCATGTCAGTTTTTAGCTTCATTTACTCTCTCAATAGTATCTGAACTAAGTTTGCTTCACTAATTCTAAGCTTTATAAACGTTCTATTGCCAAAACTAACCAGAATATGATTTTAGAAACCTTGCACGATACAAATTTGTATTGTTTATAAATGACGACGGAGGATGTTCTTATTTTCTCAGGTTCACCAAGTCTGAAGTGGACATTCGGATTAACCTGGCAATATCAGCTGCATTTGTAAGTGTAGATATTGCTTAATAATATGTGAATTATAGATATTTCAAGGTCATTTTTTGCATCACTTTTGAAAAGAGAAAACTTTCCGTTCTTTCTGCAGATTGCTTGGATTTTTATTGCGCACAATGCTGAGTGGAAACTTGTGCAGTTTTTTTTAACAAGCAATCGTTTGTAGTGTCTTTGAGTTAGATTTACTTACCCAAGACAATGCTTATTATGATGTAATTGTTAATTATACGAACTCATTTAATATATGAATGCTTGCGCTCACGCTCGGTTCGGTTCGAGCTTTGTTTCCAAAGCTCGAGCTCGGCACATTTATTATTTCCAAAGAGGATTACGTATGCACAACATAATGCACAACCATATTACAACCTGGTTAGTATATGATTGGTTTAGGAATATTTTAGAGCAATTATACCATAAGAGTTATTTTAAAAAGACACTAAGACTTTATTTATTCTGTCGCTATTCCTCATTTGTTGCATTGTGAGATTTATAAGATGAAAAAAATTACTCTTTCATCACCAATATAGTTTGCGTAGGCGTATTATGGCTGGTAGGATTCAGTATTACATGTGTGGTAACCTTAACTAATGGTGGAAAAATTTGTATGTTTATAGTTCAGGCTCCATAGAAGTACAGTCAAATTTACAGTTTACACTATAAACAAGATACTTTAAAACATAATCCTCAAGTAGTAAATCAGGTAGCAGCGAGATCCACCACAAAACAAGCTACATGAACACGTATAGAGTACTGGCTTCAATCTGCACGTATCAGATCATCACTGCAAAATGGCTAACAAAAAGTTTTTAAATATCACTTAAATACCACAAAACAGAACAAAAAAGTTGAAAATACGAGAAACAATTTAGTGCTGTTATTTAACTCCAGTCTCGTGAATGTTACGAAAGAAGAAGCTGATGACAACACAATACTTTCTGAGTTTTTTCAGACTCCAAACCCGTTAAATAATCCAGGGTAAAAAGTATAGTTTAAACTCAATAATAATAATAATTAAAATTAATAATCCTCAGTAAAATCCAGTAATATCATTTGAAATACAGCTTCAACCAAGTGGTTCTCCCTGTAAACAGGGTCTTGGATCCACGTACCTCATACAATCGGATTATATCATCACCGGAAAACAATTAAAAAAAACACATTTAGTTGAGCTCAGAGTAAATAACAGCTCTATCAATCATGAATTTTCTGAAGCAGAACTGGCTTAAAGCTGTGTATTCAATCATCACTGCATATTTACATGAAAAAAATAGTCGGCTCATATTAAGAAATTCAACCATTTTAAATCCTTTACTTCATTGATTACTCTCAGAAGCGCGGATAAATCATTCAAATCATTGCCGACACAAATCAATTAAGAACACAATTTATAGCGGATAATTTTAGAGGAAAAACAAATGAAAAATATAAAACCTCCACGTTAACACCGCCTAGGGTTGAGTATATGCCTCCATGACTAGACCTCTTTCCAGTTAATTCATTTAGGAAAAACGCTTAAGGTGAGGTGAGGCAATAACAATTGAAAAAAGTTAGAGAAATTAGAACGATTATTGATGATGTGTAGCCGTCAATTTGACACAGAAGCGGCCATTGAAAAGGTACAAAGGGCTGAACTGCAACACTCGACGGCAATAGATCTGATATAGCACGAGCATTGGGGCTTTCTTCTTCATTCAATTATTGTTTCGGAGAAGCCCGGGGTGCTACATGCCAATTTATAATCTGGAAGCTAATGAATAATTTTGAAAAAAAAAACAGAGAATAGAGCTATAGATTTAGAAGCTGATATAGATCTGTGAGGCTGTGATGGTTGAGCTCAGGAAGATGATTTGATTAAATAGGCGGTTTGGGTGCATTTTGAAACCCTAAAAAGCATAATGAACGTCTTTTACTTGGGTTCTAGGGTCGGTTGCTACCATGGGCCGGCCCATTGGCTAAGAAATACGGCTTGGGTAGGTTTTTAAGCCCATAGCCCGAAACCAAACCAGAAAGGCATAAATTAAAGAATCAACTATAATATAAGCTTCGTCGCGCGTTGCAGCAGGTTGTTACGGTCTGTAGGCATGTGTTATTTTAGTAGTTGTTAAAGTTGTCAAAGTGAAGATTATTGGGAAGGAGATCATGTTAGAATCAAGGGGGAATAATAAAGAGATTGTAATACATAAGGAAGTTGGTTCGTTTTTTTTCTAATTTCGATGTCTTATTTTAAAGTCCACAAACTGTATTGTGTGGGCAATCTATATAAAAACCATACTTGGGGCAAACAATTTGTGCGAAATGATAAAACCTAGTGCTGATACGAAGCTGGATGAAAAGAAGGATATGACGGTGTTCGCGTATTTATTTCAAGCAATACCGGAAGATATAATATTACAAGTTGCAAGTTGTAAATGTGAAAAAGAGATTTGGGATGCACTAAAGATCGAATGCAGAAGGCACGTCTTCAAACACTCAACAAAGAGTTTGAGATGTTGCAAATGGATGAAGACACTATCAATTTGTTTGTCACAAGGCTAAATAGTATTGTCATAAGGGCAAGTGGTATTGGATCAACGTTTGATCAACCACCTTCAGTACGAAAACAGTTAAGTTGCGTGCCTACAAGGTTCGTTCAGATTGTTGGAACCATTGAACAAGTCACTATTCTAGAGATGGTAACTCTAGGTGAGACAATTGGAAGATTGAAAGCCTATGAAGAAAGAACCAATCTAATGGAAGATTGGAAATATTCAATTCATTTAAAGGAATCAAGTCCCAAAAGATGAAAGGACAAAAACAAAAAGAGACATGAAAAGAGAATCGGAGTCTTAAAAGATAGATATGCATATGCTTCATGGCGATGATTTGAAGAAACAAGAACTTAAGACTACGTTGAGGAAAAGGGTAACAAAGTTTGAAAGGCAGATGCATGAAAGAGAGAAGTCATTTGCAGATACTATAAACAAGGAGATTCAAAAGCTTAAATCGAAAAGAGCACAATCAGATAAGGAAAAACATGAAGGTTTTTCAAATCACCATGAATATAAGCAGTGTGGTGTCTATGTTCAAGAAGAAGAGGGATGCAAGAAAAGGAGACCAGTTGAAGTTCATGATTTACCATCCAAAGATAGATCGGTCAAAGCAAAAGAAGATGGTGTACTGGTTAAAGATGATACTCAAAGAATGTGCGAAGGCATGAAAGGTATGTTCATGTTCAAGACAAAGTTTGTGCTGCAATTTTTGAAGACGTGGTTCAAAGTGTCACACCCCAACCGATGGCGGAAACATCGGGGCGTGGCACTGAGCGAAACAAATTGTCCAGAAGTTTCCATAACAATTATATTTATCAATTACTTAAAACAACATGTCCCATACCATGTCATAAAAGATAGTACAATTATTACAGACAAAATCTAGGCAAATAGTTCTGTTCCGACAACTCAGATTTCATTTGTACAGACTACAGACAACTATTTGTTGCCTCTACGACCTTATTCTAGCCTCGATTTCCTAGCAGATAAGCATCCTAAACACCTGTCACATACGTTAAAATAAAGTCAATACACATAGTGTAAAGGCGAGTATACAAGTTTGATAATAGCATATAGAGTTCGAAATAGTTTACGCATAACCAGCACGTACACAGAGGAAAACGAAGCATGTTAGTTATCGACATGAACCTATCGATACCAATGACTGCGGGTTGACTGCGGGTTGACTGCCCAAGGCAGTTCGTAATACAGGATCACCACTGTAATCCATGCAAATAATTGTCCTTAACAACCCCCGTGTGAACGGGTGCTGAGTCCAAACTATAGTACTATCGTTGCTAAGGAAGGTAGACAGCATTCCATATGTAAACATAACAAACAAGCCTTCATTAAGTCACGTATAACATGCGATAACGGTTAGCGTTTAAAGTATTGCGTAGTGTGTTCGATGTGTTTTTGTATAAGTAACGTATGTAACACCGAAAAGTGCGTAAAGCAAAAAGTGATCGAGTATACTCACAGCGGTTGATGGATTGAAGGGAGCGCTTAGAGAGTAAGGTTAGCCTGATCAGAATGATAGCATAACGATAAGAGACGCGTAAAATGATACAAGGTGTGAGTGGGTCGGATAGCAGTTCGCTCGGATGGTAATCCGATCGGACAGTCTATCGTGCGGACGGCAATCCGTTCGGACAGTGGTCCGGTCGGACGGTGTAACATCTCGAAAATTCATGTCCAATATTATATCGACACGTGTCATGGACTTAAAACGTGTAAAGGAATGAATTAGAGGGACTAAATGTCACAGCCCTAGGCCCGGTTTGACCCGGTCCAGAGCCGCGAGGCAGGAAATCCTGTGGTATTTGATTTAAGCGACAACGGAAGTCTTTAATACAGGATCTTTTAATATTAAAACTGCCCGTTTACATATTTTAGGGATAAAACCTTGTAATTTACAATAAGGTGATTTCACGGGGAAATCTTTATTTTACAAAACATGTTTCTTTATTTATTTACATTGAGCCACTTTTCTAAGCTTGTAGTGCTTCACTGCACTTTTCTTGGATCACAACAGATCACCTGAAACATGTTTGAAAAACGTTTTGTAAGCGGGGAAATACTGAGGGAATCATTCAGTTACTGGAAACGACACATTTGTTATAATTTACAGTATTAAGAGCAATTACAATGTTTCTAATATTAACCAACTACCCATGGTATTTTGTCACTCGACCCATTGGCCCTCTCATTGTCCAATGGTGTCTGTGACTATGGTCATATCACTCTTGGCTGCCCCAATGGTGAAGATTATCAAGTAATGTATACAAAACCCCACATACCGGCTGTAATTTGGTGAATACAAAGACTTAATCCCTGTAATTATAACTTTGAAAATAACTTGGAGTTTTGTAAAATAGTTGATAAAAAGAGAATAACTCACATTCCAGATTTAACGAGCAGTGTATAAGCCTACTGATTAGCCTTGTTTAACCTAATTTAAATAACAATGCACACAACTGGGTTAGTAACTAATACAACATTTACGACAATTCACGAGATTAAACCCTCACAACGATTGACAAAGTGCGATACTTAAACATCCAGCGGATTCACAATGAATGACAGAGTATAGCCCGAGTTCGGGCAGCACTCAAACATCCTGTCGGAATCACGACGAATGACAAAGTATAAACCCTAATTTGAGCAGCACTTAAACATTCATTGGATAGTTTCAATCGATCGGGCGTTGAATCGTAATAGCGATCGAGTTAATACCCGGTATCGTGGCAGCGCTTCGCTATACTAATTGAGAATTCGACTTTAAAGTGGTGAGAATTCGTTTACTGATAATTATGATCGACACCAGTGAACTGTGCATGCAACAGGCTATTTATAGCTGAATTTAGGTTTTACGCGGCCCGCGTAAACCCCCATGTGATATTTACGCGGCCCGCCTAGCCGCCCAGTCTAGGCGTAGGTTTGATTGGTCATTCGTAGGTCCCCCAGCTGGTCAACACGTGGCCCCGGCATACTTATCCGGTCAACCTCAAGTTGACGCGGCCCGCATAAGACATGGATTGTCTTTTATGCGGCCCGTCTGAGACCCTTAAACGCTTTCTGATAACCTCCTAGTTAACACGGCCCGCGTAAGGCTATGCTTACTCTTTACGTGGCCCGCCTGAAACTCAAAAACTTTATTTTTTTCTTATTTTCAATGTGGTTTAGGGTTTCAGGGGTCCTGGTTTATAAATACGAGTATTTTTAGGAAATTTTGAGAGTCCTTACATTCTCCCCACCTTATTTAAAATCTCGTCCTCGAGATTTATTGGAATAAGTGTGGATATTTGCGCTTCATCTCTGATTCCAGCTCCCAGGTGTATTCGGGTCCTTTTTTTGAATCCCACTTGACCTTGACCAGCACTAGTCGCTTGTGTTTGAGAAATTTGACTTTCCTGTCTTCTATTTGCAGTGGTTTTTCTACAAATTTTAACCTTTCGTTTATCTCTACATCTTGAAGAGGTACTACCAGGGATTCGTCTGATAGACATTTCTTGAGATTGGATACATGAAACACATCATGTACTCCAGCTAGTTCTTCTGGTAGTTGTAAACGATAAGCAACTGGTCTTATTCGTTGGATTACCGGAAAAGGTCCTACGTACCTTGGACTCATTTTTCCTTTCTTACCGAATCGTACTACTCCTTTCCAAGGAGAAACTTTTAAAAGTACCTTGTCTCCGACTTGGAACTCGAGCGGCTTGCGGCGATTGTCTGCATAGCTTTTCTGGCGATCTCTAGCAGTCTTTAGTCTTTCTTTGATTTGAGTTATCTTGTCAGTGGTTTCTTGTACAATTTCAGGACCTGATAATTGACTTTCTCCTATTTCTGCCCAACAAACTGGAGTTCTGCACTTGCGTCCATACAGTGCTTCGAATGGAGCAGCTTCGATACTTGAGTGATAACTATTGTTATAGGAGAATTCAATTAAGGGTAAGTGGTTATCCCAATTACCACCGAAATCAATTACACATGCTCGGAGCATGTCTTCCAAGGTTTGTATCGTCCTTTCACTTTGTCCGTCTGTTTGAGGATGATATGCAGTACTTAAATTTAGTCGGGTTCCCATTGCTGCTTGGAAACTAGTCCAGAAGTGGGAAGTGAAACGACTATCCCTATCCGATACAATGGAGAGTGGGACTCCGTGTAAGGATACTACTTCATCTACGTACAATTGGGCTAACCTTTCCATGCTAAAGGTTTCCTTCATCGGTAGAAAATAAGCTGATTTGGTTAATCGATCCACAATTACCCAAATCGCATCATTACCTTTTCTGGTTTTAGGTAACTTAGTAACAAAATCCATTGTTATGAGTTCCCATTTCCATACCGGCATTTCTAATTGTTGTAGTAGTCCTGAAGGTTTCTGATGTTCTGCTTTTACTTGTGAACAAGTAAGACACTTAGATACATATTCAGCTATATCCTTTTTCATTCCTATCCACCAAAAATTATTCCTTAAATCTTGGTACATCTTATTATTACCTGGGTGCATGGTATACCTAGATTTATGGGCTTCCTCTAGAATCTTATTCCTTAAATCTCCCTGCTTAGGTACCCAAATTCTTTTCTGGTGGAATCTCCAAATTCCATCATTTCCTTGCTCTAGTTCTTTTATATAACCTTTCATTCCTTCAGCATCGTCCTTGATTGCTGTTTCCTGAACTTTCTTCAATTGTTCCATTAAATCTAATTGTAGATTTAATATAAGCATACGAAATCGTCGTTGCTTCTCATGATACTTACGACTTAAGGCGTCTGCAACTACGTTTGCTTTTCCCTCGTGATATTGAATATCACAGTCGTAATCGCTTAGTATTTCCATCCATCTTCTTTGCCTCATGTTTAATTCTTTTTGCCCAAATATGTACCTTAGACTTTATGATCTGTATAAACAGTAAATTTACTTCCATACAGATAATGTCTCCAAATCTTAAGGGCAAAAATTATGGCTCCTAATTCTAAATCATGAGTCGTATAATTTTCTTCGTGTTTCTTCAATTGCCTGGAGGCATATGCAATTACCCTTTTGCGTTGCATCAACACACATCCAAATCCTAATTTTGAAGCATCACAATATACTTCAAAATCTTCAGTTCCTTCTGGCAAGGCTAAAATTGGAGCATTTGTCAACCTTTGCTTTAAAATCTTAAAGGCTTCTTCTTGTCTAGGTCCCCATTCAAACTTAATTGCTTTACAGGTTAGCTTAGTCAAGGGTACAACTATCTTAGAAAAATCCTGAATAAATCGTCTATAGTATCCAGCTAAGCCTAGAAAACTTCTAATTTCCATAGCCGTTTGCGGGACCTTCCATTTGATGATTGCTTCTATTTTAGCAGGATCTACGTGAATTCCTTCGTGATTCACCATGTGACCTAAGAATTGTACTTCTTGCAGCCAGAATTCACACTTCGATAATTTGGCGTAAAGCTTTTCCTTTCTTAACAAAGTTAAGAGTGCATGTAGGTGCTCACAATGTTCTTCCCGACTTTTGGAATAAATAAGTATATCGTCAGTGAAGACAATTATGAATTTATCTAAGTATGGTTTACAAATCCGATTCATCATGTCCATGAATGCTGCAGGAGCATTTGTTAGTCCGAAGGGCATGACTGTAAACTCATAATGACCATACCTAGTTCTGAAAGCAGTTTTAGGTATGTCTTCCTCTTGTACTTTCAACTGATGATATCCGGAGCGCAAGTCTATCTTAGAAAAATACCTAGCTCCCTGGAGTTGATCAAAAAGGTCATCAATCCTAGGTAATGGGTATCGATTCTTAATTGTAACCTTATTCAGTTCCCTATAATCAATACACATCCGCATCGATCCGTCTTTCTTTTTCACAAACAACACTGGAGCTCCCCATGGAGAGGAACTTGGTTGTATAAATCCTTTGCTTAATAATTAATATAATTGCTTTTTCAGTTCTAGCATTTCAGTGGGTGCTAATCGGTAAGGTGCCTTAGCTATTGGTGTAGTACCAGGAATTAGATGAATTCTAAACTCTACTTCTCTATCGGGTGGTAATCCAGGTAATTCTTCTGGAAAGACTTCTGGGTATTCTGAGACTACAGGGATGTCCTGAAGTTTCTTACTTTTAGTGTTAATGACTACGGAAATCATATACACTACTTCTTGTTTTCTTGAATAACTAGCCAACTTCATTACTGAAATGAATTTTGTCCTCGGGGTTCATCCGTTGGAAAGAATATAAGTTCTGATGAATCAACTCCCTCGGATGCAAAGTCAAGAAAACCGAATTCGTCAGATGCAAATCTGAGGACATAAGAGGAGAAAAAGAAGAAAGTGAAGTTTTCACTTCCTGGTGATGAATTTGTTTCTTTGAAAACAAAGGAGCCACATGTCGGCGATGAATCTGACTCATTAAAGTCAGACAAGCCACATTCAGGCAATGATTCTGGTATGGTAAAACCAGAAGAGCCATGTGTTGAGGTAAAGGTCGAGAATTCTAGTTTAACAATGGATGAGAAAAATTTTCCACCATTGTTGAACAAGAATTCAAAATCACCCAAGGCTGGTCAGGCTTGGGTGAAACTTTTCAAATAGAAAAAACCTGACTTGCCGGAGGTCCCAGGTTTGTAAGAGTGGAGCATGAATCGGCATTTTTTAAAATCTGTGTTTGAAGATTTTGCAGGAATTGCCGGAGCTCCCAGGTTTGTAAGAGTGGAGCATGAATCGGCATCTTTTTAAATCTGTGTTTGAAGGTTTTGCAGGAATTGCCGGAGATCCCAAGATGGTATTGTGGATCATGAATCGACATCTTTCTTGAATTTTATTCGGTAACGTCAATCATGCAAACGGTAAAGAGGTTTGGTTGTGTTTGTGAATGTTTTACAAGTGGTACAGAGGATTCTGGACTGCATATGGTAAATCAAGGACATTAACTTGTACTTGGATTTTCCTACTTTTGTTTAGAAAACAAGATGATGAAGTAACCCCGTACCTAAACTGTTTGGTAAACAAACTAAGTTTTCCGGAAAAGCCATTTTGATTAAAACAAACTTAAGTGTTTTGAAATCACAATGGGAAAATAGTTTGTTGTGAGGGGGAGTTCTGATTGTTTATGCCAGGTGGATAGAGAATTGAAGTGATTCTCATCAGGTTGTCAAGTTTGTACAGTTTGTTTCAAATTTTCCCAGAAAATCAAAATTGAAACATATTTTGATTTTAGGGGGAGAAAAATTTTTAAAAAAATTAGAAAATTTGAAAATGTCAAAAACATTAAAAATTTAAAAATGAGTGTTGTTGCGAAACAAGAGGAAATGATAGTAAATCAGTTAGACTATCACAGCATGCTAAAGAAATGTAATGCCAAATGTGATAAACGGTCTCACTGATGATGTGACGATAGGTTTTTGTACATTTAGTAGATTTATTCGGGATATAAACCTAAAATTTCAAACTTATGAAATTCGTGGGGAACACTACTTGGATATATAGGTAACCCCTGAAATCTCGTTTGAAAGGTCTCGTATTCTGATATACTAGGTGTTTATACTCTATGATGTCTGGGGTATTATTCCGGGACTTCTGCTGAACGGTAGTTCTGACCTAGTCCTTGGCTAATACTTTCCACAAAATGCTTGAAATATAGCATAAAGCCCTCAGTTGATTAGACAATAAAATTGATAATCATCTGTTGTAGCTGAAAAGATCCTCTAAAGGGGACACACTGCTAAGTCGAAGCTGATATCTCTCTGCTGAACGGAAGTTCTGACCTGAGATCCCTCAGTTCTCGCATCTTTCCCCTAATTTATGTACAGACATCATTGTAGTGTTCATACCTGTAAGACTGAATATTGGGATTCTGGATACGGGAGTATATTCAAGAGGTGGGACACATGAATTGAACTAAGTTCATAAAATACCTAAATAGTATCCTGAATAGATTGAAAATTGTAAGAAAATTTAAGAGGACAATTATATCGTCAATCTACGTGAATCGTTTAGAACTTAAAACGATTAAAAGCTTAACGGTGCTTGTGTTATGTCTCAAAAACTGATATCATCCTCTTGCACAAACTCACAAAAATATGTTTGTTTTGCATTTAAATTTCTGTTTTTACATTTATGTTTCATATTTTGAAAATTCAAAAAGATTTTCGACAACTGATGGTGAAGAGCTGATTTTCAAAATTTCAAAGGCTAAACTTGATGAACAGACAGGTTGGGTAAGTCGTTTGAAATGTTTAAAATGATTCATTAGATTGAATCAGAAATTGAAATGTTTCAAATTTGTGAATCTGTGGTTAATTGAAAACAGTATCACATGATTAAGTTGATTCATTAGATTGAATCACAATTATTCTGTTTTGTGAAAGTATGGTTGAGTTTTGCAGGTTTCTGATCCTGTTGCTACAGATAGCCAGGAGACATATCAGAACCAGAGATGATGAACTGAACAGAGAGAAGCCAGGAGATAATTTCGATGGTGGTAACAAAATCCCAGACGACTATCCTAGCAGGGTGTTAGGGGGAGTCTGATGAAGGTTATAGCCAAAGAAAGATAGATCCAGGCAGAATTCTTGAAGAAGACCGAACTATGTCCAAGAATGTCTTGTTGAAGACTCTCACTGAAGATTCCGTCAACATTCAAGGGGGAGTCTGTTGGTGCAGTTGTCTGTCGACTACATCTTCGTTCAAGTCCTAGAGTCTCAGAATAGGAATGGTTGTTAAATGATTGTAAATATGAGAAATAGTGATTGTATAGGTTGTATATAATTGGATCGCTTTTTAGGTCATTAATGGGCTGAACCGCTCGAATGGTTAGTGGACTGAACCGCTCGAACGGCAAAACAACTTGGACCGCTCATTGGACATGATTGCATGAACCGCTCCAATGACATGTATGGGCCGCTTATTGGGCCTGTCCAATAAGCGGTCCCAGAAGCCTATATATACCCCATTAGCGATCTGAACAGTTTGTAACAGTTGGAACATTGTGTAAGAAATCGTGCCGAAGCTTTGCCGGTGCGAGATTTGAGCTGTAAACGTCTGATATTAGTAAAACAAGTAGTTAAAGTGATTTGCCTGCTGTTTCTACCTTAGTTTCTTGTAATTCCGCACCTGAAACCAAGGAGAAAGCCTCTGAACGACTCGTTCGGGTCAGAATACGATCCTACAGGGGGTACAAATTACTATGGAATTCTTATCACAAAGGATTCAAGCATGGTTGGTGTAACACCCTTAATATTTGAACGGAATATAACTAATAATTATATTGATTAAGGTACAAATAAAGTTTACAAAAGTACTTCGTTTTCTTTGAGAGCCATACATACTTGTTGTAATACCAAAGCATTGTACAAAAGAACTTAACAAGTTAAAAGTTATCCCTTGCTAGTAAACAACCACTAGTTTAAGGGATTTAAGACATGTTTAACAAAAGTATTTGCAACATAATAGAGTTCTAGACATAGTTATATTTAGTGCGGAAGCTTCAAAACACGTGTTCGGTTCTTGCCAAGCATGCTTGATTATCATCCGAGGGAACTCATCCATACCTAAGGTCAAACACTAAAATATTAGTTTTGACAATAATGCCATATGTATAAACGAAATTTAATAACTCGAGCATCAAACAAAACATAATAAAATTTTTTGTTTTTCCTGGGTTCCACCGTAACTTACGGTGTCACCGTAAGTTACGGTGAACCTGGAATGTTTATGTTTCTACCGTAAATCAGAAGGTTCACACCGTAGGCTTTTGATGTCCACCGTAACTTACGGTGTCACCGTAAGTTACGGTGGGTTCTGCATTCTTGCCTCTTAACCATTTTCAACTTTAAAGGTTTATAACTTTTTACTCGTTAACCCGATTTCGTCGATTCTTTCGCCTATGAGTCTGTAATAAGATTCGGACCCAACCAAATAGTTTATACATCACGAAAAACCGAGATACTAGCGTTCGGCTCATAATTTCTTGGTTTCAATTTCTACAACCCATTAACAAGGAACATGGTTCCAAAATTCCATCCCTAGGACCCATTAACAAGGAACATGGTTCCAAAATTCCATCCCTAGGACCCATTAGACTTAGTTACCCAACTTCCCGGGCTTAGACTTAGTTACCCAACTTCCCGGGCTTCTACAACCCATTAACAAGGAACATGGTTCGGAGTATTCTCCGAACTAAGCACTTGTTTTCTCGGAATTCAAGCATCCCGTTTCAAACGAGACCTTCTATCAACTTCTATTGTTTTGACCCGTTATACCGGGTTCGTAGACTTTGAATGTCATGACCACATTTGTTGATGCGTTACCATCTATCATCTTGCAAATTATGAGACTTTCAAGTCTCTACTCATGTGATTCGTTTTCACGCAACATTTTGACCCGTTTGACTATCTAGTGAAAACCATCACTTTATTATCATACCAAACCAAAGTCCTAATGTTTATTTTGACCCGTTTGATGATCTAGTGAACTTCGCCACTTAACGATACATCAACGCATCAATTACAATTCGACATCATTTATACATTTAAAACTAAACGTTATTACGTAATGCAACGAGACTAAAGTCACGTACCTTTAAAGCACACCTTTTCCGCGGGTATCACTTCCGGCGTGTCCACTTGACGTCCCGGATTCCTTGCCTAAAGAGTTCAATTTATAACAAAAATTAGAACCCCTTTCGTAAGCTTTAACGCATTATTTCTTAATGTATTCAAATCTGCGTTTTGCCCGACTTTTAGCATTTTACCCTCTTTTAGGCATTTTATCAAACACCTAACGGGTCAGATTTTTGTATGATCTAAACCAAGTTCATGACTCGAGTTTATCACCAAAATTAACTTCAATTTGACTACATGTCTATATGTTAACATTAACAATTTAGAGTTTTCCTCATAATTTCAGTTTACACTAGAACAAGAGTTTTAATCCTAGTGTTCATCAAGTTTTACTAACATGCTAATCACCCACTATGGTGATTTTGATCTTATACAATTATCATGCAAGAATTTGACAAGAAATCATCTAGGGTTTGTCCCTAAACATTACATTACATCCAATTTCATGTTTACTACACATAATCAAGCTCTACATTCGATTTTGATCACATATATGAACTTTGAATCGAATGAAAATGACCTAATTCAACATACCTTAGGATCCCTTCGACAAGGTGATCACGATTCTATGCTCGGATTTCGATTTCTAACTGATTAAGGCCTTCAATTTGCAGGATTTCTTGTGAACTAGGGTTTGGAATGGTGGGTGTCGCCCCTGGGGTTTCTCAGGTCAACCAGAGTGTAGCTTTTGGGGGTGTTTGGGTTATTTTTATTTTTAATTTACTAACTTAGTAAATTAAATTCCATTTTTGACAATATTGGCCCCTTAACTTGTTAACATAGCTTTTGTTTGTTTTAACCCCAATGTAACTTAATCTTGGGCTTGTTAGTTAACTAAGTTAAAAATTTCTAGAGGGAAATTCCTCATTTATTTAAACTTTATATTATTATAAAGTTTTATATTTTTCGGGATGTTACAAGTCCACCCCCTTTAAAGAGGGTTTCGTCCCCGAAACCGAATTACGTACCGAATAACGTAGGGTAGAGCCGTTGCATTTCTTCTTCGGACTCCCATGTAGTATCCGCACCCTTCCTGTGTTCCCATTTAACCTTCACTTGGTTGATCCTTTTGTTTCTCAAACTCTTCATTTTACGATCTAGAATTGCAATTGGCCTTACCGCGTAGTTGAGGCTGTTATCCACCTCGATATCGTTGTAGTGGACACGAGCAGTTTCGTCCGCTAAACATTTACGGAGATGTGACACGTGGAATGTGCTGTGTACTCCACTCAACTCCTCAGGTAGCTCGAGACGGTATGCTACCTTTCCAACCCGTTCCACGATTTCGAATGGCCCAATAAATCTTGGGCTTAACTTTCCTCTTTTTCTAAATCGAATTATCCCCTTCCACGGCGATACTTTCAACATTACCTTATCGCCCACTTGAAATTCTATTGGCCTCATTCGTTTATCCGCATACGATTTTTGTCGATCCTGAGCTGCTTTTAAGTGAGTGCGGATCAAGTCGATCTTACAATTTGTAGCTCGGATTATATCAGTCTGAGCTAACCCCCGCGGACCAACTTCTCCCCAACAAACTGGGGTTCGGCACTTTCTACCATATAACATCTCGTACGGAGCCATTTTAATACTCGCGTGATAGCTGTTGGTATATGAGAATTCGACTAAGGGTAGATGGACATCCCAACTGCCCCCAAAGTCGATAATGCAAGCACGCAACATATCTTCCAACGTTTGTATTGTTCTCTCACTTTGCCCATCCGTTTGGGGATGGTAAGCAGTGCTAATGAACAACTTGGTTCCCATTTGCTCTTGGAAACCACGCCAAAAATCCGAAGTAAACCGGGTATCTCTATCAGACACTATAGATATCGGTACTCCGTGACGCGCCACAATCTCATTGGTATACACTTCTGACATCTTCTCTGATGTATAAGTCTCACGAATCGGAATGAAATGTGCAATTTTTGTCAATCGATCCATGTAACACCTCGAATTTTTGTGTCCAATAATGTGTTAACACGTGTCATTTGATTACACGTGGCATTAATATTAAATAAAAGACTAATATCAACAAACCTTGAAAGTATATAAATTCGAGGGTTATAAATGTCAAAAAAGGGTAAATATACTGTATAGTAACCCTAAATGATGCTCGTACCTTCAAACGAATAAATCATGGATCGTACGGAAGCGAAACGCGGAAGAAAGTGAGAGATTACAAGCTACAGGGGTTAACTGTGTCAACATGTTTAATTATACCTCTGAGTGACCCTTTAACGATCCCGAGGCTTGTAACAGTATAATACACTCACTAGAATATACTGTATAAATTCCGCGAAGTTCCGTTTTAAAACAAGAAAGTTGTGGTCAAATTCGTATAAGAAGGGTTAAAAGCGTCAACAATGAAAGTTAAGGCTTTCAGAATAATTAATAAACTAACCGGGGACTTAACAATGCGGGTAATTAACATGAGGCCCTTAGTTGTAAATAATCGAGGGCCAAACCGCAAAGTTACCCCTTCAAACCCGAAAGGTCAGGTTAATAATTACGAAAGATTTCGTTATTAATTACCAAATTCTGATAATCATTACAAAAGATTTAAAATCTTTGAAAAACAACCCTCTCGCGGGCCGCATTACATTCTTGGTTAAGTTGAGGCGGGCCGCGAGCCTCCTAAATTGTACGCGTCTGATATTGAACTCAGGCGGCCCGCGTACTAGATGCATGGTTCTCCCATGCGGGCCGCGTGGGACGCCCAGATGCAGAATGTTTGGACAGACTTGCCTTTTGAGCTAGTGAACGACCAAATGAGCAATAAGTGAAGCATGGGTGCCCTCTACTTGCCTCCTAGCATCAAGGGCCACCTGCCCATCATCCATACTCACTTGTAGACTGATGTGTGATGATCTAGAGGCCTTTCATGCACTATAAATAAGCATGCTTGGTTCACAACTAAATCACACTTCAAAACACACCTTCTGCTCATTTCTCAAGCTCTCAAGTGTTCTTCTTTGTTCTCTAAGCAAGCCTAAGCTTCTGTAAGTCGTTTAGATCCTTTGTGATTCAATTTTACTTAGTAATGTAGCTAAAAACCAAACCGTCGTAACTACGGTTTGACTTCAAAATAAATCCGTAATGGCTCAGTCTTATGACGGATCAAAAGTAGTTATGAGTTGGTATTTATGTGGGTAATAAACCTCTAAAAGGGTTTCCCCTGATCACCACTCTAACTATGTCAAATGTCGAGTCAAACGTGCACACAAAAAGTCAACAGAAAGCTATATTAGCGATTCTTGTATAAATCGTAATGCAGATGATATGAAACCTGTTTTGACACTTATAAAACATGATATTAAGTATATAAACTTGTCTACGCTCGTTTGAATCGACCATTTGCTATATTGACCCGGTTCGGAGCCGAATGTCGCAAAAGTTTGACTTTTGCATTGACTTCAGTTCTGACCCGTTTTAGTGAGGTATAGATATGCCTTAGGACTCTCTTAGGACCAGGTTACATGATGGTATAACCCTCTGTGACCGGTTCATTGTTTGTCCGAGTCTTTTACGCATTTCCGTTAATCGCCTAAAAGTTGACCGTAACGCCCTTTTTAAAATAAAACGAGTATTTCGGACACGTGAACGGACCATAACCATGCTTACTAAATTATAAGCATGTCCTTAAAGTTCCATGTCAATCCGAGGTCTAGAATGGGAGTTATGCTAAATAGCGCAATTAAAGTAAACTTTTGTAATAAACGGCGCAATTAGCATAACGCCTATCTAAACCAAGATTTCGACACCAAAACTTTTACCCACTGTTGTAAAATGATATTTTTGGAATTTTAAAGATTTTTAATAATTTTTACCTTGCTCATAACCTGCGGTTATGGCTACGGTTCGGTAAATACTGAATATGCCCTTTTCGGCCAAAACTTGAGTTCTACAAGGTCTTTTGACCCGATTCCAGTTGCTACTGATTTTAAATAATAAATAAAGTATTTTAGACTTTATAAACTGTTCGGGAAACTCAGATTTCCTGTAGAACTCGAAAAGCTCTTTAAAAGTCTTTAAAAGGACCGAAAAACCCCTACGGGGCGTAATATTAACTTAAACTCATTACGAGCACCACGGAAGGTATCCTACTGATACCACAACCTCTTTAAGGCATATTAACTTAGGAAACAAGCGTAGGACTCCTACGGCTACCCGTTGCGCCTATTGCGCGCACGATCCGGCTTATGAAACTAGTTTTCATAAATTAGCCGATATGGGTCAAACCATATTATTTTGACCCCGAAATCCAGAGTGTGAACCTTAAACCCATATAAAACAAGTCTCTGAACTTGTTGGGTCAGAATCACACTCCATTCTCGGTTTTCGCCTTTTCGCGCGATTAAACCATATTTATATTTCGGAACCAACCGGTCTAGGCTACGGCCAATATAAAGACCCGTTAGGATTCTAATAGGTTAATTAAAACCTTCGTTCCAGAATAGGAGCCCCAGTAAAAGCTATCTGTGACGTAATCCATTAAGGAATATACTTGCAAAGGTAAATACTTTAACTTATTTTCCCTTATACGGGCTTGGGATACGGTATATTAATACCGCTTGATTGAGCATCATATCTTCCATCGCTTAGGTGGTTAATTGAATAATGTGATCGGATCATTTAAACAGTCTTGTTACTTAAAAGCCTTTGGGGGGTTAATGACCGTTGTCCCGGATATCCTTGGCATCATTTTACGAAATGGCCACGACCTCGACATCCCGGTGTAGGCGTACACCCGGTATATTATGTCGACATTATTATTATTAAAAGACGTAGCCGTTGGTTTTTACACTACGGTTTTACGCAAATGTGGTGTGTCTATTAATCTTTAACCCGGACAGGATCCGGGCTACTGAACGCATAAAAGGACATGTAATTCGTTCACAAGATTTTAATAATTTTCCCAAGTTATAAAAGAGTTTGTGCCTTGTGCATTCAAATCAATTTTAATAAACATTTTCAAATGTGTCAGTTGAACGTATTTACCAGTGTAAACTGACGTATTTTCCCCAAAAGATTAAGTGCAGGTACTACGCGAAATTTGGCTGGTAATAGCTTCCTAGCATCACGAATAGTCTCGCAAACTTGATGCCGTACCTGATTGAACAATACTTTATTTTATTTATGATCCCCTGTGGATACAATTCGACTTCTGTAATACATTTGATATTACATTCAAAAGGTTGAATTATATTTATCTTTATGCTTCCGCTGTGCATTCATATAATTGTGTGGTTTGACTATATTGTTGCCAACTACGTCACGGTAATCCCCCACCGAGCCCACCAGTGATACACGTGGAAATCGGGGTGTGACAATCCACAACTACCCATATGGCGTCAAAACCACGGCTAGTTTTGGGCAGTTTGGTCAGCAGGTCCATCGTAATTTGTTCCCACTTCCAAACTGGAATGTCTAATGGTTGCAGCTTACCGTATGGTTTTTGATGCTCTGCTTTGACTTGTAAACAAGTCAGACACTTCTCCACATACTTCACGATATCTCTTTTCATTCCGGGCCACCAATAATTTTGTTTTAAATCATTACACATCTTGGTCGCCCCCGGATGTATCGAATAACGAGATTTATGGGCCTCGTCAAGTAAAAGTGCTTTGGCTCCACATGTATTTGGGACCCAAATTCTCCCAAATCGAGTTTTTAATCCTTGATTGCCGTCCTCCAAGTCTTTTAACTGCCCTACTATTCTTTCCTTTTTCACATTCTCTTCTTTTGTTGCTTCACCTTGAGATTTCCGAATTTGGTCGAGCAATCCCGATGTCACAATTAGTTGCATCGATCGGACTCGAATAGGCGCATAATCTGTCTTTCGGCTTAACGTGTCCGCTACTACATTAGCCTTCCCGGGATGGTAATGTATATCACAATCAAAGTCCTTGACAGTCTCCAACCACCGTCTTTGCCTCATATTTAATTCCTTCTGATCGAAGAAATACTTTAAGCTTTTGTGGTCGGTAAAAATAGTGAACTTTACCCCGTACAGATAATGCCTCCATATTTTCAAGGCGAACACCACTGTCGCTAACTCGAGGTCATGAGTAGGATATCTCTTTTCATGAGTTTTCAGCTGCCTTGAGGCATAGGCTATAACCTTGCCTCGTTGCATCAGAACGCAACCAAGCCCCGAATGCGAGGCATCCGAGTAAACTATCATATCATCTGTTCCATCCGGTAATGACAATACCGGTGCTTGCGTCAATTTTTCCTTAAGCGTTTGAAACGCCTTTTCTTGGTCCTCGCCCCACATTAACTTCTCCTCCTTGCGGGTTAATTTGGTCAGTGGTATGGCAATTTTGGAGAAATCTTGTATGAACCTCCGGTAATAACCCGCAAGCCCCAAAAAGCTTCTGATTTCCGTAGGATTCTTCGGTGGATTCCATTTCGCCACGGCTTCTATTTTTGACGGGTCTACCAACACCCCGTTTGCATTAATGACGTGCCCGAGAAATTGTATCTCTCGCAACCCGAAGGCACATTTTGAAAATTTTGCATACAACTTTTCTTTTCTGAGCGTCTCCAAGACTTCGTACAAATGTCTTGCGTGTTCCGCTTCGTCCTTTGAGTATATTAAAATGTCGTCAATAAACACTATTACCGACTTATCTAACATAGACTTGCAGACCCGGTTCATGAGGTCCATGAAGGCTGCGGGCGCATTTGTTAACCCAAAGGACATCACCAGGAATTCGTAATGTCCGTACCGCGTACGGAAAGCCGTCTTCGGTATATCTTCCTCCTTGACTCTCAACTGGTGGTACCCCGATCTAAGGTCGATCTTGGAGAACCATTTAGCACCTTGCAATTGATCGAATAAGTCGTCAATTCTTGGAAGTGGATATCGATTTTTCACCGTGAGTTTGTTCAACTCGCGGTAATCGATGCACATACGCATACTCCCATCCTTTTTCTTAACAAACAACACCGGTGCGCCCCAGGGTGACACACTTGGGCGAATAAAGCCTTTGTCGAGGAGATCTTGAATTTGAGACATTAACTCTTGCAATTCTGAGGGTGCAAGCCGATACGGCGCCTTGGCCACGGGTTTCGCGCCCGGAATCAACTCGATCCCGAACTCTACCTCCCGTTCCGGCGGTATTCCCGGTAGGTCTTCCGGGAACACATCGGCGTATTCGCGTACTACCGGCACGTCTTCAATCTTTAGCGACCCTTTGTTTGGTTCATTCGCGTATATCATGAATGCTCTACATCCGTGCTTCATGAGCTTGTAAGCTTTTATCATCGAGCACATAACAGGTTTTCCTTCTTTCTCGCCACGTATGATAATCGATTTCCCACTTGGAGATGTTAGTTTTATCTCCTTGCGGAAACACATGACTTTCGCATTATGTCGGGATAGCCAATCCATTCCGACCACTACTTGGAACTCTCCCATGGACATAGGAATTAAATCTCGGGTATTCCTCATCATCTATGCTTATCTTACATCCTCGACATATATCACATACAAGGAAGTTTTTGTTGTTACCTATTTCTACCTCTAATGGCATAGGTAATTTTGTTAGTACAAAGGAAGGATGTCGAATAAGCCCATGTGAAATAAAGGACTTATTCGCACCCGTATCAAATAACACATGTGCAGGGATTGAATTTATGTCAAATATACCTGAGACCACGTCGGGTTCCGTTTTCGCCTCCACTGCCGTTAACTGGAAAGATCTAGCTTTTGCTTTTGGCGCTTCGGTGTGCGCACTCTTGTCTTACCTCTTTCCGGACAATTCCGGGCACTCGGATTTCTTGTGACCCGGCTGATAACATTTGTAGCATACCGACACCTTCCCCGGGCACAATGCAGCCGTGTGCCCTGTCTTCCCACAAATAGGACATGGCTTGTCCTTAAATCGACACTCACCCTTGTGTCCCTTTCCGCACACTTTACAGCTTGGCGAGCTACTTTTTCCTTCTTGTTTCTTTGATGAGTCATTTACGCGTGCCTTTTTCGTAGGACTTGGATTAACCACTTGCGTCCTTCTTTCACCCCTCTCTATTTGTTTCTTCAACTCTATCTCTCTTTCCCGAGCGGCGTTGATGATTTCGGTGAGGGTTTCGTATTTTAAGGGAGTCATAAACTCCCGATACTCTACGCTTAGCATATTATAATAATAATACACCTTCTGTTCTTCGGTCGTCACCAATTCATCACAAAACCTTAATTTGTCAAGAAAGGTTCCCGTGATCTTATCAATGGATTCGCCCTTCTGCCTAAGCTGGATAAATTCTTCTTTGATTCGATTGATGACCGCTTTGGGACTGTGATGTTTAAAGAAGGGTACCTTAAACTCGTCCCATGTCATCGCCTTCGCTTCTTCGCTACCAATTTCCTTTTTCTTATTATCCCACCAGTCTTTTGCTTGGCCCCTCAGTTGACCCATGCCATAGGCTACGAAGTCACTTGTATCACAATGGGTTCTCTCGAACACCCCTTCAAGATCACTCAACCATCTTTGGCACACTATCGGATCCACTTCTCCGTGATAGAGTGGTGGTTTACATGCCATAAATTCCTTGTACGAGCAACCCTTACGCTCTCCCAACTTTTCCTTAGTTAAATTTGCATTATCCTCCAATTTCTTTATTCTTTCATCCACCACTGATAACACCGTGTTTTGGATTTTATCGATGAAACCCGACAAGCTGTTCTCGATTGCTTTTCCTACCTCTTCAGCAATCACTTCTCTCATTTGTTCGGTGACTCTTGGCACCGCTTCGTCATTTCCCTTATCCGTCATCTTTGAAACTGAAATGTTTACATTTAACGTTAAACATTTCGTTTATAACATTGCTTCTTTTGTTTTGGTTTAGTCAAGTTCTCAACTTGCTTTAACCGTTTAAGTTTGGAGCACTTCCCGGGTTTAAGTGTGTTAACACACTCTTCCCATGCACTTTAATTTCCTTCTCATTCATATATAAGACATGATTTGTTAACATAATAAGTTAATTCTTACCGGACGATCGATCAAGCTTGAACCGAACACTTTTGTTGACAACCTTAAGCTCTGATTACCAACTTGTAACACCCTTAATATTTGAACGGAATATAACTAATAATTATATTGATTAAGGTACAAATAAAGTTTACAAAAGTACTTCGTTTTCTTTGAGAGCCATACATACTTGTTGTAATACCAAAGCATTGTACAAAAGAACTTAACAAGTTAAAAGTTATCCCTTGCTAGTAAACAGCCACTAGTTTAAGGGATTTAAGACATGTTTAACAAAAGTATTTGCAACATAATAGAGTTCTAGACATAGTTATATTTAGTGCGGAAGCTTCAAAACACGTGTTCGGTTCTTGCCAAGCATGCTTGATTATCATCCGAGGGAACTCATCCATACCTAAGGTCAAACACTAAAATATTAGTTTTGACAATAATGCCATATGTATAAACGAAATTTAATAACTCGAGCATCAAACAATACATAATAAAAATTTTTGTTTTTCCTGGGTTCCACCGTAACTTACGGTGTCACCGTAAGTTACGGTGAACCTGGAATGTTTATGTTTCTACCGTAAATCAGAAGGTTCACACCGTAGGCTTTTGATGTCCACCGTAACTTACGCGTTAATCCGATTTCGTCAATTCTTTCGCCTATGAGTCTGTAATAAGATTGCGGAAGCAACCAAATAGTTTATACATCACGAAAAACCGAGATACCATAATTCTTGGTTTCAATTTCTACAACCCATTAACAAGGAACATGGTTCCATAATTCCATCCCTAGGACCCATTAGACTTAGTTACCCAACTTCTCGGGCTTATGACCTTGGAGTATACGTGCCATACCATGGCTTCGTGTATTCTCCGAACTAAGCACTTGTTTTCTCGGAATTCAAGCATCCCGTTTCAAACGAGACCTTCTATCAACTTCTATTGTTTTGACCCGTTATACCGGGTTCGTAGACTTTGAATATCATGACCACATTTGTTGATGCGTTACCATCTATCATCTTGCAAATTATGAGACTTTCAAGTCTCTACTCATGTGATTCGTTTTCACGTAACATTTTGACCCGTTTGACTATCTAGTGAAAACCATCACTTTATTATCATACCAAACCAAAGTCCTAATGTTTATTTTGACCCGTTTGATGATCTAGTGAACTTCGCCACTTAACGATACATCAACGCATCAATTACAATTCGACATCATTTATACATTTAAAACTAAACGTTATTACGTAATGCAACGAGACTAAAGTCACGTACCTTTAAAGCACACCTTTTCCGCGGGTATCACTTCCGGCGTGTCCACTTGACGTTCCGGATTCCTTGCCTAAAGAGTTCAATTTATAACAAAAATTAGAACCCCTTTCGTAAGCTTTAACGCATTATTTCTTAATGTATTCAAATCTGCGTTTTGCCCGACTTTTAGCATTTTACCCTCTTTTAGGCATTTTATCAAACACCTAACGGGTCAGATTTTTGTATGATCTAAACCAAGTTCGTGACTCGAGTTTATCACCAAAATTAACTTCAATTTGACTACATGTCTATATGTTAACATTAACAATTTAGAGTTATCCTCATAATTTCAGTTTACACTAGAACAAGAGTTTTAATCCTAGTGTTCATCAAGTTTTACTAACATGCTAATCACCCACTATGGTGATTTTGATCTTATACAATTATCATGCAAGAATTTGACAAGAAATCATCTAGGGTTTGTCCCTAAACCTTACATTACATCCAATTTCATGTTTACTACACATAATCAAGCTCTACATTCGATTTTGATCACATATATGAACTTTGAATCGAATGAAAATGACCTAATTCAACATACCTTAGGATCCCTTCGACAAGGTGATCACGATTCTATGCTTGGATTTCGATTTCTAACTGATTAAGGCCTTCAATTTGCAGGATTTCTTGTGAACTAGGGTTTGGAATGGTGGGTGTCGCCCCTGGGGTTTCTCTGGTCGACCAGAGTGTAGCTTTTGGGGGTGTTTGGGTTATTTTTATTTTTAATTTACTAACTTAGTAAATTAAATTCCATTTTTGACAATATTGGCCCCTTAACTTGTTAACATAGCTTTTGTTTGTTTTAACCCTAATGTAACTTAATCTTGGGCTTGTTAGTTAACTAAGTTAAAAATTTCTAGAGGGAAATTCCTCATTTATTTAAACTTTATATTATTATAAAGTTTTATATTTTTCGGGATGTTACAGTTGGTTACTAACCAATCCATTCCTAACACTACATCGAATCCGGCTAATTTCATAGGTAACAGGTTTGCAGAGAACTTATGACCTAAAAGTTCTATTTTTCCTTCTTGCAAAACCTTATTTATGTTAACAGAATTCCCATCTGCCGTTTCGACTGTAAAAATCTGCCTAAGGGTGGTTAAGGGTAAATTAAGAGCTTGGCAAAATGAAGTATTGATAAAACTTTGGTTTGCACCAGAGTCGAATAGTACTTTTGCATAGACGTCGTGAACGAAAAACGTACCAGCTATGACGTCAGGAATTAGTTCGGCTTCCTGAGTAGTCAATTGAAAGGCTCTTGCATTCTTCTTGGTAGCTCCGTCAGCTGGCTTGCCTTTGTTGTCTGCTGGTTTAACCAATTTAGGACATTCTGTTTTGAAATGCCCTGCTTCTCCACAGTTAAAGCAGATTATGGTTTTCTTTCTGCAGTTTTCTTCACTATGTCCTACAGATTTGCAAAAATTGCAGATTGCATTGCATCTTCCAAAATGTTTCCTTTTGCAATTTCTGCAGAATGGCGGGGTTGCAGATTGCCCTGTTCCTCTTCTTTTGAAGCTGTTATTATTACCCGTACGAAATCCTTGGGTAATTTTCTGGGCCAATTCCGTCTTCCTGTTTTCATCTCTTGTGCGTACCAGTTCATCAATTAGGGTGTTAGCTAATTCCACAGCATCGTCAATAGTGCGTGGTCTCGCAGCTTTAACGATGTTACGGATCTCGCCAATTAACCCCCAAATATAACGGGAAATAAGCACCGGTTCTGGCGAAGCCAGGGTTGGTACCACTTTCGCATATTCAAAGAATGTCGAAGTATATCCTCGACAATCTATGCCTACCATACGATGGCTCAGGAACTTATTTGCCATTTGTTCCTTTTTATACTCGGGACAGAATTTTCTTTCCATTAACTGCTTAAATTCTTCCCAATTCATGGCATAAGCCCTATTTCTTCCTTTAGCTTGAAGTACCGTATTCCACCATTCTAGCGCCCCTTCTTTGAACAAATTTGACGCATACATGACCTGATCGTCCATGTCACATTTACTTATTGCAATTACTGCTTCGGTTTTCTCTAACCAACGCAGTGCTGCAGTTGCTCCTTCGTTGCCTGCAAATTCAGTGGGTTTACAAGCAAGAAATTCTTTGTAAGTGCAACCAGGCGTTGCAGTTTTCATTTTCTTAGGAAGTGGGGCCTGCTGTGGATTATTATTGTCATGATTGCCGCCTCCATTTATGCTGTTACTGCCGTTATCTTCCGGAGTACATTTACTAGGAATGATTTGTTGGGGTTCAGCAGGTTTCTGAGCAACAACCATGATTGCCGGAATAGCATTGGCTATCCCTTGAGCAACGATATTCTTGATATCTTGCCTAGTCATATATTGATTTTCCTGATTTTGCTCAGATTGGTTTACTTCATTTACTGGTTCATTAGCGTTTTCCATCTGGTAATTATTATAAGTGTAAATTATTAATATCAATAATTGGTATAACAAATAATTACACATATACACATAAAAGTTTACAACACATATATATATATGGCCAAAATTTTCGATTTCTCGACTTTTAGTTTTATAGATTATATAGGCATCCTTACACATTGTTTATCTTACGACGTTTTATTTCTATTTTACAGTGTTATATGTTTGTTACTACTTGTTATTATACAACCACAGCTTCGTAACCCACTATTTCTTTGTCAACTGGCATGTCAGTAGCGACGCTCCCTTTCGTCGTATTTCCAGGAAATTTGTTCTCCTATTTCCCGGATCCTATTCCCTGTACCTATCAGTTCTTCACCAAACTGGCGGAGTTCGGCTAAGTTTTCGTTGCTCATTGGCGGATTGGGGATAGGTTCTGGATCAAACCGAGGGAGAAAGGTATAAGGACTATTGATTATGTTTTGAAATTGCCAGTCGTTCGTCCACCACTCTTCTATTTCGCCTAAAGGTCGAGTGTGGATTAGAGGGTCTGGAATAGCTGGTTCCAGATTTACTTCTTTCAATATGTCTTTCAATAACCCTACATAATGTATATACCCTTAAACGAATAAATCATGGATCATACGAAGCAAATTGTGAAAGAAAGTGAGGAATTACAAACTACAGGGGCTAAATGTGTCAACATGTTTAAAGTATACCTCTGAGTGATCTTTTAGCAGATCCGAAGCTTTGTAATGATAAATTATACTCACGAGAATGTGTGATAAAATTTCACAAGGTTTCGATTAAATATGAAAAAGTTATGACAATATTCGTATACGAGGGGTTAAAAGCATCAACGTTGAAATTCAAGACTTTTCGGTGAACGTTTGAATTACCGGGGACTTAACAAAGTTAGTTTATAACTTGGGGTCCTTAAAAGTCAAGTTTGGGGGTTTATAGTGCAAGAAACCATGTTAAAAATAAGTTTAGAAGGACCAGGGACTAAAGATGCAATATTTGAAACTTTGTAACCGGATCAGAACAGCCACGCGGGGCACGTAATCCCAGGCAGGGCCCTTACGCGGGCCGCCTGGCACTGCCAGATGCAGAATTTCTTCACAGCTGCCTGTACATCCGGTTTAACCGACTTAGAAACGTGGTTTTTCATACATGGAGCTTGTTTGATGGTTTTGAAGGACCTAGGGACACTTGGAATGATCCCATAACATCTATAGACTTGCTTGGCATGATCTTAATGATCTAAGAAACCTATAAAAGGGGCATGAAGTTCATTGTTCAAGTGCTCATTCACTTGCAACTTCACAACTTGGTTTCTGGAGCTACCTGGCTTTAGGAGAAGACTTGGAAGTGTAGAAAAGATAGCAAGGACCCTAAGTAAGAGCCTTAATCCCTACTAAGTCATTTTAATTAGCTTATATTCCTAAAAGTCAAACCGTCGTAATTAAGGTTTGACTTCGTCATTAATCTTAATTACTCCAGTCAATTTTCATTATGAAAGTACCTATGAGTTGGTAATTATGTGGGCATTAAACCCTTAAAAGGGAACCCTCTGATTCCCACTCTAACTAGGTCAATTGTCGAGTCAAACTTAGTTTCAAAAAGTCAACAGGAAGCTATTTTGTAAATAAACACATAATTATCAATGTGTAAGCTATGAAACCTGTTTTGACACTCATATAACTTGGTAATTAATATAAGAACATGTCTAAACATGTTCAACTCGACAATTTTCAGTTTAAACTCGGTTCGGGACCGAAAGTCGCATAGTTTGACTTATGCTTTGACTTTCAGTTATGACCCATTTGAGCATGAATTAGGAATGCCTTAGAGCTTTAATAGGACCAAGTTACCTATAAGTATAACCCTCTGTGATTATACAACTTGGTTCATTGGTTATCCAATTCATATGCATGATTCCGTTAAATGCTTAAATGTTGACTATTATGCCCTTTTAACATTAAAACATGATTTTTGATAAAGTGAAAGAATAGAAACCTTCACTACTGATTTATAAACTTGTCCCTAGAATTTGACATCAGTTTGAGGTCTAGATTAAGAGTTATGCTCATTAGCGTAATTAAGAAGCTTTTAAGTAAATAAACCGCATAATTTGCATATAGCCTATCTAAACCCAATTTTTGATACCAAACTTTTTACCCACTGATGTTATATAATATTTTGGGATTTTTGAAGATTTTTATTTTTAGGCTGAGCATAACTTAGGATTCTAAGCTTAATTCGGTAATTCCCGGTTTTACCCTTTTGGGCTATAAAATGAGTTTTACAAATCCTTTTGACCCCAAACCTTTTTCTACTGATCTAATATGATAAATAAAGTATTTTGAGCCTTCTGGAATAATAAAAATATCAGCTTTCCTTTGAAAACCCGGAAATGGCTCCAAATCGCCTTTTTAAGCGTTTTTAACGCATAATATGTACTAAAACCATTTTATAAATATAAGGTTTGATGCCTACTGTGATTTTAGTAAATATTTACATTCTAACAGTAAACAAAGGTCTTAAGCTCAGATTTCCGATTTTGACCTTTTAGGCTTATGTGAAATTACCAAAATGCCCTTAAGATGCATAATTTGGTTATAAAGGATAGATTTCACATATAAGTTATAACCTACTGATATAACTTAGTAAATTAAGTATAATCATTGATTGTATCAGACCTGTAACTCGGTTTGGTATTTAAAACCTTTTATAATTTTTAAAATAACCAAAATGCCCTTATGAGGCGTAATTTGAGTTTAAATTCGTTTTGGGCATAATAGAAGACATCCTACTGATGTCACAACATATTTAAGGCATATTAACTTGTGGAACATGTTCATGACTCTTATGGTTACCCGTTACGCATGTTTCGCGTTCGGATCGGTCTATGTAACTAGTTTACATATATTAGCCGAAACGGGGCAAACCATATCGTTTTTGTCTCAAAATCCAGAATGTGTTTAAGTTACCCATATTAAACAAGCATGCAAGCTTGTCGGGTCAAAACCACATTCTAAACCGGTCTTCGCTTTATCATGCGTTTGAACCGTGTCTTCCTTTTGAAAACTAACCGGTCTAAGTCTAAGCTTAATTAAAGACCCGTTAGGATTCTAATAGGTTATTAAAAACCTTCGTTCCAGATTAGGAGCCCAGCAAAAGCTACGTGCACTTGCTGTATTTGATTTATACTTTGCTCAGGTAAATACTCTTAACTTATTTTCCCTATACGGGCTTGGGATACGGTACTATAAAAGTACCGCTTGGTCGGGTGTATGTAGTCATTTAAATCGTATTGTGATTGATGTATTTACATAACCTGTTTGATATGTATTATTTGGTGTATGGCCCTTGGGGGGTTAAATGACCATGTCCCGGATATCCTTGGCATCATTCAAAGAAACGGCCATGACCTAAGCACGGGGTGTAGGCGTACACCTGACAGATGCATTATGTAAAAACCGGTATCCCACTATAAGGAATCGACCTTGTGGGCATTATACCTGTGGTGTGTCAGTTAACTTAAGTCCGGCCTTACAAACCGGCCCTAATGGACGACAAATGAGTAAAACTGTATACAAGATTATTTTGAATAATTGTCCCAAGTTATAAAATACTTTTGCCGAAGTGCATTCAAATTAATTTTCAAACTCTTTTCAAAATGAGTCAGTTAAGTTCCATGTCAATCCGAGGTCTAGAATGGGAGTTATGCTAAATAGCGCAATTAAAGTAAACTTTTGTAATAAACGGCGCAATTAGCATAACGCCTATCTAAACCAAGATTTCGACACCAAAACTTTTACCCACTGTTGTAAAATGATATTTTTGGAATTTTAAAGATTTTTAATAATTTTTACCTTGCTCATAACCTGCGGTTATGGCTACGGTTCAGTAAATACCGAATATGACCTTTTCGGCCAAAACTTGAGTTCTACAAGGTCTTTTGACCCGATTCCAGTTGCTACTGATTTTAAATAATAAATAAAGTATTTTAGACTTTATAAACTGTTCGGGAAACTCAGATTTCCTGTAGAACTCGAAAAGCTCTTTAAAAGGACCGAAAAACCCCTACGGGGCGTAATATTAACTTAAACTCATTACGGGCACCACGGAAGGTATCCTACTGATACCACAACCTCTTTAAGTCATATTAACTTAGGAAACAAGCGTAGGACTCCTACGGCTACCCGTTGCGCCTATTGCGCGCACGATCCGGCTTATGAAACTAGTTTTCATAAATTAGCCGATATGGGTCAAACCATATTATTTTGACCCCGAAATCCAGAGTGTGAACCTTAAACCCATATAAAACAAGTCTCTGAACTTGTTGGGTCAGAATCACACTCCATTCTCGGTTTTCGCCTTTTCGCGCGATTAAACCATATTTATATTTCGGAACCAACCGGTCTAGGCTACGGCCAATATAAAGACCCGTTAGGATTCTAATAGGTTAATTAAAACCTTCGTTCCAGAATAGGAGCCCCAGTAAAAGCTATCTGTGACGTAATCCATTAAGGAATATACTTGCAAAGGTAAATACTTTAACTTATTTTCCCTTATACGGGCTTGGGATACGGTATATTAATACCGCTTGATTGAGCATCATATCTTCCATCGCTTAGGTGGTTAATTGAATAATGTGATCGGATCATTTAAACAGTCTTGTTACTTAAAAGCCTTTGGGGGGTTAATGACCGTTGTCCCGGATATCCTTGGCATCATTTTACGAAATGGCCACGACCTCGACATCCCGGTGTAGGCGTACACCCGGTATATTATGTCGACATTATTATTATTAAAAGACGTAGCCGTTGGTTTTTACACTACGGTTTTACGCAAATGTGGTGTGTCTATTAATCTTTAACCCGAACAGGATCTGGGCTACTGAACGCATAAAAGGACATGTAATTCGTTCACAAGATTTTAATAATTTTCCCAAGTTATAAAAGAGTTTGTGCCTTGTGCATTCAAATCAATTTTAATAAACATTTTCAAATGTGTCAGTTGAACGTATTTACCAGTGTAAACTGACGTATTTTCCCCAAAAGATTAAGTGCATGTACTACACGAAATTTGGCTGGTAATAGCTTCCTAGCATCACGAATAGTCTCGCAAACTTGATGCCGTACCTAATTGAACAATACTTTATTTTATTTATGATCCCCTGTGGATACAATTCGACTTCTGTAATACATTTGATATTACATTCAAAAGGTTGAATTATATTTATCTTTATGCTTCCGCTGTGCATTCATATAATTGTGTGGTTTGACTATATTGTTGCCAACTACGTCACGGTAATCCCCCACCGGGCCCACCGGTGATACACGTGGAAATCGGGGTGTGGCAATCCACAACTACCCATATGGCGTCAAAACCACGGCTAGTTTTGGGCAGTTTGGTCAGCAGGTCCATCGTAATTTGTTCCCACTTCCAAACTGGAATGTCTAATGGTTGCAGCTTACCGTATGGTTTTTGATGCTCTGCTTTGACTTGTAAACAAGTCAGACACTTCTCCACATACTTCATGATATCTCTTTTCATTCCGGGCCACCAATAATTTTGTTTTAAATCATTACACATCTTGGTCGCCCCCGGATGTATCGAATAACGAGATTTATGGGCCTCGTCAAGTAAAAGTGCTTTGGCTCCACATGTATTTGGGACCCAAATTCTCCCAAATCGAGTTTTTAATCCTTGATTGTCGTCCTCCAAGTCTTTTAACTGCCCTACTATTCTTTACTTTTTCACATTCTCTTCTTTTATTGCTTCACCTTGAGATTTCCGAATTTGGTCGAGCAATCCCGATGTCACAATTAGTTGCATCGATCGGACTCGAATAGGCGCATAATCTGTCTTTCGGCTTAACGTGTCCGCTACTACATTAGCCTTCCCGGGATGGTAATGTATATCACAATCAAAGTCCTTGACAGTCTCCAACCACCGTCTTTGCCTCATATTTAATTCCTTCTGATCGAAGAAATACTTTAAGCTTTTGTGGTCGGTAAAAATAGTGAACTTTACCTCGTACAGATAATGCCTCCATATTTTCAAGGCGAACACCACTGTCGCTAACTCGAGGTCATGAGTAGGATATCTCTTTTCATGAGTTTTCAGCTGCCTTGAGGCATAGGCTATAACCTTGCCTCGTTGCATCAGAACGCAACCAAGCCCCGAATGCGAGGCATCCGAGTAAACTATCATATCATCTGTTCCATCCGGTAATGACAATACCGGTGCTTGCGTCAATTTTTCCTTAAGCGTTTGAAACGCCTTTTCTTGGTCCTCGCCCCACATTAACTTCTCCTCCTTGCAGGTTAATTTGGTCAGTGGTATGGCAATTTTGGAGAAATCTTGTATGAACCTCCGGTAATAACCCGCAAGCCCCAAAAAGCTTCTGATTTCCGTAGGATTCTTCGGTGGATTCCATTTCGCCACGGCTTCTATTTTTGACGGGTCTACCAACACCCCGTTTGCATTAATGACGTGCCCGAGAAATTGTATCTCTCGCAACCAGAAGGCACATTTTGAAAATTTTGCATACAACTTTTCTTTTCTGAGCGTCTCCAAGACTTCGTACAAATGTCTTGCGTGTTCCGCTTCGTCCTTTGAGTATATTAAAATGTCGTCAATAAACACTATTACCGACTTATCTAACATAGACTTGCAGACCCGGTTCATGAGGTCCATGAAGGCTGCGGGCGCATTTGTTAACCCAAAGGACATCACCAGGAATTCGTAATGTCCGTACCGCGTACGGAAAGCCGTCTTCGGTATATCTTCCTCCTTGACTCTCAACTGGTGGTACCCCGATCTAAGGTCGATCTTGGAGAACCATTTAGCACCTTGCAATTGATCGAATAAGTCGTCAATTCTTGGAAGTGGATATCGATTTTTCACCGTGAGTTTGTTCAACTAGCGGTAATCGATGCACATACGCATACTCCCATCCTTTTTCTTAACAAACAACACCGGTGCGCCCCAGGGTGACACACTTGGGCGAATAAAGCCTTTGTCGAGGAGATCTTGAATTTGAGACATTAACTCTTGCAATTCTGAGGGTGCAAGCCGATACGGCGCCTTGGCCACGGGTTTCGCGCCCGGAATCAACTCGATCCCGAACTCTACCTCCCGTTCCGGCGGTATTCCCGGTAGGTCTTCCGGGAACACATCGGCGTATTCGCGTACTACCGGCACGTCTTCAATCTTTAGCGACCCTTTGTTTGGTTCATTCGCGTATATCATGAATGCCCTACATCCGTGCTTCATGAGCTTGTAAGCTTTTATCATCGAGCACATAACAGGTTTTCCTTCTTTCTCGCCACGTATGATAATCGATTTCCCACTTGGAGATGTTAGTTTTATCTCCTTGCGGAAACACATGACTTTCGCATTATGTCGGGATAGCCAATCCATTCCGACCACTACTTGGAACTCTCCCATGGACATAGGAATTAAATCTATCGGGTATTCCTCATCATCTATGCTTATCTTACATCCTCGACATATATCACATACAAGGAAGTTTTTGTTGTTACCTATTTCTACCTCTAATGGCATAGGTAATTTTGTTAGTACAAAGGAAGGATGTCGAATAAGCCCATGTGAAATAAAGGACTTATTCGCACCCGTATCAAATAACACATGTGCAGGGATTGAATTTATGTCAAATATACCTGAGACCACGTCGGGTTCCGTTTTCGCCTCCACTGCCGTTAACTGGAAAGATCTAGCTTTTGCTTTTGGCGCTTTGGTGTGCGCACTCTTGTCTTACCTCTTTCCGGACAATTCCGGGCACTCGGATTTCTTGTGACCCGGCTGATAACATTTGTAGCATACCGACACCTTCCCCGGGCACAATGCAGCCGTGTGCCCTGTCTTCCCACAAATAGGACATGGCTTGTCCTTAAATCGACACTCACCCTTGTGTCCCTTTCCGCACACTTTACAGCTTGGCGAGCTACTTTTTCCTTCTTGTTTCTTTGATGAGTCATTTACGCGTGCCTTTTTCGTAGGACTTGGATTAACCACTTGCGTCCTTCTTTCACCCCTCTCTATTTGTTTCTTCAACTCTATCTCTCTTTCCCGAGCGGCGTTGATGATTTCGGTGAGGGTTTCGTATTTTAAGGGAGTCATAAACTCCCGATACTCTGCGCTTAGCATATTATAATAATAATACACCTTCTGTTCTTCGGTCGTCACCAATTCATCACAAAACCTTAATTTGTCAAGAAAGGTTCCCGTGATCTTATCAATGGATTCGCCCTTCTGCCTAAGCTGGATAAATTCTTCTTTGATTCGATTGATGACCGCTTTGGGACTGTGATGTTTAAGGAAGGGTACCTTAAACTCGTCCCATGTCATCGCCTTCGCTTCTTCGCTACCAATTTCCTTTTTCTTATTATCCCACCAGTCTTTTGCTTGGCCCCTCAGTTGACCCATGCCATAGGCTACGAAGTCACTTGTATCACAGTGGGTTCTCTCGAACACCCCTTCAAGATCACTCAACCATCTTTGGCACACTATCGGATCCACTTCTCCGTGATAGAGTGGTGGTTTACATGCCATAAATTCCTTGTACGAGCAACCCTTACGCTCTCCCAACTTTTCCTTAGTTAAATTTGCATTATCCTCCAATTTCTTTATTCTTTCATCCACCACTGATAACACCGTGTTTTGGATTTTATCGATGAAACCCGACAAGCTGTTCTCGATTGCTTTTCCTACCTCTTCAGCAATCACTTCTCTCATTTGTTCGGTGACTCTTGGCACCGCTTCGTCATTTCCCTTATCCGTCATCTTTGAAACTGAAATGTTTACATTTAACGTTAAACATTTCGTTTATAACATTGCTTCTTTTGTTTTGGTTTAGTCAAGTTCTCAACTTGCTTTAACCGTTTAAGTTTGGAGCACTTCCCGGGTTTAAGTGTGTTAACACACTCTTCCCATGCACTTTAATTTCCTTCTCATTCATATATAAGACATGATTTGTTAACATAATAAGTTAATTCTTACCGGACGATCGATCAAGCTTGAACCGAACACTTTTGTTGACAACCTTAAGCTCTGATTACCAACTTGTAACACCCTTAATATTTGAACGGAATATAACTAATAATTATATTGATTAAGGTACAAATAAAGTTTACAAAAGTACTTCGTTTTCTTTGAGAGCCATACATACTTGTTGTAATACCAAAGCATTGTACAAAAGAACTTAACAAGTTAAAAGTTATCCCTTGCTAGTAAACAACCACTAGTTTAAGGGATTTAAGACATGTTTAACAAAAGTATTTGCAACATAATAGAGTTCTAGACATAGTTATATTTAGTGCGGAAGCTTCAAAACACGTGTTCGGTTCTTGCCAAGCATGCTTAATTATCATCCGAGGGAACTCATCCATACCTAAGGTCAAACACTAAAATATTAGTTTTGACAATAATGCCATATGTATAAACGAAATTTAATAACTCGAGCATCAAACAAAACATAATAAATTTTTTTGTTTTTCCTGGGTTCCACCGTAACTTACGGTGTCACCGTAAGTTACGGTGAACCTGGAATGTTTATGTTTCTACCGTAAATCAGAAGGTTCACACCGTAGGCTTTTGATGTCCACCGTAACTTACGGTGTCACCGTAAGTTACGGTGGGTTATGCATTCTTGCCTCTTAACCATTTTTAACTTTAAAGGTTTATAACTTTTTACTCGTTAATCCGATTTCGTCGATTCTTTCGCCTATGAGTCTGTAATAAGATTGCGGACCCAACCAAATAGTTTATACATCACGAAAAACCGAGATACCAACGTTCGGCTCATAATTTCTTGGTTTCAATTTCTACAACCCATTAACAAGGAACATGGTTCCATAATTCCATCCCTAGGACCCATTAGACTTAGTTACCCAACTTCTCGGGCTTATGACCTTGGAGTATACGTGCCATACCATGGCTTCGTGTATTCTCCGAACTAAGCACTTGTTTTCTCGGAATTCAAGCATCCCGTTTCAAACGAGACCTTCTATCAACTTCTATTGTTTTGACCCGTTATACCGGGTTCGTAGACTTTGAATATCATGACCACATTTGTTGATGCGTTACCATCTATCATCTTGCAAATTATGAGACTTTCAAGTCTCTACTCATGTGATTCGTTTTCACGTAACATTTTGACCCGTTTGACTATCTAGTGAAAAACCATCACTTTATTATCATACCAAACCAAAGTCCTAATGTTTATTTTGACCCGTTTGATGATCTAGTGAACTTCGCCACTTAACGATACATCAACGCATCAATTACAATTCGACATCATTTATACATTTAAAACTAAACGTTATTACGTAATGCAACGAGACTAAAGTCACGTACCTTTAAAGCACACCTTTTCCGCGGGTATCACTTCCGGCGTGTCCACTTGACGTTCCGGATTCCTTGCCTAAAGAGTTCAATTTATAACAAAAATTAGAACCCCTTTCGTAAGCTTTAACGCATTATTTCTTAATGTATTCAAATCTGCGTTTTGCCCGACTTTTAGCATTTTACCCTCTTTTAGGCATTTTATCAAACACCTAACGGGTCAGATTTTTGTATGATCTAAACCAAGTTCGTGACTCGAGTTTATCACCAAAATTAACTTCAATTTGACTACATGTCTATATGTTAACATTAACAATTTAGAGTTATCCTCATAATTTCAGTTTACACTAGAACAAGAGTTTTAATCCTAGTGTTCATCAAGTTTTACTAACATGCTAATCACCCACTATGGTGATTTTGATCTTATACAATTATCATGCAAGAATTTGACAAGAAATCATCTAGGGTTTGTCCCTAAACCTTACATTACATCCAATTTCATGTTTACTACACATAATCAAGCTCTACATTCGATTTTGATCACATATATGAACTTTGAATCGAATGAAAATGACCTAATTCAACATACCTTAGGATCCCTTCGACAAGGTGATCACGATTCTATGCTTGGATTTCGATTTCTAACTGATTAAGGCCTTCAATTTGCAGGATTTCTTGTGAACTAGGGTTTGGAATGGTGGGTGTCGCCCCTGGGGTTTCTCTGGTCGACCAGAGTGTAGCTTTTGGGGGTGTTTGGGTTATTTTTATTTTTAATTTACTAACTTAGTAAATTAAATTCCATTTTTGACAATATTGGCCCCTTAACTTGTTAACATAGCTTTTGTTTGTTTTAACCCTAATGTAACTTAATCTTGGGCTTGTTAGTTAACTAAGTTAAAAATTTCTAGAGGGAAATTCCTCATTTATTTAAACTTTATATTATTATAAAGTTTTATATTTTTCGGGATGTTACAGTTGGTTACTAACCAATCCATTCCTAACACTACATCGAATCCGGCTAATTTCATAGGTAACAGGTTTGCAGAGAACTTATGACCTAAAAGTTCTATTTTTCCTTCTTGCAAAACCTTATTTATGTTAACAGAATTCCCATCTGCCGTTTCGACTGTAAAAATCTGCCTAAGGGTGGTTAAGGGTAAATTAAGAGCTTGGCAAAATGAAGTATTGATAAAACTTTGGTTTGCACCAGATTCGAATAGTACTTTTGCATAGACGTCGTGAACTAAAAACGTACCAGCTATGACGTCAGGAATTAGTTCGGCTTCCTGAGTAGTCAATTGAAAGGCTCTTGCATTCTTCTTGGTAGCTCCGTCAGCTGGCTTGCCTTTGTTGTCTGCTGGTTTAACCAATTTAGGACATTCTGTTTTGAAATGCCCTGCTTCTCCACAGTTAAAGCAGATTATGGTTTTCTTTCTGCAGTTTTCTTCACTATGTCCTACAGATTTGCAAAAATTGCAGATTGCATTGCATCTTCCAAAATGTTTCCTTTTGCAATTTCTGCAGAATGGCGGGGTTGCAGATTGCCCTGTTCCTCTTCTTTTGAAGCTGTTATTATTACCCGTACGAAATCCTTGGGTAATTTTCTGGGCCAATTCCGTCTTCCTGTTTTCATCTCTTGTGCGTACCAGTTCATCAATTAGGGTGTTAGCTAATTCCACAGCATCGTCAATAGTGCGTGGTCTCGCAGCTTTAACGATGTTACGGATCTCGCCAATTAACCCCCAAATATAACGGGAAATAAGCACCGGTTCTGGCGAAGCCAGGGTTGGTACCACTTTCGCATATTCAAAGAATGTCGAAGTATATCCTCGACAATCTATGCCTACCATACGATGGCTCAGGAACTTATTTGCCATTTGTTCCTTTTTATACTCGGGACAGAATTTTCTTTCCATTAACTGCTTAAATTCTTCCCAATTCATGGCATAAGCCCTATTTCTTCCTTTAGCTTGAAGTACCGTATTCCACCATTCTAGCGCCCCTTCTTTGAACAAATTTGACGCATACATGACCTGATCGTCCATGTCACATTTACTTATTGCAATTACTGCTTCGGTTTTCTCTAACCAACGCAGTGCTGCAGTTGCTCCTTCGTTGCCTGCAAATTCAGTGGGTTTACAAGCAAGAAATTCTTTGTAAGTGCAACCAGGCGTTGCAGTTTTCATTTTCTTAGGAAGTGGGGCCTGCTGTGGATTATTATTGTCATGATTGCCGCCTCCATTTATGCTGTTACTGCCGTTATCTTCCGGAGTACATTTACTAGGAATGATTTGTTGGGGTTCAGCAGGTTTCTGAGCAACAACCATGATTGCCGGAATAGCATTGGCTATCCCTTGAGCAACGATATTCTTGATATCTTGCCTAGTCATATATTGATTTTCCTGATTTTGCTCAGATTGGTTTACTTCATTTACTGGTTCATTAGCGTTTTCCATCTGGTAATTATTATAAGTGTAAATTATTAATATCAATAATTGGTATAACAAATAATTACACATATACACATAAAAGTTTACAACACATATATATATATGGCCAAAATTTTCGATTTCTCGACTTTTAGTTTTATAGATTATATAGGCATCCTTACACATTGTTTATCTTACGACGTTTTATTTCTATTTTACAGTGTTATATGTTTGTTACTACTTGTTATTATACAACCACAGCTTCGTAACCCACTATTTCTTTGTCAACTGGCATGTCAGTAGCGACGCTCCCTTTCGTCGTATTTCCAGGAAATTTGTTCTCCTATTTCCCGGATCCTATTCCCTGTACCTATCAGTTCTTCACCAAACTGGCGGAGTTCGGCTAAGTTTTCGTTGCTCATTGGCGGATTGGGGATAGGTTCTGGATCAAACCGAGGGAGAAAGGTATAAGGACTATTGATTATGTTTTGAAATTGCCAGTCGTTCGTCCACCACTCTTCTATTTCGCCTAAAGGTCGAGTGTGGATTAGAGGGTCTGGAATAGCTGGTTCCAGATTTACTTCTTTCAATATGTCTTTCAATAACCCTACATAATGTATATACCCTTAAACAAATAAATCATGGATCATACGAAGCAAATTGTGAAAGAAAGTGAGGAATTACAAACTACAGGGGCTAAATGTGTCAACATGTTTAAAGTATACCTCTGAGTGATCTTTTAGCAGATCCGAAGCTTTGTAATGATAAATTATACTCACGAGAATGTGTGATAAAATTTCACAAGGTTTCGATTAAATATGAAAAAGTTATGACAATATTCGTATACGAGGGGTTAAAAGCATCAACGTTGAAATTCAAGACTTTTCGGTGAACGTTTGAATTACCGGGGACTTAACAAAGTTAGTTTATAACTTGGGGTCCTTAAAAGTCAAGTTTGGGGGTTTATAGTGCAAGAAACCATGTTAAAAATAAGTTTAGAAGGACCAGGGACTAAAGATGCAATATTTGAAACTTTGTAACCGGATCAGAACAGCCACGCGGGGCACGTAATCCCAGGCAGGGCCCTTACGCGGGCCGCCTGGCACTGCCAGATGCAGAATTTCTTCACAGCTGCCTGTACATCCGGTTTAACCGACTTAGAAACATGGTTTTTCATACCTGGAGCTTGTTTGATGGTTTTGAAGGACCTAGGGACACTTGGAATGATCCCATAACATCTATAGACTTGCTTGGCATGATCTTAATGATCTAAGAAACCTATAAAAGGGGCATGAAGTTCATTGTTCAAGTGCTCATTCACTTGCAACTTCACAACTTGGTTTCTGGAGCTACCTGGCTTTAGGAGAAGACTTGGAAGTGTAGAAAAGATAGCAAGGACCCTAAGTAAGAGCCTTAATCCCTACTAAGTCATTTTAATTAGCTTATATTCCTAAAAGTCAAACCGTCGTAATTAAGGTTTGACTTCGTCATTAATCTTAATTACTCCAGTCAATTTTCATTATGAAAGTACCTATGAGTTGGTAATTATGTGGGCATTAAACCCTTAAAAGGGAACCCTCTGATTCCCACTCTAACTAGGTCAATTGTCGAGTCAAACTTAGTTTCAAAAAGTCAACAGGAAGCTATTTTGTAAATAAACACATAATTATCAATGTGTAAGCTATGAAACCTGTTTTGACACTCATATAACTTGGTAATTAATATAAGAACATGTCTAAACATGTTCAACTCGACAATTTTCAGTTTAAACTCGGTTCGGGACCGAAAGTCGCATAGTTTGACTTATGCTTTGACTTTCAGTTATGACCCATTTGAGCATGAATTAGGAATGCCTTAGAGCTTTAATAGGACCAAGTTACCTATAAGTATAACCCTCTGTGATTATACAACTTGGTTCATTGGTTATCCAATTCATATGCATGATTCCGTTAAATGCTTAAATGTTGACTATTATGCCCTTTTAACATTAAAACATGATTTTTGATAAAGTGAAAGAATAGAAACCTTCACTACTGATTTATAAACTTGTCCCTAGAATTTGACATCAGTTTGAGGTCTAGATTAAGAGTTATGCTCATTAGCGTAATTAAGAAGCTTTTAAGTAAATAAACCGCATAATTTGCATATAGCCTATCTAAACCCAATTTTTGATACCAAACTTTTTACCCACTGATGTTATATAATATTTTGGGATTTTTGAAGATTTTTATTTTTAGGCTGAGCATAACTTAGGATTCTAAGCTTAATTCGGTAATTCCCGGTTTTACCCTTTTGGGCTATAAAATGAGTTTTACAAATCCTTTTGACCCCAAACCTTTTTCTACTGATCTAATATGATAAATAAAGTATTTTGAGCCTTCTGGAATAATAAAAATATCAGCTTTCCTTTGAAAACCCGGAAATGGCTCCAAATCGCCTTTTTAAGCGTTTTTAACGCATAATATGTACTAAAACCATTTTATAAATATAAGGTTTGATGCCTACTGTGATTTTAGTAAATATTTACATTCTAACAGTAAACAAAGGTCTTAAGCTCAGATTTCCGATTTTGACCTTTTAGGCTTATGTGAAATTACCAAAATGCCCTTAAGATGCATAATTTGGTTATAAAGGATAGATTTCACATATAAGTTATAACCTACTGATATAACTTAGTAAATTAAGTATAATCACTGATTGTATCAGACCTGTAACTCGGTTTGGTATTTAAAACCTTTTATAATTTTTAAAATAACCAAAATGCCCTTATGAGGCGTAATTTGAGTTTAAATTCGTTTTGGGCATAATAGAAGACATCCTACTGATGTCACAACATATTTAAGGCATATTAACTTGTGGAACATGTTCATGACTCTTATGGTTACCCGTTACGCATGTTTCGCGTTCGGATCGGTCTATGTAACTAGTTTACATATATTAGCCGAAACGGGGCAAACCATATCGTTTTTGTCTCAAAATCCAGAATGTGTTTAAGTTACCCATATTAAACAAGCATGCAAGCTTGTCGGGTCAAAACCACATTCTAAACCGGTCTTCGCTTTATCATGCGTTTGAACCGTGTCTTCCTTTTGAAAACTAACCGGTCTAAGTCTAAGCTTAATTAAAGACCCGTTAGGATTCTAATAGGTTATTAAAAACCTTCGTTCCAGATTAGGAGCCCAGCAAAAGCTACGTGCACTTGCTGTATTTGATTTATACTTTGCTCAGGTAAATACTCTTAACTTATTTTCCCTATACGGGCTTGGGATACGGTACTATAAAAGTACCGCTTGGTCGAGTGTATGTAGTCATTTAAATCGTATTGTGATTGATGTATTTACATAACCTGTTTGATATGTATTATTTGGTGTATGGCCCTTGGGGGGTTAAATGACCATGTCCCGGATATCCTTGGCATCATTCAAAGAAACGGCCATGACCTAAGCACGAGGTGTAGGCGTACACCTGACAGATGCATTATGTAAAAACCGGTATCCCACTATAAGGAATCGACCTTGTGGGCATTATACCTGTGGTGTGTCAGTTAACTTAAGTCCGGCCTTACAAACCGGCCCTAATGGACGACAAATGAGTAAAACTGTATACAAGATTATTTTGAATAATTGTCCCAAGTTATAAAATACTTTTGCCGAAGTGCATTCAAATTAATTTTCAAACTCTTTTCAAAATGAGTCAGTTAAGTTGTATTTACCAGTGCAAACTGGCGTATTTTCCAAAAAGGCTAAGTGCAGGTACTAGACGAAATAGGCTGGCTACTCCAGGCATCATTACTCAAGTCTCGCAAGCTTTAGATGTCAAAGTCTGTTGAACAGTTTCCTTTTTATTTGATTCGCCTGTGGATCTGTTTCGACTGTTTTGTGATACTTAAACATTACAATTCATTCAGTTGAAATAAATCTATCTTTTGCTTGCGCTGTGCATTTATATGTTGTGTTGTTTGACTATGATGATATCAATTACGTCACGATACTCCCCACCGGGCCCACCGGTGACATGTGGAAAATAGGGGTGTGACAGGTTGCTATCAGAGCTAACACTGAGTGAATTAAACACTAGCCTTTTGTGTTTAATCTCAGTTACACAATTGCACATTCTCGAGTCTAGACAAGAACATAGGACAAATTCTATTTTGTCCTTTATTTACTTTCTTATTATTTTTCTGATTGACCTTTGCATGGGTAAATCATTTCGGTTAGAAGTCCCGTTTAGGGCAACCATGTACTTGTTTAAAATTTTAAAGGGATGGTTAGATTTAAAATAACATTCCTATTATAAGATCTACCATTGTGATAAAATGGCAAAATCTAAAAAGGACAAGACCTAGCTCAAGTGTCGTTCTAAGACAGGGCCAAGATGGTAGTTCCTCAATTAGATTCAGATCCTTGTTAACATCTCAATTTAGGATTGCTCTGCGTTTAATATTAGAAGAATCTTAAAGGTAAAACTTAGCCTAAATGTCGTTGCAGACATGGTCAAGATGGTAAAACCTAGCCTAATTGTCATTGTAGACATGATCAAAATGGTAAAACCTAGCCTAATTGTCATTTGCAGACATGGCCAAGATTGTACAACCTATTCAAAGGATTCAAAACCTTGTTAACATCAGAAAGCATGTTAATATGCTTGACAAAGGTGATTCGATAAAATCACATAAGTCATTATTAAAAAGGGTTATTCTAAATTCCCTAATTCATATAATCATCCCTTAAGGATGAAGTGCCCACGGGCTATAATTAACGTCCTCTGGGACTAAAGACAGTGGTAGCCTACAACTCCCTGTCAAGAAAAGGTGATGAACTTTGATTCAACCTTAATACCTCGACTCTGTAAGATCCTGGTTTATAAATTAAATCTGTCTACGTGACTAGGCCTTTTTGTGCTATTATTAATTTATAATTAGGGTTATGATAAAGATCCTGAATAATTATTAACTAAAATGTGTATTAAAACCATGGTTAATAAATCGTTTAAGACGATAGAACTATATAAGTTTCCGTATAGACCTTGTCCTTGTTTGATTTTATGTAGCAATTAAAGCTACATGGCTAGGTCAGAGGAAGTGAACAGTCATCCCCTGGAAAACCACGATGATGATAGGGTTAATATAACTAGAGGGGAGCTTCGTACACTGATTGATATAGCTGTATCTAAAGCTGTAGATGAGCAATTCAAGGAGTATAGTGGGACTCATAGTAGAACCTCTTCGGTACCCCACTCTAAATCTGTTCCTAAAACCCATTCGGAAGCTCATAGCAAGCCACCCTCTAAGAAGGATGGGCCTTTAGAAAGAGGATGTCGAACATTCCTCAAACCAACACAGTATTCCATCCAAGAGAATAGTGTTCGATGATGAGCCACGTACCAAGTCTTGTACTTATAAGTACTTTGTTTCCTGCAAACCCCGGGATTTCACTGGGGAGAAAGGGGCAATAGATTGTATGACTTGGTTAGATGAAATGGACACTGTAGTTGATATCAGCGGTTGTGCTGAAAGGGATATAGTGAAGTATGTATCCCAATCGTTCAAGGGAGAGGCACTGGCATGGTGGAAGTCTCTCATTCAAGCTGCTGGGAAGATCCCACTCTACAATATGTCATGGGAGCAGTTTGTTGTTCTCATTAAGGAGAATTATTGCCCTCAGCATGAGGTTGAAAGGATTGAATCGGATTTCTTATCGTTGGTGATGAGGAACCTAGATTGCCAAGCCTATCTTACAAGTATTAACACCATGTCCAGATTGGTTCCTTACCTTGTGACACCAGAACCCAAGAGGATTGCTTGCTTCATTGGGGGGTCTAGCCCCAGAAATCAAAGCCAGTGTTAAGGCTTCAAGACCTGCTACTTTTAGATCAGCAGCTGATCTATCTCTATCCCTCGCCTTAGATGCGGTCAGGCTGAGATCGCTCAAGAACTCTGAAGAGAGTAAGAGGAAGCGTGAGGATGATAGCTCACGAGGGTCGGAAAAGAAGCACAGGGGAAACACTGATTCCAAGAAGTTTGGGTCTGGAAAGAATAGTTAGCGAACTGAAGAAAAGCCAAAGTGCACAACTTGCCAAAAACGCCACTTTGGAAAGTGCAGGCTTGAGACCAAGTCTCAATCAGGACCACCTGCATGTGGGTTGTGCAAATCTAAAGAGCACAAGACTATTGACTGCAAGAAAATTAAAGATGCTACCTGCTATGGCTGCAACGAGAAAGGGCACATTAAGACCAATTGCCCTAAATACGCCAAGAAGCCTGAGGAAGCCAACAAGACCAATGCTAGGGTCTTCCATATGAATGCACATGAGGCTATCTAGGACGACAACGTGATCACAGGTACCTTCCTCATAAATGATATCTATGCAAGAGTGTTATTTGATTCAGGAGCTGATAAGTCATTCGTAGATGATGAGTTATGTAAGTTGCCGAATTTACCTGTTAAAACCTTAAGTGTGAAATATGAGGTGGAATTAGCTGATGGTACCTTAGAAACCGCCTCAACCGTTTTAGATGGATGTTTTATATCCATTAGGAACCACTCTTTTCCTATGTCCTTGCTTCCTTTGAAGTTAGCCGGATTTGATATAGTATTGGGCATGGATTGGTTATCGCATAACCAAGCCCAGATCGTTTGCAATAAAAAGCAAGTGGTAGTCAAGACTCCATCTGGTGAGTCACTTACCATTCAAGGAGATACCCGGTATGGATTACCTGGGCAAGTATCTATACTCAAGGCATCTAGATGCCTGAAGAAGGGTTGTGTCATTCATATGGCACAAGTGACTATTGATGAGCAGAAGCCCAAGGTTGAAGATATTCCAATCATTTCTCAATACCCTGAAGTTTTCCCTGAAGAACTACCTGGCTTGCCACCAGATAGACAAGTGGAGTTTAGAATTGACATCATCCCCGGAGTCGCACCTGTTGCTAGAGCACCTTATAGGTTGGCACCAATAGAGATGAAGGAATTGAGGACGCAGTTAAATGATTTGCTAGCCAAAGGTTTTATTAGACCTAGTTCGTCTCCATGGGGAGCGCCAATCCTATTTGTCAAGAAGAAAGATGGGTCGATGCGTCTGTGCATCGATTACCGTGAGCTTATAAGGTCACTATCAAGAATAGGTATCCTTTGCCCAGGATCGACGATCTGTTCGATCAATTGCAAGGAGCAAGCTACTTCTCTAAGATCGATTTGAGGTCAGGCTATCATCAATTGAAAGTTAAAGATGAAGATGTACACAAGACTGCATTTAGGACTCGTTATGGTCATTACGAGTTCCTAGTGATGCTTTTTGGGCTCACTAATGCACCTGCCGCATTCATCGATCTCATGAATCGCGCCTGCAAGCCTTATTTAGATAAATTCGTCATCGTTTTCATCGATGACATTCTAATTTACTCGAAGAGTCAAGCTGACCACGAGAAGCATCTCCACTGCATTCTGAACTGCTTCATCAAGAAAAGCTCTATGCCAAATTTTCTAAGTGTGAATCCTGGCTTCGTGAAGTCCAATTCCTTAGACATGTGGTTAGTGAGCATGGTATCCAAGTAGATCCCACTAAGATTGAAGCTATTAGGAACTGGCAAGAGCCGAAGACGCCTACAGAAATTCGTAGTTTTCTAGGACTGGCAGGATACTACAGGCGATTTATCGAAAACTTCTCAAGAATTGCAGCACCCCTGACTCTTCTCACCCGCGAGAATAGTAAGTTTGATTGGGGGCCTAAGCAGTAAGAGTCTTTCGACATTCTGAAGCAGAAGTTAAGCAACGCTCCAGTGCTGACGTTGCCAGATGGAATAGATGAATTTGTAGTATATTGTGATGCATCACACACCGGGATGAGGTGTGTGCTTATGCAAAAAGGCAAGGTCATTGCCTATGCTTCACGTCAACTAAAGGTGCACGAAAAGAACTACACCACCCACGATTTGGAACTGGGTGCCGTTGTATTTGCACTTAAGCTTTGGAGGCACTACCTGTATGGAACTAAGTGTGTGATCTATTCTGATCACAAAAGCCTTCAGCATCTGTTCAATCAGAAGGATTTGAACATGAGGCAGCGACGTTGGATGGAAACTTTGAATGATTATGATTGTGAGATAAGATACCATCCAGGCAAGGCAAATGTGGTTGGCGATGCCTTAAGCAGAAAGGAAAGGGTTAAGCCTATAAGAATCAATGCCAAGAGCATTGAGATAAAGAACAGTTTAAATGAAAGGTTGTTAGCTGCACAGAAGGAAGCTGTGTTGGAAGCTAACTATCCTGAGGAAAAGCTAGGAGTAACTGAAGAGCAGTTATCCTATGGTAAGGACGGAATCCTAAGGTTAAATGGACGAATATGGGTTCCTGTTTATGGAGGACTTCGGGAAGTTATCCTCCAGGAAGCCCACAATTCCAAATATTCCGTTCATCCTGGAGCTGATAAGATGTACCAGGATCTAAAGGCGAATTATTGGTGGATAGGCTTGAAGAAGTCTATAGCTGCCTATGTGGCTAAATGCTTGACATGCGCTCAAGTTAAAGCTGAACATAAAAAACCGTCGGGTTTGCTACAACAGCCTGAAATTCCCACTTGGAAATGGGAAATGGTGACGATGGATTTCATCACCAAGTTGCCAAAGACTAAGAAAGGAAATGATACTATTTGGGTGATGGTAGATAGACTGACTAAGTCAGCACATTTCCTACCTATTAAGGAAACTTACAGTTCTGACATGTTAGCCCAGTTGTAGGTTGATAAGATTGTATCTCTGCATGGAGTACCAGTGGCTATTATCTCTGACAGAGATACCAGATACATGTCACACTTTTGGAAAAGTTTCCAACAGTCTTTGGGCACGCGCTTAAACTTCAGTACGGCTTACCATCCTCAGACGGATGGGCAGAGTGAGCGTACCATTCAAACCCTGGAAGACATGCTGCGTGCATGTGTAATTGATCTAGGAGGTAGCTGGGATAAGCACCTACCATTGGTTGAGTTCTCCTATAACAATAGCTATCATACGAGCATTCAAGCTACACCCTTTGAGGCATTATATGGTAGAAAGTGTAGAACACCTATTTGTTGGACAGAAATAGGAGACACTCAATTATCAGGACCTGAAATAGTCCTCGAAGCGACGGACAAGATTGTCCAGATTCGTGATCGCCTGAAAGCTGCCCGAGATAGGCAGAAGAGCTATGCTGATAAAAGGCGGAAACCTCTCAAGTTTGAGGTTGGTGATAAAGTTTTGCTTAAGGTATCACCCTGGAAAGGGGTGATGCGATTTGGTAAGAAAGGTAAGTTAAGCCCGAGGCATATAGGACCATTCGAGATCATCGAATGTGTAGGAACAGTGGCTTATAAGTTAAACTTACCTGAAGAGCTTATTCACAATGTGTTCCACGTCTGCAATCTGAAGATATGTCTAGCTGATGAATCGCTAGTCATACCACACACAGATGTGCATATAGATGAGAGCTTGAAATTTTTGGAAAAACCTGTATCGATTGAGGATCGACAGGTAAAGAAGCTTCGAAGGAAGTATGTACCTATTGTAAAGGTCAAATGGGATGCCCGTAGAGGTCCCAAATACACGTGGGAGTTAGAATCCACAATGAAAGAGAAGTACCCTCATTTATTTCAGTAAATCTCGAGGGCGAGATTTGTTTTAAGGGGGTGAGGATGTAACACCTCGAAAATTCATGTCCAATATTATATCGACACGTGTCATGGACTTAAAACGTGTAAAGGAATGAATTAGAGGGACTAAAGTTGACAAACAGGGAACCTATGTGTGTGAAAGGATTCAAAATGTCAATGATGAGTAAATATGTCTTTCAATAACCCTACATGATGTATATACCCTTAAACGAATAAATCATGGATCATACGAAGCTAATTGTGAAAGAAAGTGAGGAATTACAAACTACAGGGGCTAAATGTGTCAACATGTTTAAAGTATACCTCTGAGTGATCTTTTAGCAGACCCGAAGCTTTGTAATGATAAATTATACTCACGAGAATGTGTGATAAAAATTTCACAAGGTTTCGATTAAATATGAGAAAGTTATGACAATATTCGTATACGAGGGGTTAAAAGCGTCAACGTTGAAATTCAAGACTTTTCGGTGAACATTTGAATTACCGGGGACTTAACAAAGTTGGTTTATAACTTGGGGTCCTTAAAAGTCAAGTTTGGGGGTTTATAGTGCAAGAAACCATGTTAAAAATAAGTTTAGAATGACCAGGGACTAAAGATGCAATATTTGAAACTTTGTAACCGGATCAGAACAGCCACGCGGGGCGCGTAAGCCCAGGCAGGTTCCTTACGCGGGCCGCCTGGCACTGCCAGATGCAGAATTTCTTCACAGCTGCCTGTACAGCCGGTTTAACCGACTTAGAAACATGGTTTTTCATACATGGAGCTTGTTTGATGGTTTTGAAGGACCTAGGGATACTTGGAATGAACCCATAACATCTATAGACTTGCTTGGCATGATCTTAATGATCTAAGAAACCTATAAAAGGGGCATGAAGTTCATTGTTCAAGTGCTCATTCACTTGCAACTTCATAACTTGGTTTCTGGAGCTACCTGGCTTTAGGAGAAGACTTGGAAGTGTAGAAAAGATAGCAAGGACCCTAAGTAAGAGCCTTAATCCCTGCTTACTCATTTTAATTAGCTTATATTCCTAAAAGTCAAACCGTCATAATTAAGGTTTGACTTCGTCATTAATCTTAATTACTCCAGTCAATTTTCATTATGAAAGTACCTATGAGTTGGTAATTATGTGGGCCTTAAACCCTTAAAAGGGCACCCTCTGGTTCCCACTCTAACTAGGTCAATTGTCGAGTCAAACTTAGTTTCAAAAAGTCAACAGGAAGCTATTTTGTAAATAAACACAGAATTATCGATGTGTAAGCTATGAAACCTGTTTTGACACTCATATAACTTGGTAATTAAAATAAGAACATGTCTAAACATGTTCAACTCGACAATTTTCAGTTTAAACTCGGTTCGGGACCGAAAGTCGCATAGTTTGACTTATGCTTTGACTTTCAGTTATGACCCGTTTGAGCATGAATTAGGAATGCCTTAGAGCTTTAATAGGACCAAGTTACCTATAAGTATAACCCTCTGTGATTATACAACTTGGTTCATTGGTTATCCAATTCATATGCATGATTCCGTTAAATGCTTAAATGTTGACTATTATGCCCTTTTGACCTTAAAACATGATTTTTGATAAAGTGAAAGAATAGAAACCTTCACTACTGATTTATAAACTTGTCCCTAGAATTTGACATCAGTTTGAGGTCTAGATTAAGAGTTATGCTCATTAGCGTAATTAAGAAGCTTTTAAGTAAATAAACCGCATCAGTTTGAGGTCTAGATTAAGAGTTATGCTCAGTGCAAACTGACGTATTTTCCAAAAGGGCTAAGTGCAGGTACTAGACGAAATAGGCTGGCTACTCCAGGCATCATTACTCAAGTCTCGCAAGCTTTAGATGTCAAAGTCTGTTGAACAGTTTCCTTTTTATTTGATTCGCCTGTGGATCTGTTTCGACTGTTTTGTGATACTTAAACATTACAATTCATTCAGTTGAAATAAATCTATCTTTTGCTTCCGCTGTGCATTTATATGTTGTGTTGTTTGACTATGATGATATCAATTACGTCACGATACTCCCCACCGGGCCCACCGGTGACATGTGGAAAATAGGGGTGTGACAGGTTGGTATCAGAGCTAACAGTGAGTGAATTAAACACTAGCCTTTTGTGTTTAATCTCAGTTACACAATTGCACATTCTCGAGTCTAGACAAGAACATAGGACAAATTCTATTTTGTTTTATTTTGTCCTTTATTTATTTTCTTATTATTTTTCTGATTGACCTTTGCATGGGTAAATCATTTCGGTTAGAAGTCCCGTCTAGGGCAACCATGTACTTGTTTAAAATTTTAAAGGGATTGTTAGATTTAAAATAACATTCCTATTATAAGATCTACCATTGTGATAAAATGGCAAAATCTAAAAAGGACAAGACCTAGCTAAAAGTCTATTAAATAATTATGTGAAGTCTAAGGGTTGTGTGTGTCAACAATAAAGTTGGAAATTCAATATGTATGAATCGACATGTCGGTTCACTAGGAGTCACGATGTTTCAAGTTTAGGATTACATACAATCATTATTCAGAAATCAAAGTGTCGATTATTGTTTATTTATAGCGTGTTCATCAAAGATCTTGGGCAGCAAAGTAGTGCCGACCCGCTAGTTGCTTTTGACCTGTCTTCTGCGGCTAGAATTCTTATGGACATCCAACTGAAAAATGTGTTGCAATAAAATATATGGACATGTATACTTGTTTTACCACCACAACTGGTTGTCAGCTACATCATCAACGTCGTCACCTCCATTGCCACCACACCTACCACCTGCTGTTTGTCGTCCATGCTACCACCCACCACTATGATCCAGTCAGTGTTGACACTTGACAGGAATCTATACGGCTTGTTTTTTTTAAACCAGCCTATCTAGACCTCTTACACAACCAGACCCGCCCACTTGTTTTATACAATTATACACAAACCCAATAAAGACATACGACTATAAGAGAACCGTTCTTTCATACAAAAAACACAATTTTTATTATCATATAAAAACTTTACTATACACAAATCAGTTGATTATTTTGATTCAAAAACACAATAATCACACATGCAAACTTACAAATTTTGGTATAGAAAGCATAACTTAGTTATAATATCCCGTTAGGCCAGAAACCGTCAACAGATGCCAGTGCCACTAATTGTCTACTGAATTCGGAGATACTACTCTACTAATCACAAGTATCGCTAAGACAAGAACAATGACCGTTCAAAGCTCGGTAATGTGAGTGTATGTCTAGCTCAATTACAACAGTACATCTACCGTTGGTACAATGCGTCTAACTTCGCTATTGCAACAAGTTTCGACTACACGTCCACCTGTACACTGATGCATCCAGCTTATATATTTTATTGCCAAAATACTTGCATACAAAATGGACACATTTATGAGAAATACTAGAATTTGAAAATTAAAGAAAATCAGCATATACTTTAGCACAAATAGAAAAACAAAACTCCAATATAACAACAATTATATCTCATAAGGGTTAAATAAAATTAGCAATATCACAACACAAAATGATAGTCCAATTATATGGAACCATACTCGTCTCGTCTCTCTGTAACCTGTATTTTCCCTGTTAATAAAGTTTTATATTGTCACCATCAAGGAGACCTAACAATACATCTAAGTTGCCAAATCCAAGAGTACATCATCCCTAATGCACAGTAAAATGAGATCATCATGAGGGGTAAAAACGGAAACCTATCACCGAAAACCAAAGGATGAAGAAACTGTCCCCATGCCTCCACAACCACAAAACCAACCAAATACATCCTTACTATCCATCTATTAACAAGACCGCCATTTTTTGAAACGGACCCTGATTCAGAAAACCCGAACCACATTAAAGCAACGTGTAAAAGAAGTAAGGTCACTTTTATCGGGTATTCTTGAGCTTCATAGAGAAGAGGGAACAATGAGTACACAGAAACTGCACCCAAACAAAAACTAAATTAAGTTAAAACCCACTTAAAAATATAAATATGAGTAATATACATGGATGGTCCCCGTGGTTTACCAAAATTTTGGATTTGGTCCCTAGCTTTCCAAAAGTACACAGATGGTCCCTGTGGTTTGTACTTTGTAACGCATTTAGTCCTCAACTTTGCCATGGTCCCTGTGGTTTGCACTTTGTAACGCATTTAGTCCCTAACTTGGACATGCTGAAACCTTTAGATTTGTTGGCTAGGGACTAAATGCATCACAAAGTGCAAACCACAGAGACCATCTATGTACCTTTGGAAAGCTAGAGACCAAATCCAAAATTTTGGTAAACCACAGAGACCATCCGTGTTTTACTCTATAAATATTGAGCAAGGCTTCGAAAACCATACCTATAGATAATATGAAGTAATGGCGTGCATCCTCGATGCTTTCTACTGCAACGACTGCAAGGGGAATTAAAAAGTGAAGTGACGCCTTCTCATGCACATGCCATCCGAACAAAAAACCGCATGTGTATGCATACGCCACCTGTCTAACAATCATCTTCGGGTCGGGATTTCTCCACGCCTTGACAAGACAAGGAGATATGGCAAGCAGGACCATGGCGAACGTGACTGAAGGTGTGATCTGCATATCATAATTCACAATTAATTCTATGATGCATTTTGTTAAACATCTTTATACATGGAAGACGTTTCCACAAGGTAATAATACCGTAGGTAGTATGGCAAACGGAGAAGAATCCCCAACTAGCCCACCGGTGAATGAAGCGGTTGGTGGTTGGATATGGAACCCTAATTTTGAAAGTACGGATGCAAGTGCTTTATCGGCGAGTATGTAAAACACCCAGAAATTCGGAGCCCAATACGCGTGGCAAAGTCCCCTACCAAAAGGAAACATGCGCCTCAGAACTTCTTGTATCTACAAACACATAAGACATTATATTATTAATCAATTAGTGAAACACTATCCTAAAATTTAATACGTTGCGGAAGCGCCATACGCAACGTGATAAATTATAGAATACAATTAACCCGACTCATTTTAGAACTAAGTTTACGTTGAAATGTAGAGTAGTCCAAACTCATACCATTGAATGAAAATGTATTATATTTGACCCGGCTTGTTTCCAAATAAAATTTATGTCGAAACATAGACCAACTAAAAATGTACATAAAATAAACATGTGCGGTGGCGTCGTACGCGGTGTGATAAAGTAAAGGTTACAATTGACCCGACTCGTTTCCGAACTAAATTTATATCAAAACGTATAGTAACTCAATTCAAATCTATACCCTCAATGAAAATGTATTATATTTGACCCCATTTGTTTCCAAAGAAAATTTACGTCAAAACGTACATCGTTATAGCATAGACGAACTCGAATTTTTATCGACACGTACATAAAATAAAAACGTAAGAAATTAGTTTTAGGGTAAACTCAAAACTTTAGAAACTTGAGGGGGGTCAAAATGACTTTTAGAATGTTAAAGGGTTACTTTTGACATTGTATGAAAGCTTGGGGGTAGAATGGGTCCAACCTTTGATTTTAAGGTTATATAAATATGTTATCATCTCCATGAAAATACGTTAACATATAACAAAAACAGTAACGATTCTAGGAACCGAAATGATCACAAATACGTGAAACTTTACTATGACAAAATATAGATATTTTACCTGTCCATAATATGCAAATGGTCCATAAGCCGCCATGAAAACACCAACTACCACCGTTCCCATAGTGACCAACTTGCCAAAACCTTTTACAATCCCGCCACGACAATAATGCCGAAACAAATACACAAAATAAACGGGTCCCGCCACCGCGAACAAATGTTTAAAACACAACAAAACTGCAAAAACGAACCCACCAAACAAGTCATTCCCGTTTTGAAGCGCCCCCAACGAAATCAATAAAATCCCTAACAGAAACCCGTTGTACTGAAAATGCACGTGATCCACAATCAACAACCCAGGTGACCAAACAACCAAAATCCAGATCAAAAATCGCTTCTTTAGTTCCATGTTCTTAGTCAAGTTGTAAACTGAGTAAATTAATGTTGTATCTGACGCTATTACACTGAGCCTCTGGAATATGATGACCGAAGGAGCCTTGTAATTTAGGCCATTGTAGAGGTCGGTGATGGTGGGGTCCACGAGAGATGCGAAAAGGGCGAGAAAACGCTCGAAATAAGCGAAGAAAGGTGGGTAATCAAGGGTCCATGGGCTGGTCTCATCGGTGTACCATTGAGATAATGGTAAGGTGTGGGTGAGGGCTAGCCAGTTACGGTGGACCTCGAAATCCGTGCTGTGATAAGCTGGGATCAGGAGAAGTTTGAAAAATGTAGCGATGAGAGAGAACCATACGAGATCTTTGATGACATGTCGATGTGGATTTTGGAGATGGGTATGTTTTTCTGTCGACTTTAGTGGTTTTTCTTGGTTTGGGTGTTCCATGGTTTCTTTATTTGGTGTGTGTGACAAGAGATGGTCGTTTTGTGCCTCTTAATGTATTGCCACCTGCCACATCAGCTGCATTGTCAACCGACATCAGTTAGATCATACTTAGACGAAAAAGAACAAAGACTATAGAAGAGCATTGGTTTCTATGCTGATAACCTACAATGTATCTAACAAGATGTCGGGTCGGGTCAAAACAGGCCGATTAAGAAAGGGCTGTTTGGGTTCAGGTTGAAAGGGGTCCGGGTCAGAACGGGTTTCGGGTCAGGTCAGGTCGGGTTGGTTTAAAAAAAACAAGGGATAACAAGACAATCATGCATGTACAGCTAGCTACTTAGGCATCTAAAAAGCAAAAATAGATTAACATCAACAATCTCCTCCATTAAAACCTAAATTAAACCTCAAAACCACCGCCATTTAAGCCAACAATCAACCCACAATGTACTCAATCAATCAAAAACATATCATCAGCAAACAACAGCATACACATCTCACTTAACACAACAGTTAGAAAATCAAAAGATACCTAGCGAGAATCGACCATTCATTTTACGCTCCTTCAACCGTGAATGTTCAAGTAGTAATAACGGATGGTTAAACAGTTAGATACGCATAAAAACACCAAATCTCTTATAATGTGTATGTATATTGAAGAAGATCAAATTTATTTGCTCGATTATTAATGTTCAAGTTGGCCTTGAATAATCCAAGAATATCAGGGCAATACTCATAATCTAATCATATACATAAAGAATCACTACAACTAACTAACAGAGGATCAAAATTGTTACCTTCGATTGGAATCTATGAGTTTCTCAACGGCTGCCCGTATATCTGCCCGTGGATTCAGACGATTTAACAGGGGCAGAGCAGAGATGTCACATATGGGTCGATATCGGGTTTCCGGGTCACCTAGAAACTGCCCCCTTTTTCTTTTAATTTCTTCTTATTATTATATCCTGGGCTGTTTTGTGTTATGGGCTGCAGCCATCATGGATTCATGTCTCTTTTAATTCTAACGGCCCAAGCTCACAACCCATTTGATTTGACCAGAGGTGCACAAACCCGTTAATTTTAATAACCGGTTAATTTGACTTTTTGATTTTAACCGATTATTTTTTAATTGGTCCGGTTAATTACTTTAACCGGTTCGGTTAATCAACCGGCTATTTTCGATTGTTAACCGATTATTTTTCATTATTTTATTTTTCATTTTTTTTCGGTTAACCGGTCTATCGGTTAAAAAAACCGGTTAATAACAGGTTCCTATGCTAAATACTTATAACTGGTTACCAATCTACGGTTAAATATAACCACTAACCGGTTATTCCTAAACAGATCATTGAACGGTTACGATTTCGGTTAATAACTGGTTATTTTGTGCACCTCGGCATTTGATTCATTCTTAAAAGAAATCAATCAATGTACAACATGTGTCATCCATTAGAGACATTTCCGCATCTTTTTTCTATTTATCTTATATTAAATAATTTCTATTTATCTTATATTAAATAAATAAATAATTAATTAATTAATATTAAATCTTATCCTCTTTGAATTCAAACAATATCCTTCTATTTTTTAAATAAAATATTATTCTTAAATTTAAATTGTTAATTTAAAATATCTTTAAATAAAGCAAATTATTTATCACGAAAACCAAACTTTGTATTAATATTTATTTATTTTTATTTCATTATTAAAAAAATGATATCGATTTAATTACATAATTCATAAATCAAATTGTCGGAATCGGTATCAACATTTTATCACTCAAATGCATGTTTTGTTTGCTTATTGAATAATGTATCTTCTTTTCAATAACCATATCCGCAATTACCCTATCCATCACGTATCGAGTATATCCGTTAGTATTTAAATTTATAATTTTTACTTGATATATAAAATTAGATTTATTCAACCCATGTAATACACATGGTTTTTAATGATATAACGTTTTATTATTTACTATACAAATTACATTTATTCAACTCGTGTAATACACATGATTTTTAGGGATACATTTTTTTTATTATTGGCAATTTGGATTTAAATAATCCCAGCTTTCTCAATTTGGCCGATAATAATCCCAACTCAGTTATTGGCTGATAATAATCCGAACTGGTCCACTTTTGGCCGATAATAGTCTGCGTTAAATATAGCTTAATTGAGTTAAGTTTTTTTTTTTCCGAATTACAAACTGATGTTTTAGGGCTTTTGATTAGAACAAGGATACAAGTTGATTGATGTAAAATTTACCTCGAAATACTGCCCCAAACGACGAAAACAGTGCTTCAATTCGAGTGTTTAAACTTCTAATTAACAAAAATCAAGCCGTTTTAAAATCGATTTGTAAGGCCCTAATTCGTATTTGACCAAAAGTCGCAGCAGAATTTCGTACCATAAAAATTTCTTTCATTATAAACGTTTTGACTTACTAGAAGTTCATTTCCAAAATAATTCTTTTACATAAATTCATCGATCGACTCATTTACTAGATAAAAACATAACTTATGTTTATTATATTACATACGCAACCGTTCCCGTACAATATATCCTATGACCCGATCTTCGATTCTACTCCTCGTGATGATCCTCCTTGATTCGCACTACCTGCACTCACCACATACATTAGCACACATTACAAACATGAACAAGATTCATCCTCGTTTTACGTTTCATTCCTTTAATCTCTTTACAATTAGTCAATTAAGCATTCCATTTGAGTATATGATTCCTGGTGAGACTTCTTTAATGTACCTCCGTTACACTTATTCGCAAGGCACACTTATTAATAACGTCAATACTGTATAGTATTGAAAACTTGCAAATCCATGCATACCTGATTGCATACGTGCACACTCACATATTTACATACGTACATACCTTCATACATGACTACATACTTGCATACGCTCGTATATACCTACTTGCATAAATACATACATACACACGTACCTACATACGTACATATGTTCATACATGTCTACATACGTGCATTCGCCCATATGTTCCTATTTGCGTAAATACATACACACATACGTACCTATCTTTCCTAAAACATGAAATAAATTAATCATACTTAGTATATAAGCGTTTAAAAATGGTCTTAACGGGTTCGCATTGCATTTACAATTAAAATAATTTTTTTTCTAAAATCTGGAGCCCGTCGCGTCGCGTGACGGCCACTTGCCTTCGCCGTCGCGTCGCGCGACCCCCATTATGATCAGAATGTTTGCAGCTGTTGCTGCATATTCCCAGCACAACCCAATTTTACGAAAACGAGCACAACTCTCTCGTTTTTGATCCGTTTGATTCTTTTTCCTACGCGATCGTAATTTAATTCTCCATCACATGGAGTTAACATCCAACATCCGGATTAACAAAATTTTAGACTTTCAAGCTTTCGACTTATTACCTTTTTACAAAGTTTTGACCCGTTCATGCATTTATCAAAATTATCTGTTTATTTGACCTCAATATCTCATGAACCTTATAATTTCAACGTTGTCTACCATAAAAGATTAAATTATCGGATATCTTGCATCCTCTTAACCCATTTTCGCTCAAAAGCTTATTTTGACCCGTTATGGGTATTTGCGCATTAAATGGTCTATGACTTACCGAAAAACATACTCTTCACTTTCATACTTGACCAAAACATTTTACTAAATCAAACAACTTGTTCCTAAACAATTTTGAAGATCGTTTGCCCGACATACCCACCAAGGGCGTTTTAGTCAACTTTGTTCCAACCTTTACAACAAAGGACTTCATTGCATATTTAACCAATCATACGACTTAACTACAACTCTAATCGCACGTACCTGGCTCGGGTCAAAGCTATGACCCGTTTTAGTACTTCATCCACTAAATTGTTAGTTAATAGCAATACAAATCCTTTCGCTATTCATCCTGTGAATTCATAATACTTAACAAAACAACCATTAGTCAATATCGCCAAATGGTGATATCTCCACCATTTAGCCGGTTTGGCCAAAAGGACCATTTCATCCTTATGGGGTTGTAATAATTCATTATTTCCTCCTTGTAACTTATTTCTTCGTTAACTCATAATCAAAATTACCGTAATACCCTTTTTACCCCTTTCAATCCCCGTACTTAGTTTCTTAACATAGTCACATGTTCCGACCCGTATCAAAACTTGTCGAATCATCATTCTTCATATAATAACTTACCATGCTCTTAATCTAAATAATGAATATATATTCTACAAAAAGGGTGTAAGCTTTACTTACCTTGTATCCAAATATGCTTCCCATGCGTATATGTTCCGTTTGACCCGCTTCTTTCCCAAACTTCCGCATAGCTTGTCAAGCGTCAAACTATTATATATAATTCGCAAGATAGTTAGCTTATTTATCATTCATCGCGACCCCTTCCATCTTACGGATCTTATGTCGAGTTTATCATTCGATCTTATAACATGCTAATCTATCAAATCCTAGCCGAAATTCTTAAAACATTCACACACATATAAGACTTCAAACATCATTAACATGAGCATATCATCATTTTCATCATATTATACAAAAACCCACTTCATAACTACTTTGTTAATCTTTTACAAGTGATCTAATCTCAATTACCTCATAATTTCATCATATTCTTAGTGTGCATACTACCTCCTAAGCATAATGTATAACTAATTTATGCATATTCTTCTTATTTCATACATAATTCATCCAATCCTCCTACTAATTAGCATATATCATTCATACATAAACATCAAGCATATCAACACCATATTTATTTCAATTCACCTAACAAAATTCATCATGCCCACATAATACAATCAACACTCAACAAGAATTAGACATGGATGATGATTCAAGTCAGCATTCTTGCTATAACTAATGGGTTTCACATCTAAACATCAAATTAACCCAAACCATGCATAATCCACATTCTATATGATGATTCTAACACATGCTCATACTCAATTTCATACCAATTCACGGATTAGAACTTAACCCACTTCGTGCAAGATCACCAATCTAGGTTTTAAGACATACCTTATGATTCCCCTGTGAAAGTGATCATTAATTCATGATCGGTTTTGAATTTGAGCTTCGTTTAGCCTTTCAATTTGATGGATTAGATGAAAGTTAGGGTTTTGGCTCCCATGGAGATCCTGCTCGTTCTAGAACACACGAAGTGTGTGTTTGTGTGTGTGAAATTTCCATATATTAATTCAACTTTCATTTTAACCCACTTTAGTCCCTTGTGTTAGCCACTAAAACATAATTGGCACAAACTTTCGTCATTTAATAGTTTTGACTACCCATTTAACTAGGTTAAATAGCCTAGTTGCTTATTTCATGATGTGTCCTATATGATCATACGACAATATAGACATTCGGGTTTTGAGGTGTTACACGTTTCGAGGTAAGTTTTACATAAATCGACTCATATCCTTGTTCTGATCAAAATCCATAAAACATCAGTTTGTAATTCGGAAAAAAGCTTAACTTCGTTAAGTTATATTTAACGGCGGACTATCATCGGCCAAAAGTGGACCAGTTCGGATTATTATCGGCCAATAACTGAGTTGGGATTATTATCAGCCAAATCGAGAAAACTGGGATTATTTAATCCAATTTACCTTTAGGGGAAGGTTCATTTGAGAAGAAAATTTAATTGAGAAGAAAAAGAGTAAAGGGTAATTTTGTAAAACATTAAATAGTTTTTTCACTTATCTCATTTATTATCATTTTTTGACTAATTAATTAGTCATAAAGACTAGTATCCTCCACACCAACTTTTTTTGCCTACACATATCAAAAGTTATCTTACATATTTCGAAATTCATCCTACACGTTGAAATTTATCCTACACAACTCGTAATTTATCCTACACAACTCGTGATTTATCCTACACTTTAAATTATTTTATTTTATTTTTTTGAAAAAAATATATATTTTGAAGATAAGTTACAAAAAATTTAATTTAGTTAGCTATTAAAGAGGAAGACTAGAAATTAATGATCTATGTAGATTTACCAATGTACCTTTATAGTAACATTAAATACTTATATTAAATGAAGTAAAATAAAGCATTCTTATTGGTTGAAATTTCTTATTTTTTCTTCTTAGAAAAAATTTCTTCTCATTTGAACTCTCCACTTTACATTTATTATTTGATATATAAAATTACAATTATTCAACTCGTACAATACACGGGGTTATAAAGTATATTAACTTTTTTCTTATTTAATATATAAAATTACATTTATTCAATCCGTCCAATAAGCGGAGTTTTTAAATATATATTGTTTTATTATTTAGTATATAAATACAATTATATTTATTCAATCCGTGTAATACATAAGGTTCTAACATAGTTTAATTTATAAAGTCAAATAAATAAACGGGAACCAATGTACCATTATTAACTAGGTTATATAAATCTCTAAATAGCTCTTATAACTAAAATTATGTATTACTCATGATATAAAAAATAAAAAGTTACAGTTACGTGAAGTTGGGTGAACATAGAAACCTGAAAAACGTCAAAAAAACAAAAACAACTTAACATGAACAAAAATTTCAAGCTCCCCAATTTTCTTTAAACGTCATGACAGTAAGACAGAAAAAACTGCCTAAAAATTATACCGGATGCTAACAATTCCCGGTTACCAAGTAAAAATAGGAAAATTAACAATTTCACCTTGAGTTCTACATAATAAGTGTTTTTAATTTGTTTTTGCACAATGTTCGGCAATCACACGACATGAAATTAAGCATATGGTTTTCTACCTAACACAATTTAACAATCTTTCAACACAAAATTCATAATAACCTATAAACCAAACAAAATGCAAGAAGTACAAGCATCAACAGCTCACACATTGAATTTATACACAGTTGCAAATCTTATGCTCGTTGTTTGCAAAATTACCTCAAACCGGATTGTTGTAGTCTCATGCGTTTTGGTTGTTGGGAACATTATGTGATACGGATAGTTTGTATAAAAATTATTGATAATAGATGGTAAAAATGGTATGATTTAGGTAAAAATGATAGGATATATATAGTGTGAATATTAAAAATTAAAAGTAATTTTTTTAGATCTTATGGTTGTACAACAATATAATATGAGATGGCCCCACCAAAAAGAGCTGTTAGCGGCCGTTAGTTTGCCAACGATTCATCAATGGCGCCACCTTTGGCGCCTACGAAATGGGGTGTGGGGCGCTATAGGGGCTTAGGTGGCGGGGGTGCCACCAGGTGGTCTAATGAATGGTTGTGGTTTGGTCCATTTTGCCACTTTAGTCTAAAGGTTTGAAACGTTGCCATTTTAGTTTAAATAGTTTCAAGCGTTGCCATTTTGGTCCATTGGGTTAACTCCGTCAATTTTTTTGTTTTGGTCCCATGGGTCGCCAATAAAATGTTAGGCCATCATTTTTTTTGTCCGAAGATTGATCCACCTCGCGTCTTGGCGGATTCTCACTCTTCTGTATACTTGAGGGATGAAAAAGTACAAGTTCATTTTTTATAAAACAAAAAAGTATAACGTTTAAGTTTTTGTAAAATTTGGCTGGTCTATTATTATTATTATTATTATTATTATTATTATTATTATTATTATTATTATTATTATTATTATTATTATTATTATTATTATTATTATTATTTTCCATTGCATAAGCAAAAAAGATACATTTGATTTTAGGGCAAGTATTCAAGATAAAATAAAATATATTCTGAAAATAAATCTAAATACTTTGTGCCCAAGGAAAATCAAAATATATCATCTAATTTAACCTAATATTTTATTTGATTATCAACAACCGGGATCTGAATTTGATAAAGATTCGGGCTGCAATCTCACCATATATACATATATATTTTCCCATGACCTAAAAGCCCAACACCAACAAATCGAGGTACTACTTCATTCGCACAAGCATCGAGGGTTCTTCTTCCCATACTACAAACAACAAGGTGACGACGCTCTTTGCTACGATCATATGACAAAAAAGAGATTACGAACAATGGATCCGATTAATATATCCGATCTACCCGAACCCATCGTCCACCACATCATGTCTTTCCTCACAACAACAGATGTCACAAGGCTTTCCATCTTGTCCAAGAAATTCTTCGCTCTTTGGGGTTCGTATCCGGTAATCGAATTCGATCAAAAAAGGTTTGCTAGAACATATCACGGTACGTTGGCCTCCATGACAAAAGATTTCATCCAACATGTTCTTAACTCGATTAGGCAACGTGAAATCAATGCCGTTTTATCTGAATTTAGGGTCAATGCCAATTTTGAATTGATATCGGTTGATAGTAGATTTGATACAGCAATCTTGATGGTTCTTAAGAATGGTGTTACATGTATGGAACTTAATTTAGGGTTTGCTGATTATGTGTTGCCGGATATGTTTGCTTCCAAAACATTACATGTTTTGAGGTTAAAAGGGTTACATTTAGATTTATGTGGCCTGATTAAAGTCTGTCCTTCGTTAACTACTGTGTTATTAAAATCATGTGTGATTCTAAAAGACGCCGAGTTTTCGAGCAAAACCCTAAGGGAAATTGAGCTACATTCTTGTGATGTTAAGTGCATTAAGATAGACGGTCCGAATCTTCGTTCGTTCTTCTTCTCTTCAGATAAGAGAGACCCTAAGCCTTGTGACATTGATGTTTTGAAGTGTCGAAATATCAAGTATTTGTCGTTAAACAATGTGGTGAATGGGGGCTATTGGATTGAAGAACATGTCTATACTTTAAGTGAACTTAAAACCTTTGTTCTCAATAGATGTCAAGACATTGGACACATTAGGATTTGTAATGACAAACTAGTAAGAGTTGAGTTTCGCCATTGTCATGCACTAACTTCTATTGAAGTTAGAGCGACATCCCTTGAATCTTTTGCGTATGAAGGGATTGAATCGGCTCATGGAGGTATGCCTTGCAACATTACTTTCTTGGCTTCAAAATGTATCAAAGATCTCTCACTAAAGGGTGCAGCCTTAGTTACTGATCAATGGTTAGAGACCCAACTTGCTAGAATGACCCGTCTTGAGAGATTAAAGCTTAAAGCTTGTAACACATTAAGGAGGATAAAAGTTATTCATGAAAAGCTTCTGATTTTGGAGTTATGTAGCTGCCTTAGCTTGGTAGAAGCCGAGATCCATACACCACAATTGATTTCATTCACGTATCGATATGGGAATGCTAATAATATGGAACGCGACAAGATGGTTACTGATCAATGGTTAGAGTCCCAACTTGCTAAGATGACTCGCCTTGAGAGATTAAGGCTCAAGCGTTGTAATTCATTAAAGAAGATTAAGGTTTGGCATGAAAAGATTCAGATTTTGGAATTATGTAGCTGCAATGGCTTGGAAGAGGCGGATATCGACACACCACAATTGATTTCTTTCATGTATCATGGGAATGTGATAGAGTTTGGCAAGATGGTTACTCGAGGTAGTTGTATCGCAACCCTCTCTATGATCCAATGGACTACTTACGACAATGCGTCATTTTGTAAATGGCGGAATATGCTTTCGTTCTTTGGTCACTGCAAAGCTTTGAGATTGATTTGCAACTACCCCAAGGTATACTCTTTTTTTTCTTCTTTGCAATACAACACAAGTGCAATTTCACAAGTTATCTAAATGCATAGAAGTAATACAAATGTAGAGATTTAGATAATTTGTCCAAAGTTGTAAGCATAAAGTTTTTAACATTTCTTGATCTCCACATGTTTTAAAAGTGAATCTAGGCCACCCATCCATTACTATTTTGATTATGAGCTGATTGTATATGAAAAATGGTAAAAGTGATGATCAGTTTACATAGTTTATATGGGGTAGGGAGGGGATGAAATATTATGTTGGCCATAGCAACATTATGTAACATTTTACAGAAACACTTAATCATTTTTTTAATAAAATGCCTAAATTTTGTTACTGTAGAAGATACAAATTATTTTGGATATCTTGAACTTTAAAACAAAAAGCACTCCTTTATCAATAAAAAAAATATTACAGTTAACTTGTTTGATACCTCAAGTGGCTAATGAAGTTTTTTTTTTTTTTTTTTTTTTTGTGTGTATGATCATGGATGATTAGGAAATGATGATGCCTGAATTACACAGGGAGAGATTACTTTCACCATTATTTGGTTTGCAACACTTGGAGGTACAAATAAAATTTTTAGACAAGATTGATGGAGATCTAGTGGATGGCTTGCTATGGCTTTCGCCTCTTCCAAACACTCTACATGTATCTTCTTCTCGCTCACGGCTGCAAATAAAGGTACCATATTCTCATTATTTGGTTCTCTCTTTTAGTTGATCATTAGTTGTAAGTTAATTGTGGTTTTGCTAAAGCACAAATTTTATAGTAAGTTTATAATAACCTGTAAAGTTGGTCAAGTGCTTAATTTAAAAGAACTGGTGGAGGAACCGATTAAAAGCATAAACTTAATTTTTTTTTAATCTTTTGTCCCCTCTCTAAGCATGACTAACAACATTGAGATAAACTCAATCGGTCGCGTTTATGAAACGGTTGTTGGTTTGTTTGAGAGAAAAGATACTACAAGCATCCAAAAATTTTAACAAATGGTTATTTTGTTTAAACAAATTACAAATGCCATTTTTTTGGTACATAAAACTGACATCATTTTTTTCCTTACAAAACCTGCAGTTTGTGTACAACCATTATATTGAAGGGGAAGAAGATGGAAACCCGTGTTGTGCAACTAGACCTATAAAATGCTGGAAGCATCACTTAAAGAGGTTGGAGATTCAAAGCAGTGATGTCTCTCTCAAGAATGGATCAAACGAGTTGCAGAAATATTTTCTTACAAATGCAAAGATAGCAGATTTGATTGTTTCAGTTTAGGTTTGAAGTGAGGGTGAGGAACTGAAGACGTGACCATGTTATTTCAGTTTACTGATGCATTTGGATGTTCTATCATTTCATTTGGATCCTTGAAGATTGGAACATGTTATTTTCCATTTGATGTAATTTTAGGCTGGTTTGAGATTTAAGACTAGCTATGTTGTTGAAGATTTGAACATGTTATTTTCCATTTGATGTGATTTTAGACTGGTTTGAGATTAAAGACTAGTTATATTGTTCATGAATCTTTATAATAGACTATGGCAAGAAATATGCAACTGGTATACATATATATAACATGTCAATATGCTCTTGTTTTGATTTATGAATAAAAGTACACTTTAAATAAAGATAAAATAATATCGGACAGGACTTATCTTGATATATACACATTCAATTAGATTAAGTGTCTTTTAACAAAATAATATTAGGGAAATGTTATATCAGAAAATTTGTATTTATCCTCTCTAATATTAATTTTAAGTAGAAAAAAATAATAAACTTTAGGCCATGTGTAATAGAAAAGTGGGTGTGAGGCACTTCACATGGGTGATATGGGCTTGGAACACCGCATCGGGTGAGCGTGGGAGTGGCATGACCAGGTGGGTTGGGCATGAGTGCGGCCTCAAGAAACTTGGTTAAAATGATAATATTGTTGGGAGTGAGTGTGGTAAAATAATTAATAAGTATATTTCAACTTAAAAAGTAATTCTTTACCCAAAAAAAACTTAAAAAGTAATTAATACACAATCTTTACATAGTACTTATATGGTCACTACAACCCATCAAGCAACCAAATGAGTGTGAATGTCCCTCCTACATGCCTAGGTGACGCTGAAGTAACAACATTTTTTTTACACCCACATGACTGTTGTGGATGGTCTTTAGCATAAAACAAATTTATATTATCTAATTTAGGGTTGTTCATGAGCTGAGTCACGACAAGCTTGGGCTTGGCTTGATTATAAACTAGGGGTGTAAACAAGCCCAGAGGTTCGAGAGCTACTCGTGATCGGCTCAGTTAAAAGCTTGAACGAGTCGAGCCTTAACGAGCCCGAGCCCGAGCTCGAGCCTGAAATAGAGCTCGTTTAGTTATCGAGCCCGAGCTCGAGCCTGAAATACAAAGCTCGTTTAGGCTCGCGAGCCCAAACGAGCCTAAACAAAATTTTAGTTTTTTTTTATATATAATATAACTAGCAGGGTACCTGCGCGATGCGGCGGGGGCGACACTTTGCATTGTGGTCGTTTCTGGTAGTTTTCTTATTCGTATAGTATAATATTTATGATAACATTATTGTGGTGGATATATGTCATAAGTTTACACATATGTAAAAGTTTTGCTTTTTTTATAAAAATCAATAATCAAAAGACAAAAAATAATGTTTTTTTATAAAAATTAATAATCAAAAGACAAAAAATAAAAGATAAGTTGTTATAATTGTAAAGTTTGTTTATTTTATTGGTTAAATTATAGGGTATAATTTTATTCTTTAAAGTTCATAACTTTTTATAAATATCCACATAGTACCCATCCAATAAACTTTAAGTTTAAAATTTTTGTTTTTATAAAAATAAAAAATAGTATTTGACTCGTAAGTACGTTTTAGAGCTTTAACTTAAATTGTTAAATTTTGGTTTTTTACAAATATAAAAATTTATATTTTTATAAAATTTCAATAACTGTTTTTATAAAAAAATAGGATGACAAGAGTTTATATCTTTATTAACTTTATATCATATTAAGTTCAATTTTTAGTTCCTAACTAATCTTATATATATATGAGTCTACTTTTAACTAATAATCCCTAAAAATATGCAACACAATCTACTACTATGTATCTAGTCAAGTTGGTAAATAATTCTTTTAGAACTGACTAATATTATCTATAACAATATAGTTGAACTTATAATTCCTAAAAATTTGCAACCCAGTTTAGAATTTATCTAGTAAAAATTGTAATTTTCTGGAGTATTTTATTTATATTACTTGTTATAAAAAAGTTTATAAAATAATTAATTTTTATTAACTTTATATCATAGTAAGTTCAGTTTTTTAGTTTAGCTTTAAAGTTTATTACTTTATTACTTTTTAATTAAGAAATGCAAATTATTAGATTAATATCCAAGAATAACTGCAATATTTTATAATTTCAGCTTGACTATATCTAACTGCAATATCTATTTATTTCAACGTTAGGATATTAACTTATATAAGTTCAGTTGACTTGTAAATTTAGGATATTAACTTTATTTTGAACTTTATTAGTATGGTTAATAACTGCATTATATGAACACCAAAGATAAGGTTCAAATATAAAATAAACTTTATTCATACGTCTAGGTCAAACATAACAACTGAAAATGAAAAAAATAATATAAAAACACTTGATAGATTTCATATTAGACTGCATGAAATCTGTTTCGCTTCTGAATTGACACTCGATGTATTTTTAATCGGGTTCTCTGGTTTGTGCTTGAGTCGGCAATATCTTCTAATTCCTCTTATTTGTCATTGTCCTCAGAATCGTCTAAATTAATAATCTCACTCCATTTCCATTAAGAGAGTCTCTTGGGTCTCTTTCTTTGAGTCTCAAACTTCTGATCCCTATGAATGACAAAAATTAAATACAAAAGTTAAAAAAAGATTAAATAAACCTTAAAATTACATCTTCACTAAATTCACATTGAAGATTAAACTTGTATGGACTAAACATTGCACCATAAGAAATAATATCAATACTTTTATCACCATCATCCTGCAATAAAACACACATATAATAACATAACGAACATTTTAATATGAAAGATATACGCAAAAATAATACTTAAAAACCAGCAAAATCAATACCTTAGAAGCTTGTTTGATAAATGTGTTGTTTAAATTAGCATGTTCAGCATGCAACTGAATCTGAAAAATCAAATAAGTTAACATTCACATAAAAGTAAATAAAAGAAAAAAAAATATTCACTGCTGCGATATAACAAACTTACCTTTCGCAACAATTGAATTCAGATCTGGATCCATTTTTTTAACTTTGTTTAGCAATAGATATAGGAGTGTTCGTCTATATTTATAGTAGTAACTATAGAAGTGCATTAGGGTTTAATTTTAGATTTTTCACCCCTTTATTTAGGAAGTTTGTTGTGGTTAGTTTTAAGTTTTTATAAGATATCTAAGTATAGATATTAGGCAGTTTAATAAAATAAAATGTGACAGAAAATATCTTCATTTTATGTTACGATACTTTTAATTCCTTTTGTTTTTGTTTGCATAGATGGAGCCTATCTTTGTAGATTAGGCACATTAGATCACAAGTATTAATAACTTGTATATTAACGCATAATCGACTTGTACCTTTTAATTTGTGCGTCGATATTTAACAAGACAACTACCGAAACGTCGACAAAAATGTGTAGGTCGTCATGCTATCTTTGGATTTTTTTAAACAGTATAGTTTAGAAGATATGTCAATAATACGTAAAAGAATGATTAGTTTGTTATGGATGAGTGAATTGTAACTAATTATCTATAATTTTGTTAAAACCTTAAGGATTTAAGTGTAATAATTTTAGGGGCTAAAAAATAGATAATATTTAAAAGACCAAACTACCCTCATTTTAGGGGTCATTCTATAAATAAAGAGGGGGAAAAGTTCTTATTTTTTGGGTATCTTAAAATGCCCCTCCCTCATGCATTATAATATAGTATACATAATGATGATGATAACATTGGTGAGCCGAGCTCGAACCGAGCTTTGGCTCGCTTAGTCGTTGTTGAAACGAGCTCGAGCCGAGCTTTTAGCTCATTTGAGGTTGTTCTCGAAATAGCTCGAGCCGAGTTGAGCCGAGCTCGAGCTTTGGGTTTTACTCGCGAGCCGAGCTCGAGCTCAGAGAAGTAGGCTCGAACCGAACCGAGCTCGAGCTCGAGCTTCATTAAAACATAACGAGCCGAGCTCGAGCCTAGTCGGGCTCGGGCTCGGCTCGTTCACACCCCTATTATAAAGCGAGCTGGCTCGGCTTGAATTTAAAACCGAGCTGAAAATCTAAGCTCGGGATCGGCTTGGTTTTAAACCGTGCTGGCTCGACTCGACTTAGTTTAGCTCGATTTAAAAAAATTAATATATAGCTCTCAAAATTAGTAGTCTAAAATATTATTTAATAATTCAAAAGAGCATATAAAAAATAAGCTCAACCTAATACATTACAAACCAAAATCAAGTTCAACTACAAAAAATAAGTTTTAAATTTCAACAAAATACAATATTACTTCATTAGATTTGTAATCAATTTTCAACTATGTCGTAGATATCAAATTAGAATTCTTAATAATGTAAATAATAATTAGGTTTTGTAATATATTATAATAAAATGTATATAAAAATAAAATATAATTACAAGTAAAATAATCCCAGTTAAGACAAGCCGAACTACCATCGAGTCAAACCGAGCTGAGCCGAGCTAGGCTCACTTTCTTACCGAGCCGAGCCTGTAACACCCCGTGTTACCGAAAGTCAAAGTCAAAGTCAAGATTGACTCCTTTGGCTGTAGTTAGTTTATTTTATGTTTTTACGTTAGTTGTATTATGTGTAGTAATTAATTATAATCGAATTAATCAAAGTTTATTTATCGACGCGGACCGCTTTACGACTGTGAATGAAAGGAAGTAACAATGCGAAAAAGTCAATTAATCAATAATCAAACTAATCTAATCATCATCGAACTCGAGACTCGAATTACGCGAATTTTGGTGTTAATATACGTGTGTGTGTGCCTTATGTGTTACTTGTGCATGTTTATTTACGTTATATGTGGTGAACAATCGAATCGGAACTCGAAGCTCAATCGAACTCAATCGAAATCGAATCATGATAATGGGTAGAAAAGAGATAGCACGAGATATAGATGATTGTATGTTAGATATAGTGGTTGGGATTAAAAGTAATTTGAATAGGAAACTCTATTGTATTCTCATCAATCGCAATCGAAATCGAAATATCAAAAATCGTCACACCAAACACTCGAATCAGGCAGCCGAACGATCAGGCTCTCAGCCGATCGAACAGCCCAGCCGATCGGACAGACTGCTGTCCGATCGGACAGGTTGTCCGATCGGCCAGCCCTTTCCTCTTTTGGCAGCCTATAAATACCCCTGTCATTGTCATACTTGCCACTTTTGGAAAGCTCTGACCGACCAGCTCATGCTCTCATCCTTTTCTCAGATTTCTCTCGATTCCGGTAAGATTTCATCCTAAATCTTGTACTTTCTTGATCTACACGCACTCCTACACCTTTCTATCTTTCAAATCTTGATTTCTACCCGTGAAATCATTAAGATTTAAGTGTTCTAGGATGATGTCATCATGGTGTTCTTGAAGAACTTCATGTTTGACTTCAATCCACCAAGAATCACTTGGATCTAGCCGATTTTCCACATAAACAAACAAAGATCTGTGATAGATCTAAACATTTACACGGTAAAAAGGATTGAAAGATGGTTTTCCAACTTTCTTTCAACTATTTTACACTCAATGCCTTCAAAACCGATAGAAACGAAGCTTGAGCCGACTTACTAATCATTCTAGTAGTTGTACGGTTCAAGATTTAGATTCTATCCATGAGGTTAACCGACTTCGGGTTAAACATTAAACTCCGTCCCGAACAGTTCACCGGACGGATTTGGGTGATTCTTGTCCGATCAGGAGAAACAAGTAAGAACGAGGGTCCATGGTTCAACTCGTTGTCAAAATGCCTCGATATAACGTCAAACAAATCAGAACAGCCAAGTGTTAGACGAACAGGCGGATCAAGTCAGGATGCTGACCGATCCGGACTGACTGTCCGAACGGACAGCTAGCAGATCGGACAGTCAGCCGATCGACCAGGCCAGCCGATCGGCTAACACATGGTCCCACACTTGAACAGTTCATTGAAGTCTAGTATTGAACGAACTGTTGTTCGATTGAACTTCCTTCCGATTGGATTACTCTTCGGATCATGAGATACTATACTTCAACACTTAGTCGATTTTCAACATGTTCAATGCACTTGGAGTGCCACCCGATCGAACAGCCGTCCGATCCAGTGACATCCTGCTGAGAACCTATTTACTGAAGTACCTAACCGATCGGATAGCCGGCCAAACGAACGACCGTTCGATCGACCGACCTGAAAGGTAAAGGTACTTCAATGTTTTCAAATGCTACAACGAAAACTTCAAAAGTCAAACTATCATACACAAACACGTTCTTCTCAAAGGAAGAAACAATCCACTCGAACAGCCATCCGATCGGCCTATCGACCGACCGGACAACTGTCCGAACGGACTGTCTAATCGAACGGCCAGCCGTCCGATCGGACTACCGTCCGATCGACCATACTGTCCGACCCTCCAACACTTGTTTTCCGTTTTACGCGTTGCTTATCATTATGCCATCGAACTATTCAGGCTAACCCTACTCTCAAGTGCTCCCTTCAATCCATCAATCACTGTGAGTATACTCGAACCCTTTTTGCTTTAGCACTTTTGGGTGTTACATACGTTACCTATTCTAAATCACAATCGAACACACTACTCCATTACTTTAAACGCTAACCGTTACCGCATGTATTACGTGACTAAATGAATGCTTGTTGTTATGTTTACACGTGGAATGCTGTCTACCTGCCTTAACGACGATAGTACTATAGTTTGGACTCAGCACCCGTTCACACGGGGGTTGTTAAGGACAATTACTTGCATGGATTACGGTGGTAATCATGTATTGCGAACTGCCTCGGGCAATCAACCCGCAGTCATTGGTATCGATAGATCCATGTCGATAATTAACATGCTTCGTTTTCCTCTGTGTACGTGCTGGTTATGCGTAAACTATTTCGAACTCTATATGCTATTATCAAACTTGTATGCTCACCTTTACATTATATGTATTGACTTTATTTTAACGTATGTGACAGGTGTTTAAGATGCTTATCTGCTAGGAAGGCGAAACTAGAATAAGAGTTTAGAGCATAGTTGTCTGTAGATCTTGCAGATCGAGTCTCTAGACATAGATAAACAATATTTATATTTAAATCTGAGTTGTCGGAACAAAATATTTGACTAGATGTTATCTGTAATAATTTGTTTGCTATTTGAGGTACGGTATGGGACGTATTATATAAATTGAATAGTAATAATAGTTGCTATGGAAACTTATGGACAATTTGTTTCGCTTAGTGCCATGCCCCGATGATTCCGCCATCGGTTGGGGTGTGACAGATTGGTATTAGAGCCATAGCTACAGGGAATTAGGCTAGACTCGACCTAGTCCGGGTCGAAGTCTTAGAGACCTAGACTGTAGTTAGGAACCAACAGACCAAGCTTATGTGCTATATATCCTGCTAATTCTCATCATCACCGCACTCGAATTTTCAATAAAGAGAAGGCGATTTAGTCAAGATTAGGTGTGAAAACCGCAAACTCTCGACTAAATTGCTGGATCAATGCTGTTTTATCAACTTATCAATAATCTCTTCATTATGTTTTTTCAATAACGAACGCTTGTTCAACGGGAGATTATACCAAATCAGGAGTGAAATCCATATTTTGATGAATAATCTCCTCAACTTTAATAAAACAAGGAAGAAGTTGCTAAGCTAGGGGTGAAACCCTAACCTTGATAACTTGTTCCGACTTTTATTTATCTCACCAAGGCCTCGACGGACTCCAACGACCTGAACTCATGAGTATGACTTAGGGAATACGTGCTGAATGCCCAAGAATCGAGGCGGAAACACGATCCCGAAAGTCGAAATGTGACGACAAGTCTATTGAGAATAGTCGAATCGCTTTGGGTAGTCGATGTCTAATAGCCGCAGACAATCTATTTCTCGATTTTTATGTGTTTCGATTCTGAGCCCGCAACTGCTGACTCTGATGATTTGTGATTTTATGCGTGTTAGGTGTATTTATCTGTTTACATGTTTAAAAATTTTGGAAAATTTTTCGATTTTGCTATCACTTCGATCGACACACACGACTCGCGTTGCTCTTCTATCTCAATACGCTAACAAGTCGCTGCAAACCTAGACGAAATTATGCTGCGATATACGCTTATACTATACTCGACATGCCATACTACTCGATATGCTATAACTATTCGATATATTGTACGCGATCGACAGGCGAGCTTTGAATGATAGGTTTCTGTATTCTGACTGCCTCTGTGATTAAATGTGTATGTGCTTCTGTGTTTATGTGTCTCTGTGCTCTACGTGCCTACGTGCTTATGTGCTTCTGTGACTACGTGTATCTATGGTTATGTGCCTATATGTTTATGTAATACGTGTTTCGACGTGTTCCCGAGCTTTAGTAAGTGGTAGACGTGTGAGGTGAGATTCGATTTTGATGTGTCTGAGACCTACAACGATGTCTGTTGCAGACCATGTCGTCATCCAGACACCGAACCCCACTTACCCGCCAAGAAAAGAGAGACGGACGTCTTCCTGCTATCATCGCCAAACAAGTAGCTAAGGCTGTGAGCGATGTCTATGAAAACGTCAGCAAATCATCCGAGGAGTCGAGAACTGAAGCTCCCAAAGATGCTACCAAGACTGTTTTTAGCTTTAAACAGTTCAAGGCATGTGGACCAACGGAATTCACCGGAGAAGATGACCCAACAGCTATGTTTCAATGGTTTGATTCCATCGAAGTCATCTGCACCAAAGCGGTTGTCCAGAAAATCTCCGTACCCTAAACGCAACCGGCGTCTTCCAGTCCCGAGCTCTAGACTGGTGGACGACCGAGCGAAACAAACGCGGGAATGATGCAGCTTATGAGCTGACATGGAAAGAGCTTAAAACCATTATGATGGATGAATTCTGCCCTTCCCATGAACGCCAAAAGCTGGAGGACGAGTTTTGGAACATTAAGCAGAAGGATGGAGATAACGCAGCCCTAACTGCGTGCTTTAAACAGCTCAACATCATTTGTCCCGATCAAGTCAAGACGTCAGACATGGCCATCAAGAAGTACATTCGAGCTCTACCCGATTGTGTTGCCGATTTTGTTCACGCCCCGAAGACCTCATCAATTGAAGAGACTTACTTGCTTGCCGACGAGATCAACGACAAGCGAGTAAAAGCTGGTTTCTAGGATAAGCCCTCCAAGTCTCTGCATCAAGCCACCACTGCATCGACCGCCAAAACCGCCACTGCTCAACCATCAAAGTCATCACGCCGCAGGAAGAAGTACAACAACAACAGCAGCTCCAACAACAAGAACTGTGCTGTCACTACCACTGCTGCTCCTCTGCAAGCCGTACCGGCTCAGCAACAGTCTCATCATCAACCAGCACCAGTTACTCAAGCGCCGCCAGCAAAGCGTGCTTACACAGGTCCCCACCCGCTCTGCCCGACGTGCTCATATCATCATCCGGTGGGTCTTGCCTGTCGTTTCTGCGCTCATTGCAATTTGTACGGTCACTTCACTGTGAATTGTCGCTATGGTCCTCGTCAAGCCCCAGTTCAAGCCACTGCTCATCAAGCTCTACTCCCAGCCCCGCAAGGCCAACAAGCAGCTCAGGTGTAACACCTCGTAAAATCACGTCCAGTGATATATTGACACGTGTAATAAACCCTAATAAAGTCCAATGTTGAATTTAAGGGACTAATTTTTCGAAAAGTCGAAAAACTTTGATAATAAAAGGGCTGGAAGTGTTAGCATACCTAAAATAAGTTTCCAAATAACCTCTCACGATGGTTATATTCACAAACGTGCCACTTGATGAATAAGTGTAGTCGTTTGCGTAATTAATCGAAAGATTTCGCAATAAAGGGGTTAAAAGCGTCAACATGTTAATTCTTACCTCTGAGTGACCTCCTAACAAACCGGGAGCTTAATAATATTTAATTATACTCTCGGGGATGCCAAATGATGGCCATCTAAGGTTTTTATGCCTATAAGTAAAGTTACGCGCAACTTTGCAAGTTAGAGGGGCTAAAAGTGTCAATATGTTTAATTATACCTCTGAATGACCTTTTAGCGAACCCGAAGCATCGTGATGTTTAATAATACTTTCAAGAATGCTTAATATGGATTAGATGAGGCTTCAATGCTATTAAATGTTGTAATGCGCAAGTTTGCGCAATAGAGGGGCCTAAAGCGTCAACTTTTGAATCTATGCCTTTCGGCGACCGTCTAAGCGAGCGAGAGCGTATTAATTTTTAAGTATATGCTTGGTAAGGATAAATATGGGTCATGGAAGGCTTGAATAACATTAAACGGCATTTCGCGCTACTTTGCGCAATTTAAGGACTATTTGCGTCCAACTGTAAAAGTATGTCGATTCGTATGGTAGCGGACCTTCCGGAAAGTGTCCATGAGTTAAACATGCCCTAATTATCATTTCTTTAGCTTATATTCAGGCTTAGAGGTGTCTGGTGCGCAAAAATAAACTTTAAGGTCATGCAGGGACTAAAAGTGTCAAAAAGTGCACAAGTTTGCATTTTCGCGCATATCCCACAATCTGAACATCTCCGGACCCCCAAAAATTTATGTAAGCACTAAAATATTTTATTTTAGTGATCGCCTTGATAAAATTCCTTTCGTCGCGTCGTTTGGTTCGTTTTTAGCATCCGTCCGTGTTTCGTCGTAATTCGACGCATATCGTAACCGTACGGCCAAACGAACCGACATCCGACATGTTTTTGAACATGTTTCATGTCTCCTAAGTTTAAACATCATAGTGGGGCCTGTATATGAGGTTAACGGGCCTTAAACGTGCCTAAAGTGACTTTAAAGGCTCACAGGGACTGATTCTGTAACTTCAGAAAGTTGTTTTGTTGGTGTAGACCTGCAGGCGGGCCGCGTGAAGTCTGCTGACCCCCATACGCGGGCCGCGTAGGCTGATCTGATGCAGAACCAGCTGTTAACAGCCTGGTTCTTGCTGTTTTCATGTACAAGCTGCTTTCTAATCCCACAAAATCGATACTAGGGGCAGCCCACAGAATTTTATAAGTGGTTTAACACCTGGCAACATCTAATTCGTTCCAAGGATCCTATAGATGCATGTTCTTTCCATTAGTTGCAACATTTTTTTGCAACTTCAAACACCCAAACATGTTCCAATCTGATTTGCACAACCATCTTGGGTCTTTCTGGTGTTCTTTGATCGTTCACTCAGTGATTGTAAGTGCTCCTTTATGTATTGATCCTTGTCTTGATCTATTTTAGCCTAGAACACTAATAATTGACTTTTGTTGACTTCTAGAATTGGTCACGAATTGATCGGTTCTAAGTCCAATTGAATCTTGTTAATAGTTGGTATTCATATGGGTAACAAACCCTCAAAAGGGTATTTTCAGATTCCCACTCTAAGCATGATGATTGACGAGTCAAAGCTTTTCTTAAAAAGTCAACAGAATGGGTTTTTGCAAAATTTAGCATAATTAACAGTGTAGATCGCATGCAACCTGTTTGATCATCAAAATAACTTTGTAAATAATGTAAGAACATGTTTCATCATGATCAACTCGACAAATTTTCAGTTTGAACCCGGATCAGAACCGAAAGTCTCCTAAAATGACTTTTCTTTGACTCTCGATTCGGATCCGTGCATGCATGTTTGAGATCTGCATTAGAGCTTATTTTGGACCAATTTTTATATTTATGTTTAACTCTCTGGAATTTTACATCTTGAGTCCATGCTTAACCGATTCATATGCATGTTTCCGATTTATGCTTAAAGTTGACTATTTTGCCCTTTTTGCTATAAAACGTGATTTTTGGAAAAGTGAAAGAGTAGAAACCTTTATTACTGATTTATAAACTTGCACCGAAAATTCGATATCAGTTGGAGGTCCAGATTTCGAGTTATGTCCGATATCGTAAAACTATAGCTTTATGTTAAATAAACGGCGCATTTAGCGTATAACCTATTTAAGGCCACTTTTTGATATAAAACTTTTTACCCACTGATGTTATATAATATTTTGGGATTTTTAAAGATTTTTATTTAATTTTTGGCTGATCGTATCATAGGTCTCTAAGCTTGATTCGGTTAATACCGGTTTTGACCTTTTAAGCCGTAAAATGAGTTTTATAAACCCTTTTGACCCCAAACCTTTTTCTACTGATTTTATTTGTTAAATAAATTATTTTGAGCACTCTGGAAATATAAAAATCTCAGCTTTCTTTTAAAAACCCGGAAACGGCTCTAAATCGCCTTTCTAAGCGTTTTTAACGCATAGTATGTACTATAACCATATTAAGCATATAAGATCTATACCTACTGAAGTATTTAGCATATTTTTATATAATAACAGTAAGTATAAGTTTTTGAGCTCAGGTTTCCAGTTTTGACATTTTTAGCCCTTGTGAAATTACCAAAATACCCCTACGGTGCATAGTTTGATTTTAAATGATAAGTTTCATAAACGGGTCATACCCTACTGTTATAATATGTCAAATTAAGTATATATACTGTATAAATCAGACCTGTAACTCAGATTTCCAATTTAACTCTTTTATAATCTCTTAAATGACCAAAATGCCCTTATAAGGCATAAATTGAGTTTAAATTCATCCGGGGCATAATAGAACATAACTTACTGATATTATATCATATTTAAAGCATATTATCTCAGGGAACTTGCATATGACTCTTTTGGATACCCGTAACGCTCTTTTAGCGTTCGGTTCGGTTTATGTAATTTGCATAAATTGACCGAAACGGGTCAAACGTTATCATTTTTGTCTCAAAATCCAGAATGTGTTTAGTATACCCATATTATACAAGTATTCAAACTTGTCGGGTCTAAATCACATTCTATCCGGTCTTCGCTTAATCGTGCGCTTGAACCGTATCATCCTTAAAACTAACCGGCCTAAGCTTAGGCTTAAATGAAGACCCGTTAGTATTCTAATTGGTTATTTATACCATCATTCCAGACTAGAGCCTTCCGGTAAATTGTACCTATGCTTACTTAAGTAAATACGGCTGAGTTATTATAATTCTTGCTATTTAAGACAGGAGCTAGCTCAGGTAAATACTCTTAACTTATTTCCCCTATTACGGGCTTGGGATACGGCAATATAAATACCGCATGGTCAGGTATGGGATTTGAAGACCAATGAGTCGGGAAATCCAAATAACCTGTTTTTAATTCGTATTGCTTGACTGAAACATTGGGGGTTAATGCGACCGTGTCCTGGATATCCTTGACTCATTAAATGCAATGGCCACGACCTAAGCACGGGGTGTAGGCATACACCTGACAGATGCTATATGCTTATTAATTGATTATACCCAATAAGGGATTCCCAATAAGGGAATAGTGGTGTGTCGGTTAATCTTGAACCGGCATAGAACCGGGCCCCGTATGTAGAGCAAGTTATGTAAAACTGATAACATGAGATATAGTTTGTCCCAAGTATAAAAGATTAATCTTGCCTTGTGCATCTTAATCAAGTGTCAAAATAGTTTTGTGCCTTGTGCGCCTAAACCAATTTTCATAAACTCTTTTCAAATGAGTCAGTTGAGTGTATTTACCAGTGAAAACTGACGTATTTTCCAAAGTCTAAGTGACAGGTACAAGTACGTAATAGGCTGGAAGCTGCTCAGGGCGTTAATAAGGAATCTTGCAAGTTCTAGGCGCCTAAAGTCTGTTGAACAATATTTAAGTTTTTTTTTATCCGCCTGTGGACCCTTTACATCCCGTTTGTAATACTTGATATTACTTTATATCGGTTTGTAATATATTTATCTTTTGCTTCCGCTGTGCATTTAAATATTGTGTTGTTTGACTATGATGATATTAACTACGTCACTATACTCCCCACCGGGCCCACCGGTGACACGTGGAAAAATTGGGGGTGTGACAGGTTGGTATCAGAGCCAACATTGAGTGAATTAAACACTAGCCCTTAGTGTTTAATCTCAATGACACAATAGCACATTCCTTGACCTTCTGAGTCTAGACTTAACTTAGGAATATTCTCAATCCTAATCTAGAATTTTTGCTTCCAAATTTTTGTTGGATATGTCGCCAAGCAAAGAAGCCGTAATAGAAATTCTCCACGTCTGGAGCCTTGAAATGCTGGGCTTCGTACCGCGACCAGGATTAACGTACGACCAAGGAGAGGACATTCAGAACAAAAATGAAGAAGAGACTCCTTTTACTGAAGATCGTTTCCTTAAAAGTCTTTATAACGATATTTATCTTTTGGTCCCTTTGAGGACAACATCATTTCTTTTAAGTCTCTTTTAGGGCAATTCTATACCTCTTTTAAAAACCATTGGGATGTTTTATCTAAATTTCATTTATATCATTATATATGAATATAATATATGAAGTAAATTAAAATAACAATTCTGTTATAAGATCTACCATTATAATAAAATGGAAAAATCTAAAAAGGACAAGACCTAGCCTCGTGTCATACTAAGACCGGCCAAGATGGCAGTTCCTCAATTTAGATTCAGATCCCTATAAACAGTTCAATTTAGAAATTGTTCTGCGATAAATATTAAAAGAATCTTAAGAGTGAAACCTAGCCTGAGTGTCATTATAAAGACCTGGCCAAATGGTAAGACCTGTTTAAAAGATTCGTATCCCAGTTAACATCTGAAAACATGTTAACACTCTCGGCAGATGTGATTCGTTGGAAATCACACACGTTATTAAGGATTCTTCAAAAGATTCCTAACCCAGTTTAATGATCTCTGAATCCTGGGTTTACATCATCAATTAAGATGATATATTTTAACCATACGTGGTAATATAGTGCCTACGGGCCCTGCTCATTTCTACATGAGCCAAAATACAGTGGTAGCTATGACTCCCTGTCAGAAAAAGGTAATGAACTAAGTTCAAACCTCAAGGCTTTGATTCTCTGAAATCCTAGCTTATAATTTATAAATGTCCTTGTGACTAGGCCTTTGTGCCACCTTAATATCCGTAATGTTTTATAACTAGGATAAATTGTAATGCCTCGATTCTCAGAAATCATGACTTATAAATTAAACTTGTCTACTCGACTAGGCCATTTGTGCTATTACTAACTTATAAATTAGGATTCACGATAAAAATCCTGAATAAAATAAATATTATTCCTTTTCTGTTAAGTGTATGTATTAAAAAAGAATCTTAAAAGGTTTGACCTAGCTTGAATGTCATTGAAGACCTTGCTAAGATGGTAAAACCTGTTTAGAAGAGATTCAGATCCTGATTAACACTTGAAAACGTGTTAACACTCCCGACAACAGTGATGCGATAAAATCACGCTTGTCATCTCTATATTAGGAACTTCCAAACCCCTTAATTAGCCTATATAATCGCGGAATTATGGCTAATAAACGTCGAACATAATGTACACATCTAAACACCCACCTGGGATGTATACCTACGGGCGAAGACGCATACATGAAAAAGATAGTTTTATTTCATAACTTCTTGTCAAAACAATGAGTTATGGAATTTTCCAATCCAAAGGAATCATTGATTATGTTTTAAAACTTCCCTAGTGACAAGGCGTCTGTGCCATTAAAAAAAAAAAAAGGTCCTTTGGAACAAGCCTTTGTGCTATATAAAGTGTCGGTACGACATTGACAGTCGTGACGTATGTCCCCTGTCTAATAAATATGAAGGATTATATTCCGTTCAAACTCCAAAGATGGTTTATCTAAAAACCTAGGCCAAGCATAATCAAATAAATTTAATACTATCTATTGGTCCATATGGTTGAGTTACACCATGACTATTTAATCGCCACGTTCGACAATTCGTTGTATAATTAAACAATTATTATTACATGGTTAGTTAGCCTTCAAAGCTTCACCACGGCTGACTCCTCTGGGGCTCACAATCATCTAGTTAGTCAGAATGATGTACATTGACTAGCCTTTGTGGCAAAATAAATTATCTTCCAAAAGATGACGGTTGTAGTCTCTGACTATCTGTCCAAAGGTGAAGAACTATGTTCGAACCTTAAGATCTCTGATCCAATAAGATTGCAGCTTATATATTAATTCCTTAAGTGCCATATTTTGTATGTCCTTTGTGACAAGGCCTTCGGGCCTATGATTATTAATGTCCTTCATGACAAGCCTTCCAACTATCTAAAGATTGTCGTTATGACAAGGACAGTTGTGACATTGTGATCCCCAGTCAAAAGGTATTGGACTCGGTCCAAACCATAAACACAATTGATGGTCCTTTTTGACCTAGGCTAAATATAATTGACATACTTTCTAGTAGCATACTATAAGGAAGTTATAAACCTAACAGCCATTATGGTTTAGTAATACCATGACCTTATAAATCATCCATTACGATGATTCCATAATAACTTGCATCTAAGCATATGTTATTTTTGGTGTTAGTACCAAAGCTCCAGAATGGAGGTTTCCGACGAAGCACACAGCAATACGGCGGCTAAAAACAAGGATGCAAATATAAATATAAATGTTAATGGCACTACTCTTCAGGCCTTGATTAGCGCAGCAATTAGTGAAGTTGTGGATAAGGTCCTTGAGAACAAAAAGGAACCGAGTGTCACTCACTCAAGGATCCACACGGAAACGCATACATCAGCTCGTAAGGAGAGCTCCGTTCACTCTTCAGATGAAAAGAGCGAACCTCAGGAGTTAGTACTCTATGATAAGCCCCGTTCAACTGAGGGCGGGTGCACCTACAAATATTTCGTCTCATGCAAACCCAGAGATTTCAATGGCGAAAAAGGGGCAATTGATGCTATGGAATGGCTTGAGGAAATGGAAACGGTGGTGGACATCAGCGATTGTGCTGATAAGGACGTAGTAAAATTTGTTTCACAATCTTTTAAGGGAGAGGCTCTTGTATGGTGGAGGGCCATGATGCAGTCCACGGGGAAAATTCCCCTATACCTTATGGGATGGTCCAAGTTTGTGGACCTTATCAAAGAGAACTACTGTCCACAACGCGAAGTGGAAAAGGTGGAGACAGATTTTCTGACTCTCACAATGAAAAACCTAAATTGTCAGCAATATGTTACCGACTTCAACTCCCTATCTAGACTGGTACCCTATTTAATTACCCCGGAACCAAAACGTATTGCGCGTTTCATCGGTGGTTTGGCACCAGAAATAAAAGGGGATGTTAAGGCTTCAAGGCCAATCAACTACAGATCAGCTGTAGATCTATCCTTGTCTCTCACTCTAGATATAGTGAGACAAAAGTCGTTCATGAATGAAACTAATGACAAAAGACAAAGGGAGGAGGATAACTCTCAGAATCCTAAGAAGAGCAAATCCAAGCTCAACAATAACCAACAGGATTCCAACAAAAAGCCTACATGCAAAACCTGCAAAAGAAGACGTTGGGGGCAGTGTCGATTAAACCAAAAGATAAAGCTATGTGGCATCTGTAAAAGAGCTGGCCACCAGTCCCACGAATGTAGGGACATGAAGGATGCAAACTGTTTCAGCTGTGGTGAAAAGGGGCACATCAGTACTAATTGCCCTAAGGCTGCCAAGAAAGGAACAGCTAGGTCTGGAAAGGATAAGAAAGGAACCGACTGGACTACCGGTTGAATACCTGAGACAGTGCACATCGATAATAGCATTAGGTACGTCCTTTACCATTTAGCATTGATAGTGACTGCCAAGTATTTTTACATTGATGCAAGGGATAATAAACCTTTAGCAAACCATAAGCTTAACAGACTCTGGATTACATTCATAAGGACTCCATATATTAAATATGAGGTATAATTTACCAATGGAATCTTTAATGACCTCTCTCCCATCCTCGGAGATAATCCTTTCATAAGAATCTGGAGTACTCTTCCCCAGAAAGAGTACGACAATATATATTATTTATTTTATTTTATTATTTTTCTCATTGTTTTCTATCGTCTGCGAATGCCAAACTATGTTTGATAAGAGTACCATATGAGGATTTGTGTATCCTAGTGTGTCCCATAGATTGCTTCCATGCCTGATCAGTATGGAGGTTTAATGCATGGGATCCCCGAAGATATCCCAATGGTCATATTGTACTAAAGTCGACTAGTAGTATTCAAAGAAGATATCCAATATAAAAATGTCCTTATAAGTATCTCTACTTAGGGCATCTTTGCAATGGTAAAGGGAATGTGTCATTTATCTGACACCGACAGCGATGGATGAGCCAAAGCCTGAGAATGCGGAAATCTCTGACATCTCTATGTGTCATAATTAGCTTCTTTATAAGAGTTACCATTTCTGAGAGGCAAGAGGATGTTAGGACAAACATCCCGCTTAGGGCTGCAGATATTGTAAGAATCTTATATCTGTTATTACCAGCGAAATAGGAAAAACTAAGAGCCAAATCAATAAGTTTTAGATAAGGTTTCGTAAAGCCAAAATTCAAAGTTCTAAGAACTCCGATTTTTAGTAAATAAGAAAGACGGTTCATCTTGCTTATGCATTGATTACCGCAACCCTATTTAGACAATAACTAGGAATCCCCAATTTCTGCCAGGATCGTCGATTTATTCGACTAGCTGTAAGGAACAACTATTCTTCGAGATTAGTCAAGCAGTGGTTGGAATAACCATATCACCTTAAGATAAGCTTTTCCATAATAGTTGCTATATAGGTATCGAGGTGGCCCCTTTGGAAACCTTGTGTAAATGAAATATTAAAACATCCGTTGGATGAACGAGGCTTTGGGAAGTCCACTTATCAGGATCTGAAAGTTGCATTGGAAGCAACGAATAAGATCATGCGAATCCCTAATTTTCTGTAAGTTGCCAGTATTCGGCAGAAAATCAAGATTTAATAAAAGTAACAACCCTCCTAAGTTCTTGTTAAGGAATAGAGTTCAACAAAAGGTATCACCCTGAAAGGTGTACCAGTTTGTTAAATTATCAGACTAGTTAAGCTCTGAATATATGAAATCATTCGAAGGAATCGAATGTATCAAGATCAAACAACTTATAAGCTAAAACCTATTTAAGGAACTTGGTGGAGCTCGCAATGTATTACACCCTAAGGATTAAAGGATATGTTTCGCCAACAAGTCAAGAAGCACTATCACATAACGGTGGGCAGACTTGTGATATAAAGATAAGCCTGTATCGGATGCGGATCGCCAGGATGAGAAACCTCAAAAAGGATACATGAACCTATTATATAGAGGTCAGATTGGGAGCTTAGAGAGACTCCAGATATGCTATAGAAGTTAAGTCCGTTATGTGACAAAAGGTACTTCCAGCATTTTAGCAAATCTCGAGGTCGAGATTTCTTTTAAGGGGGTGAGGATGTAACACCTCGTAAAATCACGTCCAGTGATATATTGACACGTGTAATAAACCCTAATAAAGTCCAATGTTGAATTTAAGGGACTAATTTTTCGAAAAGTCGAAAAACTTTGATAATAAAAGGGCTGGAAGTGTTAGCATACCTAAAATAAGTTTCCAAATAACCTCTCACGATGGTTATATTCACAAACGTGCCACTTGATGAATAAGTGTAGTCGTTTGCGTAATTAATCGAAAGATTTCGCAATAAAGGGGTTAAAAGCGTCAACATGTTAATTCTTACCTCTGAGTGACCTCCTAACAAACCGGGAGCTTAATAATATTTAATTATACTCTCGGGGATGCCAAATGATGGCCATCTAAGGTTTTTATGCCTATAAGTAAAGTTACGCGCAACTTTGCAAGTTAGAGGGGCTAAAAGTGTCAATATGTTTAATTATACCTCTGAATGACCTTTTAACGAACCCGAAGCATCGTGATGTTTAATAATACTTTCAAGAATGCTTAATATGGATTAGATGAGGCTTCAATGCTATTAAATGTTGTAATGCGCAAGTTTGCGCAATAGAGGGGCCTAAAACGTCAACTTTTGAATCTATGCCTTTCGGCGACCGTCTAAGCGAGCGAGAGCGTATTAATATTTAAGTATATGCTTGGTAAGGATAAATATGGGTCATGGAAGGCTTGAATAACATTAAACGGCATTTCGCGCTACTTTGCGCAATTTAAGGACTATTTGCGTCCAACTGTAAAAGTATGTCGATTCGTATGGTAGCGGACCTTCCGGAAAGTGTCCATGAGTTAAACATGCCCTAATTATCATTTCTTTAGCTTATATTCAGGCTTAGAGGTGTCTGGTGCGCAAAAATAAACTTTAAGGTCATGCAGGGACTAAAAGTGTCAAAAAGTGCACAAGTTTGCATTTTCGCGCATATCCCACAATCTGAACATCTCCGGACCCCCAAAAATTTATGTAAGCACTAAAATATTTTATTTTAGTGATCGCCTTGATAAAATTCCTTTCGTCGCGTCGTTTGGTTCGTTTTTAGCATCCGTCCGTGTTTCGTCGTAATTCGACGCATATCGTAACCGTACGGCCAAACGAACCGACATCCGACATGTTTTTGAACATGTTTCATGTCTCCTAAGTTTAAACATCATAGTGGGGCCTGTATATGAGGTTAACGGGCCTTAAACGTGCCTAAAGTGACTTTAAAGGCTCACAGGGACTGATTCTGTAACTTCAGAAAGTTGTTTTGTTGGTGTAGACCTGCAGGCGGGCCGCGTGAAGTCTGCTGACCCCCATACGCGGGCCGCGTAGGCTGATCTGATGCAGAACCAGCTGTTAACAGCCTGGTTCTTGCTGTTTTCATGTACAAGCTGCTTTCTAATCCCACAAAATCGATACTAGGGGCAGCCCACAGAATTTTATAAGTGGTTTAACACCTGGCAACATCTAATTCGTTCCAAGGATCCTATAGATGCATGTTCTTTCCATTAGTTGCAACATTTTTTTGCAACTTCAAACACCCAAACATGTTCCAATCTGATTTGCACAACCATCTTGGGTCTTTCTGGTGTTCTTTGATCGTTCACTCAGTGATTGTAAGTGCTCCTTTATGTATTGATCCTTGTCTTGATCTATTTTAGCCTAGAACACTAATAATTGACTTTTGTTGACTTCTAGAATTGGTCACGAATTGATCGGTTCTAAGTCCAATTGAATCTTGTTAATAGTTGGTATTCATATGGGTAACAAACCCTCAAAAGGGTATTTTCAGATTCCCACTCTAAGCATGATGATTGACGAGTCAAAGCTTTTCTTAAAAAGTCAACAGAATGGGTTTTTGCAAAATTTAGCATAATTAACAGTGTAGATCGCATGCAACCTGTTTGATCATCAAAATAACTTTGTAAATAATGTAAGAACATGTTTCATCATGATCAACTCGACAAATTTTCAGTTTGAACCCGGATCAGAACCGAAAGTCTCCTAAAATGACTTTTTCTTTGACTCTCGATTCGGATCCGTGCATGCATGTTTGAGATCTGCATTAGAGCTTATTTTGGACCAATTTTTATATTTATGTTTATCTCTCTGGAATTTTACATCTTGAGTCCATGCTTAACCGATTCATATGCATGTTTCCGATTTATGCTTAAAGTTGACTATTTTGCCCTTTTTGCTATAAAACGTGATTTTTGGAAAAGTGAAAGAGTAGAAACCTTTATTACTGATTTATAAACTTGCACCGAAAATTTGATATCAGTTGGAGGTCCAGATTTCGAGTTATGTCCGATATCGTAAAACTATAGCTTTATGTTAAATAAACGGCGCATTTAGCGTATAACCTATTTAAGGCCACTTTTTGATATAAAACTTTTTACCCACTGATGTTATATAATATTTTGGGATTTTTGAAGATTTTTATTTAATTTTTGGCTGATCGTATCATAGGTCTCTAAGCTTGATTCGGTTAATACCGGTTTTGACCTTTTAAGCCGTAAAATGAGTTTTATAAATCCTTTTGACCCCAAACCTTTTTCTACTGATTTTTTTTGTTAAATAAATTATTTTGAGCACTCTGGAAATATAAAAATCTCAGCTTTCTTTTAAAAACCCGGAAACGGCTCTAAATCGCCTTTCTAAGCGTTTTTAACGCATAGTATGTACTATAACCATATTAAGCATATAAGATCTATACCTACTGAAGTATTTAGCATATTTTTATATAATAACAGTAAGTATAAGTTTTTGAGCTCAGGTTTCCAGTTTTGACATTTTTAGCCCTTGTGAAATTACCAAAATACCCCTACGGTGCATAGTTTGATTTTAAATGATAAGTTTCATAAACGGGTCATACCCTACTGTTATAATATGTCAAATTAAGTATATATACTGTATAAATCAGACCTGTAACTCAGATTTCCAATTTAACTCTTTTATAATCTCTTAAATGACCAAAATGCCCTTATAAGGCATAAATTGAGTTTAAATTCATCCGGGGCATAATAGAACATAACTTACTGATATTATATCATATTTAAAGCATATTATCTCAGGGAACTTGCATATGACTCTTTTGGATACCCGTAACGCTCTTTTAGCATTCGGTTCGGTTTATGTAACTAGTTTGCATAAATTGACCGAAACGGGTCAAACGTTATCATTTTTGTCTCAAAATCCAGAATGTGTTTAGTATACCCATATTATACAAGTATTCAAACTTGTCGGGTCTAAATCACATTCTATCCGGTCTTCGCTTAATCGTGCGCTTGAACCGTATCATCCTTAAAACTAACCGGCCTAAGCTTAGGCTTAAATGAAGACCCGTTAGTATTCTAATTGGTTATTTATACCATCATTCCAGACTAGAGCCTTCCGGTAAATTGTACCTACGCTTACTTAAGTAAATACGGCTGAGTTATTATAATTCTTGCTATTTAAGACAGGAGCTAGCTCAGGTAAATACTCTTAACTTATTTCCCCTATTACGGGCTTGGGATACGGTAATATAAATACCGCATGGTCAGGTATGGGATTTGAAGACCAATGAGTCGGGAAATCCAAATAACCTGTTTTTAATTCGTATTTCTTGACTGAAACATTGGGGGTTAATGCGACCGTGTCCTGGATATCCTTGACTCATTAAATGCAATGGCCACGACCTAAGCACGGGGTGTAGGCATACACCTGACAGATGCTATATGCTTATTAATTGATTATACCCAATAAGGGATTCCCAATAAGGGAATAGTGGTGTGTCGGTTAATCTTGAACCGGCATAGAACCGGGCCCCGTATGTAGAGCAAGTTATGTAAAACTGATAACATGAGATATAGTTTGTCCCAAGTATAAAAGATTAATCTTGCCTTGTGCATCTTAATCAAGTGTCAAAATAGTTTTGTGCCTTGTGCGCCTAAACCAATTTTCATAAACTCTTTTCAAATGAGCCAGTTGAGTGTATTTACCAGTGAAAACTGACGTATTTTCCAAAGTCTAAGTGACAGGTACAAGTACGTAATAGGCTGGAAGCTGCTCAGGGCGTTAATAAGGAATCTTGCAAGTTCTAGGCGCCTAAAGTCTGTTGAACAATATTTAAGTTGTTTTTTTGATCCGCCTGTGGACCCTTTACATCCCGTTTGTAATACTTGATATTACTTTATATCGGTTTGTAATATATTTATCTTTTGCTTCCGCTGTGCATTTAAATATTGTGTTGTTTGACTATGATGATATTAACTACGTCACTATACTCCCCACCGGGCCCACCGGTGACACGTGGAAAAATTAGGGGTGTGACATCAGGCACCCGTGATCAATGCTCGAGTCTGCTTTGCATGTGGTGATCCTAATCATTTTGCAAACATGTGCCCGAACAGGGTTGTGAAGCAAGAGCCCCAGCAGCAGTAGCAACAGCCTCAGCAGCAGCAACAAGCAGCACGCGCCAGAACCTCCAACATCAATGCTCGTTAAGCCTAGGCTGACAACAACGTGGTTAATGGTACGTTCCTTGTGAATGGTATTTATGCGTCATGTTTGTTTGATACTGGAGCCGATAACTGCTTTGTGTCGTTTAAATTCGAGAAGCTCCTTAGTCGTAAGCGCTCTTATCTCCCCTCGTTATTCGAAGTTGAAGTCGCTACTGGAAGAACTGTCGTCGTTAATTCTGTTCTTCGTGATTGTACCCTCGAGCTCAACAATCACATTTTTCCAATCGACCTCATTCCGATGCAGCTCGGAAGTTTTGACATCATAGTAGGCATGGACTTTCTTCGCGAAAACCATGCTGAAGTTGTGTGCTTCGACAAGAAGATTCGATTCTCGCTCGCGAATGGTGATTTATTGTGTGTCTATGGTGAAACTGCTTCGAAAGGTCTCAAGCTCATGTCGTGTGTCCAAGCTAGAAAGTATCTCCGTAAGGAATACAGAGCTTTCTTGGCTAACATTGTAGTGGCGGAGAAGGAAAAGAAAAGGAAGACAGAAGTTAAAGACGTTCCCATGGTTCGTGAATTTCCTCAGGTGTTCCCTGATGATCTTCCTGGACTACCGCCAAGTCGTGATATCGACTTCCGTATTGACCTCATTCCTGGAGCTAACCCCGTAGCCAAAGCCCCTTATCGACTCGCGCCATCCGAAATGCGGGAACTCTCAAACCAACTCCAGGAATTACTTGAAAAAGGTTTTATTCGCCCGAGCACCTCTCCTTGGGGCGCACCAGTCCTCTTCGTTAAAAATAAGGATGGGTCGTTCAGGATGTGTATCGACTACCGGGAATTGAATAAGTTAACCATCAAGAACCGTTATCCCCTACCCCGCATCGACGATTTGTTTGACCAGCTACAAGGTGCTACGTGTTTCTCAAAGATCAATCTACGCTCAGGCTACCATCAATTGCGCATTCAGGAAGAAGATATACCCAAGACCGCTTTTCGCACTCGTTACGGCCACTATGAGTTCGTTGTTATGCCTTTTGGTTTAACCAGCGCACCCGCGGTTTTCATGGATCTGATGAATCGCGTGTGTAAGCCTTATCTCGACCGTTTCATCATCGTGTTCATCGACGATGTCTTGATCTATTCCAGATCGAAAGCCGAACACACGCAACATCTACGTTTGGTTCTCGAGTTACTCCAAAGGAATCGACTCTATGCCAAGTTCTCCAAGTGTGAATTCTGGCTGGAGGAGGTTCAGTTTCTGGGTCACATCGTGAATAGTCAAGGTATCCATGTTGACCTTGCGAAGATTGAAGCAGCTAAGAGCTGGATTACGCCAAAGAACCCGTCTGAAGTCCGTTCATTTCTCGGATTAGCGGGCTATTATCGACAATTTATCGAAGGATTCTCAAAGATCGCTGTGCCGCTTACCGCTCTTACGCATAAAGACAGGTCTTTTGTTTGGGGAATCGAACAAGAGTCTGCTTTCCAAACCCTCAAGCATAAGCTTTGCAGTGCTCTTGTTCTTACATTGCCCGATGGGAACGACGGTTTCATTGTCTACTGTGATGCTTCCAACCTTGGTCTTGGTTGTGTTCTCATGCAACGAGACAAGGTTATAGCTTACGCTTCTCGACAGCTCAAAATCCACGAGAAGAACTATACAACCCATGACCTCGAGCTAGGCGCGGTTGTTTTTGCATTAAAGATTTGGCGACACTACCTGTATGGTACCTAGTGTATGATCTTCACCGATCACATGAGTTTACAACACATCTTTAATCAAAAAGAACTCAATATGCGTCAACGTCGATGGGTAGAACTCTTCAGCGATTACGACTGTGAGATTCGTTATCACCCTGGCAAGGCAAATGTCGTTGCCGACGCGCTCAGCAGACGGAGTTATTTGCTCAGTATTCGTAATACCCAAGCCCAACACGATCTCGAAACCCTCATCCGCGAAGCCTAACATGCTTGTTTTAATGAACGCACCTTGAAGAAGGAGAGAATCTATCACGATGGAGCTCAGCTTGTAAGCAAATCGAATGGGATCTTCTATTTTCTGGACCGAATTTGGATCCCTAAGCGGACCGAATTGCGAAAGATTTTAATGGACGAAGCCCACAAATCTCGGTATTCTATTCATTCCGGTGCCGATAAAATGTACCAGGATCTTCGCTACAAGTACTGGTGGCCGGGTATGAAAAGGGATATCGCTCTCTATGTCGGAAGATGCCTGACTTGTGCAAGGGTCAAGGCTGAACATCAAAGACCCTCTGGCTTACTCGAACAACCACCAATCCCCATATGGAAGTGGGAGAGTATAGCTTTGGATTTCATAACCAAACTTCCGCCCACGTCATCAGGTCACGACAGCATTTGGGTTGTCGTTGATCGTTTGACCAAATCAGCCCACTTTTTGCCGATACGAGAAGACTACAAGGTAGAGCGATTAACCCGAATCTACACCGACGAGATCATCTGTAATCATGGTACGCCTCGTGACATTATTTCTGACCGCGACGCTCGGTTTACCTCGCGATTGTGGGAAACATTTCAAGCAGCTCTTGGTACGTCGCTTAACTTAAGTACCGCATTCCATCCTCAAACCGACGAACAGACTGAAAGAACGATCCGTACTCTTGAAGACATGCTCCGTGCATGTGTCATAGACTTTGGTGGCAACTGGAATACATACCTGCCGTTAGTCGAATTCTCGTACAACAACAATTATCATACCAGCATCCAGATGGCACCATTCGAGGCCCTATATGGAAGAAGATGTCGATCGCCTATTGTGTGGCACGAGATCGGTCATTCGCAATTAACCAGTCCTGAGCTATTACAAGAAACGACTGGCAAAGTCCTCCAAATCCGAGACAACTTGTTGAAAGCTCGGGATAGACAGAAAAGTTATGCCGATAAACGACGCAAGCCCCTTGAATTTGACGTTGGCGACTACGTACTCATAAAGGTATCACCTTGGAAGGGTGTGGTCAGATTCGGCAAGAAAGGGAAACTAGCGCCTCGATATGTTGGGCCTTTTAAGATTCTATAAAGGATCGGAAAAGTCACCTACAGACTCGAACTACCGGAGGAACTTAGTAACGTCCACCCGACTTTCCATGTGTCAAACCTTCGAAAATGCCTGGCTGAGCATGATCTGATTGTACCTCTCGACGACCATCAAATAAACGAAACGCTACACTTCGTGGAGAAGCCTGTCGAAATCATGGATCGCCAAACCAAGCAACTCAGGCGCTCGCGTATTCCTATTGAGAAAGTCCGATGGGAAGGCAAACGAGGCGCAGAGTTCACTTGGGAACTCGAAAGCGACATGAAGGCAAAGTACCCGCAGTTGTTCAAATGAAGTCTAGAGAGAGAAAGTTCTCAAACGTGATTCACGGTGTTGTGCAGCTTTCAGCCTAATTTCGGGACGCAATTCCCTAAACAAGGGGAGGCTGTAACACCCCGTGTTACCGAAAGTCAAAGTCAAAGTCAAGATTGACTCCTTTGACCGTAGTTAGTCTATTTTAGGTTTTTACGTTAGTTGTATTATGTGGAGTAATTAATTAGAATCGAATTAATCGAAGTTTATTTATCGACGCGAACCGCTTTACGACTGTGAATGATAGGAAGTAACAATGCGATAAAGTCAATTAATCAATAATCGAACTAATCTAGTCATCTTCGAACTCGAGACTCGAATTACGCGAATTTTGGTGTTAATATACACGTGTGTGTGCCTTATGTGTTACTTGTGCATGTTTATTTACGTTATATGTGGTGAACAATCGAATCGGAACTCGAAGCTCAATCGAAATCGAATCATGATAATGGGTAGAAAAGAGATAGCGCGAGATATAGATGATTGTATGTTAGATATAGTGGTTGGGATTAAAAGTAATTTGAATAGGAAACTCTATCGTATTCTCATCAATCGCAATCGAAATCGAAATATCAAAAATCGTCGCACCGAACACTCGAATCAGGCAGCTGAACGATCAGGCTCTCAGCCGATCGAACAGCCCAGCCGATCGGACTGCTGTCCGATCGGGATGCTTGGCCGATCGGCCAGCCCTTTCCTCATTTGGCAGCCTATAAATACCCCTGTCATTGTCATACTTACCACTTTTGGAAAGCTCTGACCGACCAGCTCGTGCTCTCATCCTTTTCTCAGATTTCTCTCGATTCCGGTAAGATTTCATCCTAAATCTTGTACTTTCTTGATCTACACGCACTCCTACACCTTTCTATCTTTCAAATCTTGATTTCTACCCGTGAAATCATCAAGATTTAAGTGTTCTAGGATGATGTCATCATGGTGTTCTTGAAGAACTTCATGTTTGACTTCAATCCACCAAGAATCACTTGGATCTAGCCGATTTTCCACATAAACAAACAAAGATCTGTGATAGATCTAAACATTTACACGGTAAAAAGGATTGAAAGATGGTTTTCCAACTTTCTTTCAACTATTTTACACTCAATGCCTTCAAAACCGATAGAAACGAAGCTTGAGCCGACTTACTAATCATTCTAATAGTTGTCTGTAGATCTTGCAGATCGAGTCTCTAGACATAGATAAACAATATTTATATTTAAATCTGAGTTGTCGGAACAAAATATTTGACTAGATGTTATCTGTAATAATTTGTTTGCTATTTGAGGTACGGTATGGGACGTATTATATAAATTGAATAGTAATAATAGTTGTTATGGAAACTTCTGGACAATTTGTTTCACTCAGTGCCATGCCCCGATGATTCCGCCATCGGTTGGGGTGTGACAGATTGGTATTAGAGCCATAGCTATAGGGAATTAGGCTAGACTCGACCTAGTCCGGGTCGAAGTCTTAGAGACCTAGACTATAGTTAGGAACCAACAGACCAAGCTTATGTGCTATATATCCTGCTAATTCTCATCATCACCGCACTTGAATTTTCAATAATGAGAAAGCGATTTAGTCAAGATTAGGTGTGAAAACCGCAAACTCTCGACTAAATTGCTGGATCAATGGTGTTTTATCAACTTATCAATAATCTCTTCATTACGCTTTTTCAATAACGAAGGCTTGTTCAACGGGAGATTATACCAAATCAGGAGTGAAATCCATATTTTGATGAATAATCCCCTCAACTTCAATAAAACAAGGAAGAAGTTGCTAAGCTAGGGGTGAAACCCTAACCTTGACAACTTGTTCCGACTTTTATTTATCTCACCAAGGCCTCGACGGACTCCAACGACCTGAACTCATGAGTATGACCTAGGGAATACGTGCTGAATGCCCAAGAATCGAGGCGGAAACACGATCCCGAAAGTCGAAATGTGACGACAAATCTATTGAGAATAGTCGAATCGCTTTGGGTAGTCGATGTCTAATAGCCGCAGACAATCTATTTCTCGATTTTTATGTGTTTCGATTCTGAGCCCGCAACTGCTGACTCTGATGATTTGTCGATTTTATGCGTGTTATGTGTATTTATCTGTTTACATGTTTAAAAATTTTAGAAAATTTTTCGATTTTGCTATCACTTCGATCGACACACACGACTCGCGTTGCTCTTCTATCTCAATACGCTAACAAGTCGCTGCAAACCTAGACGAAATTATGCTGCGATATACGCTTATAATATACTATACTCGACATGCCATACTACTCGATATGCTATAACTATTCGATATATTGTACGCGATCGACACGCGAGCTTTGAATGATAGGTTTCTGTATTCTGACTGCCTCTGTGATTAAATGTGTATGTGCTTCTGTGTTTATGTGTCTCTGTGCCCTACGTGCCTACGTGCTTATGTGCTTCTGTGACTACGTGAATCTATGGTTATGTGCCTATCTGTTTATGTAATACGTGTTTCGACGTGTTCCTGAGCTTTAGTAAGTAGTAGACGTGTGAGGTGAGATTCGATTTTGATGTGTCTGAGACCTACGACGATGTCTGTTGCAACCATGTCGTCATCCAGACACCGAACCCCACTTACCCGCCAAGAAAAGAGAGACGGATGTCTTCCTGCTATCATCGCCAAACAAGTAGCTAAGGCTGTGAGCGATGTCTATGAAAACGTCAGCAAATCATCCGAGGAGTCGAGAACTGAAGCTCCCAAAGATGCTACCAAGGCTGTTTTTAGCTTTAAACAGTTCAAGGCATGCGGACCAAAGGAATTCACCGGAGAAGATGGCCCAAATATTAAATATATATCTAATGTTTAAAATAAATGTTACATATATAACCGTACCATAGACTTGTTTAAGCTCGCAAGCCTACCATGAGCTCAATAAGTCCTGTATCTTGGACTCGTTTGCTAAACAAGTTTTATTAGGCTCAAGCTCATTTAAACGCGCCTCGGTTTATACTTTTAGTGAGCCGGACTAGCTCACGAGCGAAATATTTTATTTAAAGGTATAATGATGAGAAAACCAGTTATTATTTTCTTTTTCCTTGACTGTAAAAAGTTTGTATGCGCCAGCCAATTTCTCTAAAATTTTATCACCAGTTGATTTTATATCATGATAGTGGTTATGAAGTTTAGGTGTTATTTTGATTAATCTAGATGAATAATTAAAGGTTACTCTTGTTAATAATATAACTAATATCACAATCAACTTGTTTGATACTTAAAAGGGGTAAATTTATGAAGTCTTGTAGCTAATAACGTTTATTTTTGTGTGTGTATGATCATGAACTAGGAAGTGGTGATACCTGAATTACACAGAGAGAGATTAGTATCACCTTTATATGATCTGCAACACTTGGAGATACAAATAAAATCACTAGAGAAGATTGACAGAGATCTGGTGGAGGCCTTGCTATGGCTTTCACCTCTTCCAAAGACAGTACATGTATCATCTGGTCCTCATTCGCAGCTGCAAATGATTATAAAGGTACCACATTCTCATTATTTGATTCTCTCTTTTAATTAGTTGATCTTTAGTTGTTAGTCAATTGTGGTTTTGGCATACATAAAATCATCTCACTTTTTACGTTACAAAACTGGCCTGCAGCTTGTATACAATGATATGAGTGAAGCGGAAGAAGAAGAAAACCCGAGTTATTGTGTAACTAAACCTATAAAATGCTGGAAGCATCAGTTAAAGGGATCGGAGATTCAAGGCAGTGATGTCTCTCTAAAGAATGGATCAAGCGAATTGCAGGATTATTTTCTTACGAACGCGAAGATATCAGATTCACTTTGTTTCAGCTTAGGTTTGAAGTGAGGGTGAAGATTTGGATGTTTTTTCATTTCATTTAGTTCCTTGATGTTGCTTTTTTCGATCTTATTTCCAGTGGCTGGCGGATCTTGCCCGTTAAACCTGCCAGGGCCAGAAGACACGGACACTAAAATTAGCACTACGGCCGAAAAATTTGCCAGGGCCGAACATAGTATATATACAAAATTTCGATCGAAATGCGGAAAATTAGCACTACGGCCGAAAAACTTGCCAGGGCCGTGGCCCTGCCACAGCTCCACTAAGATCCGCCCATGCTTATTTCGCGTTTGATGTCGTGAACTTCTAGACAAGTTTGAGATGAAAAGACTAGTTGTGTTGTTTTTGAATCTTCATAAAATAAAGACTGTGTTAAGAAATATGCAATTGGTACATGATTGGCGTTGACGACTCAATCAAAGATAAAAAGAGTTTATGACCCGATTACAGCATACTAGCTAAGGTAAGTATGTTGATGATCCCAAGTACCATATACCCGAAATGCTAAGATTTGAGAGCCGATCGAGTGTTAACACATGGACAAATATAGTATCTATATGATTCTACATGTTTTTTTTTTGCTCTCTAAGTGGAGGCGCCATTGCCTCAGCGTTACCCCCATCATTTTAGTCATTCATTGTTATTCCATTACGGCCAAGTGAGATGGGGGCGCTAATGGTGCTTCCTAGAGGTGGCAATCTTGACCCAAAGGCTTTCAAGTGGGTTAGTTTGGGTTGTTTTTAAAATTATATGGGTTAGTTTGGGTAAGATATTTTAACTAAACGGGTCACAACGGGTCAATTGAAATTTCATCTTGTTATTTTCGGGTCAAAGCGGGTCGACAACTTTAAAGAAATGGGTCGATGTGGGTTAGCACCTTAAAGAAACGGGTTAGATTTCGGATCAGAATGGGTTTCGGGCCGGCACAAGTATCCACACAAGACGGGTTACGGCACGAAATAAGTTTTGGATCGGAACGGTATCAGTTCGAATTGAGTTTCGGACCGAGACGGGTTTTGGCACACGGCGGGTTTTGGATCGGAACGGGTCGGTTCGGATCGGGTTCGGGCCGACACGGGTTTCCGCACGGGATGGGTTTCGGATCGCAACGGGTTTTAGGCCGACATGAGTTTCCGCACGGGACGGGTTTAGGCCGACACGAGTTTCCACACAGGACGGATTTCGGATCGCAACGAGTTTTAGGCCGACACGAGTTTTCGCACGGGACGGATTTCGGATCGCAACGGGTTTTAGGCCGACACGAGTTTCCGCACGGGACGGATTTCGGATCGCAACGGGTTTTAGGCCGACACGGGATTCGGCACGGGACGGGTTTTAGGCCGACACAAGCTTCCGCACGGGACAGGTTGTCAAAAATATGGTATCAAACAGACACAATACAGAAATACCCAAACCAAAGATTGTTAACCCTTGAATATTCTGAACAAGAAAATACATAACATGATCTAAGACGAACACAACTCTCTATACTCTCAGAAGATCACTATCACGATGATCTTCTCCAATGACCAAACAGACTCACCATACCAGAGAATCAACAAGATTCTCAGATAGACAAAATTCTAAGTCGCCACTTGAGGAGAGTCCAGAGAATTGAACACAATGAGCCTTTATATAGCAACAGCAACATCAGGTCATAGACAGCCATAAATCCATCAGCCCTTTTAGCCCATCAACTCCTCAAGAATATAATAAGCCCAAAATAGCAACGAGTCCAGCCCAACACGATCATGAGTCCACAACACTCCAGCAGCCCACATCATAACAAGTCCATTCATAAAAAAATATGCATTAGAAAATATTAATATGAGTTATATGTTTGACATTTAAATTGAAAATAAACACATTTCAACACAGGTTTCGGATCGCAACAGGTTTTAGGTCGACACGGGTTTCAGATCGCAACGGGTTTTAGGCCGACACGAGTTTCCGCACGGGACAGGTTTTAGGCCAACATGAGTTTCCACACGGGACAGGTTTCGGATTGCAACGGGTTTTAGGCCGACACGAGTTTCCGCACAGGACGGGTTTCGGATCGCGACGGGTTTCGGATCGCAACGGGTTTCAGGCCGACACGGTTTCAATATTTTCAAATTTTTTTTGTTTCGTTTCGTTTCATTTCAGTTTTGCAACTTGTAATTGTAGGAAAATGTGAATTGTTGTGAAATCAATTGAACTAAGTATTGCACAGTCAACTGTGAACAATTAAATCATCGAACACAACGCATATGTATAGACCTATAATGGAATTGCACCGTATAGGCCTATAGAATGGTTTTGAAATCAAATGAAATCTGTATAACAACTAAGCAACTAAGCATGTAATAACAGTATTTACGAGCCGTTTAAACACCAAAGTTATATTGCAAAAAAAAAAAAAAAAAAGCAAAACCTGACCCGACCCGAAACCCGTTCTGACCCAGACCCGTTCCGACCCGGACCCGTTCTGACCCGGACCCGTTTCGACCCGAACCAAAACAACCCTTTTTTATAATTGACCCGTTTTGACCCGAACCCACTTTGACCCGAACCCGTTCTGACCCGGACCCGTTCCGACCCGGACCCGTTTCGACCCGAACCAAAACAACCATTTTTTATAATTGACCCGTTTTGACCCGAACCCACTTTGACCCCAACCCGTTTTGACCCATGACCCAACCCAACCCGATCCGACCCGACCGCCAGGTCTAGTGCTTCCGCCATTGGACTGGCCAGCACAAAAGGTAAAGGCGTGGGGCCAAGGGGGTGCTTCAACCAATCAAGCTTTTTCTTATTTCTTTTTATTTTTTTCTATATTTATTTTTTAGATAAACCACTGCACCATAGTTAATTGATACTTTAGCCTATGTGGAGCTGACGTGGCATCACCTTTTGAGTGGTTTAGTTATTTATGGTCTAAATTTGTTTGGTTTATTTATCCAAACAACAATAAGCGATCAAATCATCACATAACTAACTAACAATCAAACAAATTATAAATACCATCTTCTAAATGCAAGTAACCACCAACAAATTGTTAAGTAACAAATAACAATCCTCATCAACATCTTCCAATTGACATAAAAAATCTGATTATTCACCTCAAAAATGAAAACCATCTCATCAAAGGAAATATAACACCATCCACTTCCAACTCTCATGAAGTTTAATCTTCATTATCTTGCGGCATGTCGTCTCCTTCTCCTGTTTCATAATCAACCCATGGCATCATAGCCTCTAACAAAACCGCCAACGCATTTTGGTCTGTAACCTCAAGACGTACAACACCATCACCGTTTTCTTGGTTATGGTTACCGTCATTATTATGCATTTCTAACAACCTTGGATCCACCATAAAATTTTGCAAATTTTCTGGTGGGATGGTCGGTGTTGAATCCGAAAAATCAGACACCATCAAGTGTGAATACCTGTAAAAACAATCATAATCATCAAACATATTTTTTTTAATGTAGCATTCATAATCAAGAATGAAGAATGTATACTCATAAGTCGTAACTCACTCGTTCTTATTGGATGCGAATGCTTCTTCTCTCACACATGCCCAATCCCGAGCTTCACTTTGATTAATTTCCATCTTTTCGATTACTGATAACGCTGTATCTTTTAAAAAGTTATGCAGCTCGGGGAGTCTCCATATGATATAACTCTTCTCCACGTATATATTAATCAAATGATCCAACGATTCACTTCCCGTTTCATCTTTTCCGAAAAACCTATGGTTGACTATCTTTGACCATACCTGTTCTTTCAACGGAGCTTTGACCACCAACTTCTTTACAACCGAAGGGTGAAGCATTAAAGCCTGTTTCATAAGATCACTTGAAGTCGCCTTCGTTTCTGTTTCTTTCAAACGTTCTTCACGTTCAAGATAAAACCGACAAATCGCAAGAGAATACGAAAAGTTTGGATATAACCACATAGAATTATCGCTATTATATTCTTCGGAAAACCTTTCTAACCATTTATACTCCTCGGATCTTAACGCGAAATAATCAACGCAAAATAAAGCACCCATCGGATCATCTGAATCAAGAGAGATTAATAACTTGCAGAGTTCGAGCGCAGAGCGATGGCAACCACGTCTATCCATGTTCTTCATGTGAGCAAAAAGGGTAGTGAAAAACGGTTTATTTGTGTCGTGTTCGTATTTCAGTTGACAGTTACCCTGTAACGGGGTGAATAAAGGGTGCCATGCACATTCTAATGCATATAGAGCTTTTGCGGTTGAATCTGCCGACATTTGAAGTTCACCAGAAAATTTAAAATATTCGGCTAGAGTTATGAGTGAATCTATATGATACGGATAGCGTAGCAGAATACTTGCTATGGTATTAAGATCGTGCGATGATTTGGCAGCTTCAAATTGTTGTTGAGCCAGGCTGTAGGTAGATGAATGCACATATCTATTTGAAATGACACGTTGGCACCGAAACAAAAGGTCAGATTACAGAAATATGTACCAATGAAATTATGGATATACCAAAAAGAGTAAAATGCAATTTCGTCTAAGGTTTGGCCAGTTTTGCGACGTTTGTTCAAAGGTTTGTTTTTCCGCATCTAAATCCAAAAGGTTGAAATCTTGGCATTTTCATTCGGCTCGTTAAATCCATCCATTTTTCTTCGTTAAGTCAGAGGTATTTCCGTCTTTTTTGCTAACTTAAAGGGCAACTCAGATCTTTTTCACTTTATGTAGAAAGACCGAATACCCCTGAAAAAGACTAAATTGCCCTTTAAGCTAGCAAAAAAGATGGAAATACCCCTGGGCCCTGACTTAACGGAGAAAAATGGATGGAGTTAACGAGCCGGATGAAAACGGCAAGATTTTAAACCGTTTGGATCCAGAAGTGGAAAAACAAACCTTTGGATGAAAGTCGCAAAAACTGGCCAAACCTTGGGGACGAAAATGGCATTTTACTCTAACAAATAAAACTTGCCTGAAATAATTGCATCCATTTTTGTTTTCAAGTAGCTCCATGGATAGAGATCCATCCCATCGAGGCCAATGATCCGAAGGAGATATAATAATTGTTTTTTTATATTTTTGAATTACACGTCTCCTCGGACGACCCAGTTGTCTAGAACTTCCCGCTCGATTACTTTTTTCAAACGAATTAACTACTTTTGACCCGAATATTCTCCTTAACTCGTTATCTGCACTAAGAAATTTTGGATCCACTTGCAGTATGTTTGTCGTGCATCTTTTCCCTGCACCATTTACATTTTCCGGTTTCCCATTTGAAGGCTGATGTCGACCACCGGATAAATCAACTCCAAAAGATAAATCGTTCAATATAGAATCTAACGAGTCCGCGTCGTCTGTATTTGAAGATAACTCCTTTGTTTTGTTTTTCTTCTTTTTCTTTTTCTTTGATTTTTTATTTGACGGTGCGGCATTGGTAGCAGTGTTTTTCTTATCATCATCGTCTTCTTTTTTCACTGTAGAGGATGTTTCAACATCACTCGGCTCACTTTCCTGCAATGGATATTGATTATATAATAGCATGAACAAACAATACATATGTTGAAAAAAAGTTCAAACAAGATGTGACAAATTCCTTCTTGTAACATACAAGTTCAATGATAAATAATATGAAGTCATAGTTGTCAATAGCGGCTATAGCGACCGCTATAGCGCGCTATGTAGCGATGCGACCAAGTGTCGCTATGTGGGTCATAGCGACCAATAGCGTGAATAGTGACAGTTAGGTTTTTTTTTATGTAAATAGCAATTAGATATAGCTATAAAATAGCTGGATTTATAGGTTTTTGTTAAATATACATGTAAAATAGCACATATACAAGAGTATTTTGATATATACATATAAAAATTTTCAAAATTCTTTTTCTAGTGTATCGCTATTTATAAAATAGCGGTCGCTATTCGCTACGTAGCCTATAGGTGCCTGATAGGAATCATGTTCTAGTTTCTAGTCTAAATGTTAATTGTCTATTGTAGGAGGGGGGTAAGTGCAAATAATATAGTATAAGTATGAGTCAGTAATTACTTGGGGAGGGGGATAAGAAAAGGCGTAAGTTTGTTAGGCTCTATTTACAGAGAGAGGGCGTAGCCCTGGAACTCTTCGGAGTTTGTTATCGAGTCTATAAGATCCGATTGGATCATCTTCTTCCTATCAATTTCAATTCCAATTTATATTGCCATTAATTAGAATCGGATCTTATCAGTGCCTTGTCGCTATTCGCTATCGACCACTATGTATGAAGTAATGAAGAACCTTAAATGTGTAACTAGAGTGGATTATTGTAAATCTTGATACTTTGATAATAAAAACTAAGAGAAAAGGCACACAGTTGTTGATAAAGAACTCAAGAATGTTAGCATCAACACAAGCGTAAAGACGAACAAAAAACGAGAACATCTCCAAATTTGTGAACTCATAAAACAGAACGATAATTCTCCAGATATGTTCTTTAAACAATATAATGAAACCAAATAAAATCAAATAAGAAAACCAGCTAAAATCGTATTATTTAGCCCTTTTCTCCAAGGCATATCTTTATGTCACACTTTCTTGATCAACACTCATCCAAATCTTAATAAACTTAAATAAACATGCTTTAGCTTGTTCCCTGAGTAAATATGATCTGAAACTTGAAAAAAAATTATAACTTGAAATACACAATTACTAAGAACATGATTCTTATATGAAATCTTGTAATTTCTCAAGTCTCAAACCGATGAACACAAACCGAAAACACAGAAAAAAAAATCTTGGAATAAGCTCTCCAAACAAGAAAAATAACTCAAAACCTCAATTACATCATATTTAACCACATCATAGGCTCGATGCATTTTTATAACCATAACTCGGTAATTAACTAATTATAATCATACCAAGACTCTAAATCTATTCTAGATAAATACAAATCAACTCATTTACATTATCTATCATAATCCAATAATAATTAGATTAGATTAGTCACACATAGTAGAACTGATTAATGACTCTAACCGGCCCTACCCGACCCTACCCGACTTGGTGAGTGAAGTCCTTCGGCCCAACAAGTGATTATTCTTCTTGTTCACTTTATACTCCATAATATTTAACCACAGTTTTCTAGGGTTTATCCGTCCAAATTTGAGCTGGGCAGAGTCCTTAATTAAGACAGAAGAACAAGTAATTTATAAAACTAATATTACTAGAAAATAATAATATTATAGCAAGTGCTATTACTAATAAACTTGATATTCTTAATATATCACACAAGAACCCTATCTATTCAATTCAAAAGATTTTAAAACAGAACAAATACTTACTACACCAAAAATTAATCACCAAATAATAATAATAATAATACAAATTTAACTATTGTAGATAGGATAAAGAACTAAAAACATCCATTGAATTAAACGAACCTGTTCTTGTTGGTCTTGGTCGTTGAGGAGATCGAAGGGATTAGAAAAGGGTTGAGGTGAATCAGGGGGAGATTCGGATTCATCAACGTCCGACAAATCGTTGTTAAGATTGTTAGCTGATTCTTGTTGATTGAGGACTTTTCTTAAAGCTCTAGCGGACATCGTTCAGAACTCAGAATCAATGGCCGACCTTGATTTGTGATGGATGCCTAGAACTTACTTGCTTGAGTTAAAGCTTAAAACCCATTGTAGCACCTTCTTTTATACAACTTTTTTTTACCCCTAGTGATTTAGAAAATTGTATAAACCGCACCTTGGTTTTAAAATTTACTTTTTGCGATAGTGGTCTCTAATAATCACAACTACACATCGTCTCACCTTTTATTATTTCCCATGTCAATCTCATCTTTCAACTATTTTTTCTCCACTAGTCCTTAGTTAAAAAACTTAACGGAGTCCGTTAAATTTTTTTCAGAATTACAAACTATCGTTTTAAGGTTTTTGATCAGAACGAGGATACGAGTCTACTGATATAAAACTTACCTTGAAATGTTGCTCCAAACGACGAAAACGATGTTTCAATTCAGGTGTTTAAACTTCCACTTAACAAAAATCTAGTCGTTTGAAGCATCGTTTCGAGATGAGTTTTACATCAATAGACTCATATCCTCGTTATGATCAAAAGCCCTAAAGCATCAGTTTGTAATTCGGAAAAAAACTTAACTCTGTTAGGTTTTTTAGTAGAGGAACGGTGGAGGAAAAATAGTTGAAAGGTGGGACTGACAGAGAGAATAAAAAAAATGTGGGGCTGCCAATGGCCAGTGACGTCAACTTGAGATTATTAGAGGCCAACATCCCTTATTTTTTTTATCCTCATAATTTTGAAAAATCTCAAGTGCAAGTAAACGAGACTGGGTTGAAATATGTCGGTAAAATTTATCATTAATCATCTGTATAAGATAAAAAAAATAAGTAAATGATTGTGTTACATGTCATAGTTCTACATGTCCAATATTATTTTTTTCATAAAACAAATAAGTAACTGATTGTGTTACACGTAGGGCTGTTCAAATTGCTCGGCGCTCGACGCTCGTTCGATGCTCGCTCGAAAAATGCTCGGAATTTGCTCGTTCGATTCAGCTCGATTGAAAAAATGCTCGGTTCGGATCGGTTAGGTTTGTAAACGAACCGAGCACGAGCAAAGGTCCGCTCAGTTCGGTTCGGCTCGGTTGGCTCGATTTAACTTTTAATATATATATATATATATGTATATACACACTTGTGTGTGTATCATTTTTAATGAAATGACTAGAGACCAACATCAACACTGTTTGGTCCAAGATCCAAATAGATCTCATTTAAGTAATTGGAATTCAAATCCAATATCAATATTTCATTGTCCAATACTTAAATGTCCAATTTAAGTATTGAGTCAAAATTTCAAATACTAAAATGTGAAACGTCGATCAATACTCAAGTCTCAACCCGCCATTTGATTCAGAAGTAATCAAAACCCCCCATTGGCCATCGTTATTCGATTTCTCCATCGCCACTCGCCAAGACAGCAACTCGCCAGGGTTTTCTTTAATCGGTTTATTCAATTTCAAACTTCCGATAAAACACGGGTATGTTTCAGTCGGTCGACAATTTATCTTCACGCTTAGCTGATCTCGATAGAACTAGTTGAGTGTTTTTGTATTCCTTGTTATTTGTTAATTTTTTACTTGTGTTCTATTGGATGAAACATCAGGGACGAAAACTGCACTTTATTTTAATAACTAGCACTCCCATCGTCATTTTCCTTGTTTGTTCCGCGACGCTCGATACTCGCTCGACGTTCGTTCGAAAAATGCTCGGATCGAAAGACGCTCGCTCGACTTTGGCTCGGTTGAAAAAACGCTTGGTTTGGTTCGGATCGGTTTGTAAACAAACTGAGCACGAGCAAAGGTCTGATCGGTTCGGTTCGGCTCGTGAACAGCCCTAGTTACACGTCACAATTCTACATGCCCAATATTATTTTTTCAGTTCTTTTATTTCACATCTTTGTATTCTATTTCTTGATAAAAAAAGTCAGTTATATCTTATCTCAAAATATCGTTTTAAAATTCATATGCCTTTATTACTAACTATTTGATATAAATTCCATTTGTTCAACCCATGTAATACATAAGTTTCTAACATAAACTAGTTATAAAAACCGTCGCCGCGTTGCGGCGAACTTCTTTTGTTATTTAGTCTGTGTTTATATGTGTTTGAAATCACTACGAGCGCGTCGCATACGGAATCGCTGACAAGAATAAAAAGAAAATGTAGAAAAAAAACACTAAAAAATAACCGAAAGAAAATCAACTAAAAAAGTTGTATGGTAATGATGTTGTTCGGTAGAAGCCCGTAGTCAAAGATGAGCAAATAGTAATAGGTACCGGTACCGAATTTCCTGAACCGAAAGATCCTAAGTACTAGTTCGGTACTGACGTTTGGCGTTCATAGTACCGGTGATGTGTGTAAAATGCAACATATAAAACACATCAATTAAGGCATAAAACTAACCCTTTTTAAGTACTAATGTTGGAAAAAGAGTGTTTTTGTCTTTCTTTTGTATTTTCAGGATGAAATGAGCTCAAAATCACAAAAAAAGCAAAAAGACAACTAATTCTAGCATAAATACAAGAAAAGGAATAAAAGTAGACTGCCCGGACCCTCAACGGCACCCCCCAAGGCAAAGAAGAGAAAACAGAAGACTGAACACGCCCCGTGTCCAGCGAACACGGGGCCGTGCCCAAGAAGCAGCAGAAAAGACAAACTAGTAGAAGCTTCCATTGCCCACCACGGGACCGTGTCCAGCGGGCACGGGGGCGTGGTGAAAGTACAGCAGGCGCATTAATTGTAATTGCGAATTACAAAAAATGAAGAGAGAGAGTGTCAGACGGGCACGGGGGCGTGTCCAGCGGACACGGGGCCGTGCCCAGCCTTCTGTTCAGCCTATAAATAGGGGTGCTTGGTTTCATTCCATCTCATCCCTTGGCACACCACCTCTCTCACACTTCACCCACCACCCACCACCACCATAACATCATCATCCACCACCATCATCCATTGTCCATCGTAGAGTGTGTGAGTCGTCTCGGGATCCAAGATTGATCGTAAGAGTTCTTGACAATCAAGGCCATGTTTGCCTAAGTCTCTTACATCACTTGGTGAAGACAAGTGTTTAGTATAATACTTTTTATTTTTAATCTTTTGCACTTTTTATTTGGTTTTGTATTAATGACTTTAATAACTAGTTACTTATGTTGAAGGTGATCTTTCCTTATCGTTTGTCCGTGGTGTCTTGGCGTTATTTTACTGTCTATATAAAATAAAAGATTTTCACCATTCATATCTCCACGGTCTATATGGAGGTATGTTGGCTACCTGGTCGGGGGTTAAGGGAACGGTTTGGTAAGGGTCTTGCCCTTGTTCAGCGTTTAGAGGTCCTGCTTGGGACCTGGGTCAAATTTAGTAGGATCTCCTTCAATGCCCATAGGTATTGGATGGTGGGGATCCAAACTCTTTGACCCCCTCATAAGTTAACTACTATTAATACTATAACCCGGCTATTTAGGACTGTATCCCTGCTGACTCAGACTACTTAGCCGAGGGTAACGTCACCGCCGAAAGCGGGGCCTACCACAATTTGCATTAATAACTTAATTCATTATCTTTCAATAATCCGACCCTTTAGGATTGTATCCTTGCTGACTCAAACTACTGGGTTGAGGGTAACGTCGCCTTCAAAAGAGGGGCCTACTACAATAACTAAGATAATCTCTTAAACGAGTGCAAAAGTGCGAAAATAATCAAAGGTTATACTAACACACATGTCGGATCCAAGTGATTCATCTTGTCTATCTGTTTTTATTTTATTTTTCAGCATTTAGTTAGTTTTTATTTTTCTTAGTTTAAAACATTTTCTCTCACTTTTTGATTTGATTAGACGTTGAGGATAAACCGGTATTAAAAGCTCTTGTGTCCTTGGACGACCTCGGTATCTTACCAACACTATACTACGTCCACGATGGGTGCACTTGCCCACATGTGTGTTTAGTGTTAGTAAATATCGTGTTTTATAAATTTAAAACTTGGCTAAAAGTGTAAAAAGGGCTAAAATATACATCTAAAATATAACACACTTCACGCACATCAAGTTTTTGGCGCCGCTGCCGGGGACACAAGGATTTTAAGAAAGCTTAAAATCGACGGCCTAATCAATTTTTCAAAACATTTTCAAAACGCGCGCAAATTTTTCTGCATTTTAGTTTAGTTTGCATTTACAGTAGCCTGAACACGGGGCCGTGCTCGCTGAACACGCCCCCGTGCTGCATATTTTTAGTTAGATACCCAGATACAGAGTCTGAACACGGGGCCGTGTCCAACGTGACCAGTAACTTTAATTAAAACGCCCAGATACAGACCCTGAACACGGGGCCGTGTCCATTGAACACGGGGCCGTGTCCATTGAACACGGGGCCGTGTCCAGCTTCTGTTTCCGTCTTTATTTTTGTTTTCTGGTCCCGAGACTCAGTTGTGCTCTGTTGAGTGATTCTTATGGATCAATACTCAAGAGGCTACAACTACACCTATGATGAGGATGATTATAAGGGTAATTATTGCACTAATTGTCGTAACACACGCTCGGTTCAATATAATAACTCATATCAACCATCCAATTCATACAACCATTATGAGGAGCCCAGGTACGAACCATCAACTTCATACACATCCTATGAAGACCAAAGGTATGAACCTCCTCCCTCATACTCATATTTTGATGAACCAAGGTATGAGCCTTCATACTCATACTTTGATGACTCAAGATATGAGCCACCACCTTCATACTCTTATTATGAGGAACCATGGCGTGAACAACCCACCTCATATGAGTACTATGAAGAACAAAGTGTCAACCCTTATCCATCATATACTTACAATGAAGAACAATGGTGTGAGCCATCTACTTCATATGAGTATTATGAGGAGCCAAGGATCGAACAACCGGATTCAAGCTTTGAGGATCCAAATTCTTTTTCTCTCACCGAAGTGACCAATAGGATATTAGAACACATTAAAACTATCGAACGTTACATGAAAGAATCTCGCGCAAGGGAAGAGGAATCCCGCGCAAGAGAAGAATTAAATTGTAATAATAACGTAGAGATAGTTGAAAATGTAAAAATGGAAGAACAAGGAAGTGAAAAACCGACACATGAGTTAAACAACGAAAAAGGTGAGTCCGATAATGTTAAAATTCAAGAAGAGTCTAATTTTGAAGAAATTAATCTCTTGTCACCTACTTTCGAAAATCATTGTTTAGTAACCCCTCATGCCAAGTTTTTTAAAGAGTTAAACACTAATACTAAAATTGAAGACATGGTAAGTGTTAAGTTAACTAATGATCAAACCTCACTAATAAAAGAAGATCCTTTTGAAATTAGCATTACACCGGTTCCATGTTTCTTTCAAAATTTCTTTATTAGTAATATCACAATCGATAAAGATCTTTGTGTTAACATAATGCCTAACTACATTTTCGAAAAATTAAGTATTAGTGATTTTGCTCCACTTCAAATACCCATTTTTCTATCTAATCGGAAAATAATAAAATCAATCGGTGTAGTTGAGGATATCTTGGTTCAAACAAATCAAATGGTAATCCCAACCGACTTTGTCATCCTTGATGATGCTCCTCTAGTGTTGGGACGACCTTTTGTAAAAACTCATGAAGCTTTGAAAAACCGGAAGTACAACAATCTACCTCTTCAATTAGGGGTATTCAAAAGGAGCATAGATCTTGAGCGCTCAATGAAATATCCTTTTGGCAATAATGACCCCCTAATTGAAGATGAGCCAGAACCACCCGATAAGGAGGGTCTAGCCAAGGACCCTTATAAACGTGGCGCACCACGGAGGCATTCCGCGGAACTATCCTTAGGTTTAGATTAGTTTAACTTTTATGCTTTCTAGTTTAGTTTTAATTTGCAGGAATAAAACACACTCAGGATGGTGATGGATACTAAGGGAAGCTTGAACCAACACCCCATGCACAAAAACAGAGCCTCTCGACAATTTTTCTTCATTACAGCAGGTTCAGCACGGGTTTGTGCTCAACCCAACACGCCCCCGTGCCCAAAAATCTGCAGAAATGCCCAGTTCAGGTACCTGGACACGGGGCCGTGCTCACTGAACACGCCCCCGTGCCCAGCCTTCTGTTTACTTTTGGTACTGGCAGTCTGGACACAGGGTCGTGCTCAGCCAACACCACCCCGTGTTCAGCTACCCAGTAACATAAAATCTTGTTTTTAACCCACTTTTACACATTTTAATCAACCGAAAAACTTATTTTTGGAACACATTGAGGACAATGTGTAATTTAAGTGTGGGGGGATGCTAAAACCTTGAATTTTGCAAGTCCTAATTACAAACCTTACAAAAAACTCTATTGGAACCGCTAATCACCCCAAATTTTTTCAAAAACTTTTCGTTTTTTTTTTTTAACTTGTCTTGGTTTAATTTGGGAATAACAAGTTCTAAAAAGGTTATATTTTTACAAATTTACAACCGATAGCGTCGTGATAAAAAGAACCAACATAAGAAAATTATGAAACGGCATGACAAGCTTAGTTAAAATTTGATTATATATACTTGATCACATGAAAACCCATTCCCACAAAAGTGAGTTTTGAGCCTTTATTGAGCATACAAATATACATCTTTAAACTAAATGCTCATTTTTCGTTTCTTGTGTGAATAGCCGCTTGGTTTCTTACGACTCTAGAACTTGCCACGACGATACATTCCCGGTCCTTACCAACTTAAATCCGAGTAAGTAAATGATGGAGGCATTAGGACTAACCCCTTTTTATTTCTACACCATTATTTTTCTTTTTTTTTTACCACCTACCCAAAATCCCCCTAGTTAACCCCTTTGAGCCTAAACCTTTTCGTTTCTTTCCCCAAAACAAACACCCTTTACCCACCAAAACCTTTTTCATTTTAAACCCTTTATTTTAGTAACAAAGCTCGGTTTTCTTGAGACACAAAAAAAAAGAAAAAAAAAAGAGATGAAGTTAGCAATAAACAAACAAGCTCATCAAAAGAAACCTAGTTTGAAAAATGCTTCATTAGAATAAAAAAAAAGTGAAGAAAAAAAAAAGAAAAAAAGAAAAAAAAACAAAGTGTTTTACGAAAACCGACGCTTTTTACGCTTTTCGCCCTTTTCTACTAACCACTAACCCAACCACCTACATTTAACCCAAGCCTAACCCTTCACCCAAAAAGTCCTCTTGATATTTACAAAGGAATAAAGTTAAAAAGGAGGAGGATTGATTGCTTGGCAAGCTTATGGTAGGAATAAGTTCCATGCCGCTCTCGAGTGATTCACTAAAAATACACCTTCGGCCGAGTGTTGAGTGATCCCCCGTGAGGTATGTGAACTTGTATATAAATGGAATTTTAAAAAGGCATGCTATGCCCAAATAAGTAATTTATCTTATGAAACGTTCTAAATAAATCATAACGAATAGGAATGTAAATAATATAAAAATAAAACCCAATAAAGACCTTGGATTCCCGACACTCTAGGACAAGCTAAAAACTTTCTCTTCTACCTATTCCATTTGGGAGTGTAAGCCACATTTAAAGAGTTTTGCTTAAGGACAAACAAAAGTTCAAGTGTGGGGGTATTTGATGTGTGTAAAATGCAACATATAAAACACATCAATTAAGGCATAAAACTAACCCTTTTTAAGTACTAATGTTGGAAAAAGAGTGTTTTTGTCTTTCTTTTGTATTTTCAGGATGAAATGAGCTCAAAATCACAAAAGAAGCAAAAAGACAACTAATTCTAGCATAAATACAAGAAAAGGAATAAAAGTAGACTGCCCGGACCCTCAACGGCACCCCCCAAGGAAAAGAAGAGAAAACAGAAGACTGAACACGCCCCGTGTCCAGCGAACACGGGGCCGTGCCCAAGAAGCAGCAGAAAAGACAAACTAGTAGAAGCTTCCATTGCCCACCACGGGGCCGTGTCCAGCGGGCACGGGGGCGTGGTGAAAGTACAGCAGGCGCGTTAATTGTAATTGCGAATTACAATTAATGAAGAGAGAGAGTGTCAGACGGGCACGGGGGCGTGTCCAGCGGACACGGGGCCGTGCCCAGCCTTCTGTTCAGCCTATAAATAGGGGTGCTTGGTTTCATTCCATCTCATCCCTTGGCACACCACCTCTCTCACACCTCACCCACCACCCACCACCACCATAACACCATCATCCACCACCATCATCCATTGTCCATCGTAGAGTGTGTGAGTCGTCTCGGGATCCAAGATTGATCGTAAGAGTTCTTGACAATCAAGGCCATGTTTGCCTAAGTCTCTTACATCACTTGGTGAAGACAAGTGTTTAGTATAATACTTTTTATTTTTAATCTTTTGCACTTTTTATTTGGTTTTGTATTAATGACTTTAATAACTAGTTACTTATGTTGAAGGTGATCTTTCCTTATCGTTTGTCCGTGGTGTCTTGGCGTTATTTTACTGTCTATATAAAATAAAAGATTTTCACCATTCATATCTCCACGGTCTATATGGAGGTATGTTGGCTACCTGGTCGGGGGTTAAGGGAACGGTTTGGTAAGGGTCTTGCCCTTGTTCAGCGTTTAGAGGTCCTGCTTGGGACCTGGGTCAAATTTAGTAGGATCTCCTTCAATGCCCATAGGTATTGGATGGCGGGGATCCAAACTCTTTGACCCCCTCATAAGTTAACTACTATTAATACTATAACCCGGCTATTTAGGACTGTATCCCTGCTGACTCAGACTACTTAGCCGAGGGTAACGTCACCGCCGAAAGCGGGGCCTACCACAATTTGCATTAATAACTTAATTCATTATCTTTCAATAATCCGACCCTTTAGGATTGTATCCTTGCTGACTCAAACTACTGGGTTGAGGGTAACGTCGCCTTCAAAAGAGGGGCCTACTACAATAACTAAGATAATCTCTTAAACGAGTGCAAAAGTGCGAAAATAATCAAAGGTTATACTAACACACATGTCGGATCCAAGTGATTCATCTTGTCTATCTGTTTTTATTTTATTTTTCAGCATTTAGTTAGTTTTTATTTTTCTTAGTTTAAAACATTTTCTCTCACTTTTTGATTTGATTAGACGTTGAGGATAAACCGGTATTAAAAGCTCTTGTGTCCTTGGACGACCTCGGTATCTTACCAACACTATACTACGTCCACGATGGGTGCACTTGCCCACATGTGTGTTTAGTGTTAGTAAATATCGTGTTTTATAAATTTAAAACTTGGCTAAAAGTGTAAAAAGGGCTAAAATATACATCTAAAATATAACACACTTCACGCACATCAACCGGTTCGCTACCGGTTTTTACCTTCATATACCGATACCGTAACTGGTATTTTCGGTACCAATACTGATTCGGTATCAGTTGGAACCGAGCTCATCCCTACCCTTGAAACTAAAAAAAAGTTGTACGATACCGTTGGTGTTCGTACGGTACCCGTGATCAGGGATGAGCAAATGATACTGGGTAGCAGTACCAAATTTCTCGAACTAAAAGATTATCAAACTCAATCTGGTACCGACTTTTGGCGTTTTATGTACCAGGCTGGTGCTCGTTTTTACCTTCATGTACCGATAACGAACCGGTATTTTCGATACAAGTATTGGTTAACACCAAGGTTATCAGACTTAAAAAGTAAAGGAGATAACAATTATTACAATATTAAGATAATAAAACTTTACAAAAAAAACTGGCTATAATATTTTATTATATTTGTAGTTTACTGTTCATTTGATTCACTTATTAATATATAGGAGAATTTTTTAAAGAAAATACAAAAAAAACTGGCTATAATATTTTATTATATATTTATATTTGTAGTTTACTGTTTATTTGATTCAGGAGAATTTTTTAAAGAAAAAAATGAAATATTATAAAGCAAATGCATCTAGCGAGTTGCTAGAGAAATAGAATACAAAGTTGTAGATGCAAATATCAAAATGACACCATATTCGATTCGAAACTCATCTGTTGTTGAACCATGTTAGGAGATATGAAATTAAGGTTAAAAGTTAAAACTAGGGCTGGCATATCGTGTATACCCGTACACGATAAGACACGACACGATAAGACATGATACACGAAATTACATACACGAACACGACACGATAATTTATCGTGTCATTTTTTTCAAACACGAACACGAACACGACACGATATACACAAAAATTACCTGTTAATACCTGTTAACATGACTGTTCGACTGTTATACATGAAAATGACCTGTTAATACCTGTTAACACGAACAAAAACACGAACACGACATGATATCTGAGAGTTATCGAGGGAGTTTAGGATTTTATTTTTTTTTTAATTGAATGAGGAATGAAAATAGAAAGGAATTAAGGAACTCACACGCACATGGCTGATGAGTTTTATTTAGTTTAATTTCTTACTAGGTTAGAACCCCGTGTATTACACGGGTTGAATAAATGTATTTTTATATACCAAATGATATATATATATATATATATATATATATATATATATATATATATATATATATATATATCTTTAAAAATCTTGTTTATTACACGGGTTGAATAAATACAATTTTATTTATCAAATAATAAAACAATATATATTTAAAAATCTCGTTAATTATATGAGTTGAATAAATGTAATTTTATATATTAAATAATAAAAAAATGTTGTATTTTTAGAAACCCTGTGTATTGTACAGGTTAAGAAAATTTAATTTTATATATTAAATAATGAAAAATGTTACATTTTTAAGAATCTCATGTGTTATACGGGTTGAGCACATGTAATTTTATATATCGAACAATAAAATGTTATCTCTTTATAAACTCTATGTATTATATGGATTGAATAAATCTAATTTTATATACTACATAATAAAAAAAAGTTATATTTTTAAAAACCCCGTGTATTGCACGAGTTGCATAAATGTAATTTTGTATGGTAAAAAATAAAAATGGTATATCTTTAAAAAATCTCGCTTATTACACGGGTTGAATGAATTTAATAAAAAATTATATCTGGTGACTACTTTTCTTGGTGTACGTAAATACGTAATCTTTTTTCACATGATTTGCCTCCTACGATTTTTTTGACTCGTTAACATTAATTAATTTTATCTAAGTTATTTCTAATCTCTATATTCTTAATGATATTTTCCTAACAACTTACCCATTTTTTTTCTGTCTATAGCCCCGTTTTAATCTCCAAAATAACATCTTTAATTTTACTAAATTATTTTATAATATTACCCACTCCTTTATTACCCACTCCTTTAGAGAAATTATTATTATTATTATTATTATTATTATTATTATTATCATTATTATTATTATTATTATTAAATCTGATAAATATTTTAAAATATTAGATTATCTCTTATACGAATTGTTTAAATTTATATTAAGTTTAATTTTATAATTATCTTTTAACTGATGACTTCAATGAATGACATGTGTCTCTTTATTGGTTTCTTTTATTATATAGTATGGACGAGCACTAATGTCACACTACTGTCAGCGACCACCGATACTGAAGTTGAGGTGTTAATGCGAAGAAATTAATACAAAAGTTACAACCACTTAAAGCCTAACTATCCACATGGCAATACCTCCTTATTTCTCAAATAAATTTGCTTACTATATGATTAAGTATATTTATTAAATTATATTTTCATATCAAAGTAATGAAAATAATAAAGAATAACGGTAATTCGATGCTTATCCTTTGATTCATTTTATTTTATTTTTTTTTCTTAAGCGAATAGTCATTTTGTTTCTTAATATGTTAATATTAAATCAATTGATTAATTAATATGAGTATATCAAAATAAAAAGCTTTTTAATCATTATTTAAATATTATAAAAGAGTTATCGTTATAAATTATTATAATAATTTATTATTATTATTATTATTATTAAATCTGATAAATATTTTAAAATATTAGATTATCTTCTATACGAATTGTTTAAATTTATATTAAGTTTAATTTTATAATTATCTTTTAACTAATGGCTTCAATGAATGACATGTGTCCCTTCATTGGTTTCTTTTATTATATAGTATAGATAGATCTGTACTAACGGGTATTAACAGGTAAACAGGTATTTAACCTGTTTATACACGAAAATTAACAGGTAATCTCGTGTCTACCTGTTTGGTACACGATACCTGTTAAGGCCATACACGATACCTGTTAACTTCGTGTAGATTCGTGTTGTGTATTCGTGTAAAATTGGCAGCCCTAGTTAAAACTAGAAACTTCAAACGATCATGTCTCAAGTCCAAATTCATACATTAGTGTATCACATAGTATGTGTGATTTGGTTGATGGTAAATGTGAAATTTACATGGCAAGCAAATTTGTTCTACGATTGGGTTCAGTTATGTAACTTAAATTTTTGCAGGGAAGCCGACTAAGCAAGCAAATTTGTTCTAAGATTGGGTTTGTGCATATTGGATTAGTTGCTAGTGTGAATCTAATTTGTATTATAGCTTTCTCTTCCTTTTAGTCACATCGTCCATTAATGCGACTCCCTTGCTAGAAGGTCTCCCACATATTATTTCGCTCTCTTGCTATAGTTAAACGATCCTCTTCGGATAATTCATCGAATCCAAGAAGCCCATTGTGAGTCGGATCGCTTAACCATGCTTCATAAGCGGAAAAACAAGCACCGTGGGAGCTTAGTTTCTGTCTGAGTATTCGACTTTGGATTGTTGTTGCTTATTTAGCTCATGTTGATGTTGCAGTTGCAACTGTTGTTTTCTTGTTCTACCCAACTGGTCAAAGAAGCTTTTCTTATGGTATGCCCCCCTTTTGTATTATGTTAGTTGCTGTTGTGCCAACACTATACATCATCAGTTTGGTTAACATGTCTTGATGTGTGTTTTTATGGTAATGTACTTATTTTGGAGTGAACAGAGACTTGCACTTTACAGAGAACCAACCTATAGAGAACTAGAGAAGGGTATCACAAGGTTTAATGAAAAATTGCATATAGTATCTGAGAACACAAAGAAAACAACTGTATTTATGTATCATGTGTTTATGTCTGTAAGCCAAATTAATGCCTCATTGCTATGAGAATCAACTAGTACATCTACTGATCAAGCTGATTGATCAAAATCAGGGATTCCATGTATGATCCAACAAAAAACGAGCGTATATTCGCATAAATACCAAGACTCTTCACATTCCCCGTGCATTCAACATAAACCAGCTCATGATTCTTCAATGCCAACACCATATCCCCATTCGTCCTAAACCCAACAACCCTTCTTAACATCCCTGGTAACCGAATAACGTACATCTCTTCCCATGATCCCGGCACACCATACTCTTTCATCACCCACACACCACAAGCTTCTTTCCCCTTTTCCATATCATACTCGAGCATCGTAAGTTGTCCTTTACGACTACTCATAGCCAAGTTTCCGATATCTTGACTCGCTAAAGCATCCGGCAGTGGCATTTCATCAAACACCTCATGTACCAAATCAAACGACACGATTATACACCGTCCACTTGCCTCAATTCGCCTATCGTAAGCAACCCAATGTATTGCCCCATTAAAGCACACTTGAGACCAAGTGATATTAATCTTGTTACATGGACGATTGCGATTCTGACCAAAAGGCTTTCCCCAGCCACCCGAGTTAACCGAAAACACCTCGACCAACGGTGGATCCTCAACCGTAATTTGATCCGGTACCGAAAAGGCATTAACAAACACAATTTTAACAACCTTAGGATCATGAGTCACCGGACAAACACCAAACCCTAACACAGTAAATCGCGGCCAGACACAATTCTGTTGATAATCCGGAACCAAAACCCGTACCGATTTACGAATGGACGGGTTCCATAAAACAACCATACACATGGAATCAAATAAATCATCACTCAAACAAACAACACCGTTGCAACAACCAACAATCCTAAAATATGCAGTTTTGCTCGCGTGTTGGAAGTCAATGTTGGAAAAGTGGATCCCGAATGTTTGATCGTCTTTTGCTGTGATGTATTGCTCGATTTTGCGTGTTCGATCAAAGTACCTGATGAATAGGGATTGAGGATTGTTATGGGTGATTGATTGGAGGTGTGAAGAGATGAAATGGTTGCTTGTGATGAGGGAGTTCCAAGATTTGGAGACTGTACGGAATTTGAGAAGGGAATTAAGAGGGAGACGTTTGAGGATTTGGAGTTGCAGGTCGTGAGGAAAGAGATCTGACATTGTTTTTTGGGTGATGATTTTGCAAGGTGGCTTGAAAGAGGAGATGATATAAACTTTTGCAAACAGTCCGTATCTGCGTGGCGGTTGGATGAAGCAACATCTGTTACTGGCGTGTTTTTTATATAGTTTTTGTCTCTGACTCACCCAAGCACGCACCTAACCTCACTTTTCAAACCAGTCAGGCCTTCTTGGCTCCCTTCAAAAGTCTCACTTTCAAAAACAATATTTTCAGGTTAAATTCCAACGAAATTTAAATTTATTTATTTATATTTATATATGATAAAAAGAAAACTTAATGAACAGTGATGTATTATTAATTATTAAATTAAAATTAGAATTAGAATTTATCATTAATTTATAGTAACATCATTAAGAGATGAGCAAATGGTATCGGGTATAGGTACTGGTCTTAAATTTACCAAATCAGTGTATTTTCGGCACCGGTTCTGTACAGGTATTCACCGGTTTTTACTCTCAAATACCGGTGCCGTATCAGTACCGACCGGTACCGAACCATACCATACTAGGTATATTCGTTACCGGTACCCACATTTGGGGATTTCGGTAACGGTATTTTCGGTACCGGTTGGTACCGAGCTCATCAAATCCTGTAGCAACGCAGCAATGCAAGTAATTGCACTGTTTAGATTACTTTTCATACACAGAGTAAGTAAACTGTATTTCGTTTGAATGAGGTTTTATATATACACAACAACTTATTTTGCTTTATTTTTTGTCTTTTTCTGTAATGAATGAATTGTAGCATGTAAAATTAATTTGGATATTTAGAATATTGATGAGCAAATCGTATCAAATCCTGTAAACGAACCGGTATCGTATCGGTTCCAAATTTACTATACCAAATCATTTTCGGTACCAATTTGGTACCCACCTTTTGGCGTTTTCAGAATCGTTACTTTCGGTTCGACACCGGTCTAGCACCATACCTGTATTATTTTTACCTTCAAATACCATACCGTATTTTACCGAGCATTTTCGGTGCGCTACCTAATTTCGATGATTTTCCGGATCGGTACTTTCGCTGCCGTTACCGGTACCGAGCTCATCCATATTTTAACGTGTTAGCACCGTAATCACTGAACTGAAAACAACCGAATTTCCAACGTGTAGGACGTGTGGATCCTATTATTATATATTAGGTTATTTAAAATCGTTTTTTTATGACGGAGTGACTATCTTTACCACGTCATTTTTTTATGTTTTGATATTCGGTATCTGTTTGCCGTTGCTGATACGCCTTTTGTAGTTATTGGGTCCCGCCGCAACGCGCGGACGAAAAATTACTAGTTATGGTAAAAAATCGTTTGAACAGGTCTGAATATGTTTGAAACAATTATAAGAACTCTGAACAAGCCTTGAAAACAACTTAAACTATCCCAAAAGAAGCCTAAAACATGTCTAGAATCCGTAAACTGTATCTTATACTAAACAACCAAAATGGCATAGCGTGGGGTATCCTACTAGTTTTGTTTTAAGTGTTTACTTATTCTCTGTTTCCTCAAGTTCCTTTTACTTCTCTTGCTAAATTAGACTCGAGAACATAGCAAGTCAGCAACTCCGATAAGTAGAGGTGTACAAACCGTGTTTTTGATGCTAAACCAATTCGGTTTGGTCAACTCTGGTCAAAACTGGTTTAAGGAGAAAATGATTCGGATCATAAACCGTTTTGGGTGAAAAACATTCGAACCCATTCAACTTGATTTGGGTCGGATTGAAACTAGTTTGGGTCATAAACCGGCCCCCAAAACTGGTACGCAAAAAAAAAAAAAAAAAAAAAAAAAAAAGCCCTTGTTGGGTTGAAACTGTTTTGGCTCTAAACGGTTCTGGTTGTAACCATTTGGGTGACCAGAGGGGAAACCGGTATACAAATTGGTGGTTTGGGTCAAGTTGAACTGGTTTGGTAGTGCAAATCGGGCCGGGATACGAACCAGTTTGGAAATCTAAACCTGTTTCTTTTGTCCATCTCTATTCTCTAGTGACAGGGGTCTGATTGTATAATGGTAATAGATCAAATCTAGTTTCGGTTCAAATGTGCCAGGCAGCGTTTGAGATAGATACCTTTTAAATACAATAATAACTAGTCTAATATTTCTTGTTATAATGGATTAGGTCATGGCGGAATTACCTACGATCGATCTAAACATTTTTTCGTTGATAACAAATTTGTTAAATGCGATTTTATCACAAATATAACTTTTCTCTAAAGTTACTCGTATATTATTGGTTCTCCAAAGATATCCTGGCAAGTTGCTGGCTGCAAGCGAAACAAGAAAACAAAGACCAAAAACTCCATAAACACAAGATACCGGAATGAGATGAGCCTAAACGAATGAACCTCTTTAGATACAGGAATAAATACTCCTTGCTGTGGGTCTCTCATTCTCTAGCAGAAATGCAGATTGCAGAATACAGATAGATGGCCTTTTGCATTAGCTGTGTTTGTTTTAGTTGGTAACATAATAACATATGAAAAAAAATTATGTTAAAAAGTGGGAGTTCATTAGAAGGAACCCAGATGGTTAACTGAGCCAAGGGTGCACCGACATGTAATCCTTCCACTGTCTAGAGCGTGAGGTTCTCGCAGCTCTGTGAAACCAGCCTAACGCATTGCCCTCAACTTTAGGAGCCAAGTAGCCCAGGCCTTCGCCTAAACCACATGGCCCAACTCCAAACTTGGAACGGGCAAGCCAGATATTGCACCAACTTGACCCAACCAATCTGGGCTCAAACACAGTCCATCCCGCTTTAAAGCCCTCACTTGAGTCACAGGCTCGCGTTACCAAGCCCGGCGACAATCATATACCTTTCTCTTCTTATAAAAAAGAACACATTGTGTTTCTCTATCGATGTGGGATAAACAAAAGTTTCTGGTGCAGTCATATTTGTCAAATACTTCATAATTTGTTTCACCAGACATTTGCTTATTGATTTCATAATTGTAAATTGAAAAGAAGATTGAGTTTCTCATAATTATGTAACTAAATTAAATTATCCCACATCTATGATTGTGGTTGGTTAGTCGTCTGTCAATGCAACATCAACAATTGATATCGCTTTTCAGTCTTGTAAGCGACATCTTTTATATGTCACATAACTCCAACCTAAATATCAATAGTGTGTTGATGCATAACTCTTATCAATTGTGGTTAGGCATCATGAACATTTGTTTATGGTGGTTTGTCAATGCTCAAATTGCTCATTTATTATGTATGTAGACATACATGAGAGGTTCAATAAAAATTTAAGAACCGTCGAAAGTGATATCTGACTCACATAAGCTGATCAATTTACAAGATTTATATATCTTGATTAATTTGTTAAAGCTTTGAAGCATTCTCTATTCGAAAAGAAGAAAATTGGACATATTCACATTTGCTTTCACATTCACAAGTCTTGGAAACATAACAATAGTTTTAAAAACCAGAAAGTATGAATTTTGTGATTTAATCCATTTTATACATGGGTGCAATATCAAATGTTAGTTATTTTCTACTTCTATTATTAGTTTTATAAGTTCTTAATTTATTTTAGTATGTATATAGACACACAGAACACATGTTTTAATACATGTTGAAAATCATGTAACGTATTTGTGACTACTGGTCTTGAACTTGAGATGGTTAGACCGGCAGTAGCACTCCTGACAAGGGGCATGGAGATAGCCGATTTAGCAGGCAGGGTCACAGGTGGCAACACTTTTGTAGGTTTTGAGCATGGAGGGGGGAGGGGAGTGTACACAGCGCCAGTGCACGTGGTTCCATTTTTATAAAAGTCAACAGTCTAAAATGCTCTTCTAGAAAAAAAAATATTCCAACTTGTTTTAACATAAAAATCAACAGTCTAAAATGCTCTTCTAGAAAAAAAAATTATCCCAACTTGTTTTAACAACAATAAATTTATTGTAAAAACAAGCTAGCGGGGTGCTGGACCTAACCATACAAACATGAACCGACTAAAGCAAAAATGCAATGATCATGACCGACACAAACTAGGTCCAAAGTAAGTACACCCTTAACAACTGGCCAATGCATCAACATCTACCTACCAAAATATCATCAATCAATTTAAACCATTAAGTGTTATAAATGACATTTAATCGCTGCATTTTCGTAATATTTTGTGTATAGTATATAATAAATTTGTTTATGGTGATGGTTTTTACCAGTACGGGTTTAGAAATGATATTTAGATGTTTTAGAGTTTTTCATGGAGTTTGGAACCATAGCTTTCTGACTCTTTTGCTATTAGAGTTTAACAATGTGCAACTAAAAAGTAACAAGAATGCACATAACACTAACATACAGGACAATAATAAGTGATCAGTTCAAGTTTTGGTTTGATAAAAGTAACAAGTAACTCACAATGAAACAAAAATGCTAATCTCTACATATACATAATGATGCAGTTTCGCGTACAATCAAATGACTCAAGAACGATTGATTAATCAAAGACGATAAATTGAACCAATGGTTCCAAGAACATAGTTCTTTTCATTTAATAATAATCAAAAACTCCGTAAATAATAAACCCTAAATCCCATTTTATAGTTTTGTTCATTTTCCTAATAAGTTATCTAAAGTTGGAAATGGTACAATTGTATGGCTATCAAGGTTCGTTTTTCAAACAACACAAGAAGTGAATAATTAAACACATCCATAATGTTCTTGGACAAATGATTATAAAGAAATTCAAACTAACAAGTTCTAGTTAACCACATACACACAAAATCAAACAGTGATCTTGATTATGATCACATGGAAACAAACTACTCAACAATAAAAAAGTAAATGATACTAACGTTGTCACTTTATCAATATCTTAAAATATTTGTAGAGAACCTAATCGTTGTAATATAAAATCTAATAACAGTTCAATTAATTTATCTTTGGGTTACAAATTATTAGGGTCGAGCTCAAACTCATTTAAGTTTGATTTGATTCAAACTTTTAAAACATCAATTTAAGTAGTATGACTCGTTTACACCTATACGACGATACTATAAATATACTAAACTACGAGTCTGTGATAACAGTTTGAGAGGCTAATGATTTGTACTAATAAATCTACAACATAAAATAAACGAGTCTAATTCTCTAAATTTAAATAGATTAAAAAAACCAATAAAGTAAACAGATACTTTGTTATATGACAAAGATTATATCGTTCCTACTCATAACCCTAAACTACACAATAAATACTAAATTACACTTGATGTCAGGATCGAACCATGACCTTTTCTCCAAAAGGTAAGAGTCTCTACTACCGAGCTATGGCTAGAATGCCGAGCACACAAATACTTATGAAGGAAAGTGACGAGGTGTGACCCGCAACGGTCAACCCGACCCGGTTACAACCTATTATTTTAATATAAATGTAAATGATTATTCTAGAACCTTCCATATCTGCATGGAAGTTACACAACCAAATCTCCAACTTTTTGGGAAGATCATGTAAATCTCTAACTTATCGGAATATATCCTAGGTTAGGGGAAACCCTAATGGAAAACCTATAAATAAAGGTAAACGTATAAGGTATGATCATCTTGCTCTCACATAACTTCCTCCCCTTAATTTCTTTTACTCCCATAAACCGAGACTTATTCTCACGCCGGAGGGTGGTTACAGGAATAACCCATTCCTGTAACGAGTCCTAACGGTGTTTCTGTTTTGCAGCCAAGCGTTCGGGTCACTAATCATTGAAGTCCTAGTCCGAAACCACTATATAGGTCAGTGTTTCTTCATTGGCGCCATCCGTGGGACCTATTTAGTGACAGAACCTCATGGCAAGTGATCAGAACGTGGCAGATCAAATGGTGATAAACAATAATTTGACGTTGGGGGCGAGCCTCGGTACCGTACCACAGTCTTCCCCAGCCGTTACGAGGTCGCTGGATCCGGAGTTTGAGGCAGAGGGTCCACCTCCAGGCTTTGACAACATCACCACCGTCTCTTCCTAGACTGTGGTTACGAGTCCGTTTCTCTATATGCCCTCACAACTACAGTCAAGGGAGCTGGGGGGAGCTAGCAGTAATATGTTCACCCCGGCAACAACGACTAATGCACAGGCCTCACGCCTCTTCTCCACCCCTGTCATTACATCGGCGAGCCCCAGCACCGTCGTGTCAGAGATTAGTATGCCTCAATACTATCAGCCGCTGGTTTCCAATTCAATGTCGCCGCTATACTCAGCGGCGCTCACGGCGGCATTGTCTACCCCGCCGCACCAGCCGGTCATCATGCCAGCCGGGGTAATGAATGCCCCTGTCACACCAGGAAACCAAGTATACTTCTCGGGGTATTGTTACGCACCCCCTTATGGGTATTTACCCTCATACGGGGGTTCGGCGTACCCTCTCCAGGGAACCGCGCAAGGAAGCACTCAATCGCCATACGCGGCTTACATGCCGCCATGGTGGAATGTCCCAACTCCACAACCAATGTATACCCAAGCTCCGACTGAGCCCATGTACGACAGAGGAAACGCGGTCAGGCCCCGGGTAACCCCATTGGGAAACTCCAACCCAATAGGGGGACCTGCCCCGGGTACGGACGCTCCACCGGCACAGCCGGTAAATGTGGAAGAAGATGAACTTACCAAACCGTACAAGCCGGTAGACGCGACGTTCCGGTCCAAATTCACTCGTAGGATCGCCGAGGCTCCTATCAAGGAAAAACCCAAAATGCCCCAAACGGTCGGCAAGTACGATGGTCTCGCCGATCCGGATGATCATCTCAACTTATTCAAGAGCGCCGGCGAAGTGGCCTGTTGGTCCATGCCCCTATGGTGCAAAATGTTCGTACAAACTCTAGTGGGAGCGGCCCGAGTTTGGTGGGACAGTCTGCCCACAGGCGAAATAGACAGCTTTGAAGATTTGGAATCAAAGTTTATCTTACAGTTTAGTCAGCAGCGCCGACATACGAAAGATAGAAACGAACTCCTCCACATCCGTCGTCGGGACAATGAGACGGTAGAAAATTTTATTATCAGGTTTAACAAAGAAAGCTTGGCGATCCCAGGCGTGAAGAATGATCTGGCTTGTGGAGCTTTCCTCCAGGGAGTCAACGACGATAAGCTATTGAGAACGCTGCATGGAAGGGATGGTGTACCCCCAACCATAGACGAAATACTTCGAATAGCCAAAGTATACGTTATACAAGAGAAGGCGGTAGCAGCCAGTCACGCAGCCAATAGGAAGAAAGAAGCCCTAAAGAATCAGGAGGAAAAAGATCACCGGGGATCCAAAAGCAAAAATAGGGGGGACCGATACCAGAGAAACGACAAAGACTCGCGATACGACAGGCACCGAAACTCCTATTCAAGGAACGAGCCGTCGAAACCTCAGTCTGAATATCCCAACTTAAGCAAGACACCGGCTGAAATTCTAGCCTCAGAAAACCTCAGGCTTAATCCACCAAAGCCGTTGAAAGACAACCCTAACAAGGATACGAGTAAATACTGCGAGTACCACAAAGGAAGCGGGCATGACACCAACGACTGTTTTCAGCTTAAGAAGCAGATCGAATACTTTGTGAAGTCAGGTAAGTTGGCACACTTAGTACGAGACATCAAGCAAGGCCCGCCAGTGGTCAAGGAGGAGAATGACAAAGCGGCAGGCTGGCCAAGTGGGCTATTGAACTCGGCGCCTTGGATATTGAATATCACAAGCGAACGGCAGTTAAGGGGCAAGTGATTGCTGATTTTCTGGCCGAAATACCGGAAGGAGAAGCTATTGTGGACCCAGTCGTCCAGGACATCCCGGAATCCAGCACTGCCCGGCAGACTTGGAAGCTATACACTGATGGATCATCTAGCGGAAAGGGATCTGGCGCCGGCTTAATGCTGATAAGTCCAGATGCAATCAGGCTGATGTACGCTTTACGTTTCGATTTCGAATGTTCTAATAATGAAGCGGAGTACGAAGCACTACTAGCAGGTCTAAGGATGGCAAAATCCATGGGGGCCGCAAGGGTAGACGCGTACGTTGACTCGCTGCTGGTCAACAACCAGGTAAACGAGACGTATGAAGCCAAGGATGAATCAATGGCGAAATACTTGGAGAAGACAAAAGAACTCATGGCTTCTTTCGACAACGTCACGCTCAACCATGTACATAGAGGCAAGAATCAGATAGCAGACGCTCTCAGCAAACTCGCCACCTCAGGTATGGAAAAGGAAGTCAAAGTCGAAACGCTGCAGACACCCTCAATCGAACCACGGAATGTCTCCGCCGTTACAATGGAAGACCCTTGCTGGTACACTCCGATTTTACGTTTCCTTGAGACAGGGGAGTTACCTCCCGCCAAGGGCGAAGCACAGAAGATACAAACGAAAGCGCTGCAGTACGAAATCAACAATGGTGTCCTATACCGAAAATCTTACCTGGGCCCCTTGCTGCGATGTGTTTCCCCAACAAAGGCAAAGTACCTCATCAGCGAGATCCATGCGGGTTTGTGCGGTATACACGCCGGACCTCGAGCAGTAGTAGCCAAAATCCATAGCGCGGGGTATTACTGGCCAGGGATGCACGAAGACGCCGTAATGGAACTACGAAAATGCCGCAGCTGCCAGAAATTCGCTCCTCAAACAATAAGGCCTAAAAACAGCCTAGTGCCGGTGACAGCGGCGTGGCCTTTCCAGAAATGGGCCGTGGATATCGTAGGACCTTTCCCGCCAGCCCCCGGAAAGTTAAAGTACCTGATTGTGGCGGTTGATTACTTCACCAAATGGGTGGAAGCCAAGCCTTTGGCCAAGATAACGGCGGACAACGCCAAAAAATTCCTCTGGGAACACATAGTGTGTAGGTTCGGATTACCACTCTACTTGGTGAGTGATAATGGAACACAATTCACAGACAGAATTTTCCAGGAATGGTGCACAAATCTCCACATCCAACAGATCTTCACGTCGGTCGCACACCCGCAAGGAAATGGCCAGGTAGAGCGGACAAACAGAAGTTTGCTGGATGGCATCAAGAAACGACTAGGACACGAAGGAAGCTCCTGGGTGGAAGAATTGCCAAATGTCCTCTGGGCACATAGAACAATGCCCAAAACCAGCAACAACGAAACCCCGTTCAGCCTAACCTATGGAGCGGAAGCAATGATACCCGCTGAAGCGGGATTACCGTCACTACGCCGTCTCAACACAGGCGATGACAATGACAGATCTCTAAGGGAAGGCCTGGACCTATTGGAAGAAAGGCGCGAGGCAGCCGCCATCAGCGAAGCAAAATACAAGAAAGCATTAGAAAAGTATTATAACAAGTGAGTGGCCAAACAGAACTTCAAAGCAGGAGATTACGTCATGCGTGACAACAAAGCAAGCAGGATGGAACCTTCGGGTAAGCTGGGCCCAAACTGGGAAGGCCCTTATGTCGTCCAAGAATATCTGGGCAAAGGGGCCTATCGCCTATCTAGACTAGATGGCACACCAGTACCACGCAGTTGGAACATCGCCCAGTTAAGAAAATGCTACCTGTAAAACCTTGCTCCTAACAGCAAGAGTTAACAGTTTTTCGCAGTTCAGAATTGTAACTCACCCTCAGCGGTGTCTTTTCGTTTTTACTTCAGTCCAAGTTTAATAAAAAACATTTAATTTTGTTTTAAGTTACCATCGCACAACGAATGCATAAAACGGTAAAAATACAAACAACACCCTTAAACACGAAATACTTTCACTTGCATATGTCATAGGGTTAACAAATAAAGCGCTTACAGCGGGTATCTTGGTAATAGATACATACACCGCCACAAAACAGATAGGCATTCTTACATACACATAACCTATCTCAAACAAAACCAAGTACTTGTCCCTGTCGTTAAAAACCAAGACATGGGAACCAAAATACAGAACATGTTCAAAATATCTACTGATGGAAGTTAGGTGCCATCACCACTGCAGGGGTATGCACCACCACACCATCATCAACAAATGCAGCTGGATCAACTGCCAAGTTGCCAGATGATTCATCACCAACCACCGGAACCACCATACCTGACCCGTCCATCTGTTGCTTTTTAGGGTGATCACCAGAGCGACGTTGGTACGTCAGGCGGTATCGTTGATCATGATCCACCGGAATAAGACCCGTTAGGACGTCCGCCGATAAGGAGGCACTCCGGGATCCACCGGCCGAGGGTCCTCGATGACAATGCTCTGACATGCCCGATTAGCACGGGCCGGAACAACATTGGGAACTGGTCTCCTCCTCCGAAGCATTGACCTTGTTACCGGATATTGTAACTGGAGCAAACCGTCGGCAGCATCAAGCACTCGGAAAATTTCGGTGAGCCTTTGCCTATACCGTTTTATCTCCATCTGGTCCAAACTATCAAATAAGGAAAAGGGAGGCAAATTTATAGAAAGATTAAAAAAGTTTTGACAGTGATGACGTTGGATGCATTAATAGAAAATAATCATTACACGTCACAGGGCCATATTTTCAAAATACGGCGGTGTCAGAAATTATGACATTAGCATTAAAACGGCTGTCAAATCAAAACATATATGGGCACTAAACCCAAGTCAAATAGTGTCATTTGCAAGGCAACAAAAGTACATAACAAGTAACAAATAAACAAAGTTATCATTCTTCTTCAGACTCCTCCGCGGGGTCCAGCATCAAACGTAGCGACTCTATCCCATCCTCATTGACTTTGTCCATCAAATCGCCATAACCAGGCAGCGGCTCGGTGTATGCCGCTTCTAGGGCATTCGCCATATCAGTTTGAAGTTTACTCTTGACAGCATGAAAGTCTAGCGATATCTTATCTAACTGATGGCAATCCATATAGCCCTTATACACACCATCATGATGCCCGGATTGATAAGCAGCCGCAGATAAGCGATCAATCAAACTGGTAAAGGGGGACGACTCGCGTAAGTACTCAAACGCCCCCACCAGCCCGTTGGTTATCAACCAATTCCTGTCACCACGAACAGCCGCCAGCTGGCTAGTCAAATCATCCACTTCAGCGTTAGATTGTGCCAACGCATTTTCCACCTCCTTCAACTGAGATGTCGATGATGCAGCAAGTTTGCTATTCTGAGTGACAAGCGAATCGCAATGGTCCTGCAGCTCCTTGACCTTCCCCTCTCGCTCTTCCAGCTCCGCCTGAAGAAGCCGGACTTTGGTATGGGAAGCCTCTACTTCGGCTGTCAAGCCTTGGTACCGTTCCTGAACCTGAGACACAAAATCAGTGTCAACACGGAATTTTTCCAATTGTGCCGATAACTCGAGTCTCACCTTTTGGGCCTCCGCTATGGGCTTACGCTCCAGCTCTTCTTGTATATTCTTAGCTTGAGCTAACACTCGATCTTTCTCCGCCATATCGCGGGCCCACATAATCCGTTCTTCAGCAAGATGGGCAGTAACCCTCTTCAAATCTTCCTCAGCCTTGTTTTTCTCCGACAGATACCTGGCTTCCCTTAACCCCACAGTTTGAAATTGACTCTCCAAGCGGTGCTTGTCATCGCTCAGCTCTTGAATAGTAGCCCGCGCCTGGTGAAGTTGGGTGTTATCATGCATCCACCTACGACGAATTTCAATCAGCCTTCGTGGTAGGCTCACAGAATCAGATATCGAAGAATTCATCAGATCTTCATTGTTCAAACCCTCTACATACGCCGCCTCGGCAGGGGGATACGCCCGCTCAACCCAGTGTTGAACCACAGGGGGGAAAATTGGCCTTGAAGATTCCGCGATTTTCCAGTGTGGCTGATAGCGTTTGTCTTGAGCATTGGGATCCCAGCGAACGGTTGGTAAGAACAGGTCATCAATCAGACGGACACCGTCATCAGCAATGCCGCTGCTTGACCCCCCACCATCACTAGCAGTTGCACCACCAAGGCTGGTCACCTCCTGTGCCACTGACACGGCAGTAACATTTTTGCCCGCATCGGAAAAAATGCCTATGGGCGAGTCAGACAAAGATGTATCAACGCCACACGTCCGTGGTGTAGCAATAGGATCAATAGTCACAGCCACCGATAACGTAGGAGTAAGAAGCGGCATGGCACAGCTAATAGCAGCAGTATCGGAAGCCGAAGTTTTGGGGTTCGTGGATACGCTAAGACTGGAGCTGGGCACTGACAACGGCGTAGTTGACATGAGCGTTGGTGCAACACCCATAGGAGGTACTCCCGCAGAGGTACCTGCATAACAAAAAGGCGGGGGTTTAGCACCAGGAAATTTTCCACCTATAACGGCGTGCTAAGTCGGTTAATTTATACCTGTTGGAAAAGCATGAGCAGCTTGTATCGCCTCGAAGGCACTTAGGGTAGGAACAACGAACGTTTTCCTCTTTTTCAGGGCACGTCCAGGGCTAGTGAGGCCGGCGGACAGTGAAACAACCTGCCCAAGAGAGGTGGTTACCTCAGTAGAAACAACAGCAGCATTAGTCGTCGTATGTTTCTTTCCGGTAAGCTTTATCCGAGCAATTTTCTTCTCCACCACAGGAGCACTGGTAGTTGAAGGAGTTGATAGGGGGGGAAATGTATGAAGCCGGATCCGCTGGTACAGCGGGTAAAATAAACTGTTCAAGGTGCATCCCTAGCACGTCCAGCTCCCCTTCATCCAGCACGCGGTCAGCAGGTTTTAACGCCAAGTGCCGCGGGGGATCAACAAAATCAAACATACTCCATTCCCCTGCGGAATGCATATAGGTCATTTTCGAAATTAAAGACAAATATAACCAAGGGTAGTCAAACATACCTGCATCATCCCTTTGAAACGAGGGGTATCGCCGGATATCTCGCCATAACAAACTCATACCGGCCATCACCAAAGCACCTTCAGGGATAACTGTACACTCGAAGGGACGGCCACACATTTTCGTGTACAAAGCGTTCGATACATATGCGTCCTCTGAAGGACCTTCATCTTTGACCTTGTCTTTTGGCCCCTTTTCCATCCAATGCATTTCACCAGGGATAACAGAGGCATCAATATAGAAAAACTTTTTCTTCCATTCTTTATCCCTAGAACTGGTAGGAATGTCCCTAAGGCAGGACACATCAGTATCTCGCCGATCGAAGGTGAAAAAAGGGGATTTCCACACAAGCACGAAGAAAGCCCTAAACACAACCAGTTCCGGAATATGACCTAGGGCAATACAGGCAAATTCGAACTGGCGGAGTTTCACCAGGCCAAGAGGATGTAATTGAGAAATGTGGATACGGTAAAAGTCAAGCACTAATTTGAGAAACTTGGTAGCGGGCAACCGGAAATTACAGAACTTGAAGAAATCACTAAACAACGTGATTTTACCCGTCTTCAAGGGGAATGCAGTATCCGTTTTGGACGGCAGTACAGGGTTCCATTCGGCCCGAATACCGTAATCTTGAACAAGGTTGTTGTACGACGTTACGCCCCACTTGCAGAACAGCACGTCGGTAGTGGCGGCGGCAGAAGAAGACGATTCACTAGGTTTCGAGGCCATTTTTTGAAAAGAATGATAAGAGAACGATTTGGGGGAAAGAGGTTTGAACTCTCACGTATAGAGGTGTTATTTATACACAAAAGCAACTTTTCAAATTCAAAAAAGACGTACGGGCGGAAATACGTGTCCAAACAGGGTAAAAACAGTTGTCATCTCAATGATGACCCAGCTGTCACATCCTATCTTTTTCCCATCATTTCCCCAAAAACGTAACGGCACTAAGCCCAACGTATTTGGCAATAAACATAGTATAATAACTTTTCCTTTTTTCCCTCTTAGTCCGAGCTAATGGATTTCATTCCATGAACTCGGACTGGGGGGACATGACGAGGTGTGACTCGCAACGGTCAACCCGACCCGGTTACAACCTATTATTTTAATATAAATGTAAATGATTATTCTAGAACCTTCCATATCTGCATGGAAGTTACACAACCAAATCTCCAACTTTTTGGGAAGATCATGTAAATCTCTAACTTATCGGAATATATCCTAGGTTAGGGGAAACCCTAATGGAAAACTTATAAATAAAGGTAAACGTATAAGGTATGATCATCTTGCTCTCACATAACTTCCTCCCCTTAATTTCTTTTACTCCCATAAACCGAGACTTATTCTCACGCCGGAGGGTGGTTACAGGAATAACCCCATTCCTATAACGAGTCCTAACGGTGTTTCTGTTTTGCAGCCAAGCGTGCGGGTCACTAATCATTGAAGTCCTAGTCCAAAACCACTGTATAGGTCAGTGTTTCTTCAGAAAGTAATATAAAATCTTGTTAATACCAAAGGTGTAACATGTAAGATAAACCAAGGGCCAAAACTCACAACTCATTCACAAAAATAAACTGTCGGTGCATAACCTCTCCATCAATCCATTTATTCCCTGTCTGTCACCGCGTTTTTCGCTATCCCTCAACACCCACAATTCACCACCACCGGAAAACATCTCCGGCAACCCAATCACCACCAATCACCACTCACCAAACCCCAAAACCATGGGATCTCTCCCACATTTCCTATCAGACCCACCGTCACAAAAACAACAACAACCCAATCTCGTCGACCCAATCAAACTCAAAACCCTCTTCAAATCCCAACAAAAATACCTCAACAACTTCTTCGACAAACTCGACCATTCTCAAGCCCACTTATTCACCCAAACCCTCTTAAACTCCACCGGCACCATCTTCATCACCGGCGTCGGCAAATCCGGTTTCGTTTCCAAAAACATTTCACAAACCCTCGTCTCTTTAGGCATCAAATCCCAATTCTTATCCCCAACAGACGCTCTTCACGGCGACATTGGGATATTAACCGAACAGGATGTGTTAGTTATGTTCAGCAAGAGTGGGAACACGGAAGAATTGTTAAGGTTGGTGCCGTGTGCGAGAGCGAAAGGGGCGTTTTTGATATCGGTTACGTCGGTTGAAGGGAATTCGTTGATGGGGTTGTGTGATTTGAATGTGCATTTGCCGTTGGAACGGGAATTGTGTCCGTTTGATTTGGCGCCGACGACTTCTACGGCGATTCAGATGGTGTTTGGGTGTACGGTGGCGATTGCGATGATGGATGCAAAGTGTTTGACGAAAGAAGGGTATGCTGCGAATCATCCTGCTGGACGGATTGGCAAGAGTTTGATCTTTAAGGTTAGGGTTTGGTTTTTTTTGTGTTTTTATGATATTTTTTTATTGGTGATGTGGGAAAGATTTGATCTTGAACTTGGGTTCTTGATTATGAAACTACAGTGGGTTGGGTTTTAAATTTTTAGGTTATTTCCCCACCTGTGATTAGCTAGTTTTTGAGAATTGGGTTAGATCTGGTTTCATGTAGTCAAATTCGATTCGGTTCTTTTTTTTTTTTTTGCTTTTAAACAGTAATCCATGTTTTAGATCAAACTGGTTTATACTTTTCATTGATTTGAAGGTTTTTCTTAGTTGTACAACTAATACGTCATGTTTTCCTATAGACCTTTAAATGTTGATAGCACTAATGAGTATACGATAAATATGGATTTGCAGGTGAAGGATGTAATGAAGAAGCAAGAAGAACTTCCAGTTTGTAAAGAAGGGGATCTAATAATGGATCAATTAGTCGAGCTTACAAGTAAAGGATGCGGGTGCCTTCTGGTGATTGATGATGATTACCACCTCATTGGCACATTCACCGATGGCGATCTCAGGCGAACACTCAAAGCCAGCAAAGAGGGCATCTTCAAACTCACCGTCGGTGAAATGTGCAACAGGTATTCAATTTTCACTAGATTCCATCTTTTCTTGTTGCTTTGATTCCGGTTTAAACGACATTACAAATAATAACAGGAACCCGAGAACTATAACTGCAGAAAGAATGGCGGTTGAAGCAATGCAGAAGATGGAGGCTCCTCCATCCCCTGTTCAATTCTTGCCTGTGATTAATGAAGATAACACATTGATAGGTATTGTGACGCTGCATGGACTGGTGTCTGCCGGTCTTTGAAGCTGCTATCGGTTCATTTCTGTTACGGTTTTACTGTGTAGCCTATAAGAAAGATTATTCATGTTCATCATATACATCATAACGGTTGTATTACTATTCGCTTCATTTTTTCATTGTTCCCCTAGGATTGTATGTTATCCCATGTAGATCAATATTGTTTATGTATAAGGCTCGTGTTGCTTTTTGGTGGTTGTACGCTGCTTATCTTTATGCTAAAAGAATTGCGAGAACCATATAAATATACGTGTGTACTGCTTTATGTGTTATACATTGTGTAGAATGTCTATATGGTTTTTAAGGTTTTTCGCATAAAATGATTTTGTATTGAACGCGCTCCTCTCTATTTGAACAAAATAGAACTCTTTCTAGGTGGTATGCTTGCAATCATAAAGCTAACATTGATTGGTGTATGAGGATTTAAATTTAGGGATTAAGAAGGGACAAGGGTTGTAATTGGTTATTTTAGAACTTGGTGCACATGTATGCAAATTATTATCATATTAATGAGAAAGTAACAAAACACTACAGCACAGCCACATCACAGGCATGTGATAGGAACCAAAAGATAATAACAGATTAACAGGTGTGAGGGAATGCATGTGCTACATTAACTATGATTATTACTCCAAATGATATCGGTAACGCCAATGATCTTTAGATCTTTAGGGTGTATTAACAGCCCTATGACCTTCAGATGTTGAAGTCCGAAATTCTAAGTGAAATTTGAAGTGGCTCATTTCGTACTAGAAAAGCCCGACTTTCTTTGGTTTCCGCAACCATAACCCTTTGATCGACTAACTACGTGGGAAAATTCCCACCTAAGTCTTGCCTGAAGCAAAATTCATAGGTGTGGGTGGCCCATTGGGTTTACTTAGACGTTCAAAAAAAATTATTATCGGCAAGTACTAATAAGACCCTGTGTAGTGGGGCGTTTTTTTTATAAAAAATTCAAAAAAAAACGCTCGAAAACGCCCATGCACCACTACATGGGGCGTTTTTTTAAGCAAAATTTCAAAAAAAACCCCTTTGGCGTTTTATAAACCACGCCCAACACCCTTTGTCTTTGTCCAATCAGATTTCATCTCCCTTGTCCTATCCAATAAGATTTTTTCTTTTTTTTTTCTTTTTTTTATTTAATGCCCCAATAATGCCCCATCCCCACTACACCCATTTTTCTAAAACGCCCAATAATGCCCCTTTGCTGACTGGACCGCCACGTGGCGTAAAATGCCCACACTTGGGGGCATTATTTTCCCCTTCCACTACACATGGTCTAAGAGATGTTATTTTTTTTACCAAAATATCATACACATTCTTAATGTGGATCGCAGTGAAGGTTGTCATTTGTACCACGTAAACGATAAAATCTTTTAATACACACAAGTGGACGTTTCAATTTTTTTTTTTTAATTTTTTTTATGTTAGCAGGTTGGATTATAATAAATGTAAGGTTTAGAAGTGTTACTCAAAACATTGAAAACTTTGCATAAAAACTTGCAGGTTTGACGGACTCATGTAATGGATTTTAACCCACATGTTTTTTTTTTTTTTTTTTTTTTTTTTGCAACAATGCGGCATAGTAATTTCAATCATGCGTCCAACTTTTGAGCTTTGATTCACTGTTGTAACTAAATTTTAATGCACGTATGAGTAAGAATGTGTCTAACCCATTATAATAGTGTTCCTTGTTATGAATATATTTAATATTAATGTGGTTATCAACACCTAAAATAGATTAGGCTTGTTTCACAAGTTTTCCTCTATTATATATAGTCTCTTGTATCTCTTGTAATAGACATCTCAATCAATAAGATTAATCTCTTTCTCCATATTGTTCTTTATATTCTTTTTGCTATTAGGCTAGTTTCACAACACGTTATCAGCACGAGACTCTAAGCGCGGAATTCTGGCAATTCATCCACGAAGTCGTAAAAAAATCAAAGTTCTCAAAACCGATTCCTAAAAGTAAGTATTAATTTTGATTCATGAGATTTATTAATTATTAATCTTGTATTAGTAATTCGTATTGATTTTTGATTGTTCAGTTTATCTTTTCAATTTTATCATCCATTCTAACTGAATATTACATCCAAGTATGATAACAAAAATTGATGAGATTTGCATGGATAAAAAACGAATGTAGTATATATCTGGTTAAACACTTACAATCATTCAACAATATAATTAATAATAATTCTTTTTGCTAGTACGTTAGGAAACAATAAGACTTCGGAATAGTATGTTCAAGAAATAATTACTATAGTATGTAAATATAGTATGTTCTGTGGATTTTGATGACAACAACTCCAAGTTTGATGTAGGAAGAAATATTATGTTTTTTAATAAGCGAAGGTTATTTTTATTCTTTGGTGGCTAGGGTTACATATTAGAATATGGCATGCCGTCACTTTGGCTTTATTGATATATCTTTATCTATAATAAAATTTTCAGTATCTCAATTTTTGTTTTTAAATTGTAATTGACTTATTACTATGGGATAAATTGTTTTGAATAGTCTTTTAATTTTGTTCTAAGTTTTTTTACGATGAATTACATTGTTAAAGTTATAAAGGGAAATCTAAGTCGTACATAATATGTTTTGAGATTAATCCAAATTATAGTTGACTATGATACAATATATATTTAAACTTTTTGATAGTTAAACGGCATAATGAACCATTGGTGATTTAATTAATTTATTTTGTAATCCTTTACTTGGCTTATTTAAAATATCCTAAATGTAAAAGTAACGAACCACTAAATGTTTTGATTTCCTTAATTGCAAAATTATACATCCTCTGTGATTTAGTTTTGATTGTTATTCAAATTTGCAATATATTAAATAGATTAAATCAACCAACTATCGTATAAAGATTGGTTACAAGATGCTACTTTTGGATCAGGTATATTCAAGTTGATAGTAGCTTTATATAAATTGTTGATTATTGAAGCCAACATTATTCTCTACTATGTGTGTTTTATATGATCAAAGATATGTTTGTAAAATCTGTACAATATCCATACCATTGATCTATCAATGAACAATAGTGTGATATTAGTTGTGATAGCAATCAGTCGCGATTTTTTTTTATTGTTTGCTATTAGTTGTGATCTATCATGACCTATATTGTTTGCATTTGTTTATTGATATTATTAAGTTGATATTATTAGTTGATGCTTATTTATGAAAACAATCACAACTTATACTATAAGAGTACAATGAATAAATTTATAAGATATATACTTGTTATTGGTTATACATGATTATATATATTTGCTGGTAATCGATGAAAGAAAATATCTTATTTCATAAAGTTTTGTATTACATACATTCAAGTGGTGTCTTTTATCACATGTCAGTTTTGTCTTCAAGATCCTTTTGAATACTTGTACAAGATGTTTTTTTTTTAATATTTGTACAGGAATTATAGTATAAAGCAAATAAAAATAAAAGACCAAAGTTAGTTGTTTTGTTATCACTCTCATGATAGAGTATACATGTGCTTAGATATGACACCTAATGTGTCATACTCCATAAATCTCATTATCAATTCATACAAGGTCATAAGATTTTAGACTGATAAACATTATATGAATCAGATACACAATTTCTCAATTGATATCATGTAAGAGGAGATGGTTTATGAGGAAAACTTTATAAATTCTTTTTAGTTGTCACACGTGAGATATGCTTATGAAGTAGCAATATCATAAAAAGAGTATGAAAGGTTTGAAGTGCTTTTATACTCGTGTGACTAAGCAAAGAATGAAAATCTATGAACGTTTTCAGATTCTATCACATTTCCTTAAGTGAATGTGATTACATATTAATCATTGTAAAAGGTAGTGATCATGGACATATTGAGGAAGTTATAATAATGAGACCGACCATCAGAAGTGCAACGTGATTATGTAAATAATGAGATTGAACACCACAAATGGCAAATAAAGAGACTAGTTATAACATGATTGTTTGAACTTTGAACTTATAATATATTCTCTCTTATCTTACTTTTGTATTACATATGTGCAAGTAATACATCTACAATCATAAACTAGACGTTTATGGATCATGATATTTGATTGGCATGACCGGTTAGACCACACCGAGTCAATGATGATGTGAAACACAATGAAGAACTGAAAGATTCTTCCTGACAATTAAAGATGTCTTTGCTCTCAAGAAGAAAGTAATTATTTACCAACCAAGATAGGGTGTGAATCCCTAAATATTCTGGAATAAAGAAAGGACACATATATCCAAATATGATACCATTTAGTGTTTTAAATCGATGCATCGTCTAAATGGTTATCAAATCCGCAACATGAAGTTTGTGTGATTGTGGCTTAGCTAATGTGATAACAAGCATATTAATCCAGATTAGTATATTTATTTGGTAATAATGAATTTGATTCCCAAGTTATTAATGATCATTGGAATAAGTGTTATTGTTGAGATGATCACTAAACATCTATTATTGATTACAATGCCAATGATCATGAGAGGAGCAGAAATTCATTTAGGTACATGTAATTTTACATATAGTACCATTAACTCACATCAAGCCAATAAGTTATAGTTCTCCCCATACAGTTGGTTTTTGGTCAGGAACCAAAGATGTCTCATCAAAGATTTTGGTTGTGCGACATATATTGAAACTCATCCACCACACCGCACAAAGATGAGACTTCTAAAAAAGTTTGAGAATATGTTGGGTATAAATAATCATCTATTATTGAATACTTAAAGCCATTAGTGAGAAATTTGTTTATGGCTCATTCTTTTTCACTTTAGTGAATGAATGTTCCCAACATTAGGGGGGGATAACAAGCAGTTGGAAAGTGAAAAGTGGAACGAATTATTATGTCATCTTGATCCTCAGACTATAAACGGTAAATCAAAAGTTCAAAGAATAACTCATTTACCAATATTAAAAAACAAATTACCAGACAAATTCACTGACCTAAATAGAGTGACTAAGTAAGTCACATAATCAACTGCTTATGCTCCAGTCATATTTACGTCCCAAGAGGACAACCACATATTTTCTAACGAGTCTATTGCACGCCTGAAGCGTGGTAGACTAGTCGATTCCAGTAAGACAATTCCTCGAAAATTGGAGCAAATAATTAAGATGGTCAAGTCGAGGTTATAGTAATAAGATCTCCTGAAGAGACAGTAGACATGATGGTTCAAGAAGAACCTCAGGTACCTGAAAATAAAGAGATCTCGATAAGTTGTATCATGTCTAAGATATGTATGGAATCGAAACAAAATCGACGTCGTTATACTTGTGTATATAATATAGCGCTTGAAATGATGAAATGACGAGGATCAAGCTTTAAGATCTGCCTATGAATGAAAATACATAAATGATTGGCCAAAATGGAAAGACGCAAAGTATGTCAGATTAAATTCTCTAATGAAATGGAAAACAAATGAGCTTTAAGAACAACTCAATACAAACCACCCTCACAATAGGCAAATTGGATTTAAATAATCCCAACTTGCTCAATTTGGCCGATAATAATCCCAACTCAGTTATTGGCCGATAATAATCCGAACTGGTCCACTTTTGGCCGATAATAGTCCGCCGTTAAAAATAGCTTAACGGAGTTAAGCTTTTTTTCGAATTACAAACCGATGTTTTATGGATTTTGATCAGAACGAGGATACGAGTTGATTGATATAAATTTTACCTCGAAATACTGCCCCAAACAACGAAAACGGTGCTTCAATTCGGGTGTTTAAACTTCCAATTAACAAAAATCAAGTCGTTTGAAGCACCGTTTCGAGGTTAGTTTTACATAAATCGAATTGTATCCTCGTTATGATCAAAATCTATAAAACATCGGTTTGTAATTCAAAAAAAAAGCTTAACTCTGTTAAGGTATTTTTAACGGCGGACTATTATTGGCCAAAAGTTGACCAGTTCGGATTATTATCGGCCAATAACTAAGTTGGGATTATTATCGGCCAAATTGAGCAAGTTGGGATTATTTAAATCCAATTTGCCTATAATTTATTTTATTTTATTTTGTATTGAACTTGGGCCTCTTTGATCCAAAATTACCAATTCTCTCTCTCTTTGAACAGCCACTTCCATTTTGTAAATAAACTCAAAATCTACTATATAATAAAATATAATAAGGTTACAAATTTATGAATCCAACAGTGACTACAAACCACCCACAGTGACCGGTATGCATGAAAGTTTTAAGGCTATGTAACATGATTTGATTCTGAGCTTGACTTCATGAGTCATGACTCGTTGATGTTAACCGAGGTTTCTTGAGCCCTTAAAAATCCACCTACCTACTTTTTAATACAGTAAACTTACTCCAACAGTTACTGCTAAAATCATATATTAATATTTTAATATAAAAGCAGAGAACGGGCTTCTACGTTGCATCAGAATATAATCTCATATTTTAACTGAGTGGTATGGAGCTGAGGTCTCATTGGAAACAGTCTCTCTATTCCTTTGGGGTAGAGGTAAGATTGTCTACATCTTACCCTCCTCAGACCCTATCTAAGCTTTGCTATTGGTGGGATTTAGAGTATGATGATGATGATTTTAACTGACTGATAAGCGTCACCCTCCCAAACTTTACTAATAGCTTTGCTATTGTGGGATTTAGTTAGTTTGGTGATTGTTGTTATAAGCGCCAATCAAAATTGATTTTTACAACATAACAAAAAATTATTATCCAAATCTTTTCTTGAACACCAATTTTTTACCCCTAAAAACCACATAATCCTGTAGTTGCAAGGGTTTGAACCCACACTACTTTCGTGAAAGGCAAACACCATACCACTAGATCATGGGTAAATTAATATGTAGCGATAAAACACATTAAAACATTTAGGTGTGGTAACAATAAACTGACATAAGTAAAAATCCAAGCAGTTTGTGTGTAATGTATCAAAGGGCTTGTATCCGAGCGGTATCAAAGTGTCTTAGGCGGGTCACGAGTGATTCTTCTTAAATGGTTGAGGGTTATAGTGGAATGTAAATTATATATAGGAGTCATTGGAGGTAGCTAGTGTTATTAATTAAAGGTGATAAAGAAAATAAAAGTTGGTAGGCACCAATTAGATGACATGCAGAACTGCAGGCATTCAAACCCTAACTTCAATTTCATAATTTAAAAAAAGAAAAAAAAAAAACAACAAACTCAGAACTTTAGTTGGGGCACAATTCCCATGCAGCATCTCCCTACTCACTCACTCACTCACCCTACACCTTTTAACCTTGTGTAATCCGCCACCCATCCACCACAAACACACACAATGGGGATGAAGGGACACCCACAGAACAACGGCACCGGAGGCGGTAGCAGCGGCGGTGGCGGGTGGATGATGAAAAACAAAATGGCCATGGTGGCAGTGGTCATTCTGATGGGAGTAATTGGAGTGATGGTGGTTCAAAAGGTGAAAGACAGAAGATTGTTTAACCTTGTTATTAAAGATAAAGATCGCCAAATATTCTCTCTTAACCTTCTCTTGCAGGTTAGTAACTTCATAGTTCATACTCACTTTCATGTTGATTAACCTTGTGAATTTTAAACAAATATGTTATATGATTGTGTAGAAGGAAAGACAATATGCAAAAGAAAACAAAAGGAAGAATCAAGATTTGAATGCAAAGTTATACTCCCTTAGAACCCAAAAGATTGAACTCACCAACAAGATGATGGAAATGAGATCAATTATTGGTTCCATGAAAGATGAACACCGAGCGTTGGAGTTGGCGATTGACGAGAAGCAGAATGAGATCAACCAGAAAGAAACTGAAATCAAGGATTTGAAAAACAGCCGGAAAATGCCTCCGAAAATCTGGTCAGTCGGTTCTAATGACACGTTGAATTATCGACTCAACGTGACCGAAAGAAGTGTGTCGTCTGGTCAGTTGAGCAATGGGAAAAAGCCGAATCATCAAGAGAATAAAAACCCAGATGTCAAAGTTCAAAAGCCAAAAGATGAAGCTTCAGAAGCACTTCAAAAAGAGCATAATGGTGATGCGAAGATTGATAAGTCCAACGTAAATGGTACACTAGCCACAAAGGAGAAGTGGGATTCTGAAGAAAATGGTGACGGTTTAACCATGAAAGGAAGGAGATTCTTTATAGGGGCAACTGAAAGCCAAAGGGACAAGAGTAACGGTCAAGATGAAAGAGGTGAAGTGAAAGCAAACACAGAAGAGGGTCCGACAGAAGTCGCACGATTCAAGTCTGGTAGACCAAACTATGAAGCTGACAGGATGGATGAAGATGAAGCAGAGACAAAAGTGGATATGAATTCTGCTAGAAATGGCTCAGCAGAAGATCAAGATTACAAGGAAGCAAAAGAAGAGTGATTTAACCATATCTTTAGATAGTTTTTCGATTAAAAGTAATTTGTTTGTTGTGTTTATCTGATTTCATGTAGTCATGAGAGTTGAACTTGAATGTAATTTGCTGTTGTTCGAAACTCTAATTATCAAATCTATCAACAGAAATTCAAGATAATTCATAATTAGGAGCATGAGCAGCACAAATACTCGCGACTGAAGTTGGTTGTTATTCAAATATGTGATGTCTTTATGCAAAATGTAAGATTGAAAGGCATAATATAAAACTAGAAACTAGAAAACACTTGAGGAATTCAAACTGTCCCCAAATAGGATAGTTGGATTTCAAGTAAACCTTACATTGAACCATTCAAAAAATTTATTAGCAAAAAGCTTCTGCAGCAAATTTCAACCTCTTAGTTCACTGCTTCCGCCTTTTTCTGCCACACAAACAAGAAGTATATGAAAAGCATGATCCTTTAAAATAAAGAACTCATTCGTGAGAAAGTTGATTTTATTTGCCGGGTCGATGAATGTATATAATATCCGTAGCACAATTAGCAGCAAATGAGTTCCTAAGGAAACTGTACAACAAATAAACAAACGTAGCCAACATATTTTTCACTCACAGCATAGCTATTGATAAGGTCTGGGGAGAGTTTCGAGGCGAAACAAGGCGTAAGGCCGAGGCGGTATTAATAAATAAATATAAATAATTACATATATTATAAAAATAATAATACTAACTAATTTCAACATTAGATTCATCAAATCATCAAAAACACACTTAAAAAAGACGTGAAATGCTTGAAATTGACACAAAAAGTCAAAAACATCAAAAACAACTATCAAAATCCCCTAAGGCACACCTGAGGCGCAACTTTCTTAGCGCCTCAGCCCCTCTGAAGCGCATATACATTTAAAACACCATGAGGCGCGCCTCAGACTGGATTTTGGCCGTTTCGTCTCGAGGTGCGCCTTGAGGCGCACGCCTCAAACGTATTTTAAAACCATGGTAGCAACAGATAAAAGAGCAAAAATTCAGTAGCAATTATACACTCCTCTAAAAAGGTCTGTACGCTCATATAGCACTAAGGCAAGACTAAAACAAGCAAATATATCGAAAAAGCTAAAGCCCCAAAACAAATCTAAGACCGATCTATACACTACAAAAGAAGTCCACAACCCTAATACGACGTCTCCAAGAACTCTCAAAAAAACTGTATGATTGTAAAAAACAACCATCTGAGCTATTTACTACTCATGAGCAAAACAAGAAAAGCAAAGAAATAACTTTTCCCATTTCTGAAAATCAACCAAAACCACCAACCCGAGAAACATGTGGTATTTAACAAAATAAATTTCTATCATGTTCTACAACATTTCAGCACAAAAACAATATCACCATTCCAATGAACATTTTAAGTTACTAGCATGATAAAATAAAGCAACAAATGAATTCAAGCAAACTAAACTATACCTCATCTTTCTTCTTCCCTCCCGAAAACGCCTTGTACCCACCGAATATCGCCAATCCCCAGCCAGTTAGAGAAATAATAACAAACTACAAAAAATACATTCACATAATCAGCAAAACAAATTTAAAAAAGCTAAAAAAACAACCATCTAAATACTCTCAACTCACAACGATCACACAAAAACTAACCCTAACCCTAGCCAAAAAAACAAATCACAATACAATCCAACAAACAGCCCTAGCCAAACAAATCATTCTCCAAAATCATTAAAAAACCCTAAAAATTAAGAAAACAAATTTATTAACAATAATAATAGAAGACTAACATGCTCTTCCTTCCACCTAGACGGGCTCATCGGATCTTTCCAGAAGTCCACCTTTGCCGGTCCATGATGATCTGTAAACATATAAAAAACGTTACATAATGACGACTATTGTGGTATAGATTTGTGAAAACAATTTAATCTTTCGAGATTGATGACAACAAATTAAATTCACAAGCTAGGGTTTTTTATAAGATACAATAAGAGGTGATAATTGTTACAGCTTACCGGCGGCGCCAGCGAGGCCGCGGCGCGGGATAAGAGAAGCGGCTTGAGGAGCCGATCTAGAAGAAGAGAGGCGTAGGATGTTAGCCGCTTGACGAGCCGCTAAGGTTGTAGCCATTTTGCAGGTGTGAGTGAGGGTTTGTTTTCGGATGGATTGGGTTGGGATCAAAATGTGTTTGGGGAAGAAAGTGGAAGTGTCTGCTGGTGGAATAGAAGAAGGGGCGGATGCCTAAACATAAACGGTGTCGTATGGTTTTTGGTTGCCGAAAGTTGCGAGTTGTGTCCTTTGAGTTTTTGGATTGTCTCTAAATGCCCTTTGAGTTTTTGGATTGGCCAATAAAATAAAGAAAAAATTACAAGTTTTGTCCTTTATCTTTATACCACTTTTCAGGCGGTGTCCTTTTTAACGAATGTTGACAGGCGGTGTCCTTTACTAGGTATTTTGTTGCAAGTTTAGTCCTTTACACCTAACCCAGTTAAAAAATCCTGTTAACATTCGTTAAAAAGGTCACCGTCTGAAAAGTGGTATAAAGATAAAGGACAAAACTTGTAATTTTTCCTAAAATAAAAGTTAGAATTATAAAAATTCTATAACTTAAAAAAAAAAAAAAAAAAAAAAAAAAAAAAAAAAAAAAAACTTTAACCCCTACTATGAATTCTAAAAATTCTATAACTTAAAAAAACTCTAAAAGTTAGAATTAACACGTGACAAAAGGTGAGTGGCTACTGAGGAAAGTTCTTTTAAGCCGTGTCGGAACTCGTGAAAAGGCTCGTGGAGCCGTTTCAGTTGGCTATTTTTGAAAAGTTACCATTCAATGGTTATTTTGGTGATTATCCCTAAAAAAATCTTATATAAACGGTTTCAAGTGTAAAAGAACAAATTTGAACCATCTATATTTTAAATCAATGATTGGTGTTGATTACAGATCAACCCCTTATAATTTTTAATGCGTGTTAATAATGTTAGGGTCAATTAAGTAACTGTGATGGTTAATAAAAAAGGTACATTTGTTTTTAAAAATAGTCAACAAAAAGCCCCCAAAAGTAGGGATAATTCCAAACGGTAGGGTAATTAAAACATTCCAATAGTTGATTCAGAGGATTAGTTTGCCATTTAAAAGAAATATTTTAATTAAAATTATTACTTTCTCCTTACTAGCATAACGAGACCCAAAACCCTCCACCCCACTGTCTTCTATCTACGATTTCATCCATCACAGTGCAAAGTGATTTTTTTATATTAGTTGTTTATTAGTATTAGAAATGTGTTATTGTAGTATGATTTTGGTTATGTTGTTTTTATGAATGAATGGACGTGCTAGAAAGTTCAGTTTGTTGATGTCCTATTAGTTCATTATATTCAACCAGATGTGCTATTCTTTTGTGATTGTGGGTTTTGATTACAAACATAATTATATCCAACATAAATAAATTACTATCAGCAGAACTGCACATATACAGATTAATATCAGAACTGCACATTGTGGGTTTTAAAAATGATTTTTATTGTTTGGTTTGTATCGCCTAGGCGCGAGGTGACCTAAGGCGTAAACCAAAACGCCTTGTGTGACATAAGGCGCAGAGTGTACAAAAGGCGCAGGTGAGGCGCTCTTTAGGCTAAAATTTGACCTTAGGCGCAGGTGAGGCGCGTGCTTTTGTACATGGGATGTTTCTATGCAGCTGAATGTTGTAGAATAGGCTTTTTAATTTTTATGTGGTACATTTATGTTTTGTTTTTCATTTTAAAGCATATATAAACTTCATTATAGCTAAATCATAAGCGGAGATGCTAAAAACTTATGAGATATATAAAATAATTTAACATTCATATAATCATTTTGCGCCTTGCATACGAAAAGCTCACCGTTTTTGCGCTTTGCGCCTCAGTTTTAGAACTCATCGCTTTTATGCGCTTCCCGCTTTTTTAAACCAAGGTTTGTATATGGATTTCGGCCGCAACGTGGGATTGGAAAATCCTAGCTTTCTATAAATCATGATATTAGCACTTATCAGCACATCCATTTATATATAAACCACATGCATTTTAGATAAAATGGGATATTAGCACTTCGATTTATATAATTAGCACATTCATTTGTAGTGGAGGGTTCAAATGAGAAGATTTTTTTTATAAGAAAAAAAAAAAAAGAAGTTTCAACCAATTCATTTTACTTCATTTAATATTTGCATTTAATTTTAATATAAGGGTATATTGGTAAACTTACAAAAATCATTAATTTGTATTATTCTCCTTTATTAACTAACTAAATTAAATTTGTAACTTCTTTTCAAAATATATATTTTTTTCCAAATTAAAAAAAAACAACTTAATTTAAAGTGTAGAATAAATTACTAGTTGTGTATTGTGTAGGATATATTTCGAGGTGTGTAGGATAAATTTCTACTGTGTAGGATAAAATTTTATAATGTGTAGTGTATATGTAGAAAAATTTTGATATGTGTAGGTTTTGTAGATTATATGTAGGATAATTAATGATTAGTTGACTAATTGATTAAAGAGTTAAAAATTAATGATATGAATTATAAATGAAATAATATTTTACTAATATGTCATTTCTTCTTTTTCTTCTCACATTAAATTTTCTTTTCAAATGAACATTCCCCTTCATTTGTAATGTGCTGATTATATTGTTGTTCTTCCATTTCGGAATTTTTGTAATCATTTAAAGAAGATGATGAATGTTTGGAGAATTATACCGAAAAAACGATTTCTTCATAAAAAATATGAGAAATAAATCAATGTAAAAGACCAGTCAATGAGATTACATGATTGTAGGGATTTCCTAAAAGTAAATCTCAACATATGTACAAAAATACCCGTCTTAAGGTCACCTGTAATGGGGCGCTTTAGCCCAACATAGCGCCATTATAGCGCCTGGAACACCGCCCCCCTGGGCGCTATGTTCCAAATTTTTTTACCGGCGCGATAAACATAGCGGCGTGAAGACAAAATATTTGAATTTTTTTGACCGTTTGTAACGGTCATTTTCCTTAAAAAAAAAAAAAAAATTCATTTTATTTTCAACTTTCCTTTAAATCAATCTCATCTCTCCCAAATTTTTTACCACACATCTTCAAACTCTCATCTCTCCCAAATTTTTTTTACAATTCTTCATATTTTATACAATGAATCCATTCAACCGGGGCTTCATTCCTCCGCGATCTAGTGGCAATCCTACTCGTCCCGTGGCACCGGTTCCCACTAGACCCAATCCTTTCGGCTCCGGTTTTCTCGACTACAATCAACAAAGTCCCGGGTTCATGAATCTTTTGAACCAACCGCTATCATGGGACCCTAATCTCTACGGGTGGAACCCAAGTCAAAACATGGATGGGATGGGGTCGTCTCAAGCGTTTGGGTCGGCTCAAGCGTTCGGCTCCCCACTACGCGAACCCGATGTTGTTCCGGAGACGCAACCCGAGGTACCGGATACGCAACCGGAGACGCAAAAAGGAAAAGGAAAAGCAAAACGGGCACATAAAAAGAAAGTTGAAACCAACACCCGAACGAAAAAAAATGTGCAAACGTGGGAGCCCGAAGAGGAGTATGCGTTAACCCGCGCTTTCATCGATGTTTCGGAGGACCCGGTCATAGGTATTTTTATTTTTTTTTTCTGTTTTTATATTTTTTTTTCGGTTTTTATATTTTTTTTTCTGTTTTTTATATTTTTTTTCTGTTTTTTTTATTTTCGGTTATTTATTTTCTGTTTTTAAATTTTTTTTCTGTTTTTTTTATTGTCAGTTTTTTTTATTTTCTGTTTTATTATTTTATGTTTATTATTTTATGTTTTTTTTTCTGTTTTTTATTATTTCCAGTTTTATTTTCTGTTTTTATTTACTTTCTGTTTTTTATTTTTTTTTTTCTGTTTTTTATTATTTCCAGATTTTATTTTCTGTTTTTATTTACTTTCTGTTTTTTATTTTTTTTTCTGTTTTTTATTATTTCCAGATTTTATTTTTTATATTTTGAGCTAACATTTAATATTGTTTTGTGTGTAGCAAACAATCAAAGTAAAACCGTATTTTGGAACCGAGTACGAGAAATCTTTTTCGAGCTCATGGGTAGGGGAGAATACCGCCTACCGGACTCTATATCGGGGAAGTGGACCGATATAAACAAGAGGTGCACAAACTTTCAAACCGTGTACCAACGCTTGTATTCCGGATGGAAAAGTGGAAGTAGCGATGAAGACATTACGCAAGAGGCATTGGTCGAGTATACGGAGGCTAATGGCCATTTCCCGTACATGAAGTGTTGGCAAATCCTTCGCCATAGCCCCAAATGGGCCGTCGTAACTACTCCTAGTGGTCGTTCGGGAAATACACGGCCATCAAAGAGGTCCAAAACAAACGAGTCCGGTGAACCCGAAACGCCAACCTCCGACGCTCGAAACATCGGCTTGGACGAGGATATTCCGGATGACGAGCCGGTGGAGGAGCTACCAAGACCGCCCGGAAGAAAAGGCCGGGCGAAAAAACCCGAGTCCTCGTCGATGTCTATGGGAACGGATATGAGTCACGCATTTTCGGAGATAAACAAGCGGCTTCAAGACATACACGAACTCGGTAACAAACGTTTGGAGGAGAACGAAAAAGTTACGGAGATTATGCGGGATCGACAATGGGCTAACGACTTTGACTTCTACTCCAAACCGCATGACCACTTAACGGGAAAAGCTTTGAAAATGGCGTTGGCTCAAAAGGAGCGGATTGAAAAAAAATATAATCTTTGATTGTGTAATTTTTTTTTATGCTAGTTTAATGTTTTTTTTTCTAGTTTCATGTTTTTTTTTATTTTATTGTACTTTTTTTTATTTAATGAAATGAATTTTATTTTTAAAAAACTTACAAAATGAATTAAAAAATTAAAAATGAAAAAAGAGTAATGATTACACAGGGGCTTTATGACTACGGCCCCAAATTGCATAAAGCCCCATAAAGCCCCTTTGCTGACGTGGCATGCCACATGGCGCATAACGCCCCTTTGAGGGCTTTATGACTACACATGATCTAAGAAAATAGGTTGGGTGCCACATGGCGAAATCTAAATGGTACCAACAATTTTTAGATAAAATTTAGTTTGTATTTAATTAATACTACTCCTGAAAGAGCTTGCAAGTGGTGACCATAACGTGGTTAAACAAATAAACAAAGTGCTCCATACAATTAAGTAAAAACTAAAAACTTACACATCTATCCTGAAGTCCTGATACATCTCGAGGTTCTTTATAGCGTAGTGGTATTTTGGTGGTGGGATAAGACTTATGACCATTAGGTCATGGGTTCGATTCCCACAAAGGGGTTTTTTCCCAGATTTATTGGGTTTCCTCCTGAATTGGTGTATAGGTATTATTGCCTAGTGGAGATGGATATGATCGGGTGGTTCTGCTGGTGGCACGATGATACTCCAGTGGTCCGTCAGTGATCCAAATTTGCCGTTCAAAAAAAAATGGTTGTGTTACCTAGAAAAAATATACCACAACACACATTAATAAAACTAAATAATTAGTATATAAAAAGACAAAAAATTTAAACCAAATCAACTTGATAGAAATATGCAAACCAGAATTTACAAGTTGACATCACACGACTATGTGAGTTGTTCTACATAGTCGTGTGACTAAGGTGCCTTTAAACCCCTTAGATTTGACAAATATGTACACATCTATGTATTCTTGATTTATACAATCATGTGATGCTATGCCTCAAACTTTAAATGTTAATTTTGGAGGACACAATTATATGACATAATGCAAATAAGTGATGTGATGGCTAAAAACATGATTGGAAGATTGGTTTCCATTGCATTTTCTTTATGGGTGTGGCTAAATGCACATCTATTTTTATTTTTTATACCCTCTTTCCAAAACGATTAGTTTAAAACTTTTCAAATTCTACACCTCTAAAAATGCATTCCATACACCATTTACACTATGAATTCACAACCAACTAGAGGCGGAGCTAGTGTATTAGAATGGGTAGCACGAGCTACTCCTCAACTCCGTCTCCGTACTGTTTTCATAATGTAAAAAAATAGAAAAATTCCGGTTTTATACAAAGGATACCCCTGATCTCAAAAAAAAAAAAAAATGAGATGCCTCTAAATTTTTGTGCTAGCTCCGTCACTGCAACCAACACTCTATGTTCTACTAAATTTATGAACCCTAAATTTGCAACTCAATGGTCATTACTCATTGCGTAAGTTAAGCACACTTGAAGCTGGGCCCTCTGTTGTGGAACAAACGAAATAGATGAAGGCATTTTGGGGATTTGTAGGTACACCTTGGTGGCTTCAAACATAACTCACAATAGTATTGTAATCTTGAATACCATATTTATTTTTGCACTTTTCAATAGAACATCTTTTTTTAACGTCCAACATAAGAATCGCCGGGTACTCTGTACGCGGCACCCATTGGCTGAAAGGTTGCTCGCGGCAGCCCAACCTGCACGCACGGAGCCCCTAGCCCACCATGCCACCAGTTCCGGGGAAAACCCGACCCTGCACCCGCCCGAGGGCACGACAATGCAGAGCCGATAAAACCCGGGTGGATCAAGAATCAAACTCGAGACCTTTCGGTCAGAAGTCTTCCCTCATTTCCATAACCACTGAGCTATAAGCCCAGGGTTAACTTTTCAATAGAACACTTAAAGTTGACATCTTAAACTTGGACTATGTAAACAGTTGTCACCATCAATGGTAGAAACGAAACAAGGCTTAACATATAAGCAAAAAATCCATCAAACTGAAAAAGATAGAATATATATTGAGAAGGCTTAGGTGCTGTTTGTTTTTGCAGACAAAAACTGTCTGCAGTCTGTTTTCAGCTGATTTTATGTCTGCAACTGAAGATGTGGTCTGAAGGTCTGCAAGCTGAAAATATAATACTGTTTGTTTTATAAACTGGATATTGTCTGTATAATATAAAAAAAAACCATAATACAACTACCACCTCCACCACCACCACCACCACCACTGCACTGCCCAAACCACCAGCACCACCACTCAAACCCGTAAAAAAAAAAAAAAAAAAAAAAAAAAAAAAAAAACCTTTACATTCAAGCTACATACAAAACCCCCCATTTCAGCAAAAAACCTTTACGGTAGCAACATTATTCATCAACATCAGTAAAGGGTGTTTTACAATCAACAGTAGCAGCAACATTCATCATCATCAGTAAATGAAAGAAAATAAAGGGTGTTTTACCGGAATATTCTTCGGGCGGAATAACCATGCCGCCGACGTCTCCACTACTGCGGCCGCTCCATCTCGTCGCCCCCCTCTCTCTCCGCCTCTTTCTCTCTCTAAAAATCTCTGGTTGCCGGGGTGTGGGTGCTATGTAACGCCCTGCTTCTACGTACTTTCCATAATTAGAAAGCTCGCCTTGTAATGCTATTTTTGGAAATCTTGTATTATTATAGTCGTCTTCTCGTTGTAAAATCCGAGACTTGGATCATAAATAAAATTCGTATTTCTTTAAATTCACCATCTACATATTCATACATGTTCATACGTTCGAATTCATTGTACATCGAATCCTTATTTGTAATTCATACTTATACGATACTTATTCACGATGCATGTCCATGCTTGTCCTTAAATTGTTGATACCTAAAAACCCCTAATAATATGCTTATTTATACAACGGTTAATCATCTAATATGTGACATATACTTGTCACTTACAAACATGTTACATACTTGTACATTACACTTTTTACCTAGTTAAATCATATTTTATTTCATATTTCACCTTGTTACCAGTTAGGGGAAACATTGTTGCATATTATTACACAACTTAACTAACAAAATTGCTGATTATAATGTTTTAAAAAAAATAAAAAAATAAAGAAATATGGCAGCCCCAATTCAGCAAAATTCAGCCCTATATAGTTGGGTTTTGTGGGCTAGTTTCAAGGTGTAACCCCTTCTAAACACTTCCAAAGCCCAACCCATTGAAACCCTAATTGTGACAACCCAAACTTCCAAGGTTAGTCTTGTAATCTTGATTCCTCGTTATTCCTCCTTCACTTTTGCTACGATTAATTATTTAACGTAAACGTGTCGGGTTATGCTTGAGTGTATTACTAGGCCATCCTTGTGATTGGGCCGTCTTTGGTATTCCATGTATTTGGGCCAACAGTTTAATGTACACACACTCAAAATTTGGGCCGGTTACCACATTAGTTTTATGTTAGGGCCGCACATCAAGTTTTCCGCCCAAATCCTCTAATTACTTGCACCTTGATCTGCAGCCCAATACGAGCCCCATCCAGGCCCCTTATTTACATATAACATGCACTAGATTTCTTGATTCCTTGTAAACCCTTTATTCACCCAAAAAAAATAGCGACGGCAGAAGGGTTATCCGGATCGTCATCATCCCTATTCAAGCCCCTCTTGGTTAATTGATTTATGTTAGTTTTAAATTGTTAATTGTTTATCTTGTTAACTCTTGTGAATCGATCTTGTTTATGTGTAGTTTTGACTAGCACCAAGTGGATACGAATATTTTATTAAAACATGATTGAATGCCATGATTAGGATATTAAACGAGCAGTATAAGTTTGTAAACGTATCGGTCATGTAATCAATTGGTTAGAATGTTATGTGGAATTAAATGGTTGTTAACTATGGTGAAGGTGTTGTGGGCCGAATAACATATCAATGGTCTGTGTTGTTTGTTTATACATGATAGTGAGTACATGACATACCTTTATGTATCGGCTATGAATATTACTATCTTGTGTAAAGGGATTGTTTGTATATGTATGTTGGTAATTAGAATTTGTTATGTGGTGGCAAGTTAGAGGGTTTACTATGATGAGTATGTTGATAAATGCATGTGCAATATGTGTAGGAATGTGTGCATAGGAATTATGAACCGATTGTGTGCATGTGATATTGGAAATGTGTGCCATGCATGTGCAGTATATGCGTGTGAATGTGTGCATATGCTTGAAGAAATGATTGTGAGCATGTGGTGTTTGAAACCTATTCATGTAAATGAGGGTGATTATGTTTTCAATCAGATTAGTTAGTGATAGACTATTATGATGGTCATAACTTGGAAAACCTTGTATGCATGATAACCATATCTGATTAGAGGGTTTAATATGTTGGCGAACAAGAAACTGTTAGGGGAATGGATTCGATTAAGCAATAGTTGTATGCGAGCACATGTAGGTCTTGAAATCTTTGAATTGATGCTTGATCGAATGTGGTAGTTAACAAAGATTTAGGGGTATTGTATGTTAAACGGAATGTTGTGGTATGTTACTGCGGACTCGTAAAATGATGTTTCGGACTTTGAGACTGAATGATGAATGTGTTATAATAACTGGTATGAATCTTAAGGTTTTGTTACTTGATAAATCTTGATATTAATTGGCATTGTGAATGTTCAGCTTACTGATCAAATCATATAACTACATGGTACAAAAGATGTAACAAAAGCGGGCCATCTACATATGCACATTATGGGGCATACAATTTAATAGGGGGCCACGTAAAATGATTTGGGCCGTGGGAAGGTGGCACTAGCCACATAATTTAGTTACCGATTTCAATGGCCCAACCCCAATCATATGTCCCCGGAGTGGGCCGCAACACCGAAGCCCTTTTTCACCTTGGGCCGCAATCGCAAAAGTGGGCCTTACTGTGTTGGGCCGCACAACGGGTTACAACACCTAGCTGGGCTTGAAACTAGTGGGCCGCACCTTAATTCTAATAGTGTAATGTGTTGTCAAGTGTTGTTTAGTCGGTGATACTTGTGATTTCGAATGTTTATGGTGTGTTATGTGAACCTGCATGTTACTTAAATGCCAACTGAGCTGTTTGATGCAAGCCATGGGGAGATACGAATAGGAGATGTGAGTATATTTATGGTTCACATACTGGTTATAACATGGGTGATAATATGTGCCATGCTTGTTCATTACTTGTAATAAAAATATGTGATTTATGTGTATATGTTACTGACTGGCATTGGAACCATACTAGGATTCGGGTGTCCAACTATAAGCAAGTAACTAAACATACCGAGCAAACCAAAGGTGAGTTCACTACATTCGAGCATGCGTCCCAGTGGTTGGGGACAGTCAGTGGATATCCCGTGGAGGGATAAGTCTTTTGGGTAAAAACGGGTATATTGGTTAATATTCTCACCTATCATCTTTGTAAGTCCCTTATTATGTTACCTGGAGGGTAACGGGTATTAGTTGGTAGCGCTACTTAGGTTTGGCACCCTCACACCGCTCCTAGAGAGGACGGATGTGAACTAATGACCCAGTCGTGGCCCAGTACTAGATAGGAGTACGTGGGAAGGGCAGTCATGTATTTCAGGAGCCGTCTTGTTCGGAATTGAGATATTAACAATATTACTTGCATTGGTTATTGAACTGTTTTACATACAACTGGTAACAAACGTTTTCTAAAACTGTGAACTCGCCAGCTTTGTCTGATACACTTGTTTCATGCTCGCAGGTCGTTAGGTATTTGGATTGGGAACTTGCTGTCTGGAGGAGCATGAGTGGTCATGGGTCGACTGAAGGGACTCATGTGAATATTTGTTTATTTTACACATTGGCTTTCGAACAACTTAATTATGGTTTATTATTTGCTTCCGCTGAACATAATGAATTTCGTATAAACTTGTGATGGAATTGTTATTAACAATTGAGAATTTTATTTTGAAAATTGTGGGTTCAATGTAATTAGTGGCTCATTGTCAGTACGTCACACGCCTATCAGGGACGCTCCCTAGGTGGTATTTTGGGGTGTGACAGTTTGGTATCAGAGCCACTGGTTACAGTGAACTAGGTTTTAAAACGTTTTTATAAAACCAGACTATAACCGAACAGTTCTGAAAACAAGAATACGACCATGACACTCAACTCTAGACTGCAAGGTTCGTTCTCGTTTACTATTGCATAGTATATCCAGTGTTTGCTTATGAATAATGTCACACGTAAATGCACACTTAGCACTGCAGTATGAACTTCTATGTTACCAACCCATGTTATGTGTTTTAAGAGTGCGACTCTTCTTGAACTTTCATGATCTATGTTGTGGCGTCATCGATCTTATTGCTCGAATTCGGGGAACCTTTTAGCGCGAGTTAAGAGCCACTGAGATAAGCATGCAAATTGCCTTATTATTATGGGTGCACACATAATAATAATGTGGAGTGCATGTGAGTCCTAGTGAGGCTTAACGAGTGTGAGAAGGGTTTCGCTCTGTTAATTGATGTTATGTTAGAACTCAACAGTCTATAGGAGTCATAGCAGTGATTGTCTCCTACTCGAACATGATCTTTTCACCCCTTTCTGAATCCTTACGAATCTCAAACTCTCATACGAGCTCCCGGCGGTTCGTTCATATGCCATCGAGTACTATCTAAATACCCATCCGAATGCCTAGCGAACTGTGTAGATTGTTAGGTGCTTGTACGAACATCCCTGAGTTGGATGACTGCAACGTCAAATGATTGGTCTATACCTCCCTCTCTTTTCTCTGTTGGCTGGAACTTAATGTATTGACGCCTTAGATCCCGAAGTGCAACCACTCCTGTAACACTCTCGTAGCAGACCGTGTATTACTCAAGCAACTTGCAGCATCGATGGACAAAAGCCTGAGAGTAGTGCTTTATCGACTTCAGTATTTGGACGACCCTGATTACCAACAACGAACATCAGCAATTTGGCGCCAATCGGATCTTTAACCCTAGCCAGCGGCTCGTGGGAGCCAACTCTTACGAATCAATCGGGACATAATCGATGATAATTGACCACAGTGCGGAAATGTGTAACGGACAGCACAGTGAGTAGTACCGTAGCACGTACCATGGAATGTGAAGAGGTGGGCCCTGTCGGTAAAAGGTCGTAGAGCTCCGTTTCAAACAACAGCATCAGAGGCAACAGTCACGACAACAACCAAGGGAACGACGACCGTACAGGAAATCCTCGCAACGAGTATAACAACATGGGAAATGATGCTCATGGAGGGACATTAGGGATTGGCGTGGGCGACACCGGGATTATAACAACATGGTGGCCTACGTGTTCTTGGTGACTAATCACTTCGCCACTGTTCTGCTTAACCCTGATGCTTCTTGAAACCGAACCTGTTGTGGAATCGGCTGATGGCAAGATAATGGAAACCTCATATGATCGTTGGGATGCAAACTCGACTTGGTGGGACAAGTGTTCGACATCGACCTTTCTTCTGTTGTTCTTGATAGATGTACCCTGTGAAGAGAAGATTCTACGTATCCCTCTCCTAATGGAGGATTGTTATCTGTTCTAACGCGTCAGAGTGGTGCAGAGGTTAGCATCAATTCAGCAGTAAAGGCCAGAAGTGTCCACGGAAGGATTATCCCGCTATGATATCACTCGTTACTGATGTTATGGCTAAGGAAAAGGGGATCGAGGATCCACCAATTGTTCGTGATTCCACCCAGTATGCTACGGGAGGAACTATCAAGTTTACTTCCACAACTATTAGATAGACTCTCAGTTTGATCTCTCGCCAGAGGCAGCCCTGATTCTTCATATCTCTTACCGTCTTGTACCAGGAGGGTTGCGAGAGTTGTCAAATCAGCAACATGGACTGTTGGACAGGAGCTTTGTCGGACCTAGTTTTTGCTTTGGGGAGCCCCAGTTATACCCAGGAAGATAGGTTGTATCGTTGGAAATGTGTACTTATTACCGAGAACTCAACAAGGTGACAGTCAGGAACCGTTCGCTTCGACCATGTAGTAACACCCTGTTAACCAGTTGCGAGGAACAAGCTTCCATTCGAGGATTGGCTAGTGAATGAACTATTATCAGATGGAACTCCAAGAGGAGAATGCTCTTAGAACAACATGTCGAACGCAATGCAGTCATTTCAACTTTGTACATCATGACCATTGAGTTGATCAACACACCCGCAGCTTCAGGGATCGCATGAATTGTCACACCCCGATTTCCACGTGTCTCACCAGTGGGCCCGGTGGGGGATTACCGTGACGATGTTGGCAACAATAAAGTCAAACCACACAATTATATCATGCACAGCGGAAGCTTAAAGATAAATAAATATATTTCAACCTCTGATTGTAATATCAAATGTATTACAGAAGTCGAATGTATCCACAGCGGATCAAAATAAATAAATATTGTTCATTCAGATACGGCATCGAGTTTGCGAGACTATTCGTGATGCTTAGGCAGCTAATACCAGCCAATTTCGTCTAGCACCTGCACTTAATCTTTTTGGGGAAAATACGTCAGTTTACACTGGTAAATACATTCAACTGACACATTTGAAAATGTTTATTAAAATTGATTTGAATGCACAAGGCACAAACTCTTTTATAACTTGGGAAAATTATAATAAAATCTTGTGAACGTTTTACATGTTCTTTTGTGCGTTCAGTAGCCCGGGTCGTGCCGGGTTAAAGATTTATAGACACACCACGTTTGCGTAAAACCGTAGTATAAAAACCAACGGCTACGTCTTTTAATTTAATGTCGACACTTTATACCGGGTGTACGCCTACACCGGGATGTCGATGGTCGTGGCCATTTCGTAAAATGATGCCAAGGATATCCGGGACAACGGTCATTAAACCCCCCAAAGGCTTATAAGCAACAAAACTGTTTAAATGAGCCGATCATATTATTTAATTAACCACCTAAGCGATGGAAGAATATAATGCTCAATCAAGCGGTATTAATATACCGTAACCCAAGCCCATATAGGGGAAATAAGTTAAAGTATTTACCTTTGCAAGTATATTTCCTTAATTTGGATTAAATCACCGATAGCTTTTACTGGGGCTCCTAATCTGGAACGAAGGTTTTAATTAACCTCTTAGAATCCTAACGAGTCGTTATAATGGCCGTAGCCTAGACCGGTTGGTTCCGATATATATAGATATGGTTTAATCGCGCGAAAAGGCGAAAACCGAGAATGGAGTGTGATTCTGACCCAACAAGTTCAGAGACTTGTTTTATATGGGTTAATGGTTCACACTCTGGATTTTGGGGTTCAAATAATATAATTTGACCCGTATCGGCTAATTTATGAAAACTAGTTTCATAAGCCGAACCGTGCGCGCAATAGGCGAAACGGTTAACCATGAGAGTCGCACGCTTATTTCCTAAGTCAATATGCCTTAAATGGGTCGTGGTATCAGTAGGATACCTTCCGTGACGCCCGTAACGAGTTTAAGTTAATATTATGCCCCGTAGGGGCTTTTCGGTCATTTTAAAGACTTTAAAAGGGCTTTTCGAGCTCTACAGGAAATCTGAGTTTCCCGAACAGCTCATAAAGCTTAAAATACTTTATTTATTATTTAAAACCAGTAGCAACTGAAATCGGGTCAAAAGACCTTGTAGAACTCATGTTTTGGCCGAAAAGGGCATATTCGGTATTTACCGAACCGTAGCCATAACCGCAGGTTATGAGCGAGGTAAAAATTATTAAAAATCTTTAAAATTCCCAAAATATTATTTTAATACAGTGGGTAAAAGTTTTGGTGACGAAATCTTGGTTTAGATAGGTGTTATGCTAATTGCGCCGTTTATTACAAAAGTTTATTTAAATTGCGCTAATTAGCATAACTCTCATTCTAGACCTCGGATTGACGTGAAACTTTAAGGACATGCTTATAATTTAATAAGCAAGGTTTTGGTCCGTTCACGTGTCCGAAATACTCGTTTTAATTTTAAAAGGCCGTTACGGTCAACTTTTAGGCGAATGACGGAAATGCGCAAAAGACTCGGGCAACTCATGAACCGATCACAGAGGTTTATACCATCATGTAACCTGGTCCTAAGAGAGTCCTAAGGTATATCTATACCTCACTAAAACGGGTCAGAACTGAAGTCAAAACAAAAGTCAAACTTTTGCGACATTCGGCTCCGAACCGGGTCAATATAGCAAATGATCGATTCAAATGAGCGCAAACAAGTTTATATACTTAATATCATATTTTATAAGTGTCAAAACTGGTTTCATAACATATACATTACAGATTATGCATAAATCGCTAAAATAGTTTTCTGTTGACTTTTTAACCGCACGTTTGACTCGATATTTGACATAGTTAGAGTGGTGATCAGGGGGAACCCTTTTAGAGGTTTATTACCCACATAACTACCTACTCAAAACTACTTTTGATTCGTCATAAGACTGAACCATTTTCAAGTTATTGTATTGACAACCGTTAGTTACGACGGTTGTGTTTATAGGCTAAAACTATGGAAATGTATGACCAAAATGGTTGTGAACGACTTACAGAAGTGTGTTCTTGCTTATGGAACAGAAGAGAATGCTAGGGAGCTCTTGGAATGATCAGATGGAAGTGTTTGAGTTGTGTGAATGTTGTAACCTCAACATTGCTATTTATAGTGCTCAAAGGACCTCAAGATCATCACAACTCAGCCTACATTTGATCATGGATCATGGGCAGGTGTCCCTAAGGTGTATGGGTCGAGTAGGGGGCACCCATGCCTCATTGATTGATGTTTGGTCGTTCAAATGCTCCAAAAGGCAAGTAGTTACAACTTTCTGCATCTGAGCGTCTAATGCGGCCCGCATGGGAGTTCCATGCGTTTCTAATGCGGGCCGCCTGGGATTTAAATACCAGGCGAGTAAAAGAGGAGGCTCGCGGCCCGCCTCAACTTAACCACAAATGCAATGCGGGTCGCGTGGGGCCTGTTTTTCAGATTTTTAAAATCTTTTGAAATGATTACGAAATCCTGGTAATTAATAACGAAATCTTTCGTAATGATTTACCTGACCTTTCGGGTTTGAAGGGGTAACTTTGCGGTTTGGCCCTCGGTTATTTACCGATAGGGGTCTCGTGTTATTTACCCGCATTATAAAGTCCCCGGTTAGTTTATTAATTATTTGGAAAGCCTTAACTTTCACTGTTGACGCTTTTAACCCTTCTCATACGAATTTGAGTATAACTCTTTCGTTTTAAGACGGAACTTCGCGGAATTTATACAGTATATTCTAGTGAGCGTATAATACTGTTACGAAGCCTTGGGAACGTTAAAGGGTCACTCAGAGTTAATATTAAACATGTTGACACAGTTAACCCCTGTAGCTCGTAATCTCTCACTTTCTTCCGCGTTTCGTTTCCGTACGATCTATGATTTATTCGTTTGAAGGTTCAAGCGTTATTTAGGGTTACTATACAGTATATTTACCCTTGTTGACATTTATAACCCTCGAATTTATATACTTTCAAGGTTTGTCAAAATTAGTCCTTTATTTATTATAGATGCCACGTGTAAACAAATGACACGTGTTAACACATCATTGGACACAAGAATTCGAGGTGTTACATCCTCACCCCCTTAAAATAAATCTCGACCCGAGATTTACTCAAATAAATAGGGGTACTTTTCTTTCATTGTAGCTTCGACTTCCCACGTATATTCAGGACCTCTACGAGCATCCCATTTGACTTTTACAATCGGTACGTGCTTTCTGCGAAGCTTCTTCACCTGTCGATCTTCAATCGACAAAGGTTTCTCTATAAATTTTAAGCTCTGATCTATATGCACATCTGTGTGTGGAATCACCAATGATTCATCGGCGAAGCACTTTTTGAGATTGCAGATGTGGAACACATTGTGAATTCCATTGAGCTCTTCAGGCAAGTTCAACTTATAGGCGACTGACCCGACCCGTTCAATGACCTCAAAAGGTCCTATGTATCTCGGACTCAGTTTGCCTTTCTTGCCGAAACGCATCACTCCCTTCCAGGGTGATACCTTAAGCAACACTTTTTCACCTACTTCGAAGTGAAGATCCTTACGTTTTGGATCAGCGTAGCTTTTCTGCCTATCGCGGGCAGCCTTGAGACGTTCTCGGATCTGGACAATCTTGTTCGTTGTCTGGAAAACAATCTCTGGTCCTGTTAATTGGACCTCTCCTACTTCCGCCCAACAAACAGGCGATCTACATTTCCTACCGTATAATGCCTCGAAAGGCGCAGCCTTTATGCTGGTGTGGTAGCTATTATTGTAGGAGAATTCGATCAGAGGTAGATTCTTATCCCAGTTACCACCTAAATCGATCGCACATGCACGAAGCATGTCTTCAAGCGTTTGTATAGTACGCTCACTTTGACCGTCCGTCTGTGGATGGTAAGCCGTACTAAAGTTTAAACGCGTGCCCAAAGATTGCTGGAAACTTTTCCAGAAATGAGATGTGTATCTAGTATCCCTGTCGGAGATAATAGACACAGGTATGCCGTGTAAGGCTACAATCTTATCAACATAAAGTTGGGCTAACATATCGGAGCTATACGTCTCCTTGATGGGTAGAAAATGAGCTGATTTAGTCAGCCTATCGACTATGACCCATATTGTATCGTTTCCTTTCCTGGTTTTGGGTAACTTGGTTATGAAGTCCATAGTTACGCATTTCCACTTCCACTCGGGAAGTTCAGGCTGTTGTAGCAAGCCAGACGGCTTTTGGTGCTCGGCTTTGACTTGAGCACAAGTCAAGCACTTTGCTACATGGGCGGCTACAGACTTTTTCAAGCCTATCCACCAATAATTTGCCTTTAAGTCTTGGTACATCTTGTCAGCACCAGGATGGACTGAGTATTTGGAACTATGGGCTTCCTGGAGGATAACATCTCGTAGTCCTCCATAAATTGGAACCCATATACGTCCGTTCAATCTAAGGATTCCATCCTTGCTAAGAGTCAACTGCTCCTCAGTTACTCCCAGCTTTTCATTAGGATAATTAGCTTCCAACACAGCCTCTCGCTCTGCAGCTAATATCTTTTCAATTAGATTGCTCTTGACTTCAATGCTCTTGGCATTGATTCGAATGGGTTTTACCCTTTCCTTTCTGCTCAAGGCATCAGCGACTACATTCGCTTTGCCGGGATGGTACCTGATCTCGCAATCATAGTCATTCAGGGTCTCCATCCAACGGCGCTGCCTCATGTTTAACTCCTTCTGGTTGAACAGGTGCTGGAGGCTTTTGTGATCAGAATAAATCACAAATTTAATACCATAGAGGTAGTGCCTCCACAACTTCAGTGCAAATACAACGGCACCCAACTCCAAATCATGGGTGGTGTAATTCTTTTCGTGCACTTTTAATTGCCTTGAAGCATAGGCAATCACCTTGCCCTTCTGCATAAGCACACACCCCATGCCCGTGTGTGATGCATCGCAGTAAACTACGAATTCATCAGTACCTTCAGGTAATGTCAACACAGGTGCGTTGCTCAGCTTCTGCTTCAGTATTTCAAAGGACTCTTGCTGCTTTGGGCCCCAAATGTACTTTTCTTTCTTCTTGGTCAAGGAAGTCAAGGGCGCAACAATCCTCGAAAAATTTTCAATAAATCTCCGGTAGTATCCTGCTAACCCCAGGAAACTACGGATTTCGGTAGGCGTCTTTGGCTCTTGCCAGTTCATGACTACCTCTACCTTAGCGGGATCTACTTGAATACCACGCTCACTCACAACGTGTCCCAAAAACTGAACCTCTCGTAGCCAGAATTCACATTTCGAGAATTTGGCGTAGAGTTTCTCACGCTGTAGTAATTCGAGAATGCAACGAAGGTGCTTCTCGTGGTCTGCTTGGTTCTTGGAATATATAAGGATACCGTCGATGAAGACTATGACAAATTTGTCCAAATACGGCTTGCAGACGCGATTCATGAGATCCATGAACGCAGCCGGTGCATTTGTGAGCCCAAAAGGCATCACTAGGAACTCGTAATGACCATAGCGAGTCCTAAATGCAGTCTTATGTACATCTTCATCTCTGACCCTTAGTTGATGATAACCCGACCTTAAGTCGATCTTTGAGAAGTAGCTTGCTCCTTGCAGCTGATCGAATAGATCATCGATCCTTGGTAAAGGGTATCTATTCTTTATGGTAACTTTATTTAGTTCTCGATAGTCGATGCACAACCGCATCGATCCGTCCTTCTTCTTTACAAATAGGACAGGAGCTCCCCAGGGAGATGAACTAGGTCTGATAAAACCTTTCGCCAGCAGTTCATCCAACTGGGTCCTCAGTTCTTTCATTTCCGTCGGAGCTAATCTGTAAGGTGCTCTTGCTATCGGAGCTGCTCCAGGAATGATGTCAATTCTGAACTCCACTTGTCTATCTGGTGGCAAACCAGGTAGTTCTTCGGGAAAAACCTCGGGGTATTCAGAAATGACAGGAAGATCCTCGATCTTCGGCTTCGGTTCTTCAAGTATCACCTGAGCCATGTAAATTACACAGCCTCTGTTCAAACATCTTGAAGCTTTCAGCATAGATACGTCTTCGGGCAATCCGTACTGCGTATCCCCTCGAATGGTAAGAGATTCACCACTCGGAGTCTTTAGCACTATATGTCTCTTGCCGCAAATGATTTGGGCCTGGTTATGGGATAACCAGTCCATGCCTAGGACAATGTCAAAACCCGCTAATTTGAAGGGAAGTAGAGACAAAGGAAAAGAATGGTTCCTAATGGACATTTCACATCCTTCTAGAACAGTTGAGACGGTTTCTATCGTGCCGTCTGCTAACTCTACTTCGTATTTCGCATCAAGGGTTTTGATAGGCATATTTAGTAGTTGGCAAAATTTCTGGTCTACAAAGGATTTATCGGCGCCACAATCGAATAGTACTCTTGCAAATATATTATTTACGAGGAAAGTACCTGTAAGCACATTGTCGTCCTTAACCGCTTCCTTTGCATCCATGCGAAAAACTCTCGCATTTGACTTCTTTGTCTCTTCCGCCTTCTTGGCATACTTTGGGCAGTTGCTCTTGATATCCCCCTTTTCATTACAACCATAGCAGGTTGCATCCTTTATTTTCTTGCATTCCACAGTCTTATGATCCTTGGACTTGCATAGTCCACAGGAAGGAGTCTTTGATTGCGACTGTGAGTTTGATGCGAATCTGCACTTCCCAGAATGGGGTTTCTTGCAGATCTTGCAGTTGGGCCTTTCACCAGTTTGCCCATCCTTCTTTGCCTCCGACCCTCTTTTGCCTTCACCGTTTCCACGGTGCTTCTTCCCTGATCTTCGTGAGGTATCATCCTCACGTTTTCTCTTCTCAGCCTCCTTGTTCCTTAGTGTCCTCAGATGGACAACGTCTAAGGTGAGAGACAAGGAGAGGTCAGTAACTGACCTGAAGGTCGTCGGCCGGGATGCCTTTACACTCGCCTTTATTGCGGGCTCCAAGCCCCCAATAAAACGGGCGATTCTTCGAGGTTCTGGGGTCACAAGGTACGGGACCAGACGAGACATTGTATTGAAACTCGTCAAATATGCCTGGCAGTCCAGGTTCGTCATCACCAGTGACACAAAGTCAGCCTCGATCTTCTCAACCTCATGCTGAGGGCAGTAGTTTTCCTTAATGAGAGCAATAAATTCCTCCCATGTCATCTTGTATAAAGCAGACTTACCAGATGCCTGCACCAACGCCCTCCACCATGCCAGGGCCTCGCCCTTAAAAGACTGGGACACATACTTCACCACATCCCTCGCTGCACACCCGCTGATGTCCACAATAGTGTCCATCTCATCTAGCCAGGTGATACAATCAACAACACCTTTCTCCCCTGTAAATTCCCGGGGCTTACAAGATACAAAGTATTTGTAGGTGCAACCCTTAGCATTTGATGCATCAGTATATTCTCTATCGCGATGAACGCTGTGCTCAGTGGACGAGTGTTTGTCGTCATCTTTCTTGGGTTCAGAGGGTGGTTTGGAGTGTGTCTTTGGTTTAGAGGGTGGTTTTGACACGGTTCTGCCTTGGGACTCAGTATATTGACGATCAATAGCTGCCTGAACAGCATTGTCAATCAGAGCCTTCAGTTGTGCGCCTGTCAATTGTACTGGCGTATTGTCGTATTCGTCATCATTAGTATGGCTATTCTCTCCATTGGGATCCGCCATTGTAACTTGAATCTGTTACAGAAGATAACAAAATTTTATTCAGGAGATTATTATATAATTGTCTTTTATGACAATTTGTCAACCATGGTACAGAGACCATATTTGGTTAACTTATTATTTCATTACATATTAGGATTTGAATATATCCTATTTCAGCTATATAAATAGTATTGGCGGCATAAAGCCTAATCATGATGATGTTTTATAATATTAGCCGAGATTTCGGAGAATCAAAGGCATAGAGGTTTGAACCGTAGTTCTTTTATCTCTTTCTGACAGGGAGTCATAGACCACCACTGCCTTTTGTCGTTATAAGACAATTATTACGGCCCATAGGCACTACACCTCTAATGGATGTTTTAATATGGTTGGCCCGTAGGCACTACATCTCTAATGGATGTTTTAATAAGGTTGGCCCGTAGGCACTACATCACTAATGGATGTTTTTAATAATACTGGCCCGTAGGCACTACATCACTAATGGATGTTTTAATAATACTGGCCCGTAGGCACTACATCACTAATGGATGTTTTAATAATACTGGCCCGTAGGCACTACATCACTAATGGATGTTTTAATAATATTGGCCCGTAGGCACTACATCACTAATGGATGTTTTTATAATATTGATCACCTTCATTGGTGATTTAACCCACGATTTATAAATCATTTAGTTGGGTTTTGAAATCCTTAAAGGATTATTGTATAAGAATGACGTGCGTGATTTTAACGAATCACATCTGCCATGATTGTTAACATGCGTACAGAGGTTAACAGGGAATCAGAATCTTTTCAATTAGGTCGTACCATCTTGACTGGATCTTAAAAGACACCAAGCTAGGTTTCACCTTTTAAGATTCTTTATTTAGGCAGATCAATATAAAAGGAATGGTTTTGATTTTTTTTTTTTTACATATTATCAAAACTCATAACATACATTCCATAATCTCAAATACAATTACATATTGCCCTAAACGGGTCTTTCAAATAGTACATACCCCCATAGAGGTTTAAAAATAAGTGACAAGTCCACGCAGGGACTAATACAAGATAGATGTCCATGTAAGGACTAAAGTTAAGTCCACGTAGGGACTGAAATACGATAAGTTGTCCACACAGGGACTTATTTTAAAGTAGAAATTACATTCGTACAACTATTAAGGGCTAATGGTCACGTTTCTTCTTTTTGCCCTTTAGTAGGTTAGCCAAGCCCTTGAGAAATCCTCGGTGGCTCTTTTTCTCTTCTTCGAACTCTCTCTCCACACGATCTAGTCGATGGAGTATTTCTTCCTGTTCAGGAGGAGAGAAACGTGGTTGTGGCGCTTGATGCGGAACTGGAGGTCTGGGAGGTATTGGATACCCATGAGCTGAGTAGTCCGGTGGTCCCATGTTTCCATGTGCTCCGTCAGGGTAGCGCACATTATATCTTGCCGACACCACATATGGGTCGCGCTCATAGCCGTAGTTGTATTGTGCTTGTGATGGTTCGAACGGTTTGTAAGCCGTTGGACCCGTGTAAGCAGGTATGGGTTGGTCATACCCAAATGGTGGCGAATTTTGTGCAGCTGGTGCGGAGTTCGCCTCCTGTATAGGACTTGAAGGTCCTTCTTCTTGTAGTGGCGGATAGTGGCTACTACTAGAATGTCGAGGAGTGCTGAAGTGGATACCCCCTCCTCCTCGTGTAGACATACGAGCATTTGTCCTCCTACGCCTTGGCGGATCAGGTATTACTGGTTGCGCCGGTGGCGGAGGTGGTGGCGTAACTGCCTCAAAGCGTGAATCCTCAGAGGGATCCTGTGGATGTCTCGGTTGTTGAGATGTCTGTTGAGGTGGTGTGTAGTACCACTCATGTCGGTCAAACATCGCTTGGAAACTGTCAGGTCCTTGATAGGGCGTGCCATGGAAGGATGACCCATCAGAGACTTCTATCGGGTGCGTGGGCGTACCACGGGCAGGTTCAGTTGGATCAGTATCTTCATCCATATGGTCTTCGGAGAAGTGATCTTGTGGCCCTAATGGAACAAAACCTGAAGGTTCCTGTATGTAGTCAGCTAGATTAAACTGACCTATGTAGTAGGGAGTAGGGTCGTCGTAATTTCGGTGTGATATCGAACGTTGTAGAGGTATGAAGGAAGGTTGTGGGTTATTGGGATCATTCTCTGAGTTTGGTCCAAATGAGTGCCGGTAGGATGGCGTCGAGCTGTGCGAGGTGGAATGCCTCACGGGTTCGTAAAGATCTCTTCGTCGTTGTGGCTCTTCGCTCCGTGTCATCGAAGGATGTCTTGTACCTGATGGTCCAGCTTCGTTATCGTGATGTGTCACGATTTCTCCTCTGCCTCTTCTTCCCCTTCCTCTTCCTCGGAATATAACAGGTGGCATTTTCCTGCTTTATAAAACTTTAAATTCCAATAATAAAATAAAAAGACAAAATTGGAATAACAATTTGAATTTGTCCTAAGTTCTTGTCTAGACTCAAGTATGTGCAATTGTGTCATTGAGATTAAACACAATAGATAGTGTTTAATTCACTCAATGTTGGCTTTGATACCAACCTGTCACACCCGGATTTCCACGTGTCTCACCAGTGGGCCCGGTGGGGGATTACCGTGACGATGTTGGCAACAATAAAGTCAAACCACACAATTATATCATGCACAGCGGAAGCTTAAAGATAAATAAATATATTTCAACCTCTGATTGTAATATCAAATGTATTACAGAAGTCGAATGTATCCACAGCGGATCAAAATAAATAAATATTGTTCATTCAGATACGGCATCGAGTTTGCGAGACTATTCGTGATGCTTAGGCAGCTAATACCAGCCAATTTCGTCTAGCACCTGCACTTAATCTTTTTGGGGAAAATACGTCAGTTTATACTGGTAAATACATTCAACTGACACATTTGAAAATGTTTATTAAAATTGATTTGAATGCACAAGGCACAAACTCTTTTATAACTTGGGAAAATTATAATAAAATCTTGTGAACGTTTTACATGTTCTTTTATGCGTTCAGTAGCCCGGGTCGTGCCGGGTTAAAGATTTATAGACACACCACGTTTGCGTAAAACCGTAGTATAAAAACCAACGGCTACGTCTTTTAATTTAATGTCGACACTTTATACCGGGTGTACGCCTACACCGGGATGTCGATGGTCGTGGCCATTTCGTAAAATGATGCCAAGGATATCCGGGACAACGGTCATTAAACCCCCCAAAGGCTTATAAGCAACAAAACTGTTTAAATGAGCCGATCATATTATTTAATTAACCACCTAAGCGATGGAAGAATATAATGCTCAATCAAGCGGTATTAATATACCGTAACCCAAGCCCATATAGGGGAAATAAGTTAAAGTATTTACCTTTGCAAGTATATTTCCTTAATTTGGATTAAATCACCGATAGCTTTTACTGGGGCTCCTAATCTGGAACGAAGGTTTTAATTAACCTCTTAGAATCCTAACGAGTCGTTATAATGGCCGTAGCCTAGACCGGTTGGTTCCGATATATATAGATATGGTTTAATCGCGCGAAAAGGCGAAAACCGAGAATGGAGTGTGATTCTGACCCAACAAGTTCAGAGACTTGTTTTATATGGGTTAATGGTTCACACTCTGGATTTTGGGGTTCAAATAATATAATTTGACCCGTATCGGCTAATTTATGAAAACTAGTTTCATAAGCCGAACCGTGCGCGCAATAGGCGAAACGGTTAACCATGAGAGTCGCACGCTTATTTCCTAAGTCAATATGCCTTAAATGGGTCGTGGTATCAGTAGGATACCTTCCGTGACGCCCGTAACGAGTTTAAGTTAATATTATGCCCCGTAGGGGCTTTTCGGTCATTTTAAAGACTTTAAAAGGGCTTTTCGAGCTCTACAGGAAATCTGAGTTTCCCGAACAGCTCATAAAGCTTAAAATACTTTATTTATTATTTAAAACCAGTAGCAACTGAAATCGGGTCAAAAGACCTTGTAGAACTCATGTTTTGGCCGAAAAGGGCATATTCGGTATTTACCGAACCGTAGCCATAACCGCAGGTTATGGGCGAGGTAAAAATTATTAAAAATCTTTAAAATTCCCAAAATATTATTTTATACAGTGGGTAAAAGTTTTGGTGACGAAATCTTGGTTTAGATAGGTGTTATGCTAATTGCGCCGTTTATTACAAAAGTTTATTTAAATTGCGCTAATTAGCATAACTCTCATTCTAGACCTCGGATTGACGTGAAACTTTAAGGACATGCTTATAATTTAATAAGCAAGGTTTTGGTCCGTTCACGTGTCCGAAATACTCGTTTTAATTTTAAAAGGCCGTTACGGTCAACTTTTAGGCGAATGACGGAAATGCGCAAAAGACTCGGGCAACTCATGAACCGATCACAGAGGTTTATACCATCATGTAACCTGGTCCTAAGAGAGTCCTAAGGTATATCTATACCTCACTAAAACGGGTCAGAACTGAAGTCAAAACAAAAGTCAAACTTTTGCGACATTCGGCTCCGAACCGGGTCAATATAGCAAATGATCGATTCAAACGAGCGCAAACAAGTTTATATACTTAATATCATATTTTATAAGTGTCAAAACAGGTTTCATAACATATACATTACAGATTATGCATAAATCGCTAAAATAGCTTTCTGTTGACTTTTTAACCGCACGTTTGACTCGATATTTGACATAGTTAGAGTGGTGATCAGGGGGAACCCTTTTAGAGGTTTATTACCCACATAATTACCTACTCAAAACTACTTTTGATTCGTCATAAGACTGAACCATTTGCAAGTTATTGTATTGACAACCGTTAGTTACGACGGTTGTGTTTATAGGCTAAAACTATGGAAATGTATGACCAAAATGGTTGTGAACGACTTACAGAAGTGTGTTCTTGCTTATGGAACAGAAGAGAATGCTAGGGAGCTCTTGGAATGATCAGATGGAAGTGTTTGAGTTGTGTGAATGTTGTAACCTCAACATTGCTATTTATAGTGCTCAAAGGACCTCAAGATCATCACAACTCAGCCTACATTTGATCATGGATCATGGGCAGGTGTCCCTAAGGTGTATGGGTCGAGTAGGGGGCACCCATGCCTCATTGATTGATGTTTGGTCGTTCAAATGCTCCAAAAGGCAAGTAGTTACAACTTTCTGCATCTGGGCGTCTAATGCGGCCCGCATGGGAGTTCCATGCGTTTCTAATGCGGGCCGCCTGGGATTTAAATACCAGGCGAGTAAAAGAGGAGGCTCGCGGCCCGCCTCAACTTAACCACAAATGCAATGCGGGTCGCGTGGGGCCTGTTTTTCAGATTTTTAAAATCTTTTGAAATGATTACGAAATCCTGGTAATTAATAACGAAATCTTTCGTAATGATTTACCTGACCTTTCGGGTTTGAAGGGGTAACTTTGCGGTTTGGCCCTCGGTTATTTACCGATAGGGGTCTCGTGTTATTTACCCGCATTATAAAGTCCCCGGTTAGTTTATTAATTATTTGGAAAGCCTTAACTTTCACTGTTGACGCTTTTAACCCTTCTCATACGAATTTGAGTATAACTCTTTCGTTTTAAGACGGAACTTCGCGGAATTTATACAGTATATTCTAGTGAGCGTATAATACTGTTACGAAGCCTTGGGAACGTTAAAGGGTCACTCAGAGGTAATATTAAACATGTTGACACAGTTAACCCCTGTAGCTCGTAATCTCTCACTTTCTTCCGCGTTTCGTTTCCGTACGATCTATGATTTATTCGTTTGAAGGTTCAAGCGTTATTTAGGGTTACTATACAGTATATTTACCCTTGTTGACATTTATAACCCTCGAATTTATATAATTTCAAGGTTTGTCAAAATTAGTCCTTTATTTATTATAGATGCCACGTGTAAACAAATGACACGTGTTAACACATCATTGGACACAAGAATTCGAGGTGTTACATGAATCGACCGTATTTGTTGACGAGGTTCTGAATCCTGACCAGGAGAATGGAACGCCATGGGTGGCATTTGTATCTTATTTTAGAACTTCTAAGGGAGGATCCAATCTGTGCAAAGTCTTGATAAATGTAATTTCTGGGTTCGAGAGGTACCTTTTGGGCATATAATCAGCGAAGTGGGAATGTACGTGGATCTCGCTAAGATCTTTCTTGGTTGGAAACTGATCGACACCGAAGAGTCCTTCAAGGATACAGCAATTTCTTGGTCTCGCTTGATACTATCACAGATAAATCACAGGATTTTCGAAGGTCGCGCAGCTTAAATCTCTCTAGCACAGCAGGGTGCCGTGTTCGTGAAAAACAGAACAGGAGGACGTCTTTTCAGCTCTCGAATCCCAACTCTGCAATGCACTGAGCATCGTCCTTACCAGAGGGTGTGGGTGATTCAGTGGTATATCCTTGTGGTTCGAATCAGAGTCCCAGTTACACGTCGACGCAACACAAGAGAGTGATGACTTACGTAATAGAGTTACCAGAGGAACTACACGACACAACCGGCGGTGGAAACCGTGGTATTTGGATTTACTTGGAGGCGTTACTTGGACGGTACCAAATGCGTTACCTATACCGATCACAAGGGCCTCCCGTGAATCGATGTTCGAAAGAGCTAAAGCATGCAATGACATCGCTGGATGGAACTACTGAATGAGTACGACTGTGAAACCTAAACATACACGAGCTCTGCAACTCGCTATCGACTCTAACATACCTGATCAGACTTGCTCTGTTCAAACTGGAGAGCTAAAGGAGGAGGATTTTCAAGTTGAACCCATGCGGGGTATGGTGAAGCAACCTTTGACAGGTTGGACGATACTCGTTACCCCATGGAACGAGTGTGGATCTCATTATACAGTGACTGTAGGAAATTTATGTTGAGTAAGCACCGGCCTCGATATTCTAATCGTCTGGGTTATGATGAGAGACATTAGGATTTATAAACCTTGTACTGGTGATCGGACATGAAGGCTCACCTAGTTAAGTATGTGAATGATGAATTGACTTGTGGCAAAGTCAAGGTGAAGTATCAGCAACCAACAATACCTACATGGAAATGAGAACAGACTGCCATGGATTTGGTCGCCAGTCTACTTATAACTCGAAACGGAAACTTTATCGCCTGAATAACCATTGACTGTCTCACGCAACCAGCACACTTTCTAGCCAACAAAGAAACGGATAAGTTTTCTACACTTGCAGTCATCTACCTAAAAGAAGCGGTTGCTAGGCACGATGTGCCAACCTCCATTATCTCTGATCGCGACCCACGATCTGCATCTGATTGGTGGCAAGCAATGCACAAATCCTTTGGCTCACATCTAGACATGAGCACAGCATATCACCCACCAACGGATGGGCAGACTGAACACACCATCCAAACTTTTGAAGACATGCTTTGAGCATATGTAACCCACTTTGGCAACGGCGGGGAAAGACACCTCCCTTTAGTGGAGTTTTCATATAACAACAGTTACCACACCAGCATCCAGGCTGCTACGTTCGAGGCATTGTACGGATGGAAGTGCCGATCACCTCTGTGTTGGGCAGAAGTTGGCGACAGCCAAATCATTGGCCCAGAACTCGTCGTAGACACAACCGATAAGATTGCTCAGATACGACAACGAATGGCGGCAGCTCGTGACCGTCAGAAAAGTTATGCTGATAAGCGCAGGAAACCACTCGAGTCCCAGGTTGGAGATCGAGTACTACTTAAAGTCTCACCTTGGAAAGGTGTAGTTCGTTTTGGTAAACAAGGCAAACTCAACCGGCGATATGTTGGACCTTTTGAAATCACGAAGAGAATTGGCATGGTGGCCTACAGATTGAATCTACCTGAAGAACTCAGTGGAGTTCACAACGTACTCCATGTGCCGAATCTGAAGAAGTGTCTGTCAGATGAAACCCTCATAGTCCTTTTCAAGGAGCTCACCATCGACGATCAGTTGCGATTTGTCGGAGAACCAGTGGAAATCTTGGACAGGGAGGTCAAGATTCTCACACGCACCAGGACACCTATCGTTCGAGTTCGTTGGAACTCCCGTCGTGGCCCAGAGTTTACCTGGGAACGAGAAGACCAAATGAAACACCAATATCCCCAGTTGTTCGAGAACAATGAAACCACTACTGAGGCTGAAACTACTGCGGAATTTCGGGACGAAATTCCAAACCAACGGGGAGATGATGTGACACCACAGGAAAAACCAGGAAACCATGCAACCTAATTAGTTTCCTCAGTAACTACGTGCTAAATTTCGGGACGAAATTTCTTTCAAGTTGGGGATGATGTGACAACCCAAACTTCCAAGGTTAGTCTTGTAATCTTGATTCCTCGTTATTCCTCCTTCACTTTTGCTACGATTAATTATTTAACGTAAACGTGTCGGGTTATGCTTGAGTGTATTACTAGGCCATCCTTGTGATTGGGCCGTCTTTGGTATTCCATGTATTTGGGCCAACAGTTTAATGTACACACACTCAAAATTTGGGCCGGTTACCACATTAGTTTTATGTTAGGGCCGCACATCAAGTTTTCCGCCCAAATCCTCTAATTACTTGCACCTTGATCTGCAGCCCAATACGAGCCCCATCCAGGCCCCTTATTTACATATAACATGCACTAGATTTCTTGATTCCTTGTAAACCCTTTATTCACCCAAAAAAAAAATAGCGACAGCAGAAGGGTTATCCGGATCGTCATCATCCCTATTCAAGCCCCTCTTGGTTAGTTGATTTATGTTAGTTTTAAATTATGATTGAATGCCATGATTAGGATATTAAACGAGCAGTATAAGTTTGTAAACGTATCGGTCATGTAATCAATTGGTTAGAATGTTATGTGGAATTAAATGGTTGTTAACTATGGTGAAGGTGTTGTGGGCCGAATAACATATCAATGGTCTGTGTTGTTTGTTTATACATGATAGTGAGTACATGACATACCTTTATGTATCGGCTATGAATATTACTATCTTGTGTAAAGGGATTGTTTGTATATGTATGTTGGTAATTAGAATTTGTTATGTGGTGGCAAGTTAGAGGGTTTACTATGATGAGTATGTTGATAAAATGCATGTGCAATATGTGTAGGAATGTGTGCATAGGAATGATGAACCGATTGTGTGCATGTGATATTGGAAATGTGTGCCATGCATGTGCAGTATATGCGTGTGAATGTGTGCATATGCTTGAAGAAATGATTGTGAGCATGTGGTGTTTGAAACCTATTCATGTAAATGAGGGTGATTATGTTTTCAATCAGATTAGTTAGTGATAGACTATTATGATGGTCATAACTTGGAAAACCTTGTATGCATGATAACCATATCTGATTAGAGGGTTTAATATGTTGGCGAACAAGAAACTGTTAGGGGAATGGATTCGATTAAGCAATAGTTGTATGCGAGCACATGTAGGTCTTGAAATCTTTGAATTGATGCTTGATCGAATGTGGTAGTTAACAAAGATTTAGGGGTATTGTATGTTAAACGGAATGTTGTGGTATGTTACTGCGGACTCGTAAAATGATGTTTCGGACTTTGAGACTGAATGATGAATGTGTTATAATAACTGGTATGAATCTTAAGGTTTTGTTACTTGATAAATCTTGATATTAATTGGCATTGTGAATGTTCAGCTTACTGATCAAATCATATAACTACATGGTACAAAAGATGTAACAAAAGTGGGCCATCTACATATGCACATTATGGGGCATACAATTTAATAGGGGGCCACGTAAAATGAGTTGGGCCGTGGGAAGGTGGCACTAGCCACATAATTTAGTTACCGATTTCAATGGCCCAACCCCAATCATATGTCCCCGGAGTGGGCCGCAACACCGAAGCCCTTTTTCACCTTGGGCCGCAATCGCAAAAGTGGGCCTTACTGTGTTGGGCCGCACAACGGGTTACAACACCTAGCTGGGCTTGAAACTAGTGGGCCGCACCTTAATTCTAATAGTGTAATGTGTTGTCAAGTGTTGTTTAGTCGGTGATACTTGTGATTTCGAATGTTTATGGTGTGTTATGTGAACCTGCATGTTACTTAAATGCCAACTGAGCTGTTTGATGCAAGCCATGGGGAGATACGAATAGGAGATGTGAGTATATTTATGGTTCACATACTGGTTATAACATGGGTGATAATATGTGCCATGCTTGTTCATTACTTGTAATAAAAATATGTGATTTATGTGTATATGTTACTGACTGGCATTGGAACCATACTAGGATTCGGGTGTCCAACTATAAGCAAGTAACTAAACATACCGAGCAAACCAAAGGTGAGTTCACTACATTCGAGCATGCGTCCCAGTGGTTGGGGACAGTCAGTGGATATCCCGTGGAGGGATAAGTCTTTTGGGTAAAAACGGGTATATTGGTTAATATTCTCACCTATCATCTTTGTAAGTCCCTTATTATGTTACCTGGAGGGTAACGGGTATTAGTTGGTAGCGCTACTTAGGTTTGGCACCCTCACACCGCTCCTAGAGAGGACGGATGTGAACTAATGACCCAGTCGTGGCCCAGTACTAGATAGGAGTACGTGGGAAGGGCAGTCATGTATTTCAGGAGCCGTCTTGTTCGGAATTGAGATATTAACAATATTACTTGCATTGGTTATTGAACTGTTTTACATACAACTGGTAACAAACGTTTTCTAAAACTGTGAACTCGCCAGCTTTGTCTGATACACTTGTTGCATGCTCGCAGGTCGTTAGGTATTTGGATTGGGAACTTGCTGTCTGGAGGAGCATGAGTGGTCATGGGTCGACTGAAGGGACTCATGTGAATATTTGTTTATTTTACACATTGGCTTTCGAACAACTTAATTATGGTTTATTATTTGCTTCCGCTGAACATAATGAATTTCGTATAAACTTGTGATGGAATTGTTATTAACAATTGAGAATTTTATTTTGAAAATTGTGGGTTCAATGTAATTAGTGGCTCATTGTCAGTACGTCACACGCCTATCAGGGACGCTCCCTAGGTGGTATTTTGGGGTGTGACACTAATCCTCCCCCCTATAAATACCACTTATAACCAGCCTCCCTTCCACTTTTGCAACACTAAAAACTCTCAAAAGTTCCTCCAAACCGTAGCTGAAAGCAAGGGTTCGAGCATATTGACACCCCTTCACGAAAATGAGCATAACTCACTCATTTCTTAACGAAATCACTTGATTCTTTTTCCTACTTACTTGGATAATCATGGGGTTTGATTCCTAGACTTCTCCTTGGAGAAATCAGACCTGGAAATGCCCCGAAATCATCCATAAACTTTCTGTTTGTTTTTGTGTTCATCAAAAACTTGTTTATACCTATGTAACTTGTGTTCAACACATCTCATACCTATGTCCTAATGCTTACAACTTATCCCACGGTTGGTTAAGCTTAAAAACAAGGTTGAGACATTTAAAATCAGAGGATTAAACCTCATAAACTTGGTGTTTTGTCTAGGGTTTCAACCCACAAATCATGTCAAACATAGCCTTTGATACATGAGTGATTAGGGAACAACTTGGGTTCTCCTACATACAATCCTCACGTGATTTGATGATTTCTCTATAGTTAGGTTGTTTATGTTATTGTGCAAATCCTAGTTCGTGACCCTCCTTGGTTGTTGTTACACCAAGTGAAGTGGTGAACATTCAAGGGGTTCCTAAATGGAAGCATGTCCTTCCTACCCCATACATGACATCTATGATAACACGAGGTGCCTAAATGAAGATTCTAATCTTCTACCTCCTACTTGAATTATTGGACTAAATAATATGTAGTACTTAACCTAGATATATATATACACTCATTCGAACCTTTGATGTTGAACTCATGTTTATATGTTAAAGTAGTAGAACATCACCTAAGACCTAAACCTTGTTGTGATTCTTATGGGTGTTCAACTCATGAAAACATTATCATAACCCTTGTGGTTACCAAGTGTCATACAAGTGTTAAGTGTTGAAGATGATTATTTTCACATGCTATTCACATATCTTACTTTTTATGTTGTTTTGAATACCGAATCTCGACTCTAAGCATACTTGAACTTTAACCCTACACATTCAATCTTCCAACCTCATCAACTCGTCAATAATTGGATAATTGGAAAGCATATGCAAACTTTGTGAGTATACTTGACCCCTTTTTCGTTTACCACTTTTTGGGGTGTAACATGTTATTTATAAACTTACACACAAACTTTATCATAATACATGAACATTCCTATTACATGCATGCTTATTTGATTACTTGATACTTTAAACTTGGGTGATACTTATGTGTTGAACTTATCATTAACTTCGTACGAGCCTAACCGTGGCATATGTAGCGCTATAGGATTAACGACCCGCCCTTTATCATCGGTTATGTCATGAGCATATTGCGTTTTCTTGGTTTGATATGTTAGACACATGCCATGTTTAAATGTTTATCTTGAATCACATGCTTGCTATGAGGAATTGTTCAAACTTATCTTTTGCTATGTACGTATCAAACTTGTATACTCGCCTTTGCTTTTGCATTGAACTTTATTTTAAACATGTTACAGGTTGAGGACGATGATGCTATGAAATGAAGTAGTGTTGATGCCTAGATACACATATAGACGTTTAGGTTTAATATGTAGTGTCAATTTTGCTTATGTTATCATGTATTTCTTTTGAAGTTGTTGTTACTTGAGTTTATGTAATGTTGACAATTGAAAGTTATGAAATGAAATGGGAATTATTTAATTATCGTCACAAATAGTGTTATGATGTCTCGAGCAATCTTCACACTTCGTCTCATCCCGATGTTTCCGCCATTGGTTGGGGTGTGACATGCTAGCAGAAGAATAAGGGGGGTTTGGGGGTGCTTATCGGACCAAAGGGAGGGGCGCCGGGATCCATCTCCGGTTGCCGGAGGTCAGACCAGAGGAGGGGATGGGTGTGCGAGGAAGATGGGTGTGCGGAGAGGAAGGAGGGGAGGTGGAGGTGGTGGTGGTGGTGCTAGGTTAAAGAGGGGAGAGAGAGAGAGAGAGAGGAGGAAGATGGTTTTGAAGATCTGAATGTTTGTGAAGACATTAGATACATGCTTTTTTTTAAGCTAATAAAAGCAATATTCAGATCTTCTTTAGAAAAAAAAAACAAACAGTCTTCAGGGTCTTATGTCTACCCGCCTGAAGATATAGGCTCCTTGCAGATGTTTGAAGCAAAAACAAACAGCACCTTAATCAACCAATTATAAGTTTTATGAAAGTAAAAAATCAATCTCCTTCTTTCTTTCGGTCAGCGGTGCAAAATTTTTTTATGTAAGTTGGTGATATGTATAATCCGTATATATTTAAAATTTAAGTTATGGAAAGTGAATAAATGTCTAGAAAAATTAGGGATGTTTCAAAATGCAATTTTAAATAAATAGAAAATATAAGGTTTAATTGTATTTATTTACAAACTTTAAGGGGAAGTGTAACCCGTAAAAATAAATAAAATGGAAGTACATTTAGCAGCACCATTTCCTTATAACTGAAAATAAATAAAACAAAGATTTTGACATTTATAACTGAAAATAAATAAAACAAAGATTCTGACAAGCAAGAATCCATTTATTTCACATTTATGCAATGTAACACCTCGTAAAAATCACGTCCAATGATGTATTGACACGTGTAATAAACCCTAATAAAGTCCAATATCGAATTTAAGGGACTAATTTTTCGAAAAATCGTAAACTTTGATTATGAAAGGATTGGAAGTGTTAGCATACCAAAAATAGGTTTCTAAATAACCTCTCACGATGATTATATTCACAAATGTGCCACTTGATGATTAAGTGTAGCCATTTGCGTAATTAATTAGAAGTTTGCGCAATAAAGGGTTAAAAGCGTCAACATGTTTTCTTACCTCTGAGTGACCTTTTAACAAACCGGGAGCTTCATAATATGTAATTATACTCTCGGGAATGCCAAATGATGGCCATCTAAGGTTTTTATGCCTATAAGTAAAGTTACGCGCAACTTCGCAAGTTAGAGGGGCTAAAAGTGTCAATATGTTTAAGTATACCTCTGAATGACCTTTTAGCGAACCCGAAGCATCGTGATGTTTAATAATAATACTTTCAAGAATGCCTAATATGTATTAGATGAGGCTTCAATGCTATTAAATGATTAGATGCGCAAGTTTGCGCAATAGAGGGACCTAAAGCGTCAACTTTTGCGTCAAACTGCAAAAGTAGGGTCATGGAAAACTTGGATGTCACTAAACGACATTATGGGCCATGGAAAGCTTGGATGTCACTAAACTGGAAAAGTAGGTCGATTCGTATGATAACGGACCTTCCGGAATATGTCCATAAGTTAATCATACCCTATTTATCCTTTATATAGCTTAGATATAGGTTTAGAGGTGTTTGGTGCGCAAAAATAAACTTTATGTCATGCAGGGACTAAAAGTGTCAAAAAGTGCACAAGTTTGCACTTTCGCGCATATCTCGCTTTCTGAATATCCCCGGACACCCAAAAATTTATGTAAGCACCAAAATATTTTATTTTAGTGTTTGGCTTGATAAAATTCCATTCGTCGCGTAATTTGGATCGTTTTTAGCGTCCGACCGTGTTTCGTCGTAATTAGCCGAACAACAGGACCGTACGACCAAACGAACCGACATCCGGCATATTTTTTAGCATGTTTCATGTTAGACATAATTATAGAGCCTTAAAAATGGTTTAACGAGCCTTACACATGTCAGAAATGGCAATTATCATGTGCAGGGGCCTGTTATGTCAATATTGAAAGGTTCTGGTTTGCTGTACTGGCTTACGGACCGTATACCAGGTCCCGTGCGGACCGTATACAGTGCCCAGTTCCAGAAATACTTAAAAACCAGCTGTGGTTTTGCTCATACTCACATAATTCTTTCTAGGGGCTGCCCATTGTTTTATAAAACCATGGGTATGAGGTGTATGGCTCAGATTTGATCACGGTTTACGAGAAACGATCCTAACGGTTCTCAAAAACCTATAAATACCCACTTGATTTTCCTTCATAACCCACACTTGATCCTTGAATTCTCTAAGTTGGAGACTTTGCTCTTCATACCTGAGAATATAGGATCAAACCTCCTTGCTTGGACCCTTTGTAAGTGTCCTTTCGTGCTTAGTTTAATTTTTAACGGTTATAACCGAAAGTCAAGCGTCTTCGATAAACGCTTTGACTTTTAAACGGTTGAGCCATGGTTCGTAACGGACATGGCTACGTGACCGTAAATAGGTAGGTGTTTAACCCTCAAAAGGGCACCTCCTAATTACCACGTTTACTTTGTTTAATTGTCGGGTCAAATAAAAGTCAAACGGGTTAGTTTTAAATAATTACATGGCTATTATATAAAAGTCATAAAATCAGTTTTCTCACTTTAATAACTTGGTAAGTATTAGTTGAAAATGCCTAAGCATGATTTAACCCGACAATTCTAAGTATATGCTCGGTTCGGAACCGAAAGTCGCAAAAGTTGACTTTTGCTTTGACTTTCAGTTCTGACCCAATTTAGCTTAGTTTAGTTATGCCTTAGGATTCCATTAGGACCATATTATAAGTTTGTATAACCCTCCAAGGTTATACAACTTGGTTCCATAGAAATCCTAGTTCATGCATGTTTCCGTTAAATGCCTAAATGTTGACCGTTGTGCCTCTTGACCCTAAAACGAGAAATTTGAAAATGTGAGAAAACAATAATCTTTATTGCTGATTTATAAACTTTTCCTTAAAATTTGACATCAGTTTGAGGTCTAGATTAGGAGTTATGCTCATTAGCGTAAATGAAAAGCTTTTTATTAATTAAACGGCATAATTAGCGTATAGCCTATCTAAACCCAATTTTTAATAACCAACTTTTTATCCACTGATATAAAATAATATTTTGGGATTTTTGAAGATTTTTATTTAATTTTAGGCTGAGCATAACATAGGGTTCTAAGCTTGATTCAGTAGTTGTCGGTTTTGCCCTTTTGGGCTATAAAATGAGTTTTACAAATCCTTTTGATGTCAAACTTTTTTCTACTGATCTAATATGATAAATAAAATATTTTGAGCCTTCTGGAATAATAAAAACATCAGCTTTCCTTTGAAAACCCGGAAATGGCTCCAAATCGCCTTTTTAAGCGTTTTTAACGCATAGTATGTATCAAAACTATTTTAAACATATAAGGGTTGATTCCTACTGATATATTCAGTAAATTTTTATATTTTAACAGTAAGGAAAAGTTTTAAACTCAGGTTTTCAGTTTTGACCTTTTTAAGCCTATGTGAAATTACCAAAATGCCCCTACGGTGCATAGTATGGTTATAATTAATAAATTTCACATATATATGATACCCTACTGTTATAACTTATTAAATTAAGTATATTTACTGATTAAATCAGACCTGTAACTCAGAATAATATTTAATCTCTCTTATAACCTTTAAAATGACCAAAATACCCCTACGGGACATAAATTGGTTTTAAATTCGTTTTGGGCATAACGGAAGATATCCTACTGATATCACAACATATTTAAGGCATATTAACTTAGGAAACCTGTTCATGATTCTTTTGGTTACCCGTTACGCACTTTTCGCGTTCGGATCGGCTTATGTAGCTAATTTGCATAAATTAGCCGAAACGGGTCAAACCTTATCATTTTTATCTCAAAATCCAGAATGTGTTTAGTTTACCCTAATGACACAAGTATTCAAGATTGTCGGGTCTAAACCACATTCTAATCCAGTTCTCGCTTTAACATGCGTTTTGAACCGTATCCTCCTTAAAGCTAACCGGTCTAAGCTTAGGCTTGATTAAAGACCCGTTTGGAATCTAATAGGTTATTAAAAACCTTCGTTCCAGATTTAGGAGCACAGTAAAAGCTATCTGTACTTGCTTGGTAGTATACGGCTGGGATAAATTGTATAAATTTGCTAAGGTAAATACTTTTAACTTATTTTCCCTTATACGGGCTTAGGGTACGGTATATAAAATACCGCTTGGTCGGGCAATTGACCCTAACTCATTAGTAGTTGGGTATTATCAATGTGACCCGTTTGAAAATTGGTCTTGTTTGTTTTACGCCTTTGGGAGTTTAATGACCATGTCCCGGATATCCTTGGCATCATTTTACGAAATGGCCACGACCTTGACACGCGGGTGTAGGCGTACACCCGACAATGTGTCCATATTTATTAAGGTATACTAACTGGTTTTCCGCCGCGGGATTATACTATGTGGTGTGTGTGTGTCTATTAATCTTAAACCCGGCACGAACCGGGTGTCACGGCCCTCAGCCCCGGTTTGACACGGTCCAGAGCCGCGAGGCAGGAAATCCCGTGGTATCTTATTTAAATGACAGCGGAAGTCTTTTTAAGCAGGATCGTTTAATATTAAAACTACTCGTTTATATATAATATAGGGATAAATCCCATAATTTACAATAACGTGATTTCCCTGGGAAATCTTTATTTCTCAAAACATGTTTCTTTATTTATTTACATTGAGCCACTTTTCTAAGGGTGGTTAAGGGTAAATTAAGAGCTTGGCAGAATGAAGTATTGACAAAACTTTGGTTTGCACCAGAGTCAAATAATACTTTTGCATAAACGTCGTGAACTAAGAACATACCAGCTATTACATCTGGGATGAGTTCTGCTTCCTGGGTGGTCAGCTGGAATGCTCTAGCATTTTTCTTAGTAGCTCCGTCAGCTGGTTTGCCTTTGTTATCTGCTGGTTTAACCTATTTAGGGCATTCGGGTTTGAAATGCCCAGCTTCTCCACAATTATAGCAGACCCTGGTCTTTTTCCTACAATCTTCCTCACGATGTCCTATCATTTTGCAAAAGTTGCAGGTTACATTGCATCTTCCAAAATGATTTTTTCTGCAATTTCTGCAAAAAGACGGATTTGCGGATTGCCTCATTCCTCTCTTTTTAAACCTATTATTATTATTACCCAAACGAAATCCTTGAGTAATCTTTTGTGCCAATTCCTTCTTTCGATCTTCTTCTCTTGCACGTACCAGTTCATCAGTTAGGGTATTAGCTAATTCCACAGCATCGTCAATAGTGCGAGGTCTTGCAGCTTTAACGATGTTACGGATTTCACTAATTAATCCCCAAACATAACAGGAAATGAGTACCGGTTCTGGCGAAGCCAGTGTTGGTACTACTCTAGCATATTCAAAGAATGTCGAAGTATAACCGCGACACTCTACACCTACCATACGATGGCTTAGGAACTTATTTTCCATTTGCTCTTTTTCATATTCGGGACAGAATTTTCTTTCTACAAGATTCTTAAATTCTTCCCAGTTCATAGCATAAGCCATCCTTCTTCCTTTTGCTTGTAATACGGTGTTCCACCATTCTAGTGCCCCTTCTTTGAACAAATTTGACGCATACATAACCTGATCTTCTTCGACACATTTACTTATTGCAATTACTGCTTCGGTTTTCTCTAACCAACGCAGTACTGCAGTTGCTCCTTCGTTACCTGCAAATTCAGCGGGTTTGCAAGCAAGAAATTCTTTGTAAGTGCAACCAGGCGTTGCAGCTTTCATTTTCTTAAGAAGTGGAGCTTGTCGTGGATTATTATCATCATGATTGCCGCCTCCATTTACACTATGACTAAAATTGTCTTCCTGAGTACGTTTACTAAGGATAATTTGTTGCGGTTCAACCGGTTTTTGAGCAGCAGGCATGATTGCAGGAATAGCATTAGCTATACCTTGAGTGATGATATTTTCAATATCTTGTCTAGTCATGTATTGGTTTTCCTGATTTTGCTCAGATTGATTCCCTTCATTAACTGGTTCATTACTAGCGTTTTCCATCTGATAATTATTATAGATATAACTATTAGTATCAAATGATTGTAAACAAAGGCAAGTAATCACATAAATCTTTTTCACAACACACACATATATATAGCCAAAATTGTCGATGTTTCGACTTCTATTTTGTTTTACAGATTATATAGGCATCCATACACACTGTTTATCTTACAATGTTTTATTTCCCATTTTACAGAGTTATATTTTTCTACTACTGTTATTATACAGACATACTTCCCAACCCCACTATTCTTTGGTTAACTGGCAGTTTAGTAGCGACGCTCCCTTTCGTCGTATTTCCAGGAGATTTGTTCCCCCCATTTCCCGGATCCTATTCCCTGTACCTATCAGCTCTTCACCGAACTGACGAAGTTCGGCTAAGTTTTCGTTGCTCATTGGAGGATTGGGGATAGGTTCTGGATCAAACTGTGGGAGGAAGGAATAAGGACTGTTGATCATATTTTGGAATTGCCAGTCATTCGTCCACCATTCTTCCATTTGGCCTAAAGGTCGAGTGTGGATTAGTGGGTCTGGAATAGCTGGTTCCAGATTTACAGGAAGTTGGTTTTCGGCCGGGTAAGGATATGGATTATTATGGATAGGGCTAATGACATCACAATTTGCTAGTAGACGGTCTATTTCGTCTTGAAAGGTGATTTCTTCAGGTTGCCTAGAGCTCTCTCCAATTTCTATTCCTTTTTGTTTAAAATCTTTCCTGATTTCTATTTCTGATGGCTTAGAACTTTCTCCGGTTTCGATTCCTTTTCCTTTGTCCATAGGGTTTTCTACTTTGGGGAGTTTCCTAGTGGCTGGCTTTCTTCTGCGCACTTTCCTCCATCCTACATATCTTCTTCTCTTTTTAGGTTTTGCTTTTTCCAGCGGTGGAGCTTGGAATTCCAGAGGTTCCTCTATGTCAGCAATATAACCAGTAAATGTGACAACTCGAAATTTAGAACCTTTCGTTGTAACATGTTGAACGTTATGTAACTAGTTGACATGTTGTGTGATTAACGATATAAGTGAACCTTTTATGTGATTATGTGTGTGCTTGTATGTATAGTATGTATATATATATATATATATATATATATATATATATATATATATATATATATATATATATATATATATATATATGTATAAGTGAGCCGAGAACCAAGAACCCGACTCGAGACCATGCGGTCTCGAGTGAACAATGAAACAGTGGGCCGGATGGGCCACGCACCTCATTTAACCCAACCGAAAGCCCTTTAGGGTGCACTACTTAGAACGGATATATAACCTTAGTGGATAGCCATGTTTGCCATTTCTTTGGACAACACACTCACTCTCACACACACCTTCTCCCACACACTCTCTCTCTAGAGAAACCTTCAACCCTAGAGAATCAAGCATCACCTCCCTTCCTATCTCTCGGATCAAATCGGAATCAACAAGAACTCGGTCAAGCTCGTCACCAACACTCGGACACTCCATATTATTCATCTTCTTTACCATCTCGGTGCCTTTCACAATCGGTTAGTGTTTCTAGATGCTCACTAGGTGTTTATGTGACTAATGATGCTACTTGCCTTGATGAAATAGCATGATGATGTTCTTAATGTGTATGATGATGATAATCGGTTAACATGTCTTGATTTCGGATATATTGCATGATGGGTTAATGATATCTTGTGTTTAAATGAGATTTAAACCATTAGTTGTTAATGTTCATGAAACCGGCTTGCATATGTGTATTAGATAGTATCATGTTAATCGGATTAGTGTAGAGTCGAGTTGAGGTGTTATGTGATGATTTGAAACCATTAGATGAGTATGTTCAAGTGTTTTGATGGTTATTCATGTTATGACTATGATTAATGCTAAAAAAACCCTAAAATATGATGAACAAGTTTGATGATCAACATGAACATGACTTGAATATATGAAGAACTTGTTGAGTATGATATGAATGTGTTATGAATATTTGAAATCTGATTGTTTGATCCATTTTGGTTAATAACTAGACAAGAAAACATGTTTAGTGGATAGTACACAATTGTTGCATGAAATCAAAACTCTATTGGATAGTACACTGTGAAGGATCAGCAGGTGTCCAGTCGAGACCTTTGGTTTCGACTCGAGACCGTAAACATGATAACTCGAGAACATAGATTGCGACACAGGTTGCGAGTCGAGAACCCCTAGTCTCGACTCGAGACCACACATGATCATCACAACAAACATCATGACCCGATGTCACGGCTCCCCGACCCACCCTGGACGGAGTCGGGGGCCGCGAGGCAGTTCCCGTGGTACCCGTGGTATTTAATTTATGTGACAGCGGAAGTCTTTTATTACAGGATCTTTTCACCGTAAAAAGCTCGTTTAATATATTACACAAAGTTTAAGGGATAAATCCCATAATTTACAATAAGTTGATTTCACACAGAAATCTTTATTTTTCAAAACATATTTTATTGATTTATTCATACTGAGCCACTTCCTTGAGCTTGTAGTGCTTTACTGCACTTTTCCTGGATCACACAGATCACCTGAAACATGTTTGAAAAAGGTTTTGTCAGCGGGGAAATACTGAGTGAATCATTCGGTTTTTCTAAAACGACCCGTTAGTTATAAATTACAATATTAAGGGGAATTACAATGGGTATTTGTCACTCGACCGGATCTGTGACTGTGGTCATACCACTATTGGGTCCCGTCGCCCCAATAGTGACGGCTCACTCACCTAGAGTAATAAAAATAGTAATGTGCACAATACCCCACATACCAGCTGTAATTTGGTGATTACAAAGACTTAATCCCTGTAATTATAACCTTTGAAAATAACTTGAAGTTTTGTAATACTTACTCACAAACTGTGAGAAAACAGTTAAAAAGAAGAATGACTCACATTGCAGATTAACGAGCAAATAGATAAGCCTACTGATTAGCCTTGATTACACCTAGTTTAACACAATGCACACACAGGCAGGTTAGTAACTAATACAGCATTTACGTCAATTCACGAGATTAAACCCTCACAACGATTAATCAGTGCAATACTCGATAATTCAATCGGATTCACAACGAATAACAGAGCATAGTCCGAATTCGAACAGCACTCAAATATTCAAGTCGAAATCACGACGAATAATCAAAGTACAAGCTCAATTGAGCAGCACCCGGACTATCGTTGGATAGTTATAATCGATCGGACGTTGAATCGTAATAGCGATCGAGTTATTACCCTGATTGCGGCAGCGTTTCGTGATCGTGTGTGTGTGTGGTGAACTGATCGGATATAACACGACGTACAGACAGTATCTGATCGACGTTTTAACATCAAAATTCTAATGCCAAGGTCGGCTATTTATAGCTAAAATTTCGATTGGCTTACGGACCGTATGACTAAGCCCTTACGGTCCGTAAGGGAACCCGGTCAGCTTACGGTCCGTAAGGCTAATCCTTTATGGTCCGTAAAGGGTGCAGCCTACTTCCTAGCCTAGCTGAGTTCGGTTGTAGCTTAGGTGATTCAACAATTTCAACAAATAAGAACTGAGCAACGAATTACTTAAGATAATTATCAACGAGGGTTTGCCCCCTCGAGTTTTAGGGGCCCTGATCCTGATTCCGATTGTTCCGGAAATTTCAGGGTTTATGCCAAATTACTTGGGTGTCTTAATTAGGGTTTTCTTATTGAATGATTATTATCCTAATTACCGGTTTTATTGATAGTTGTTACACCCGAGACCATGCTTGCGAGTCCGGTTGCGACTCGAGACCAATACATGCATGACCCGAAACCACCTCAGTTGCGACTCGGGATCTTGTAGGCTACAACTCGAGACCATATGCATGTACACGCTATTTGGACTTCCACACTGTTACGGGCCTAAGTAATTGGGCCAAGCATATGGGCCGTATGTACTACTGTTAATTGAGTATGTTGTGCACTGTTGTTGAACTGCCATGATAGACGTGTATGCCATGATCGTTACTTGTGTATGAATACGTACAGATAATACGTGCACTACTTGGGTTGAACCTGACTTGAACGGTATCTATGTTAGGACGTAGTTGACCACTTACAACTTGATTGACTTTTTGTGTATCTGTCGAGCACACCAAGGTGAGTTCACACCCTCTACAAAGCATGGGATTCCCTGGGTTGGGAATGGGGTTAAGGAACGTAGATTCCTCGTCCTCCTTGGGTAGGACAGCAATGGTGCAGGAATGTGATTCCTCGTCCTCACGGACAGATAACTCGTACTAGACCAAAACTCTATCACGAAGTCCCTCCTTTTATATCGACTTAATCGTCGGGCCAATGGCGAGCGGGTCATTAGTTAGATAGCGCTATTTAGGTCTGACAAACCTCACACCGTGCCGTAGAGGACGGGCGTGAACTAATGGATCTGGGGCACGTCAATGATGATAGACATTGACAGTTTCAGGGCACATAAACAAGACTACAGTCAGCAGTCGATATGGTAACGAGTCTAGTGTATACATGGGGTAGCCCCCACGGCTGATATGCCAGATAACTAACACGGGGTAGCCCCCACGGCTGGAATGCCAGAGTAACCAGGAATAAACAAGTCACGTTTTTAACTATAGGGTAACCCCCACGGCAGGATGCCAGATAAAGGAAACTGTTTTCGAAACAAACTAAAACGAACACCCAACCGTGAACTCACTCAACTTGTTGTTGACTTGTTACTACATGCTTTGCAGGACCATAGGTACTTAGCTGGAGCTTGCACGGAGGAGAGTCGTTGTGGGACATGGATAACTGCGTGCCATGTTAAACTTGGAAACAATTGAATTTATGTTTTAGTTTTAAATCTTATGCTTCCGCTTGCAACTTAAACTATGTTTTGTTTGAACACCAATTGTATTGGTTGGATTTTTCAACTACTTATATGCCTGTTCAATATGATTAGTGGCTGGATCCTGGTCAGTCACTCCTCCAAGCGGTAGTACTCCGCAGGTGGATTTTGGGGGTGTGACAGTAAAGTCGTGGGAGACTTCAATTGGTACTGGGTAGAGGTTGAGATTCTGAAATGCTTCCGATATCTCATTCATGCTGGATAGTATATATGCAAAATGCACAAAGATGCTAAGTTAAAACTTTGGAACAAAGTTTTACAAGTAAATATTAAAGTTTTATTGCATACTAATTTGTACAAAAGACAACAGGAAAGAGAACACACTAGGATTTATTTATTTACTGGGTAGTAATTTTCTACTAGGTTGGCTTATTGTTAGTTTAGAGGTTTGCATTCTCTGCTACGGTAGCTAGCATATAAAGATTTGCCCATTTTTCATCTAATTCGTCTTCCCAAGGTGGATTATTGCCCAATTCCTGAATTTCTGGATTAAACCTCACTTTCTTGACTTGGGGTTTCTTTATTTTCTCTTGTCCCTTCCTAAGAATCGAATTTCTTTTATCTGGGGTGAGAGGATTTTCATAATTTGCCTTACGGACAAAAATCCCTTCTTCCAGATCTGCTGGGTATTTGGAGGAAGAGGTTCCTTTTTCTGTGGGTGCAGTATCTAACTTGTGGTAGATAGCAGAAAGCTTTTGTTTACCCATACTGTAACAATTAATCAATTAATAAAACACATATTCACAAAATGGCAATTAGAATCCCTAAGTATCTTTCAATTACTTTAATAGGCTAAATCAATAGTAAGCTTAAATCAGTGGCTCTGATACCACCTTTTCCTGTCACGGCCCTCGGCCCCGGTTTGACCCGGTCCAGAGCCGCGAGGCAGGAAATCCCGTGGTATCTTATTTAAATGACAGCGGAAGTCTTTTTAAGCAGGATCGTTTAATATTAAAACTACTCGTTTATATATAATATAGGGATAAATCCCATAATTTACAATAAGGTGATTTCCCTGGGAAATCTTTATTTCTCAAAACATGTTTCTTTATTTATTTACATTGAGCCACTTTTCTAAGCTTGTAGTGCTCCACGGCATTTTTTCTTTGCTCACAACAGATCACCTGAACACATGTTTGAAAAAGGTTTTGTCAGCAGGGAAATGCTGAGTGAATCATTCATTTTACTGAAAACGACACATTTGTTATAAATTACAGTATTAAGAGCGATTACAATGTTTCTGATATCAAACCAACTACCCACAGTACTTGTCACTCGAACATCCATCGGTAGCCTCTTTGCCCGATGGTGTCAGTGACTATGGTCATATCACTCATTGGCTAACTCGTTGTCCAATAGTGACGGTTATCAAGTAATGTATACAAAACCCCACATATCGGCTGTAATTTGGTGATTACAAAGACTTAATCCCTGTAATTATAACTTTTGAAAATAACTTGGAGTTTTGTAAAATAGTTGATAAAAAGAGAATGACTCACATTGCAGATTTAACGAGCAAAGTATAAGCCTACTGATTAGCCTTGATTAACCTAATTTAAATAACAATGCATACACAAACGGGTTAGTAACTAATAAAGCAGTTACGACAATTCACGAGATTAAACCCTCACAACGATTTACAAGTGCAATACTTAACAATTCCGCGGATTCACAACGAATGACAGAGTATAGTCCGAGTTCGAACAACACTCAAACATTCAAGTCGAAATCACGATGAATAACAAAGTATAAACTCAATTTGAGCAGCACTTAAACAATCGTTGGATAGTTACAATCGATCGGACGTTGAATCGTAATAGCGATCGAGTTATTACCCTGATTGCGGCAGCGATTCAAGATCTGTGTGTGTTTGTGTAGTATATAGCTGATAACTCAGCGTGTATTTTGACGTTTTACGTCGTTTCAACTCTCAAAATCAAGTCCCAGACACCCCTATTTATATACGAAATTTGACCCCCGTCGCGTGACGCGAGGGGTACCCCCATGGGCGTCGCGTGACGCGAGGGGTAACCTATGTTCATAGGGTAGGTTTTTGCGTGTGTAGGCTTGCTGAGTTGATAGAATTTTAAAATTCGAATTTGACAGCTCTCAATTTAGATAATCGTAACTAGGGTTTGCCCCCCCTCTGAATTTTAGGGGCCCTGATCCTGATTCTGATGATTCTGAAAATTTTAGGGTTTATGCAGAATTACTTGGGTTTCTCAATTAGGGTTTTCTTAAGAGACAATTAACATACTAAGTATTGGTTTTAGTGAGAGTTGTTACACCGGGCGACTAAACGCATAACAAACATGTAATTCTTTTACAAGTTTAAATTTGATTAATTTTCCCAAGTTATAAAAAGTTTTGTGCCATGTGCATTCAAATCAATTTTCTAAAACATTTTCAAAATGGGTCAGTTAAATTGTATTTACCAGTGTAAACTGACGTATTTTCCCAAAAAGGCTAAGTGCAGGTACTACTCGTAATAGGCTGGCCTCTCCTAGCATCAAATAGAAGTCTCGCAAGCTTAGATGCCTAAAGTCTGTTGAACAACGTTTCATTTTATTTTTGATCCGCCTGTGGATCCTTTACTTTCCGTTTGTAATACTTTGATATTACTTTATATCGGATTGTAATATATTATCTTTTGCTTCTGCTGTGCATTTAAATTGTGTTGTGTGACAGGTTGGTATCAGAGCCAACACTGAGTGAATTAAACACTAGCCTTTTGTGTTTAATCTCAGTTACACAGTAGCACATTCCTTGACCTTCTGAGTCTAGACTTGATATAGGAATAACTCCCATCTCTATTCGGAGAATTATTGCTTTCAATTCTGTATATTTTTATATGTCGCCAAGCGAAGAGGACGTGATGGAAATTCACCCCATCCGAAGCCTAGGAATGCTGAGCTTTGTACTGCGACTAGGATTAACGTGCAACCGAGGAAAAAGCGTTCAGAAATAAATGAAGAAGGAACTCCTTTTGCTGAAGTTTGTTTCCTTAGTAAGTCCTTATAAGGGCACTCTTATCTTTTAAGTCCCTTTGTGGGCAACATCATTTCTTTCAAGTCCCGCTTAGGGCAATTCTGTACCTCTTTTTTTAAAATCATTGGAATGCTTTATTGAAATTTCATTTATTCAATATATGAATATAATATATGAAATAAATTAAAATAACATTCCTTTTATAAGATCTACCATTATAATAAAATGGCAAAAATCTAGAAAGGACGGGACCTAGCTCAGGTGTCATTTTAAGACAGGGCCAAGATGGTAGTTCCTCAACTAGATTTAGATCCTTGTTAACATCTCAATTTAAGATTTGTTCTGCGTTAAATATTAAAAGAATCTTAAAGGTAAAACCTAGCCTAAATGTCAATGCAGACATGGCCAAGATGGTAAAACCTAACCAAAAGATTCCAATCCCTGTTAACATCTGTACATATGTTAACATTTTTGGCAAACTGTGAATCCTTAAAGTCACACAGGCCATATGTTAACATTTTTGGCAAACTGTGAATCGTTAAAGTCACACAGGCCATATGTTAACATTTATGACAAACTGTGAAGCGATAAAATCACATAGGTCATCATTTAATTGGGTTATTTAAATTCCCTTAATTATATAAGCATCCCTTAAGGATGAAATGCCTACGGGCTAAAGAATTATGTCCTTGGGACAAACGACAGTGGTAGTCTATCACTCCCTGTCTAGAAAAGGCCGTGAACTTTGATTAAAGCCTTAATACCTCGATTCTGTAAAATCATGGTTTATAAATTAAATCTGTCCGCGTGACTTGGTCTTTTGTGCCATAGTATTATTTTAATTAAATCTAGAGTAATTATAATGAAATCCTGAATAAAATAAATATCATTCCTTTTCCTGCCTGTATCCATCTTGAAAAGAATCTTGAAAGGTATAACCTAGCTTGAATGTCATTAAAGACCTGGCTAATATGGTAAAACCTGTTTAAAAGAGATTCAGATCCTTGTTAACATCTGAAAACATGTTAACACTCCTGACATCAGTGATGTGATAAAATCACACTTGTCATCTTTATATTAGGATTTTTCCAAACCCCTTATTTAGCCTAAATGATCAATAGGAATCATGGCTAATAAACGTCGAGCATGATGTACACATCTAAACATCCACCTGGGATGTACACCTACGGGCAAAGATGTATACATGAAAAAGATAGTTTTATTTCATAACTTCTTGTCAAGACAATGGACTATGAAATTTCCGATCCGAAGGAATCATTGATTATGTTTTAAAGTTTCCCTAGTGACAAGGCATTAGTGCCATCAAAAAGGTCCTTTGGAACAAGCCCTTGTGCTATATAAAATGTCGGTACGACATTGACAGCTGTGACTGATGTTCCCTGTCTAATAAATATGAAGGATTATATTCCGTTTAAAACGCCTAAGATGGTTTATTTAAAAACCTAGGCAAAGCATAATCAAATAAGCTTAATATTATCTATTGGCCTATATGGTTTGTTCACACCATGGCTATTTAATTATCAAGTTCGATAATTCCCTATATAATTAAATAAATTATTACTACTTGGTTAGTAGTCTTCAAAGCTTCACCATGGCTGACTCTTCTGAAGCTCACAATCATCCAGTTGATCAGAATGATGATGCAAGACTGAATTTAACAAGCACTGAGTTACAGGCTATGATAGATACAGCCGTAAACAACGCTGTGGACCGTGCGTTGAAGGATCATAAGCGCAAGTGCGATGATACCCCAAATAAGGGTTATAAAAAGGGTAAGACCAGTTCAAGCTATAACCAGTCTAAGCCAAAGGAGGCAAAACCCGAATGTTAAACCTGCGGGAAGAAGCACTTCGGAAAATGTTTCTATGATCAGACCAGGGGATGTGTCAACTGTAAAGAGATGGATCACAAGACCCATGAATGCAAGGACTTGAAGGACAACCAGCAGTCAGGTGAAAAGACCAGATGCAAAACCTGTAGGAAATACCACCTCGGGAAGTGCAGATTTAAATTTCAGCCTCTACCCTGTGGAATCTGCAAGTCCAAGGAGCATAAGACCTTGGATTGCAAGAAGTTGAAAGATGCGACCTGTTACGGTTGCAACGAGAAGGGGCATATCAGGATTAATTGCCCAAATAAAACCAAGAAACCTGGGGAGGCTAAGAAGACCCAAGCTGGAAGCTCTCAAATGGATGCTCAAGAGGCTAGTCAAGATGACAATGTCACAATAGGTATTTTCTTTATCAAGAAAGCTCATGCTAGAGTATTACTTGATTCAGGTTCAGATAAGTCTTCCATAGACAATGGATTTAGTAAATCATTAAATCTGCCTGTTAAAACTCTAAGCGTTAAGAATAAAGTAGAATTGACCAATAGTACCTTAAAGACTGCTTCAGCAATGTTAGATGGATGTTTTATATCCATTAGGAACCATTCTTTTCCACTACCCTTGTTTCAGTTGAGATAGAGGGACTCGATATAGTGATAGGAATGGATTGGTCATTGTATAGTTAAGCCCATATTGTGGGTGATAAGAAGCAAGTAGTTATCAAGAAGACATATGGTATGGATTGCCTATGTATCTGCTGAATTCGGTATTTAATACCAAAACTTCGAGTATGGAAAACTCAGAAGAGACAAACAAAAGTCGCGATGCTAGAAATGCGACAAATGTTAATGATGCATCAAATGTGAACCTCAATATCAATGGAGTTAATCTCCAGAGCCGTAATTAGCGCAGCTATTAGAAAGGCTATGAGAAAAGTCATGAAAAGGTTCAAGAAGCCAGAAGCTGCTCGCTCTAAAACACATGTTGCTGCTCATGAGGAGAGCTTTATTCATACTTCAACTGTGAAGAATAAACCCAACAAAATCATATATGGCAAGGAGCCCATTCCTTTTAGGATGTACTTAAAAGTACTTCGTCTCTTGGAAGTCAAGAGACATCAATAATAAAAAGGGGCCATCAATTGCAGAGAATTGTTGGATGAAGTAGAAACCATTAAGTGTATCAGCGGTTATGCTAGAAAGGATATGGTGAGGTATGCATCACAAGTCATTCGATGGCAATACCCTTAATTAGTGAGGACATTAATGAAGTCCACAAGAAAGATCCCCTTATACAATATGGGGTGGTCCAAGTTTTAGGGACCTTATTAGGGTAACCTATTATTCGCATCGAAATGGAAAAGATGGAATAAGAATTTTCTGACTCTCGCCATAAAAGCTCTAGGATGTCGACAGTATGTTACAAATGTTGATTCATTGGCTGAGATAGTACCCTATTCCAGTTACCCAAAAAAAAAACCTAAGCTTAATGCAAATAATTATTGGCGGCTAGCAACGACAATAAGAAGGCACATTAAGGTTTCAAAGCCTGCTCATTTTAAATCCATTATGGATCTACCTCAGCTGCTCGCGTTTTATAGATTAAGAGACAACCAATCAAAGCTGAGTCTGCCCTAAAATCTGTCAAAGATTTTTACAGCTAAGTGTAAAAGGATTAAGAATGGAGACGTTTAACCCTCTTGATGAATGATTAGAGGCGGTTCTCGTTAATAATGACACTAGATAAATCACTTGTTGTGATTTTAGTGCTAAGAGTTACGTTTGGTTTCAGATACTGCTAAGTCTCTCATAAGACCATAAGTTTAGCAAACTTTTAGAAACTTTCCCATAAGAACCCCAGATATTAAGTGTAAGGTAAAACTTACAAGCGAAATCATAAGAACCATTTCTTCTGTTCCTATCAGAAATTTCCAATTGTGAGAATTCTAGAAGTATCCTCTCTTAGAAGATGTGCGGCAGCACATAGTTGATATCTCTTCAATCTCTATCGATTGCGAATACCAGACGGTATGATAGAAGCGCCATATGAGGATTGGTGTATCTTAACATGTTCCATAGATTGCTTCCATGCCTGATCAGTATGGAGGTTTAATGCATGGGACCACAAAGATATCCCGATGGTCATATGGTACTAAATTCAACTAATGGTATTTAAATAAGATATCCAGAATGGAATTGTCCATGTAAATGTTCCCGATTAAGAAGTTCATGGACTAGTAACATAAATGTGTCACTTATTTGACACAAGCAATGATGGATGAACTGGAGCCTGAGATATGGAAAATCTCTGTAACCTCTTTGTATCTTGATTATCTTCTCCTAAGATTACCCTATTCACCTCCTGAGAGGCAAGTAGAGTTAAGATTTATATCCTATTTAGGGCTGTTCTATTATGAAATCCCCAAAACGGCTAGTACCATCATTGGAAGAATCGAAACCTTGATTAAGTAAGTTTTGAAATAGAAAATTCATATAGCCTAACTCGATGTTCTGAGGATTCGATATAGTTAATTAAGAAAGACGGTTCATTTTGCTTATGCATTGATTACCACAACCCTAATTAGGCAACAATTAAGAATCGCCATCAGCTGCCCAGGATCGTCGATTTGTTCAACTAGCTGTAAGGATTAGCTCTTCCTTAAGATTAGCTTTAAGCAGTGGTTGGAATAACCATCTCCCCTTAAGATGAGCTTTCTATAATAGTTGATATAAGTATTAAGGTTGCCCCTTGGGAGACCTTGTATGGATGGAATGATAAGCGTCTATTGTTAGACTAAAGATTGGTAAGTCCAATCATCAGGATCTGAAAGTTGCCTTGGAAACAACGAATAAGATCAAATAAATCCATAATCATCTGTAAGTGGCCAGTATTCGGTAGAAAATCAAGGATTGATAAAAGTCGCAACCTTCTTAAGTTCTTAATACGGAATAAGGTTCAACAAAAGATATCACCTAGGTAGGGTGTGCCAATTTGTTAATTATCAGGCTAGTTAAGCTCTGAATATATAGAATCATTCGAGGGAATCGAATGTATCAAAATCAAATAGCTTATGAGCTAAAACCTATATAAGGTTCTTAGTGGAGCTCGCAATGCGACCCATACTGATGATTTAAGGATAGGTTTCGCCAATAAGTCGAAACACATCATCACGTAATGATAGGCAGAATAATGAAACTTTATGATATGATAAGAAACCCGTATCGATCAAGGATCGGTAGGTTAAGAAAGCTCTGAAAGGATGTATGTACCTATTATAGAGGTCAACTTGGGTGCTTAAAGAGGCCCCAAATACACTGTGGAAGTTAAGTCCATGATACATCAGAAAGTACTTCCAGCGTTTTAGCAAATCTCGAGGTCGAGATTTCTTTTAAAGGGGTGAGGATGTAACACCTCGTAAAAATCACGTCCAATGATGTATTGACACGTGTAATAAACCCTAATAAAGTCCAATATCGAATTTAAGGGACTAATTTTTTGAAAAATCGAAAACTTTGATTATGAAAGGACTGGAAGTGTTAGCATACCTAAAATAGGTTTTTAAATAACCTCTCACGATGATTATATTCACAAATGTGCCACTTGATGATTAAGTGTAGCCGTTTGCGTAATTAATTAGAAGTTTGCGCAATAAAGGGTTAAAAGCGTCAACATGTTAATTCTTACCTCTGAGTGACCTTTTAACAAACCGGGAGCTTCATAATATGTAATTATACTCTCGGGAATGCCAAATGATGGCCATCTAAGGTTTTTATGCCTATAAATAAAGTTACGCGCAACTTCGCAAGTTAGAGGGGCTAAAAGTGTCAATATGTTTAAGTATACCTCCGAATGACCTTTTAGCGAACCCGAAGCATCGTGATGTTTAATAATAATACTTTCAAGAATGCCTAATATGGATTATATGAGGCTTCAATGCTATTAAATGATGAGATGCGCAAGTTTGCGCAATAGAGGGACCTAAAGCGTCAACTTTTGAATCTACGCCTTTCGGTGACCATTTAAGTGAACGGGAGCATAGTAATATTTAAACATATGCTTGGGAATGCCTATTATGGGCCATGGAAAGCTTGGATGTCACTAAACGACATTCCACGCTACTTTGCACAATTAAAGGACTAATTGCGTCAAACTGCAAAAGTAGGTTGATTCGTATGGTAACGGACCTTCCGGAATATGTCCATAAGTTATTCATACCCTATTTATCCTTTATATAGCTTAGATATAGGCTTAGAGGTGTTTGGTACGCAAAAATAAACTTTTATGTCATGCAGGGACTAAAAGTGTCAAAAAGTGCACAAGTTTGCACTTTCGCGCATATCTCGCTTTCTGAATATCCCCGGACACCCAAAAATTTATGCAAGAACCAAAATATTTTATTTTAGTGTTTGGATTGATAAAATTCCATTCGTCGCGTAATTTGGATCGTTTTTAGCGTCCGACCGTGTTTCATCGTAATTAGCTGAACAACGGGACCGTACGACCAAACGAACCGACATCCGGCATATTTTTTAGCATGTTTCATGTTCCCTATGCTTAGAAATAATTATAGAGCCTTAAAAATGGTTTAACGGGCCTTACACATGTCAGAAATGGCAATTATCATGTGCAGGGGCCTGTTATGTCAATATTGAAAGGTTCTGGTTTGTTGTACTGGCTTACGGACCGTATACCAGGTCCCTTGCAGACCGTATACAGTGCCCAGTTCCAGAAATACGTAAAAACCAGCTGTGGTTTTGCTCATACTCACATAATTCTTTCTAGGGGCTGCCCATTGTTTTATAAAACCATGGGTATGAGGTGTATGGCTCAAATTTGATCACGGTTTACGAGAAACGATCCTAACGGTTCTCAAAAACCTATAAATACCCACTTGATTTTCCTTCATAACCCACACTTGATCCTTGAATTCTCTAAGTTGGAGACTTTCCTCTTCATACCTGAGAATATAGGATCAAACCTCCTTGCTTGGACCCTTTGTAAGTGTCCTTTCGTGCTTAGTTTAATTTTTAACGGTTATAACCGAAAGTCAAGCGTCTTCGATAAACGCTTTGACTTTTAAACGGTTGAGCCATGGTTCGTAACGAACATGGCTACGTGACCGTAATTAGGTAGGTGTTTAACCCTCAAAAGGGCACCTCCTAATTACCACGTTTACTTAGTTTAATTGTCGGGTCAAATAAAAGTCAAACGGGTTAGTTTTAAATAATTACATGGCTATTATATAAAAGTCATAAAATCAGTTTTCTCACTTTAATAACTTAGTAAGTATTAGTTGAACATGCCTATTCAACCCGACAATTCTAAGTATAGGCTCGGTTCGGAACCGAAGGTCGCAAAAGTTGACTTTTGCTTTGACTTTCAGTTCTGACCCGATTTAGCTTAGTTTAGTTATGCCTTAGGATTCCATTAGGACCATATTATAAGTTAGTATAACCCTCCAAGGTTATACAACTTGGTTCCATAGAAATCCTAGTTCATGCATGTTTCCGTTAAATGCCTAAATGTTGACCGTTGTGCCTTTTGACCCTAAAACGAGAAATTTGAAAATGTGAGAGAACAATAATCTTTATTGCTGATTTATAAACTTGTCCTTAAAATTTGACATCAGTTTGAGGTCTAGATTAGGAGTTATGCTCATTAGCGTAAATGAAAAGCTTTTTATTAATTAAACGGCATAATTAGGGTATAGCCTATCTAAACCCAATTTTTAATACCAAACTTTTTACCCACTGATATAAAATAATATTTTGGGATTTTTGTAGATTTTTATTTAATTTTAGGCTGAGCATAACATAGGGTTCTAAGCTTGATTCGGTAGTTGTCGGTTTTGCCCTTTTGGGCTATAAAATGAGTTTTACAAATCCTTTTGATGTCAAACCTTTTTCTACTGATCTAATATGATAAATAAAATATTTTGAGCCTTCTGGAATACTAAAAACATCAGCTTTCATTTGAAAACCCGGAAATGGCTCCAAATCGCCTTTTTAAGCGTTTTTAACGCATACTATGTATCAAAACTATTTTAAACATATAAGGGTTGATGCCTACTGATATATTCAGTTAATTTTTATATTTTAACAATAAGGAAAAGTTTTAAACTCAGGTTTTCAGTTTTGACCTTTTTAAGCCTATGTGAAATTACCAAAATGCCCCTACGGTGCATAGTATGGTTATAATTAATAAATTTCACATATATATGATACCCTACTGTTATAACTTATTAAATTAAGTATATTTACTGATTAAATCAGACCTGTAACTCAGAATAATATTTAATCTCTCTTATAACCTTTAAAATGACCAAAATACCCCTACGGGACATAAATTGGTTTTAAATTCGTTTTGGGCATAACGGAAGATATCCTACTGATATCACAACATATTTAAGGCATATTAACTTAGGAAACCTGTTCATGATTCTTTTGGTTACCCGTTACGCACTTTTCGCGTTCGGATCGGCTTATGTAGCTAATTTGCATAAATTAGCCGAAACGGGTCAAACTTTATCATTTTTATCTCAAAATCCAGAATGTGTTTAGTTTACCCTAATGACACAAGTATTCAAGATTGTCGGGTCTAAACCACATTCTAATCCGGTTCTCGCTTTAACATGCGTTTTGAACCGTATCCTCCTTAAAGCTAACCGGTCTAAGCTTAGGCTTGATTAAAGACCCGTTGGGAATCTAATAGGTTATTAAAAACCTTCGTTCCAGATTTAGGAGCCCAGTAAAAGCTATCTGTACTTGCTTGGTGGTATACGGCTGGGATAAATTGTATAAATTTGCTTAGGTAAATACTTTTAACTTATGGAATCACTTTTGTGTGTGTCATCGCTTTTGGTTATTCGAATCGTATCTTCTCACCGCTCTTGATCGCCGAATCTTAATCGATCGCTCGCTTATCTAGACGCTTTTAATCGCTACTCTCAATCGCATCAACTCTTATGACCCTATTAATGGATTAATTTCGGGACGAAATTTCCTAAAGCAGGGGAGACTGTAACAACCCGCACCTTCGTGCGTTGTTACTACTCGATACACTCGTTACGCCTAGCACCAGAGATTCGGATCATAATGAAACTATATCAGATATATCGCTAAATCGAAGTATAATCGAATAATTACGCATATTCTATCGCTATTACAAACCTACTTTCAATAAATTATAACACTCACGATGATGTTGAGTGAGGGCTTAATCTACCCTCCTCGATAACCGTGAGGTGTCAAAACGTAAACAAGCAACGCTAACAAAGACTATCGGGTGAGTACCATGTCTCTAGCCATCATGACGATGACGGCAACACGATCAAGTAGTGCCCCGATAATCATTGTGGCACATCACATCGAAGAACGCACTCGAAGGCACGCGTAACTCGATCATCACACCGAATATTGGATATATAGATACGTATATACGGCCCTTTTTGTGATTAATTATAATAAATAATTAAATAATTATATAAATATATGAAATTATGGCTCAAACTGTCGAAATCGCACCAAAAACGAGGATCAAGGGCTTCCGTACGGACGGGCTAGCCAAACGGCTGGCCAGTCGATCGGACGGGCCAGCCGATCGGCTGGGCCACCCGATCGAGCGGGCCAGCCGATCGGCTGGGCCGGCCGATCGGACAGAACAGCCATCCGGCTGGACCATCCAATCGAACGGGCCAGCCGATCGGCTGGGCCGTCCGATCGGACAGGCCAGCCGATCGGTTGGGCCAACCGATCCGGCCCACCTTTTTCCTTCTTTTTCCTCCTCCCTTGCCTATAAATACCCCTCTTCACCCTCCAATCACTTGTTGTTGCTGCTGCCACTCGACCAAGATATTCCAGCCCCTTAATCTTCCGATTTCTCGCGATTCTTGTAAGTTTTTAACTCAAATCTTGTACTACTTCGATCTAAATGCAATCCTTCATCTTTCTCTCTTTCAAAATCCGACTTTTAACCGTGAAATCAACGGATTTGGAGTGTTCTAGGGTGATGTCACCATGGAGTTCTTCAAGGGTAATGTCATCCCATAAAGAACAACTCAGATCTGAATGGTTTCCATACGATTATACATAAATCTCGTCTAAATCAATGTTTCTAAGCAAGAAGCCATGGATTTGAGATGATCAGAGTGATGTCATCACAAAGTTCTTATGAACTTCAAATGTTGGCCTCATTCCACTAAGAACAACTCAGATCTAAGAAATTCCATAAGGATAATCAAGGTTTTCATATCAGATCTATACACAAAAATGGTAGAAACAGAGCTTAGACCGACCTTCTACTCATTCTTAGTGTCGTGTTGGTCAGGGATCTGATTCCTACCGAAGAGACGACCAATTTCAGGTTAAACACGGAAAAACCACCAAGAACGGCCAGTTCTGATGGAACGGGGTGATTCCCGGCCGATAGAACAGCTCGGAATTGATGGAATTTCAGTTGTTCAACGCGTCACAACAACGACTCGACCAAAAACACCGAAGAACACTCGAAAATCATCGAAAACAGCTGGACAGGCTGGCCGATCGAGCGGCCCAGTCGATCAAGCGACCCAGCCGATCGGCTGGACCAGCCGATCGAACGGCCCACTCGATCGAATGGCCCACTCGATCGAGCAGCCCGGCCGATCGAGCGGTGCATCCGAATGGGCCAGCTCAATCCAACTTTTCGTCCAATTTCACGTAATTCGATACCATTTAACGTGTAATCCAATACTTATGCAATTAGTCTGAAATCAGGACATTCTCAGGCACCATCCCGTCAATCCAACCGAATACGCACTGTGAGTATACTTGACCCCTTTTATCGAATTTTGGGTGTAACATACGTTCCTTATAAATCGAACTTATCAAACGAATGATTCAAATTGTTATTCTATCACTTGTGAATAACTGTTTGCATAGATATACGTGATGCTAGTTGCATGTATGCTAGGACTTATACTCGTGACGTCCCACCCAGACTAGTATAGTACTATTGCGCCTGACGGGGTCTAGTTATGCCATCGAAGAGTCGAGCATCAAGGACTTAGCTGGTAGTATCAGTTTTGTGAGTATATATGTCGTGTGTTACGTTTATGCATATGGAAATTCGCAGCACTTTTAATCTATTATACTATTACATATCAAACCTGTATACTCGCCAATACTTTTGTATTGACAATATTTTAAAGTATGTTGCAGGATTAGTCGAAGTCTACATCAAATCAAGCTAGGAAGTCTAGAAACACACCTAAATTCTAAGTTGACGGATTTGAATTGTTCGAGAGGACAAGAAATCTGTGATAACTTATGTGATTTTATTGTTTGTTAGTATGGGATGACAAATGTAATGGATATTATCGCAATATAGTTGTTATGGATTCTCTTGAGCAATCTGATTCGCCTAGTGCTGCGCCCCGATGATTCCGCCATCGGTTGGGGTGTGACAGGTTGGTATCAGAGCCATAACTATAGGGAATTAGGCGAGACTCGACCTAGTCCGGGTCGACGTCTTAGAAAATGACCTAGTCTATAGTCTAAGCACCCACAGGCTGCCTCGTACGAACCCAGTAGGGTTTGTATTGCGCCTACCTGATGCTTCTGATCGAAATTGCAAAAACTATGACTTTGTGTGAACCCCGCATACTACAACTTCACACGAAGAAGCCTTTCCTAAGGCTGGAATATTACTAGCCTTTCCTAAGGCAGACATAAGACAGATGTTTTCGAAAATACTCGCATCTCACAACCGAGCGATCCAGTCGAGACCAGGCGTGAAAACCAGTAACTCTCGATAGGATTGCTCACTCAGCGCATTTTTCTAGCACGAGAATCTTTCGTTGAGTCAGGAGTGACATCTATACCTCGACGAAAGCCTCCCTTTCGAAATTCTAGTGAAGCTCTCAGATTCATTCGATGAGCGTAACCACAAATTGGGAACGGAACTATTAAGTCAGGGGTGAAACCCGTACCTTAATGAACCGTTCCACTCCTTAAAATATTTTTTCAAAAAGCTCTCACCAGGGACTCGACCATCACAATGACTCGAGCCTCGCAATGACTTGGAGGATAAATGCCATGAGTTGCATCCCAGTGGAAGCATAAACCCCCAGAGTCAACACGTGTGCACGAACTTGTTGGGTGTGATTGAGTTACCTTGGGTAGTCGACGCCTAAACACCCGAGGCACTCCGAGTATCTTAATAAGCCTACAACTCACCGGATTTTACGATTTGATGAACTCAGTTACGTTTTATGTGTTTAATTGCGACTATCAATTTTCGCTCCCTGTTTCTACAAAGCGCACAACTCGCACAGCCATCGCAATCCAAAACAAAGACCGAATGATCGCAACAAAAGTAATGTCCAAATTGTCCGATTTCTCTCGCAATCCCTCTCTCAACGCGTCCTCGCGCATTCTAAACCATAATATATGTGTGTAAGTATGAACTACTACTATCTATATCTAAGTACAATCAAGACATTGTGTGAAAATCTAGGAAGTTTCGTGTCTCCTATGTGGCTCCTATGTGAAGTCTATTTATATTGCACGTTACAAGTTTCGACCGCGCTCAATCGCATCGTAAACTCGAAATCATTATGATCGAATCTCATTCCAAATCTCTCTCTGTCTAGATGCCTTCCGACAACTCTATCTCGAGACGAATAGCTAGGAGAAGAGCCAAACGAAGCGCCGATAAGAGGATTGCCTCGCTTGTGACCAAGGAAGTGGTCAAGCTCATTCCTCAAATTGTCGCTCAAGTGCACTCTCTCAGTAACTCTCGAACCACGAGGGACTCTAAGACGGAATCACCGCAATCTACTTTCCTCTACAAACACTTCAAAGCCTGTGACCCGATGGAATTCACAGGTGAAGGAGGTGTGACCCAACTGCTCCAGTGGTTTGATTCTATTGAAGTCACCCTTCGACAAAGTGGGTGTCCCGATAGTTTCCGTACTACTTGTGCTACCGGAGTATTTCAATCGCGAGCACTCGACTGGTGGACTGCTGAACGCAACAAACGTGGAATCTCCGCAGCTTACGCCCTCTCTTGGGACGAGCTGAAGGAACTCATGAAGGAAGAATATTGTCCTCCTCATGAAGTCCAGAAGCTAGAAAACGAATTTTGGGAAATCAAGCAAACCGGAGGTGACAATGCTGGCTATACAGCAAGGTTCAAGCAGCTTAGTACTATCTGCCCAAGTCAAGTCAACACTCCAGAGAAAGCCATTCCAAGGTACATCCGCGGCTTACCTAAGTGTGTGGGTGATTTTGTCAAAGCTGCAAGACCTGCTACCATCGAAGAAGCCTACCGTTTAGCCGCAGAGATCAACAGCAAACGAGTCTTGGACGGGTTCTTCTCCAAGAAGCCTGTCAAACGAGCTCATCAAGCAATCATCATCAACTCATCCGACGATTCCTCTGGCGAATCGGACGAGGAATCATCCGACTACTCCTCTGAAGGTTCTTCTAAGGATCGCTCCGACAATGTCTCCGTCAAATCATCAGGCGAATCCGACAACGACACTGCATCATCTCAGGAAATGCAACCTAGCCGCAAACGAAAGACCGTGAGCCCAAACTCTTCAACAACTGTACTGCCGCAACCCGAACCTCTCCAATCAGTCCCAGTTCAACCGAAACGTGCTTACAATGGACCTCATCCCCTGTGTTTCACGTGCACGTATCATCACCCGCCGGAAGCAAATTGTCGCTATTGCACAAATTGCAACTCGTATGGTCATCATACACAGCACTGCCGCGCAGGACCGTAACTCTGAAGAAAGTCAACAACAGCCGCAGTCTCCGTAAGTGTCCTCCACAGCAACGTTATTTTGCTTCTAATGTTGTTGTAATAATACGACTTATCGCTACCATTTTCTTTTATGCGTGAAGCTTATTTCATCTATCGTCGCATGTGGACTCTATTTCTCTTATACTCGAGCACCATCTAAACGCTAGCACTATGTACTATACGATGTATTTTACCCTTACAACACTCTTAGGACGAGGTACGATAGACGTGCAAGGAACAACTAATCACGGGTGCACACGGGATTACTTTGGTTAGTGCACGGAGATCGTAGTGAAGTTCTAATGGTGCCATAACGTTTAAAAGCATGATCAAGGGTCTTGGCCATGTCAACAAAGTGTGACACCAAAGCACGGGGCATAAGTAGTAGGGGTAAAGCAAGGTGTGCTCTACCATACTACCGAAGCTTCGTGAAGAAAGTGCCATGTGGAGTTGGACGTTATTAGACCTATTATATTATAATGGTTACTTTCGACACGATACAAATCAATCACAAGGCGTAACAAACTAAAATCGCATCACTGCGAGACTTCTCGTAAGTCTGCGTACGCAACACAATTGCCACATCAATGTACTTAGGTAAGTTCGCCCCGAAGAGCAATTGGAGCAACGCAAGACTGGTCGTAAGTCTAGAATGCAACACAATCGCAGTTTTGCTGGATCCATCTCGCGATCTAAATCACTCGATATACGGCTCGAAATTACAATCGCATCATGTGTTCATCTCGCAATCTCTAACGCTGGTTATTAACTACTGTGTGAACTTCTACCGCCTGGTGTGGATCGCTTATTACGGATCGCTAGACAAGTATCGAAAATCACTCGTTGCTTTTCTCTTTAACGCATTTCGCGCCTATTTCATCGACTCGATACTCTCATCGCGTGTTGCTATCACTCATCGATACTCGTGTTATCTGTGTTAAGTTAGCACGCACGACCTTGTTTCACGAGACAAAACTAATAGGGTCGAAACGTGGTGGTGTTTCAACCATATTAGCAGACTTTCGTGGAAAAAGGCCATGTGGGCTACCATTAGTTACTGTTCGTGGTGTATTCAACTCAATCGAATCGCATATCGCTCGCAACACAACAATTGTTACGTATCTTTTACTTGGGGTCGAATTGCTTATCGCTATTCACATCATTGTTCATCGCTTGGAAGTCATCGCAGTTGTGTAAAATTAGGGTACCTGACATCGCTTCACGGGACAAAACTAATATGGGAAAACGTGGTGTTTTCCATATTAGCAACTCTCGTGGAAACATGCCATGTGGGTTTTATGTGGGATCAAATCGAAATCGCATCTAGTCGAATCAAAATCGCGCCATTCGCTATCGCTTATCAATCGTCGTCTAACCCAGTGTGTCATATCAATGTTTCGTATGATCGAACTACTCGCATTCGCTAGCAACGCTTTGTCTACATCCAAGTCGCTTCAATTCAAGACTCGGTCTAGCGTCCTATTACTTGGACCGAGGGATCGAAATTCTATCTGTGTCCTATCGGCGCGCGTGACACCGCCTCACGAAACAGAGGTAATATGGGTAAAACATGGTGGATACGCCGCTGGTACTTCCTATATATAAGTGTTTTAATCATATTAACAAACTTTCGTGGGAAAGTGCCACGTGGGGCTCGATGTAAATTATTTTATGTACTGTTAAAGAAAACCAATTTTTATAAAACTTTGTTAAAACCATTGGGCAAGTGAAATTTCCTCACAACATGGAGAAAGCATCGAATCAGCTTAGCTCCGTGCCCAAAGGAAGTTTCATAAGTCCAGTTTTCCCTTAAACCTTTTGCAATAACAAAAAGAAATCTTTCCGAAAACGATGGTTCGACAATCGAGTTCCAGCTCGAACTCACGTTGTAGGAAAATTTTCTTAAAACTTATTTTGCCGCCGAATTCTTTTAAAATGTATAACTCAAAATCTGTTATCAAAATAACAAAAAAAAAACCCTCTCCATAGCGTTGGTGTGGACATCAACGCAGTAAGCGCCGCGCCATGAGGAGATTTTTCTAAATATCTTCGAAGATTAATCGATTATCAGTAAGTTTAAAACGTTATGGAATCGCTTTTGTGTGTGTCATCGCTTTTGGTTATTCGAATCGTATCTTCTCACCGCTCTTGCTCGCCGAATCTTAATCGATCGCTCGCTTATCTAGACGCTTTTAAATGCTACTCTCAATCGCATCAACTCTTACGACCCTATTAATGGATTAATTCCGGGACGAAATTTCCTAAAGCAGGGGAGACTGTAACAACCCGCACCTTCGTGCGTTGTTACTACTCGATACACTCGTTACGCCTAGCACCAGAGATTCGGATCATAATGAAACTATATCAGATATATCGCTAAATCGAAGTATAATCGAATAATTACGCATATTCTATCGCTATTACAAACCTACTTTCAATAAATTATAACACTCACGATGATGTTGAGTGAGGGCTTAATCTACCCTCCTCGATAACCGTGAGGTGTCAAAACGTAAACAAGCAATGCTAACAAAGACTATCGGGTGAGTACCATGTCTCCAGCCATCATGACGATGACGGCAACACGAGCAAGTAGTGCCCCGATAATCATTGTGGCACATCACATCGAAGAACGCACTCGAAGGCACGCGTAACTCGATCATCACACCGAATATTGGATATATAGATACGTATATACGGCCCTTTTGTGATTAATTATAATAAATAATTAAATAATTATATAAATATATGAAATTATGGCTCAAACTGTCGAAATCGCACCAAAAACGAGGATCAAGGGCTTCCGTACGGACGGGCCAGCCAAACGGCTGGGCCAGTCGATCGGACGGGCCAGCCGATCGGCTGGGCCGCCCGATCGAACGGGCCAGCCGATCGGTTGGGCTGGCCGATCGGACAGAACAGCCATCCGGCTGGACCATCCAATCGAACGGGCCAGCCGATCGGCTGGGCCATCCGATCGGACAGGCCAGCCGATCGGTTGGGCCAACCGATCCGGCCCACCTTTTTCCTCCTTTTTCCTCCTCCCTTGGCCTCATTCCACTAAGAACAACTCAGATCTAAGAAATTCCATAAGGATAATCAAGGTTTTCGTATCAGATCTATACACAAAAATGGTAGAAACAGAGCTTAGACCGACCTTCTACTCATTCTTAGTGTCGTGTTGGTCAGGGATCTGATTCCTACCGAAGAGACGACCAATTTCGGGTTAAACACGGAAAAACCGCCAAGAACGGTCAGTTCTGATGGAACGGGGTGATTCCCGGCCGATAGAACAGGTTGGAATTGATGGAATTTCAGTTGTTCAACGCGTCACAACAACGACTCGACCAAAAACACCGAAGAACACTCGAAAATCATCGAAAACAGCTAGACAGGCTGGCCGATCGAGCGGCCCAGTCGATCGAGCGGCCCAGCCGATCGGCTGGACCAGCCGATCGAACGGCCCACTCGATCGAACGGCCCACTTGATCGAGCAGCCCGGCCGATCGAGCGGTCCATCCGAATGGGCCAGCTCAATCCAACTTTTCGTCCAATTTCACGTAATTCGATACCGTTTAACGCGTAATCCAATACTTATGCAATTTTTCTGAAATCAGGACATTCTCAGGCACCATCCCGTCAATCCAACCGAATACGCACTGTGAGTATACTTGACCCCTTTTATCGAATTTTGGGTGTAACATACGTTCCTTATAAATCGAACTTATCAAACGAATGATTCAAATTGTTAATCTATCACTTGCGAATAACTGTTTGCATAGATATACGTGATGCTAGTTGCATGTATGCTAGGACTTATACTCGTGACGTCCCACCCAGACTAGTATAGTACTACTGCGCCCGACGGGGTCTAGTTATGCCATCGAAGAGTCGAGCATCGAGGACTTAGCTGGTAGTATCAGTTTTGTGAGTATATATGTCGTGTGTTACGTTTATGCATATGGAAATTTGCAGCACTTTTAATCTATTATACTATTACATATCAAACTTGTATACTCGCCAATACTTTTGTATTGACAATATTTTAACGTATGTTGCAGGATTAGTCGAAGTCTACATCAAATCAAGCTAGGAAGTCTAGAAACACACCTAAATTCTAAGTTGACGGATTTGAATTGTTCGAGAGGACAAGAAATCTGTGATAACTTATGTGATTGTATTGTTTGTTAGTATGGGATGACAAATGTAATGGATATTATCGCAATATAGTTGTTATGGATTCTCTTGAGCAATCTGATTCGCCTAGTGCCGCGCCCCGATGATTCCGCCATCGGTTGGGGTGTGACAAATTGACCCTAACTCATTAGTAGTTGGGTATTATCAATGTGACCCGTTTGAAAATTGGTCTTGTTTGTTTTACGCCTTTGGGAGTTTAATGACCATGTCCCGAATATCCTTGGCATCATTTTACGAAATGGCCACGACCTTGACACGCGGGTGTAGGCGTACACCCGACAATGTGTCCATATTTATTAAGGTATACCCGCTGGTTTCCCGCCGCGGGATTATACTATGTGGTGTGTCTATTAATCTTAAACCCGGCACGAACCGGGCGACTAAACGCATAACAAAGATGTAATTCTTTTACAAGTTTAAATTTGATTAATTATCCCAAGTTATAAAAAGTTTTGTGCCATGTGCATTCAAATCATTTTTCTAAAACATTTTCAAAATGAGTCAGTTAAATTGTATTTACCAGTGTAAACTGACGTATTTTCCCAAAAAGGCTAAGTGCAGGTACTACTCGTAATAGGCTGGTCTCTCCTAGCATCGAATAGAAGTCTCGCAAGCTTAGATGCCTAAAGTCTGTTGAACAATGTTTCATTTTATCTTCGATCCGCCTGTGGATCCTTTACTTTCCGTTTGTAATACTTTGATATTACTTTATATCGGATTGTAATATATTTATCTTTTGCTTCTGTTGTGCATTTAAATTGTGTTGTTTGAGTATGATGATATCAACTACGTCACGATACTCCCCACCGGGCCCACTGGTAATACGTGGAAATATCGGGGTGTGACATGCAATGATTTGCTGGGGTAACTTTGTAGAATAGTAACCAAGTTTCAAAAGTGTTTCAATTAAGTTACTCAAGTTTCAAAAGTGTTCCAATCAGGTCACTCAACATTCATTCTTCATTAAAATTAAGGTTTTTTTTTCATCCATTTCATAAGTAAATGTGGCGATGTGGATTTTTGTTTCTTTTTCTCTTTTATTTGATGCTAACGTCGAGTGATGACGTGGATTGTAACTTGTTTTTTTTTTAATTTTTAATGTAATTAAATGGTTTTTATTTCTAATAAATATAATTTCATATATTAAAATAATTCGACCCCAACATCTTATGCTCCATTTTTTTCTTGACATGTGGAAAAAAAGACATGGCTCGGTTTGAATGTTAAGTTATCTAATTGTGACAAAAACGACACCAGTGACATAATTAGAACACTTTTAAAACTTGGTTACTATTCTGTGAAATTTTCCCTATGTTTATAAAATTTCATAAGATTTCCGACCTAGTTTAATATACCATGCTCCAAATAAAAAAAAAAAAAAACAAAAGGTAAATTTGTTTTCAAGACCTAACACGACAAAATGAAACCTAGAAACGATACATTCAATCAAGTGTTATAAAACAAAATTTGAGATCCAAGTTCGCAGTAACCTTAGAAGATAAGAACATAAACGAAAATCATTTCAAAACTTAAAAAAATTTACTCTAAATTTAACAATTTTGGTAACAAAAGGAAGAAAAACATAATACAAATTACAATAGTAAGGATGAGGATCACGGCGATGCAAGTACGTTTTCTCGAGCTCTTTTGCAACTCTTTAGCTTCTACTATTTGCTCGGCCCCAAGTCGTACAAAAGAACTTGCATGCGCCACATGACTTTCAATGTCGTTCAGTTGTTGTCCTTGGGCCTCTACTAGCACGGCCATGTCTAAGAAGATTTGGTGTAGTTCAATTAGATTCTTCTCGATATGAATAATAGCATCATGTCTTTCTTGAATTTCAGAAATCGTGTCCATAATTAGTCCCCGACCTTGTTCTTGGATTGCTTTTTGAAGCAAATCTTCTCCATTCCCACTAGATATTAAGCTCTCGATTAACTCATCGTTGGCTTTCTCACCAGTGATGGTAAAGTATCTTCTTCCGATAGTCTCCTTGTACTCGTCATTTATTTGGGTCCGTAATTCTTGAAAGTCATCCATCATGGTCTTAAGTTTTTTACCCAAACCACTAACAACTGAAGTGCGCGTTCGATCAGCTGATGATCCAGGCCCACAACCTGGGATCTTGCGATGTTCAACGTTAGACTTTTCAAGGGCCTCTAGCTTGCCCTTGATGACCTTCATTGTCTTCAACAAGTGTGTAAAATCCGAATCCATCTTAGATCTAAGCAACTTCATCTTATTAGCATTTTGGACCATCTTGCTTTCCTCATGTGACTCTTGTAGCTTCTTGTAGAGCTTGTTGACAACCATCATATCATCGTTCACGTTCTCTACATCGTGGAAGAACTTGTCGAGATCAATTGTTTCTTTTCCAACACCACCACCGGCCTCCATGTCATCAACATATGCTTGTCTCTTTAAGTCTTGATATTGCTTAAAGGAATTGGAAAATAAATCATTCATGTTGTCTAGAAAGGGAATTGGGGAGGAGAGATTTTTGGTTTAGCTTCTTCTGAAAAGAGTTTTAAGCAAGAACTATGGATGAAGAAAAGGAATAACATATATTTGCGTGTTGCAATGAAGATAATGGAGATCCATTAACATTGACTATATTGTATAAAAAAGTCAACGGCTATGAACTATCTCTTTACAATAATATATATCGTATATTATGATCATGTATGTATGTAACTACAAAAGACTTTATCAACCATAGTATCCCAATTAATATTTGAGTGAATTGCAATTTTGTCCTTTATCTTTAGGCCATTTTGCAAGTTTTGTCCTTTATGTTTAAATTTGACGAGTTTTGTCCTTTATGTTTGAAAATCAAGCACGTTTTACCATTTGGGCCTTAAAAATCAAGTGCGTTTTGTCCTTTATGTTTAAAAATCAAACACGTTTTCTCCTTTATGTTTAAAAAATCAAGCACGTTTTGTCCTTAAAAATCAAGCACGTTTTGCCCCAAAGGGTAAAACGTGCTTGATTTTCAAACATAAAGGACAAAACTCGTCAAATTTAAACATAAAGGACAAAACTTGCAAAATGACCTAAAGATAAAGGACAAAACTTGCAATTCACTCTTAATATTTTACTCAACATACAATCATACATAGCATAATATAATAACATTACATGGTTATTTAAATTGTTCTTATGTCACATTTATGGTAGCTAATACATTTAAAACTGGATAAAAGTTGTGTAACTTCTATATATGGTTCAATTATAATATATAATTATACAAAAAACTGGATAGTTTTTTTTTAATCAACTTTAAAGAAGTTCTATTATAATAAAAATCATTTACAGTATAATAATATTAGCTGTCTTTATAGGAAGCATGTTCTTGATTTTATGCCATCATATAATTATGTAACATCAATAAACAAACATGGGTAGCACTAGTGCCTTCAAATTGTTTATTTATGATTATATGGCTCAAAGTTAGTTAATATCAATTCAAATAAGATCATTACCATGAAAAATGGTCCAGACTACTGCACCTTTCCGTATTGAAATATATTAATTAATTAAGTTATAATTGAACACACAACATCATTTTGAGAGATGTCTGTGCATACATTGATCTCAGAAACAATCTAGTATACAACTTATACGTCTACAAGCATCAATGTATGGATTTTGGATAATTTATTATATACACAGGTATATGATATTCAATCTTGAAGTTATTAAGTTATATATCATAGACAATAACAATCATTTTATTTCAACACTCAGGCTTACTTTCTAATTGTAAGACCTTGAAGCTTACATAAACATCTACTCCTTTTGTTGCTGTTGTTCATCTGATGAATCCATGGTAATAATGCCACACCTCAAGTTTCTCTCTTGAATCTATATTATCACAACATTAGACACAAAGAAAAATATATGAAAACATAATAAAATACAATTATCAAATAAGTATTTTGGTTATAATAATATATGAAAAAGTATAACGTACAATATGCCTTAACGTACATTGCGTACGTGATGGCAAATCGCACGTTATGTTTAAAAAAAAACAAAATCGCATGTACTGTATAGGGGAAATCGCATGTTGTTCAATAATAACAAAGTCGCATATTGATAATGATAGTTGAAATCGCATGTTGTTTAGTAAAACCCAAATCGCATGGTGTTTAATAATACCAAAATCGCATGTTGATAATGCCTCACGTACGCATCGTACGTTAAGGCCTCTTGTACGTTAACGGGCCTCATAATATATTACCTCCAATGTTGAAATGATTTCTAAATGCTCAAAGCATTCTTCTAGCAACAACTTCTCCTGAGTTACAACATCCGCTAGCTCCGAAAGTGTGACCATGGTTTCATGAGCCTACATATGTCAACAATTCGAAATAATATGCAAATTGTGCACACAAAAACTAGTTGTTAATATATAGCTTACCATCGGAGAAACTGAAGACAACATCGACTGGATTGTGGCAACCATATGTGATGTGTCTTCGAAAGCCATTGTAGCCGATTCAAGATCCACCTATACATATACAAATTTTAACTACTTTTCGGTTAAATCACTAGCTTGAATTTACAATGTCGAAAGGGATTTTGAGCAGTTGTTAACTGAATTACCTTGGCTCCTTCAATAAGGGGTATCGTACATACAACTGCATGTAAGTAATCTTTTATAACAGAAACATCTAACATGTGACTCCTTTCAATGTTTCGCCATGCCTCCAACATTTTAATCTAGATAAAAATATATTAATATAATGGATCATGATCAGATATCATCATGGCATTAAATCATGTGTACAATGATACAAAAATTACTCACTTGAGAATGTAGGATCAAATTGAGCTTTACTTCTTGTTTCTCTTTTTGTACTTGCAAACTTTTTTGTAACACTGATTCCCGCAGCTTTGCCACACTTTTGGTTCCACAAAATAACTTCTTCTACAAAAAACAATAAAAAATAAAAAAATAAAAAAAACGTATATTTATAAGAAGGGGAAATCAGCAAATTATCCATTTTGACCGCGTAAATTAACAAATAAACTTTGACTTATTTTAATTACAAAAAATAATAGTTTGGCTTTTTTTATTTAATTTTCAATTATTTCCACTAATCATAGGAGGACAAGTGTTACCAATAACCAACGGATTAGACCCTCGATTGAAATCAATTTTTCTAAATTAATTATTTTTTAACGAGTGGGGCGGGACCTATTTGCGCAGCGGTATGGATTTGTTGCGTCAAAATGATCGAATATGCCGATCCAATATGTTGCGTCAGATTGAAATTCGTTGTTTCAAGAGACGCTTGTCACGCTATGGTTGATCGGTAATTTTGTAAGTCAAGGCTATTTGTTAATTTTATCAGTAGAATTGGTTTTTCTATTCAAAAGGGGGTGGCGACGCAACTTGTTACCCGACTACCTGCCATTGCTTTCTAATTGCCCTTTTTCGTGTGGAATGATATTATTTTTAAAATAAAAACGGATATTTTCATGAATTTCCAAGTAAAAAAAGGACAGACTAAAGCCAGATTCCTATGGATGTTGAACAAAATCATAGTAACACATTAACAGTCCACTTAAAACAGTCAAAATGAAATATACCTCAGATTGAGCAGCTAAGCTCTCATGAACATGTTCTGCTCTAGCATTCACATACCTCCATTGCATCAAACTATTCTGCATCAACCGCAACCGATGAACATTCTCCATATTATTCGTACCACCATCCGAACCCAAAGGAGACTGCAACTTGGAACCCCCTTTCTTCCCCTTGATCAAATCCAAACCAATATGCAAAAGATTCTTCTTACCCTTAGCCGAAGAAGTAGGCGGCTTCGAGCTAGAAAACAACGGCGATCCCAGGGATCGCGATGGGGACGACCCCCACTCCATTTCCAACGAAGTTTTCGACAACGAATCCCCCCTTTTCATTGTCCTCTTAACCTTAGAACCCTTGGGAGAATTATGCATGGATATTGATGGGCTAATGCACCTTGGAACATCAACTGCAAGTTTTCTAGAACTCAATGTAGGCGCCATATACGACGCTAGAGACTTTCTTCCAGTTGTATACGGAGAATTAACATCACTAGCTTCCGAATTCGCTTCTGAATTCACTTCCGAATTATCCGATAATGAATCTGATCTTCGACGAAGAGCGTTTTCGTCTACGGATAACCTTCCAGGAAGTATACTTTGATCCAGGTCAAAGATGTTTGATGAATTCTTCGATGACATGGACGGTCTACCGGGAAATAAAAATTTCCCGGTAAACCGCATCGACCGGTTACCAAAAACCGGAGTGTTATGCTCCTTTAAGCTGTTTCTAGTGTTCTTTATTTTCTCCGAATGCCTGAACTCCGTACAGCTCTTTTGTTTACTAAGAACCGGCGTGTTTTCGGATCTTTTGAGGTCATTTTTGGAAGCGGAAGAAGGCCAAAGTCCGCGGATGAAACCTGTGTGTTTATGTTTTTGTTTTGGTTTTGGGTTGTGGTGGTTAGGAGAAGTTACAGGGTGGTTGTTGTGGTTGAACCCTAGTGGTGGTGAGGGTGGTGCTACGGTGGTAGAAAGGTAGCGAGAGCTTACTTCTCTAGACTTTTGCCGGCGAGTTTGATCGGAGATCATGGTGGTGAGAGTGTGAATATTTTGTTAGTTTGAGGAAAAATGACAATATATGTTTTAGTTTTTACTGTGAGAAAGTTGAGAAGAAAAACAAAGTAACAAACGTTCCGCTTAAGAAGTGCCGGCTAAACGGATATTACGCCGGCGGGTGGTAAATTTACTAGATTGTCCTTGTTGCTGATGCATGTTTGTTTTAGTGTGAGGGGTAGTATTGGAATTTTTGGTTTGTTTGAATGTGACACGTATATATAATGCTACTAACGTCTTATTATTACTTGAAGGGTAGGTAACTCTCAAAAAAGGTTTAAGTTGGAACAAAATTGTTATTTTCAAATTCAAATTTACGAATTTTGTTGTGTTTATCCGAATTATTATACTCAACAGAGCGGCATTTAAAGTATAGTTTGAAATGAATGAATTTTTCCTTAAACATACATATATGAAAAAGGTAATTGGATTCGAATGGTTTACTTAAAGCCTTGGTATAATGGTCACCTAGAAAGTGTTGGCATGTCTGCTCATGCATACATCGTTTTTTGTTTCTTTGTGTGATGGAATTGGAGTGAAGCTTTCAAGGTTCTAAAAGGGTGACAAGCATAAATCAGTGGAGGATATCATATGAGCTAACTATTAATGCTTTGATGCTAACTATGTATATGTTGGAAAAGCTAGTCATAACTTTAGACGGTAATATGATTGTATTTATATATGAGTTATATATTTAATACTTTACACGGTTGTATTTTTCTTGCTGAGAGCTTTGTAATGAGCTATAATGTATCCCAAATGAAGTTAAGATAAATGAGAAATCTATAGTCAAAGTAGGGACTTTGATATGTATCTTTAAAGTAGGAAATATACAATTTGTCTCACGAGTGGGACCGTGGGTGTTATGATAAAATGAAGAAGAAGAAGAAGACACTTAGAGAGAAAACTTGTTCATTTCATCGATAACCAACAATCAACCTCTCTAACAGTATTTAACTAACTTTTGTTACAAGTTCTCTTAACAACTAACCCCTACACTATTCCATTTTGACATTATTAGTCCCTGCACTACAAACAAGTATTACAAGTATGAAAAATGACTAACAAGCCCCTGAACTATTTATTCATAACAATGCTCCCTCCATATAGCATTCTTGACCTCAAGAATCAGATAGAAAAAGTAGGAAACTTGATCATAAACTCATCAGCATTCATCCACGTAGCATCATGCAAAGGAAGATTTTCCCATTGAACCAAAAATTTCACCACTGGCTTATTTCCTTGTCTAGCCAGTTTCCTATCTAGGATTTGTAAAGGCTGCAACCCATCATTAGAACCAGTAGGCAATTGTTGGACTACATCAGGAGGTCCATAAGCCCGTTTTAACAAGGACACGTGGAAAGTATGGTGTATCTGTGAATTGGCTGGCAAATCCAATTTATAAGCAGCTGGACCTATCTTGTCCAAATAAGAAATGGACCAAAGTATTTTGGAGAAAGCTTTGAATACTTATGAGTTCTCAAAGTAGTCTGAACATAAGGATGTAACTTCAAAAATACCCAAGATCCGACTTCAAAAGATCGTTCACTTCTGTGATTATCAGCAAACTGTTTCATCCTATTCCTAGCCCTGTTCAATGACTGCTTTAATGTAGTTATCATGACTTCCCTGGTTTGAAACAATTGCTCCACTGCAGCCACATTAGTGTCTAAAGGAATATGAGGAAGGTGAATAGGAGGATCAACTCCAAACAAAGCTTTATAGGGAGACATTTGAATAGAAGAGTGCCAAGTAGAGTTATACCACCACTGAGCCAATGACAACCATTTGACCCAAGAATTAGGTTCACTCATCACCATACATCTGAGATAAGTCTCCAAACACCTGTTCAAAACCTCTGTTTGCCCATCCGATTGCGGATGATATGCCGTCGACAATGCTTGAGTGATTCCTTGCATTCTAAGAATTTTTTTCCAAAAATTACTCAGGAATAAAACATCTCTATCAGATACAATGGTTAATGGACAACCATGTATCTTAAAGACATTATCAAGCACTGCCTGAGCCACTGTTGTAGCAGTATAAGAATGCTTCAATGGTAAAAAATGACCATATTTCGTAAACCTGTCCACAATCACTAAAATAGTATCATACCCTTTTGAAATAGGTAGCCCACAAATGAAATCCATAGAGATATCTGTAAAGATAGCTGTAGGAATGGGAAGAGGATTCAATAACCCCGGAGCTGCTACCATCTCATATTTTGCTCTTAGACAAGTATCACACTTTTTGACAAACTGCTTAATGTCTTTTGAAGCCCCCTTCCAATAAAACATATCCTTAAATCTCTGTGAAGTGGAGTGTATTCCAGAATGGCCACCTTGAGCAGATGCATGACAAAGTGATAAAACCTCTTGTCGTAATGACTCATCTTTAGGGACCCACAGCTTATGTTTTCTTCTTAACACGTTCCCATCCCAAGTCATGTGTCTTAACACCTCTCCCTGTATTAACTTCTGAATAATTTCCTGTGCCACCTCATCACTAGTCAAACTATTTTTTTATTTTTCCAATAATAAAGGCTCATAAGATGACACAGCCATTTGAAATAAGGTTGTTCCATGAATTCTTGATAGTGCATCAGCTGCATTATTCTCAGTTCCCTTCTTATAAACAATCTCGTAGTCATATCCCATCAATTTGCTCAACCATGTATGCTGCAAAGGGGTGGTGATTTTTTGCTCCAAAAGATGTTTTAAACTCTTCTAGTCAGTTCTGATTACAAAGTGCTTAAGAATCAAGTACTGATGCCAGTGTTTAACAGCCATCAATATAGTGTCACACCCCAACCGATGGCGGAAACATCGGGATGAGACGAAGTGTGTATAGATTGCTAGAGACGTCATAACACTATGTGACAATATTTAATTAAATTCTAATTTCATTTCAAAACTAAATGTCATACAAAATTTAAAATGAAATAACAACATTGTTTCAACAAGTAACATAACAACAAAAGATAGATAAATTTAGGTGTGTATCTAGCCACCCTAACTTGTTTCATCAATCATCCATACTTCAATAATCAACCTGCAACATGTATTAAAATAGAGTTTCAATGCAAAGGCAAAGAGCGAGTATACAAGTTTGTGTACATAGCATAATAGAATAAAAACTCATATCCAACATGAACATAATAAAATAGTTTCAGCCATGCTAGTTTACGCAGTCCAAGTGATAGCCCAAGTTTCCAATGCGTTAAAGTACCTAACCCAAAGTTTCACGGGAGGTTAATATGTCTCCTCCTAACAATACCCCTCGACTACAAATGGGGGAGGTGCATTACCCCTATAGCGCTACCATTGTTAAGGCGGAACTACACACAAGGATTAAACGTTCACATAGCACAAAATAGTCTCAAGTATCACAAGTTTCATGTTTCATGTTTAGAAGGATAGAGCATGTTTCAAATAAGTTTCAAGTGTCACGTGCGTTTAATATAGAATACATGTTGCACCCAAAGTGTTTAAAAGTAAAAATGGGTTCGAGTATACTCACGGTTTACAAGTCTTGACTTGAAGTTCCGAGAGTAAGTTTGGTGGATGATTTAGCTTGGAGCACCTAGTCCTTCTACACGAGGAAACGTAGGTGTGTGAGTTTGGCGTTTACGGAAGATTAAGAATATGGAAATAACTTAGTATAACGAAAGTATATGTGTATGTAAAAATAATCATCTTTTAGACTTTATAACCATCATATGACACTAGGTAACCAATATGGTTATTTAATGTTTTTCATGGGTAGTGAACCCATTAGAATCATATTAAGGTTTAGGTCTTGGATGATATTCTACTTCTTTAACATGTAAACACAAGTTTAACATCAAAGGTTCGAATGAGTATATGCTTATACTTAGGCTAAATATTACATATTATTTAGGTCCAATATTTCAAGTAGGAGGTAGAAGATTAAATCTCCATTTAGGCACCTCTTAGTTACAAGGATGTCATGTATGGGGTAGGAAGACTAAGCTTCCATTTAGGCACCCCTTTGAAGTTCACCACTTCTCTTGATGTAAAGACAACCAAGGAGGGTCACGAACTAAGGTTTATACGAGTATGTAAGATAAGCTAACTAATAGAAATCATCAAATCATGTGAGGATTGTATGTTTGGACAACCCAAGTTGTTCCATAATCACTCATGTATCAAAGTCTAAGTTTGACATGACTTGTGGGTTAAAACCCTAATCAAAACACCAAGTTTATGAGGTTTAATCCTCTGAGTTTAAGTGTCTCAACCATGTTTTTAAGCTTACCCAACCATAAGAGAGGTTGTAAGCATTAGGACATTGGTGTGAGATGTGTTAGACACAAGTTGGATAAGAAATAACAAGTTGTTGAATAATAATAAACAAAACAGAAAGTTTTAGTCCATTTTAGGGCAAATCCAAGCATGATTTTTCCAAGGAAAAACCAAGGATTCAAACCCAAGGACATAACAAAGCAATAGGAAGAAGAACCAAGTGATTTGGTTGAGAAATGAGCAAGTTACACTCACTTTTGTAAGTCTTCACGAATCTGTCCAAAACTCAGATTCTCAGCTGATTAGAGAGTAGTTTAGTGAAGATTTAGGAGTTGTGAAAGTGTCAAATGGGTTGGAGAAGGTGGGTATTTATAATGGAAGAGTTAGAAGGTGATTGGAGGTGATTAGAGGTGGATTAAAGGTGATTGGGTGAGTTTGGAGAATTGGATTTCGTGCAACCAGCTCAAGAAACACACATTCTGCCGAAACAGGGGCGTAGCGTGACGCGAGGGGGGCTAGGCGTCACGCGGCGCCCTAGTTCCAACAAGTTTGGTTTTGTTGCATTTTGGCCCCTGAAGTTTATGTTTGATTCTTTTAGATGCATTTTTGATAGTTTAGGGACTTGTTTTGATATAAAAGCATAGTATAAGGTGTAGTTAAGCATGATGATCATAACCAAAGTATGTTTAAGCGTATAAATGTCATAACCAAGTATCGTTCTCGTTCAAAACACGTTCAATGCATAAGTTTAGATTAATTACAAGTTTCGCATATAGTTTCCAAGAATAACGATTAAACATCGATTGATTCACCAAATCGAACATACGAGCATACATAGAATGCGTATAACATGAACGTAACAAAATACAAGCTTCATTAATGATCCAAGTCTCGGTTTGACAATGATTACAAAGAAATGAACGATTACAAGAACACAAAGTTTCCAAAAATAGAAATACGAACAAAACTTTCTATAAATGGAAAGTACCAAAGAGCAGGGCGTTACAGTCTCCCCTCCTTTAGGAAATTTCGTCCCGAAATTTAGGAAGACGGAAGGTTTGAAAAAGTTTTGGCAATAAGATGATTATTAAGAAATGAGACCTTGAAAATTTGAATCGTTTTGAAAAGTAGGAATTTTTTTGGAGAACGACAAGGCCTAGTACTTTGAATAAAGTGATAATGGTCTACTAAGTACGTCTATATAAGAAATAAGAATAGGACGGCGGTTTAACAGACTTGATTGTCAACGAGGTTCATATAAAGGACAAAAAAATAATGAAGAATACTAGAAGTATAGAAGTGGACGATTGATTCTAAATAAACGAATGCATGTATAAGAATGATATAAGTATTAGATAGATGAAAGTAGCGTGTTAAAGATGAAGTCTCATCAAGGATAATCGAATATAATGCGTTTGTGAGTTGTCTAAGGTTATAACAAGTCTAAATGGTCTGTAAAACACTGAATTTCTCATAGCACGTTCTATGAAATTTTGGTAACATGACGAAAACACTTATTTATAGGAAGTACCAGCGGCGTATCCACCATGTTTTGACCACGTTGCATCTGTTTCATATTTCGTGCAATGTTACGTTCTGTGCCTTACCATACACAGTAGTACACTCTATGGTTCTCATACGGCCATTACTATAATCCCGTGTGCACCCGCGATTATACCAACCGTCGCATGATCCGAATATCTTGTACTAGTTGCGTATGAATCAAGGTATGCATAAATTTTGAAAATAAGATTGCGAGTGTATAAAAATATAGCATATAAGTATGTTTGTGTTCCAAATAGTATAAGACCAACGTAAGCGATTCCCTCTGGTTTCGCTCGCGTATAAGTGCGAAAGTATAACTTTTAGGTATGAATAAATCACGAGCATAGTATAAGTTTAAATATGAGTACGGACGTGAGCATAAACACCAAAACGTATGACGAGAGTATGAGCACAAGCACAACATGTGTAAAAAGCGGGTATAAGTGTGAGTAAAAAAATGAGTGAACGAGAGCCCAAATATAAATCGTATAAATGAGAGTACATATATGAGTACAAGTATAACATAAATTGTATAAATGCAAGTATCACTATGAATATAAGTGTAATCGTAATTAATTTAGTATGAATAAAATATATATGAGAGTGAATATAGGTTTAAGCATAGTTGTACATATATAGGATGTATGAGTGTAAACATGAATATGGATATTAGTGTAGACGTAATTGTATAAATGTGAGTGTAAGTTTAATTAGGTGAATACGAATTTAAATCTGAATATATGTGTAACGTATGAGCATAACGTAAAATGTATGAATATGAATATTAGTGTAGGAGGTAATGATTTTGTATACGGTATTAATCAGAATACATGAATTAGGTACGTAAAGGTCAAGACGTTTCGAGGATAAAAGAAAACAAAAATGAATAGCATATATGAAATTGTCGTGAGATATAAACTAAAAACACGTAGGGTGATATGCATGCATAGCTGTTTGAGCAAAGCGTGAAGTTTAATTAAAATCAAAATAGATTGAGTTGACATGAAATATAGAATCTAGTTCATAAATGTAAAGAGAGTATAAAATATCTATTGGTTATGTGTGTTATACTTTGTGAAAGAAAGGAAATGCTACTCTTGTTTTAAAAAAAAATTTCGTTTGTTGAAGGTGGTTGGTTCTTATGAAGTTTCTGTGCCCACGCATTTTAAATTAAATTGACGTATTGAATAATGGTTGAAAAGGTTCTAGAAGTAAATAAGTTTGCATTGTTTTAAAATGATCTTGCATTAAAGAAGAAATTCGAAGTTTAGAGATTTTCGTGACCACGTTGATTCTTATGAAAAGGATTTTGGTATACGATCTTAGTGATTGTTGAAAAAAAACGTTTTTTAATAAAACATTTTACTGATTTTGAAAGGAATTTTAGTAAATGATCGAACAAAATTGGTAGTATTTCATAGGTGTGCGTGAAAAGAAAAAATTAGTTTGGTTCCTAATTGAAAATAGAAATCTCCTGTTTAAGGACATAAGATGAGCCCTTTTTAATAGTTACGTTGAATACAAAATTTCGTGGGCAATGGATTTATTAAACCAACTAGGTTGATAAGTAGCATTTCGTAAATTTTGAAAATCGAGAAATAAGCGTTTATGGTAAAGGTTAAGAGTTTCGTGTGTGTGAGCTATATAAAAAAAATAGATTGTAGAATAAGGAATTCGTTCATATAAACAATGCTTGTTGAAATAAATAGAGATTTGGCTAATGATAAACGATTTAGATATAAACGTGATCATGTTTACGTAATATAGTCTATTAAGGAAAATATTGGTAACGATCACCTAGGTAAGGGAATCACCCCTAATTCGTTGGCGAGGTCGTTGTAAGATGAGAAAAGAAACGGAGTTAGTTGTCAAGGTAAGGAAATCACTCCCATCTTGATGATATGTCTCCATTTATTGTTACGAGGGGTATAAATAAAATTATGTGAAATCATGTATGTGAATAATGTATAAATGTATGATAAAGTACTTGTACGATATACGCGTAAATGTGAAATTTCAAAAATAATTCGAATTAGAAAAGAGGGAATAGGTGAGACTTGGCCATAATGTTTGTTTAAGAAAATGAAATTAATCACATAGCATCAAGGGTCACATAGCATAAAAGGTTCACTTGATTCACATGGCATAAAATGTCATATAACATAAAAGGTTCAATTTGATTTACATAGCATAAAATGTCATATAGCATAGAAGGTTCAACTCGAGTTGTATAACATAAAAGATTACGACGTCTCACATAGTATAATCATGGGTTTCACATAGCATAACATGGGTAAGGAAAGCATTGTAAATTTAGTTTGTTCACGAGAGGGATTATTGTTGTTTGTGATTGCGATAACGTGCGAAATGATTAAAACGACATTTGGAAAGGAATGAACGTTCAAGTATAAAATCACATGTAAATTGAGATACATAAAAGAGAGGCTCAATAAAACATTGGATTGTTTCGGGTAGAGAAACGTCGACTATTCCAAAGTGGGTCGAAAGTTCTTTCGAATTAGAGATATTGTGCTTTGGCCTATAAGTAAGATACTCTCGTCGAGAAGCGATTAACGGTATCTTACCCTTTCGGTTACTACACATCTCTAAATGATTGAAACATTCGGGACTTTGGCGAGAATAAAAATCAAGGAATGGGACTTAATCGACGACATGCGGGTTTCACCCCTAACTTGACGATTTCGTACCCTAAATGTGGTTGGTACTTGTCGATCAAAATAAAATTTTGACACTTTGACGAAGGTCCACTAGAGTTGAAATGGAAATTACCATTAAGTTGTGGATGTCACTCCTAGCTTAATGGTGGAATTTCGTGCAAAATAGATTAAAGGTAGAATGAGAGTCGTTTACCAAATTGTGGGTTTCACGCCTATTTTGGTAAATTCTTCTCGTTGGTGTTACAAGAGTATAAAAATAGCATAAGTGTATTCGTGTTAGCCTTAGGAAAGGCATATAATTTTAATAGAAAGTATAGCTAGGAAGCATGCATGGTAGAGCACAAAAGTTTTAAACAACAAATAAGAGGCAAAATTCCTAGAACTATAGATTAGGGCAAAAGCATGGCAATTTTCCTAATTCCTTATAGTTATGGCTCTGATACCAATCTGTCACACCCCAACCGATGGCGGAAACATCGGGATGAGACGAAGTGTGTATAGATTGCTAGAGACGTCATAACACTATGTGACAATATTTAATTAAATTCTAATTTCATTTCAAAACTAAATGTCATACAAAATTTAAAATGAAATAACAACATTGTTTCAACAAGTAACATAACAACAAAAGATAGATAAATTTAGGTGTGTATCTAGCCACCCTAACTTGTTTCATCAATCATCCATACTTCAATAATCAACCTGCAACATGTATTAAAATAGAGTTTCAATGCAAAGGCAAAGAGCGAGTATACAAGTTTGTGTACATAGCATAATAGAATAAAAACTCATATCCAACATGAACATAATAAAATAGTTTCAGCCATGCTAGTTTACGCAGTCCAAGTGATAGCCCAAGTTTCCAATGCGTTAAAGTACCTAACCCAAAGTTTCACGGGAGGTTAATATGTCTCCTCCTAACAATACCCCTCGACTACAAATGGGGGAGGTGCATTACCCCTATAGAGCTACCATTGTTAAGGCGGAACTACACACAAGGATTAAACGTTCACATAGCACAAAATAGTCTCAAGTATCACAAGTTTCATGTTTCATGTTTAGAAGGATAGAGCATGTTTCAAATAAGTTTCAAGTGTCACGTGCGTTTAATATAGAATAAATGTTGCACCCAAAGTGTTTAAAAGTAAAAATGGGTTCGAGTATACTCACGGTTTACAAGTCTTGACTTGAAGTTCAGAGAGTAAGTTTGGTGGATGATTTAGCTTGGAGCACTTAGTCCTTCTACACGAGGAAACGTAGGTGTGTGAGTTTGGCGTTTACGGAAGATTAAGAATATGGAAATAACTTAGTATAACGAAAGTATATGTGTATGTAAAAATAATCATCTTTTAGACTTTATAACCATCATATGACACTAGGTAACCAATATGGTTATTTAATGTTTTTCATGGGTAGTGAACCCATTAGAATCATATTAAGGTTTAGGTCTTGGATGATATTCTACTTCTTTAACATGTAAAAACAAGTTTAACATCAAAGGTTCGAATGAGTATATGCTTATACTTAGGCTAAATATTACATATTATTTAGGTCCAATATTTCAAGTAGGAGGTAGAAGATTAAATCTCCATTTAGGCACCTCTTAGTTACAAGGATGTTGATGTGAGTAAAATGCAACATATAAATTACATCAAATGAGGCATAAAACTAACCCTTTTTAAGTACTAATGTTGGAAAAAGTGTGCTTTTGTCTTCCTTTTGTATTTTCAGGGTTAAAAGAGCTTAAATGAACAAAAGAAGCAAAAATGCAGCTAAATACAACATAAATACAAAGAAAAGGAAGAAACGTGGCATGCCCGACTCCTCGACAGCATCTCCCAAAGCAAAAACAAGAAGAAAGCTGAGCATGGGGCTGTGTCCAGCTGAGCATGGGGTTGTGCCCAGCTGAACACGGGGCTGTGTCCAGCGGACACGGGGCGTGTCCAGCTCAACACGGGGCCGTGCTCAGCGAACACGGGGCAGTGTCAAGGATGGTCAGCCCTGGCAGAAAAGACAAAGTGGTAGAAGCTTCTATTGCCCACCACGGGGCCGTGCCCAGCGGACACGGGGGCGTGGTCAGAGTGTTGCAGGTGCATTAATTGTAATTGCGAATTACAATTAATGAAGAGAGAGAGTGTCAGACGGGCACGGGGGCGTGTCCAGCGGACACGGGGCCGTGCCCAGGCTTCTGTTCAGCCTATAAATAGGAGTGCTTGGATTCATTTCAACTCATCCCTTGGCACACCACCTCTCTCACACTTCATCCACCACCCATCACCACCATAACACCATCATCCACCACCATCATCCATTGTCCATCATAGAGTGTGTGAGTCGTCTCGGGATCCAAGATTGATCGTAAGAGTTCTTGACAATCAAGGCCATGTTTGCCTAAGTCTCTTACATCACTTGGTGAAGACAAGTGTTTAGTATAATACTTTTTATTTTTAATCTTTTGCACTTTTTATTTGGTTTTGTATTAATGACTTTAATAACTAGTTACTTATGTTGAAGGTGATCTTTCCTTATCGTTTGTCCGTGGTGTCTTGGCATTATTTTACTGTCTATATAAAATAAAAGATTTTCACCATTCATATCTCCACGGTCTATATGGAGGTATGTTGGCTACCTGGTCGGGGGTTAAGGGAACGGTTTGGTAAAGGTCTTGCCCTTGTTCAGCGTTTAGAGGTCCTGCTTGGGACCTGGGTCAAATTTAGTAGGATCTCCTTCAATGCCCATAGGTATTGGATGGCGGGGACCCAAACTCTTTGACCCCCTCATAAGCTAACTACTATTAATACTATAACCCGGCTATTTAGGACTGTATCCCTGCTGACTCAGACTACTTAGCCGAGGGTAACGTCACCGCCGAAAGCGGGGCCTACCATAATTTGCATTAATAACTTAATTCATTATCTTTCAATAATCCGACCCTTTAGGATTGTATCCTTGCTGACTCAAACTACTGGGTTGAGGGTAACGTCGCCTTCGAAAAAGGGGCCTACTACAATAACTAAGATAATCTCTTAAACAAGTGCAAAAGTGCGAAAATAATCAAAGGTTATACTAATACACGTGTCGGATCCAAGTGATTCATCTTGTCTATCTGTTTTTATTTTATTTTTATTTTTCAGCATTTAGTTAGTTTTTATTTTTCTTAGTTTAAAACATTTTTCTAACTTTTTGATTTGATTAGACGTTGAGGATAAACCGGTATTAAAAGCTCTTGTGTCCTTGGACGACCTCGGTATCTTACCAACACTATACTACGTTCACGATGGGTGCACTTGCCCATATGTGTGCTTAGTGTTAGTAAATATCGTGTTTTATAAATTTAAAACTTGGCTAAAAGTGTAAAAAGGGCTTAAATAAACATCTAAAAACATATATACACTAACACGCATCAAGTTTTTGGCGCCGTTGCCGGGGACACAAGGATTTTAAGAAAGCTTAAAATCGACGGCCTAATCAGTTTTTCAAAACCTTTTCAAAACGCGCGCATTTTTTTTCTGCATTTTAGTTTAGTTTTGCATTTACAGTAGCTTGAACACGGGGCCGTGCTCGCTGAACACGCCCCCGTGCTGCATATTTTAGAGTAGATACCCAGATACAGAGTCTGACCACGGGGCCGTGCTCGCTGAACACGCCCCCGTGCTCAACGTGACCAGTAGATTTAATTAAAACGCCCAGATACAGACCCTGAACACGGGGCCGTGTTCACCCAACACGGGGCCGTGTCCAGCTTCTGTTTCCGTCTTATTTTTGTTTTCTGGTCCCGAGACTCAGTTGTGATCTGTTGAGTGATTCTTATGGATCAATACTCAAGAGGTTACAACTACACCTATGATGAGGATGATTATAGAGGTAATTATTGCACTAGTTGTCGCAACGCACGCTCGGTTCAATATAATACTTCATATCAACCATCCAATTCATACAACCATTATGAGGAGCCCAGGTACGAGCCATCAACTTCATACACATCCTATGAAGACCAAAGGTATGAACCTCCTCCCTCATACTCATATTTTGACGAACCAAGGTATGAGCCTTCATACTCATACTTTGAAGACTCAAGATATGAGCCACCACCTTCATATTCCTATTATGAGGAACCATGGCGTGAACAACCCACCTCATATGAGTACTATGAAGAACAAAGTTTCGACCCTTATCCATCATATAGTTATCATGAAGAACAATGGTGTGAGCCATCTACTTCATATGGGTACTATGAGGAACCAAGGATCGAACAACCGGATTCAAGCTTTGAGGATCCCGATCCTTACTCTATCACCGACATAGCCGATAGGATAATAGAAAAACTCAAATTTATCGAAAGATGCATAAAAGAATCTCACGCAAGGGAAGAGGAGTCCCGCGCAAGAGAAGAATTAAAAAAGGAAGAAACGATAATTGAGGAGTTAAAAATGGAAGAACAAATAAGTGAAAAACCGACACATGAGTTAAACAACGAAAGGGGCGAAGTCGATAACGTTAAATTACAAGAAGAGTCTAATTTTAAAGAAATTAATCTCTTGTCACCTTCTTTCGAAAATCATTGTTTAGTACCAAATCATGCTAAGTTTTTAAAAGAGCTAAACACTAATACAAAAATAGAAGAAATGGTAAGTGTTAAGTTAACTAATGATCAAACCTCGCTAATAAAAGAAGATCCTTTTGAAATTAACATTACACCGGTTCCATGTTTCTTTCAAAATTCATTTATTAGTAATATCACGATTGATAAAGATCTTTGTGTTAACATAATGCCTAACTACATTTTTGAAAAGATAAGTATTAGTGATTTTGCTCCACTTCAAATACCCATTTTTCTATCCAATCGGAGAATAATAAAATCAATCGGTGTAGTTGAGGATATCTTGGTTCAAACAAATCAAATGGTAATCCCAACCGACTTTGTCATCCTTGATGACGCTCCTCTAGTGTTGGGACGACCTTTTGTAAAAACTCACGAAGCTTTGAAAAACCGGAAGTACAACAATCTACCTCTTCAATTAGGGGCATTCAAAAGGAGCATAGATCTTGAGCGCTCAATGAAATATCCTTTTGGCAATGACGACCCCCTAATTGAAGATGAGCCAGAGCCACCTGATAAGGAGGGTCTAGCCAAGGACCCTTATAAACGTGGCGCACCACGGAGGCATTCCGCGGAACTATCCGTAGTTTAGTTTAGATTAACCTTTATGTTTTCTAGTTTAGTTTTTAATTTCCAGGAATAAAACACACTCGGGATGGTAAAGGATACTAAGGGAAGCTTGAACCAACACCCCATGCGCAAAAACAGAGCCTCTCGACAATTTTTCTTCATTACTGCAAGTTCAGCACGGGGTCGTGCTCACCCAACACGCCCCCGTGCCCAAAAATCTGCAGAAATGCCCAGTTCAGGTACCTGGACACGGGGCCGTGCTCACTGAACACGCCCCCGTGCCCAGCCTTCTGTTTACTTTTAGTACTGGCAGTCTGGACACAGGGCCGTGCTCAGCCAACACCACCCCGTGTTCAGCTACCCAGTACCATAAAATCTTGTTTTTAACCCACTTTTACACATTTTAATCAACCGGAAAACTTATTTTTTGGAACACATTGAGGACAATGTGTAATTTAAGTGTGGGGGGATGCTAAAACCTTGAATTTTGCAAGTCCTAATTACAAGCCTTACACAAAACTCTATTGGAACCACTAATCACCCCAAATTTTTTCAAAAACTTTTCATTTTTTTTTACTTGTCTTGGTTTAATTTGGGAATTTCAAAATTCTAAAAAAGGTTATATTTTTACAAATTTACAACCGATAACGTCGTGATAAAAAGAACCAACATAAGAAAATTATGAAACGGCATGACAAGCTTAGTTAAAATTTGATTATATATACTGGATCACATAAAAAAAAACCCATTCCCACAAAAGTGAGTTTTGAGCCTTTATTGAGCATACAAATACACATCTTTAGATTAAATGCTCATTTTTCGTTTCTTGTGTGAATAGCCGCTTGGTTTCTTACAACTCTAGAACTTGCCACGACGATACATTCCCGGTCCTTACCAACTTAAACCCGAGTAAGTAAGTGATGGAGGCATTAGGACTAACCATTTTTCTTTCAACACCATTATTATTATTATTATTTTTTTTTTTACCACCTACCCAAAATTCCCTTAGTTAACCCCTTTGAGCCTAAACCTTTTCGTTTCTTTCCCCAAAACAAACACCCTTTACCCACCAAAACCTTTTTCATTTTAAACCCTTTATTTTAGTAACAAAGCTCGGTTTTCCTATGTAAAAAAGAAAAAAGAAAAAAAAGAAGAAGAAAAAAAAATGAAGTTAGCAATAAACAAACAAGCTCATCAAAAGAAACCTTGTTTGAAAAATGCTTCATTAGAAAAAAAAAAGAAGAAAAAAAAAGTGTTTTACGAAAACCGACGCTTTTTACGCTTTTCGCCCTTTTACTAACCACTAACCCAACCACCCACCTTTAGCCCAAGCCTAACCCTTCACCCAAAAAGTCCTCTTGATATTTACAAAGGTATAAAGTTAAAAAGGAGGAGGATTGATTGCTTGGCAAGCTTATGGTAGGAATAAGTTCCATGCCGCTCTCGAGTGATTCACTAAAAAGACACCTTTGGCCGAGTGTTGAGTGATCCCCCGTGAGATATGTGAACTTGTATATAAATGAAATTTTAAAAAAGGCATGTTATGCCCAAATAAGTAATTTCTCTTATGAAACGTTCTAAATAAATCATAACGAATAGGATTGTAAATAGTATAAAAATAAAACCCAATAAAGATCTTGGATTCCCGACACTCAAGACAAGCCCAAAACTTTCTCTTCTACCCATTCCATTTGGGAGTGTAAGCCACATATTAAAGAGTTTTGCTTGAGGACAAGCAAAGATTCAAGTGTGGGGGTATTTGATGTGAGTAAAATGCAACATATAAATTACATCAAATGAGGCATAAAACTAACCCTTTTTAAGTACTAATGTTGGAAAAAGTGTGCTTTTGTCTTCCTTTTGTATTTTCAGGGTTAAAAGAGCTTAAATGAACAAAAGAAGCAAAAATGCAGCTAAATACAACATAAATACAAAGAAAAGGAAGAAACGTGGCATGCCCGACTCCTCGACAGCATCTCCCAAAGCAAAAACAAGAAGAAAGCTGAGCATGGGGCTGTGTCCAGCTGAGCATGGGGTTGTGCCCAGCTGAACACGGGGCTGTGTCCAGCGGACACGGGGCGTGTCCAGCTCAACACGGGGCCGTGCTCAGCGAACACGGGGCAGTGTCCAGGATGGTCAGCCCTGGCAGAAAAGACAAAGTGGTAGAAGCTTCTATTGCCCACCACGGGGCCGTGCCCAGCGGACACGGGGGCGTGGTCAGAGTGTTGCAGGTGCATTAATTGTAATTGCGAATTACAATTAATGAAGAGAGAGAGTGTCAGACGGGCACGGGGGCGTGTCCAGCGGACACGGGGCCGTGCCCAGGCTTCTGTTCAGCCTATAAATAGGAGTGCTTGGCTTCATTTCAACTCATCCCTTGGCACACCACCTCTCTCACACTTCATCCACCACCCATCACCACCATAACACCATCATCCACCACCATCATCCATTGTCCATCATAGAGTGTGTGAGTCGTCTCGGGATCCAAGATTGATCGTAAGAGTTCTTGACAATCAAGGCCATGTTTGCCTAAGTCTCTTACATCACTTGGTGAAGACAAGTGTTTAGTATAATACTTTTTATTTTTAATCTTTTGCACTTTTTATTTGGTTTTGTATTAATGACTTTAATAACTAGTTACTTATGTTGAAGGTGATCTTTCCTTATCGTTTGTCCGTGGTGTCTTGGCATTATTTTACTGTCTATATAAAATAAAAGATTTTCACCATTCATATCTCCACGGTCTATATGGAGGTATGTTGGCTACCTGGTCGGGGGTTAAGGGAACGGTTTGGTAAAGGTCTTGCCCTTGTTCAGCGTTTAGAGGTCCTGCTTGGGACCTGGGTCAAATTTAGTAGGATCTCCTTCAATGCCCATAGGTATTGGATGGCGGGGACCCAAACTCTTTGACCCCCTCATAAGCTAACTACTATTAATACTATAACCCGGCTATTTAGGACTGTATCCCTGCTGACTCAGACTACTTAGCCGAGGGTAACGTCACCGCCGAAAGCGGGGCCTACCATAATTTGCATTAATAACTTAATTCATTATCTTTCAATAATCCGACCCTTTAGGATTGTATCCTTGCTGACTCAAACTACTGGGTTGAGGGTAACGTCGCCTTCGAAAAAGGGGCCTACTACAATAACTAAGATAATCTCTTAAACAAGTGCAAAAGTGCGAAAATAATCAAAGGTTATACTAATACACGTGTCGGATCCAAGTGATTCATCTTGTCTATCTGTTTTTATTTTATTTTTATTTTTCAGCATTTAGTTAGTTTTTATTTTTCTTAGTTTAAAACATTTTTCTAACTTTTTGATTTGATTAGACGTTGAGGATAAACCGGTATTAAAAGCTCTTGTGTCCTTGGACGACCTCGGTATCTTACCAACACTATACTACGTTCACGATGGGTGCACTTGCCCATATGTGTGCTTAGTGTTAGTAAATATCGTGTTTTATAAATTTAAAACTTGGCTAAAAGTGTAAAAAGGGCTTAAATAAACATCTAAAAACATATATACACTAACACGCATCAATGTCATGTATGGGGTAGGAAGACTAAGCTTCCATTTAGGCACCCCTTTGAAGTTCACCACTTCTCTTGATGTAAAGACAACCAAGGAGGGTCACGAACTAAGGTTTATACGAGTATGTAAGATAAGCTAACTAATAGAAATCATCAAATCATGTGAGGATTGTATGTTTGGACAACCCAAGTTGTTCCATAATCACTCATGTATCAAAGTCTAAGTTTGACATGACTTGTGGGTTAAAACCCTAATCAAAACACCAAGTTTATGAGGTTTAATCCTCTGAGTTTAAGTGTCTCAACCATGTTTTTAAGCTTACCCAACCATAAGAGAGGTTGTAAGCATTAGGACATTGGTGTGAGATGTGTTAGACACAAGTTGGATAAGAAATAACAAGTTGTTGAATAATAATAAACAAAACAGAAAGTTTTAGTCCATTTTAGGGCAAATCCAAGCATGATTTTTTCCAAGGAAAAACCAAGGATTCAAACCCAAGGACATAACAAAGCAATAGGAAGAAGAACCAAGTGATTTGGTTGAGAAATGAGCAAGTTACACTCACTTTTGTAAGTCTTCACGAATCTGTCCAAAACTCAGATTCTCAGCTGATTAGAGAGTAGTTTAGTGAAGATTTAGGAGTTGTGAAAGTGTCAAATGGGTTGGAGAAGGTGGGTATTTATAATGGAAGAGTTAGAAGGTGATTGGAGGTGATTAGAGGTGGATTAAAGGTGATTGGGTGAGTTTGGAGAATTGGATTTCGTGCAACCAGCTCAAGAAACACACATTCTGCCGAAACAGGGGCGTAGCGTGACGCGAGGGGGGCTAGGCGTCACGCGGCGCCCTAGTTCCAACAAGTTTGGTTTTGTTGCATTTTGGCCCCTGAAGTTTATGTTTGATTCTTTTAGATGCATTTTTGATAGTTTAGGGACTTGTTTTGATATAAAAGCATAGTATAAGGTGTAGTTAAGCATGATGATCATAACCAAAGTATGTTTAAGCGTATAAATGTCATAACCAAGTATCGTTCTCGTTCAAAACACGTTCAATGCATAAGTTTAGATTAATTACAAGTTTCGCACATAGTTTCCAAGAATAACGATTAAACATCGATTGATTCACCAAATCGAACATACGAGCATACATAGAATGCGTATAACATGAACGTAACAAAATACAAGCTTCATTAATGATCCAAGTCTCGGTTTGACAATGATTACAAAGAAAGGAACGATTACAAGAACACAAAGTTTCCAAAAATAGAAATACGAACAAAACTTTCTATAAATGGAAAGTACCAAAGAGCAGGGCGTTACATATAGCCAATAACTCTTTCTCATAAACTGAAAGACTGCACTGCCTCACTGACAAAGCCTTACTAACAAAGGCCAAAGGATGCTGATCTTGCATTAAAACTGCCCCTAACCCTTTTGAAGATGCATCCGTTTCCACAATAAGCTCCTTAGACCAATCTGGTAATGCCAACACTAGGGCCTGCATTAAAGCTTGTTTAAGTTGTTCAAATGCATTCTGGGCTTGATCAGACCATTTGAAATCATCTTTTTGTAACAATGCAGTCAATGGTTTAGCAATTGACCCATAAGAAGAAATGAACCTTCTGTAATAGCCTGTCAGACCTAAAAAGCCTCTCAACTGTTTCACTGTGGTAGGTACAGGCCATTATTTAATCACCTCAATCTTAGATTGATCAGTAGCAACACCATTCTTAGATATAACATGCCCCAGGTATTCCACTTTACTTCTAGCGAAACTGCATTTAAACTTTTTGGCTAGCAATTGATTATTCCTGAATAATTGCAGCACTTCCCTTAAATCCTCCAAATGTTGATGTAAATTTCTACTATACACGAGAATGTCATCAAAGAAAATAAGGACTTTTTTCCTCAAAAGTTTCTGAAACACATAATTTATGAGACCTTGGAAAGTAGCAGGTGCATTAGTCAATCCGAATGGAAGCACTAAGAACTCAAACAACCCTTGGTGGGTTCTAAAAGCTGTTTTATGAATATGATCTTCATGCATTCTAATTTGATGGTAACCTGATCTCAGATCCAGCTTCGAAAACACCTCAGCCCCTCCTAATTCTTCTATTAATTCCTCAATCAATGGAATTGGAAACCTATTTTTGACTGTATTCTCATTGAGCTTTCTGTAATCCACACAAAACCTCCGAGATCCATCCTTCTTTTTAACTAAAACTACCGGAGAAGCAAATGAACTCACACTGTCTCTTATGATGCCCATATCTTTCATTTCATGTACCATTTTCTCTATTATATCCTTCTGCCCCATAGGATATCTATACGCCCTTTGATTAATTGTGACAGCCTCATCTATCAACTCAATCTTATGGTCACAAGGTCTAGGAGGTGGAATAGTAGCTGGGATATCAAACACATCCTCAAACTCTTGTAAAAGTGCTTCCACTAGCTTATCAGACTGCACTTCACTAACTTTAGCTTGATGCTGAAATGACCCATCCACACTATTTTGAACACTAAACAACTGAGCATTGAACACATCATGACCCCCAACCAATATCGAACTCAGTTTCTCCATAGAACATAGGGACATGGGCTGATTAGAAGTACCTTTCAGTTCAAACCTTTGATTACCCACTTTAAACTGCATAGTTAGATTTTTGAAATTCCACACAATGTCATCCAACGTTTGTAACCACTGAACACCCAACACCATATCATAACTATCTAAAGGAATCAACAGCACATCCGGTTTCAACCCAGCCACAAATAATCCAGCAGCATAACTCTCACACAATTGAACTCTGTTTAATAATGCATCAAAAGCCTCACAATAATCTTGTAAAGTACCTGTCTGTTGCAGATTCTTTAAATCTTCAATAGGGTTCTCAGATAACCTTGTAGAGAATAGGTTCAAAATGGATCTTGCGTAATCTTCCCACACTATATCTTTGGTAGCTCTATTTTGACTAGACATAAAACCCTGGTGCCATTGCAGTGCTGGCCCTTCAAGATTAACTACTGCAAAATGAGCTTTAAGATTTGCTGGTGTTTTGTCCATTGAAAAGAAATGATCACATTTGTATAGCCACCCTTCTACATCTTCACCATTAAACTTTGGGAAATCTAATCGTCCCAATCGAACCAATCTCTGATCGTTACCCCTATTGTTGTGTGCTATAAGCTTCTTCATTTCTCTCAATTGCGTACATACCTCCACCATCTGAACTTGTAGGTTCTTGACATGATTCGAATTTTCTTCCAACAACATTTGTTGTGTCTGAATTGACTGTGCGATATCTCTTGTTGATTTTTCTATGCGATCTAATTCTTGTTGACGAGTTGCCATTTTAGGTTTAAATTGATCGAATCGAAGATCAATTGATGAATTGAATTGAAATCGAAAATTTCTAGGGTTTTGAAACGAAACAAATGGAAATTGATCGAACTAATGATCAATTTCAACGAATTGAACAAAACGGTAATCTCTAGTGACGAATTGAATGTAGAATGCGATGAATTAGAGCCTGAATCAAGAGTGTTCCGAGAATCGAACAGCTCTGATACCACTGTTACGATAAAATGAAGAAGAAGAAGAAGAAGACAGTTAGAGAGAAAACTTGTTCATTTCATCGATAACCAACAATCAACCTCTCTAACAGTATTTAACTAACTTCTGTTACAAGTTCTCTTAACAACTAACCCCTACACTATTCCATTTTGACATTATTAGTCCCTGCACTACAAACAAGTATTACAAGTATGAAAAATGACTAACAAGCCCCTGAACTATTTATTCATAACAGTGGGTGAACAAAGCTATATGGAAGTAGTCTATATACACTTTGGTAAGTTTCCTTAACTTTTAGGTGTGTTTTATTAGAAATTGTACACGCTACACACGCCCAAGAGGTGGGTGCAAAGTGTTGTTTGAATGGGCCTGAAATCTTCGAAGTTATGCATGCATGCGGACACAAATGTAACACCAAAATCCTTGGGCTTGCCAAATTGTAGTTTTTCTAAACTACGTTTGCAAATTTGGATCACTGACGGACCACTGGAGTATCATTGTGCCACCACCGGAACCACCCAATCAAGTCCATCTTCACTGGGCAATAATGCCTATACACCAATTCAGGAGAAAAATCAATAAATTTGGGGAAAAAAAACTTTTATGGAAATCGAACCCAAGATCTAATGGTCCCTGAGCGTTATTTCATCCACAAGATATCACTAGGGGCCTCTAACTTCTATGATATTAGTGGTCTTAGTCTCTTAGGGGGTGGGGGTGGTCATCACTCATCACTCACAACACCCAATCAAGTTCCGTCATGTCATCAACCATTATTTCATTACTCACAACCTTTTTTAGTGGCAATGGTCATCACTCACCACCACACCCAACAATTTCCCCCAACCAACAATTACCCTCATAACATCAAAAGTGTCACGCGTTAAAAACATCACGGACTATGCAGCAACACGCGTGTTGGCTGATGGTGGCGGTGGTCTTGAATATTCTCCACGCGTGGAACTTGCTCCATCATGGAGAAAAAGTTAACCACCCCCAGTCCTCTTATGAGTTGGGCTTAGAGACCTAAGAGGTAAGAAACAGTGCACAGAGACCTCGGGTTAGAGAAACAAGACCAAGAGATCTAGGTCTCTTGTTGGTTGACGTACTCCTTTACTATCTCGGACTAACGAGTTCATCTCCAACAGTAAAACTAGTGTTCCGATACCCTAAAGGATAAATGCGTCGACTAAGTACAGACGCAGAATTTGTTTTAAGAGGACAATGTCTTAACATAAATCTGTAGCCAAATCTAACGCTTATTTTACATTGCTTGTAATTTGTTTTGTACATGGTCAAGAAACCAATTAGGAATATACGTCTTCCACTCTGTTTCTTTTTTACTATTAGATGAAAAGCATATTGGTTGTAAAATGAAAATAATAACAAAAAAGAGATTTAACGTCTCCATACAAGTAACATCAAAATGACCCATACAGTATACAAGAGTAAATGTTACACTAAACTAAATAACACAAACCTTAATATCAAACAAAACACCACCTCACGTGCACAAATCAGTGAAAATTACATCGTTCCAACATAGGATGACTATAATCAACATATTTCTCCCATAAAGGCTTGTACTTTTCCATTGCAATCTTCAACCAAGGTTTCGAGTTTCCATTAAAGTGTAACACAGCTCCCTTTTCAATCACATGCGGATCAACGTTCGTATATCCCAAACCGAGCACATGCCAGCTAGGATCTAACGGCTCAGTCAACCCATAAAACGTAAGAAGTCCAGGTGGCAGCGTCCCAAGCTTCCATAACGTCCGGTCGACGTTCTTTTCTTGCCAATAATGGTAAATCCCGGTAACATTCCTTTTTCTCCACTCAACCAGATCGAAAACATTCATCCCGAAAGCCCACCCGCAAGCATCGGGATCGAAATGCGATCGTATTAACGGGTGAGAATAATTTAAATACTTATGGTATCGATGAAACGTCTCCATACACGTTTCCACTGCACCGTTAACATTACCTTTTAAATCGATAGCAAAAAGACCCGATAAATCCTTTTGAACGACAACATCATCGTCAAGGAACACTAGCTTCTTCAGTGACGGAAATACTTCCGGAATGTAAAACCGTAAATGGTTCAACATCGATAGATACTTCGGGTTTCTAAACTTAATCGGAGTTTTCCCACCATCGTTACTTCCAGAAAAGTAATAACTCTGGGTTTCGGAATCTTGTAACTGTTTAAGAACCGGGACGTAAGACGCGTTTAACCATGTGAAATCTTCAAATTTCTGAACATCAACCGTCACCCCCCGAAAACTGTTCATCGTAAACCATGCTTTCATCGCAGCGTAGTTCACTTCATCGGTAACAAGATGGAACACTAATCTATCAGGGTGTAACGAGTTCGACGCAGTTGAATTTATCACAACCGACGTAGCAAGAATGTTATCCGAGAAAACACAGAAATGGTAAAGATCGTTGTCTTTTAATTTCATGCTGATTTGTGCATTTCTCGAGAACTTTTTCTGTAAATCCGGTTTCTTAAACCATTCAGTCGTCAAACGTACACCGAGACAGTACAGGCTTTTCGGGACTTCTTCGGCAGCTATCTGTCCGTACTTGTTGCTTTTATCCGTAACAGAACTCATTTGTTCTTCAAGATCTTGGATTCTGGCTTTTAATCTCATGATCATAGTCGAGCTATCGTAATGAAGCTGTTGCGCTTGAAAAAGTAAAAGCGCCATGTCTCGAACAGCAGTTTCCGATTCTCTAAGCGTTAACGGGGTTCGCCTTAACGCAGCATTCGAAAGAAGAATCTGCGAGTTGCGAATCTGCGCGCTCAACTCCCATGCGAATTGAAGGTTGTTGCTTTCTTTCGCGATCACAACAAACGCTTTCGCTAACGATATTTGATCATTTAACTGCCTTGTAATCGAATCGGGATTCAACATCTCAGCCGTCACATTAAGCCCCTCCATCGCTTTATCATGCCTATACGAACTCTGCATCGCACAAACACCAAACATAAATATCAACTCCCCTAGTTTCTATCAAAATATCCGTATTCGTTTAATGCTTTCGTGTGCAGGTGTTCAGTTTAGGTGAGTTTAATCCTAACAAGTAACAACTAATCAGCAAACCTACCTAATTCACTGTCAACATGTTTCTCTAATTATAAAATCATCAACTAACATGTGTTAATCGCCTAAATTAGCAACAATTTAGTAAATTAACTAATTTAACAACTTTATTCAATTCACAACATGCAATTTACAACAAAAAAACTGACTGTATAAACAGAAATTCAAGATTAAAATCACCTTAGACAAAACAGATCTGGATCTAGGTTGAGTACTCTCTCGACTCAACAAAACAATCAACATCAAAACCGCTAATCCGCATAATGTCAACCAAAACACATTCGAAAACCGCCGCCGAACCGGCCGCCTGAACTCCGGCCGTTGTCTTCTCATTATGTTATATATACAGAGTTATAAACCCTAAAATCACATTCAGGCACAGATGAATTACAGCCGCTACTGAAGGATGATGGTATGGAATCGGATCGAGGTTTCTGAAGCAATTTGATTGAGGTTTTGGAAGCAATTTGATTGGAATTGAGAGTGTGATTGTGAAGGTGGGATCAAGGGTTTGGTTGTGTGAGATTATTGGGGGTAGGGTTGTATGGAAGCAGGCAATCTGGAGCAGTGGTGGAGATCGAGAGAGATCTAGTTGACTGCAAGTTTTGGATTGGATTACTGAAATCGTCCCTCATGTTTTGTCAACTTTCATTTTTTGGATCGGATGTGAATTTAATCTCATAAACTAAATAATAACTGGTTTAAAATAGATTGAATCGGTTAAATTCGGTTTGGTTGGACACGTTTCTGATTCGGATTGGTTTGGTTCGGTTAGGACGAAAAAAAAATCGAAATGGAATAATCGGATGTCTAAACTGATGAATGGGAGGACGTTTGGTTATGAAGATAATTCCGATTGCTTCATTGACAACCCAAAATAACAAGATCAAAATTCAAAATACCATACAAAGGTCAAATTTCCCAAATTGTTCTATTATTGTTATAAGTATCATACCAAGTACGAAAATTCTAAACAAGATAATACCAAGAGCATTGCCAACGCTCCGTGCGTTGGTTTGAAATCTGGACGAAGAGGGCGGACAAGGAGTAGCGATGGATGTGCTTAGGTGGAGTGGTTTGGCAGTGGTGAGGTCCGCTCGGGAAGACTAGTCCAAAAGTTGGAGGTAGGGCCCTAAGATGGGGTTTTTGCCTTTTTTTAATAGAAGAAATCCTTTTTTGTTTGTTTAAAAAAGGAATTCTTATGTTTTTAATATACAATTACATAAAATATATAAAACGAATTACATAAACCTAATAAAACCATTACACAAACCTAATTAAACTATTACATTAACCGTTTAAATTAAATAGTCGTTGAAATAATTAAATATTATTTATCATTTACTTATTTTATTATAAATAATAAATAAATTTTAAAATATTAAAATAAATTTATGAAATAATATTTTATTAATATAAAAGAATAAAATTATTAATTAAATAAATAAAAAATAGATTATAAATAGTTTAAATATAAGAAAAAGTAGGTGATGAGATGGATAATAAGGCGGAGGTTTGGAATGATTTAGTGTTGTGGAAAAAGTATGGTTTGGAATGATGCGGTATGCCGACTAGGCTAGTCTGGATTTTGGACCTACGGTAGCCTCGTGGATGCTCTAAGTTTCAACCCGAATAAAATGTTGAAACTTCAAACAAGGAAGTACTCAATGAATATCATACCAAATACCAAAATGTAAAAAATTGCAGTAAAGATAAATGAAACCTTTGATGTGCCAGCATTTATACATATTTATCCTATTTTTTTTTACGTCTTTGAATGCATTTTCACATTATTTGATACTTCATATATTCCATTGCGAAATTGCAGTGGCATTTGCCCTTTGGTGATATACAAGCTGAAAATGGAAAGAAAAAAACAAAGAAAATCACCAACTAAAGTCAAGTATGTCAGTGAATCACATATGCATGTTCGTAGTCCTCCAAAAAAGCCCTAGAAACCAAGGAAGAAATGTGGTTCATGGGTGTGTAGAACCATGCATGGGTTGGTTAATGGTTATGTGATGTAAACCCGTGTCACGCATTTCTATTGTACATTTGAGTTCTTAGCCTAGTGTAGATCTATGATATGTAAGCTATGATTATGTGAATATGATGTGTATCTTCTTATGTTTCATTTGTTGGTCTAATTACTTTATTCATTTCCGTTAAGCTACACGAGTTTCCCTACACGAGTTTCCCTATTATTGACCAGGGGTATCCTTTGTATAACGGAGACGAAGTTGAGGGGTATTTTTACACTACGGAGACGGGGTTGAGGGGTAGCCCGTGCTACCCCAACTAACATTCTAAGTCCGCCCCTGCTATTATTTATTATACTTGTTTACCGGACTTTTAACTCAACCGTATGTTTTATTGCCCATGATGGGTAAAAAAGATCGTGATAGCTAGTTAATAATGTTTAGGAGCATAGTGTCTCACAAAAGAAAACAAGGTGTCCACAAGTCTTTGTAGGCTTTCTTCTCTACGGATGATTACAAATAGAATTGTCATTGATGAAAACGTACAATTCAATGAATGTTTGGTGCGAATCTACCTCACTTTCATGCTCATCCATAGAGACCATTGTGGGTGCTCTAACAAGAAATGACTTTAGGGTGCCCGAGGCTTCTCCAAGATGAGAGCCCGGGTTCACAAGATGATGCGGGGACACCGTGACAACTTCCCTAAAATGGGCATGCGGGCTTGATCACGGGTTCTTGAACGTGTTCCAAGATGGTGGAAGGAAAGGAGAAATAACTTGATGAATTTTTTGAGAAGCATGGTGGTTCAAGTGATGGAGCTAGAACACCGCCACAAGTGATATCCGAATCAATATCCGAAATTTCACTATCCGAATTCGTATCCAAAATTTCGGATATCCGATCGGATAGTGAATCGGATCTCCAAAAATCCAACTTTTTATTTAATTTTTATTATTTTTTATTATTTTTCATATTCGAAACCGGATATTTCGTATATCTGAATATAAGTTTTCGGATATTTCGGATGTTTTCGGATATTTTGGATATTTTTCGAATATTTTCTGATATTTTTCGGATACTTCTAGACATTTTCAGATATTCGGATATCCGAAAAAAAAATGAAAATTAAATTTTCGGATATCCGAAAAATTTTAAATCACTATCAAATCCGAAAAAATCGGATATTATATCCGAAAAATTTAAATCACTATCAAATCCGAAAAAATCGGAAATTCGAATTTCGGATATCGAATGTTTCAGATTATATTTTCGGATACAGATAGTTTTGAACATCCCTACCTGGTAGTATGATGGTTGTCCCCTTATAAAAATGGTATGTGTTGAAATTTTTGCAACTTGCAAGTAAAAGGGTAGATGTTATTTAGATGTGTATAAAATTAGATGTTATTTAAATATAAAAAGTTGTTTAAGAATCTTGAATATTATAATACTAATGTATAAAGTAGCATCAATACACATAACGTAGGCATACATATAAAGTAGAATCTATACTTGAGCAACTTAAATAAAAGAATTAAAAGGTTTTGTTATACCTTACCCCAACTTTTCAAATTCATCAAACGGCACTCATTGATGATTGATCTCACAACTTTTTGTAAATGAATGAACCTTCTTTGTCAAAGAGCATTACCCTTGTGATCAAGATCTTAAGAGCATAAAATGTCATAAAGTCATAAAGATGGTCACATGGTTGGGACAATACTTGCCTAACAGGACAATAAAAAAGAATCCCTACCCATGTAACGAAAAGACAATATACTTATTTCAATGGCTTTAGTACACTTTTTAGACATATCGTATTACCAATTAAAACGGTTGCAAGTAGTGTAGCTTGGATAGTTTGATCATTTAATCTTTTAATTCATCTGATCACCAATAATCCAAAAGAAGACGCGGTCAATAATCAATATCAATATCAATATCGAACATCATATCCCAATGTGTTCCAAAGTACATGAATTGAAATGCAAAACCAAGTGAAAGTTAACGTGAGTGATGATTAAATAATGCCGAACAACTAAAAAATGTGATCTAAAGGCTGGCTTCATGTTGGTTTAGTCAAGCTTTAGAATTGGTAGTGAAGTCAATGCACGTCTGACAGCCACAATCAGAGAAACGACATGTAACACACCCAAAACAAACACATGTTGTACAACCTTTGCATGTAGTCGACCGGACACAACCTCTATACACTCTCCGGCTTCCTCTTTCCTCATCATCATCACATGTTACTCTGAAACACACACGCAACAGACTTAATACATAACAATAATAATAAGTAAAGAGACATGCAATGCACATTATGCAACACAATGACATACTTGTCATAAGGCATATCAGAACACTTCCAATCATCATCAATAAAGGCGTCATGGTAAGTGCGGCATTCATCTTTTGTGCGAAGGCGGAACCTGCGTAGTTTACTGCATTGGGTGCATCTAATAAACTCGTCGCGATGGCAAACGCGACCAGTTTGGGAGTTGTTGGCCGTCTTGGTCAAAGTCAAAGCGCGGTTGTAGTACTTGAGGAGTGCGGTTTTAAATAAGGGAACTTTTTCTCCATCAACGATCACCCAAATGTTATTCTTCCATTTCCTGGCTGTTTCTCTGCCTGAGTGCTTCTCGAAAGCAGCTGGGCTCAATTTGTCTGAACATAACACAATCACTTGTTAATTGTGAATAAAAAGGTACACTAATGTATTCTAACCATAATAATCTGTTTGAATATATTAATAGCATTATAGAATTCAAAATATATCAGGCAAGAAGACAATCTAAATGCCAAGTTGCAGGGAATCATGCAAACAGTTGGTAGAAACATTGATCACATTAATGATAAAAACAGATATTAACATTAAAAAAAATTAACAAAGGGGCATGTTATTCTTCATAATATAAGTAGAATAACCAAATGTTTAACATCTACCAATGCAGGATATATAGTGATGCAATCTAAGCCCACTAGTGACTGGCCTTAGATAAACGCAAAACTCGTGTGTTCACAATCGGTGTTCATAATCCGGTTTTGACGGGTTTTTACGGTATTTTATCAGAAAACCAAAAAAAAAACCATAGAAATATAAAACCTATGCCTATGGGTTGATATAACTAGGCCATATGCAAAAGAGAAAAAAAGTAAAAAAACACAAACTTTGATGTGAGGAGATTATCATGTTGTACAGTATGTAACAGAAGACAACTTAACCAAATTCAGATAATCAAGCAACACAGGAACCATGATTCTCAAACACACAATAGTCAAGATCATGTAAAATCATGTACAAGTACATCACCCTTAAAACACAACTCAAAGAATGTATTAGAAGAAGAAAGAAAAACCATTTTGAATATAAGAAAGAAACAAGAAGTCATACATACAGACGTTGTAAGTTGTCAAGTGACCATTGTTAATTCTGTCTGTAACATCATCATCATCATATACTTGATATTTAAAACTTATATAACTTTCAATCTAGAAATCATGAACCAATACGATAGCATTAACCTATTCTTTGCCAAAAATCGGATTCAAAAACAAATTTCACATACATATCACACACAAGCAACTTAACATGCAAACAGGTCTAGCAAAACAGCAACAAAAAAAACAATAATAATAATAATAACCTTCTTGACAACCAGGGGTACAATCACATTTAATTTCAAGATCACCAGTAGCAAACACCCTAAGTGTACCAACAGCATCACCATAGCAGTAGCTAGTGCACCCGCACGTGACCTCCACGTGCCCACCCGCGTCAACCTTAAACCCACTCATCTCTCTCACCTCTTCCTCACTAAACATCACAACCTCTTTCTCACCACCATTCGCCATCACTCTCTGCCACCACACATAAAAACAATATTTAAAAACCAATAACAAACAACATTATTAATCACATAGAATCCAAATGGGTATCTTACAACAAACTGGTTTAGTCTTCGTATATGATATAATATGCAGAATGCAATTAAATGTGTATGCGAAGAAAAGAAAGAGATGTTGTTCAACAATCACTAGGCATCTTTCTTCAAGATCTGGCAGAGGAGAAAAAGGGGTGAATAATGATAATAATAATATTGTGGAGATGGAAAGCAAAAGGGTTTCGTGAGTGCGTGTATTTAGCGTTTATTTTCGGTGCCAATTAATATTACCAGATAACATATTTCAAACTCACAATTTCCAAAAAAGGTTGGAATATAATATGTGCATTAAATAGAGTAAGGTGGTCAGGTTTTAGAAATTCGGGATCTGGAAGAACGAAACGGGTGAGCTGGCTGGGGGTAAAAGTGTAAATAAAAGTGTGTTGTGGGTGTGATAGGTTAAGGGGTAAATGTGTAAATTTGTGTGCAGTTTGCAGTGCATGACATGACCTATGTAGATGATGCTGAACCCAATACAGTTCCTTTGAGATCTTCATAATCTGTGTATTTTGTACTTTCTTTTTGTGATTTTCTATGACCTTTATGCTTATTATATTGGGATTTAAAGGTTAAAAAGTGTATAAAAATTAAGAAATATGATAATACGTTAAAGGTAATTTAAAAAGCGTAGAAGTTTTTATAAAAATTAAGAAATATGATAATATGTTAAAGGTAATACTTGTGGGTTAAGGACTTAAGTCAACAAGTTTGGTTTAGTATGACTTTTAAAATTTCTGTAAAATATATTAGCATGTGTTACAAGAAAAAATTGATTGGATCTTTTTGTTGTTTGTAGGCGTTTGAAGGACAGATAACACCTACCATACCTACGCATTGTCTGGCGCTGTAAATGACAAAAGGAGTTGCTGCCTATGGAGATTGTCTAACTTTTGGGCATGCCCTTGAAATTCTCATTATTAGGTAGGTGGCTTCCTTTTTAGTTTTTTATAACAATGGAATCCAATAATGTTTTGTTTATATATTTTTTTACGGTTAGTATGTTGTTAACCGGGTTAGTAGTTAGTATCACCTTGTGGATTAGGAATCGGTCAAAAATGATGTCTTTATCGTGAGAGAATTGGAGTCGCTTTGAAATTCTTGGCTAGTTTGTGTAATCATATGTAATTTCCGTTGTATTGGTGTCGAGAACTATTGTAAGTTTGGCGGGTAGCATCTTGCTACAATTAATAAAATTTCTGTCGGCCGTTCAAAAAAAAGTTAGTATCACCTTGTTATGTGAATGATGTGTTGTTTATGAGCGAATGGGATGAAGGGGACTTGGTAAATTTTGCTAGAATTCTTAGATGTATAAATTTAGAAAAGGAGATAAAGAGGTGGGGTTTATTCACGAGGAAGAGCCCAAATCTGGATTGATAATTTTGGGTATTTGATGAATCAAACAAACTCAAATATAACTGAACTAGGTTATAATCCGTGTAGTACACGGGTCGAATAAATGAATTTTATATACTAAACAATAAAATAATATGTCTTTAAAAACCTCATTTATTGCACAGGTTAAATAAATAGAATTTTATATATTAAATAATAAAAAGTTATATCTATAAGAACCATATTGTACAGGTTGAATAAATGTAATATTGTTTACCAAATAAAAAAAAATTTACATCTTTGTAAATATGCGCATTACACGGTTTGAATAAGTGTAATTTTCTGTACTAAATAATAAAAAAAATATATATACTTAAAAAACCCGTGTATTGTATGAATTCAATAAATCTACTTGACACCAAACTAAACCGAACGTTCAAATATATAGTTAATATCAAGAGTAAATTACGATTTTGGCCTCTGTGGTTATATCACTTTTACCCTTTTAGACAAAAAATGAATCTTTTAACATCTGAGCCCTCAACGTGTTTTTTTCTAACCTTTTTGGCCCCTGACACTAACCCTATCCATTTACTTTTAGGGGCCAAAAGGTTTAGAAAAAAAGACGTTGAGGTCCAAAAGGGGTTAGAAAAATAGACGTTGAGGGCTCAAATGTTAAAATATTCATTTTTGGGTTAAAAGGGTAAAAGTGATATAACCACACGGGCCTAAATCGTAATTTACTCTAATATCAAATTAGATAACTAAGTTTGAATTTGAAGTAAATAGATACATATAAAAGTAATAATTAAACTAAATAATATTTAGTAGAAGGATTATCCATAACTAATTAGAAAAGATTAAAATAAAATAATATTATCCATAAGACATGGTCTAATATGATGACACGTGTCCTAAAGTTGGTTTCTTTTATTATAGTAGATAGAAGATTTGTATAATAAATTCAAATTTTGGTTTCAAATATCAGAATAGAGTTTCGAATTTCTGATTTTCATCCCCAAAATCCACAATGTATAAATTATACATCCAACTTTTATTTTATAAATGTTAGCTTATTAGTTTTTCCTCATTAATTATCTAATTGTCTAATTAGAGATTTAGTTTGATAAATTGAAATTCTAATAACTCCAAATCCAATTGCATAAATATATCCACATATATGTGCTCCACTCCATGTGCTTTAGTAGAATCAAACCAGTTTGGTTTGGTGGTTTACCATTTATGAATAAGTATATTCTTTTTCAGAGCTAGAAATGTTTACTTTGACCCAAGGGTTTGATTTGTGCTGATTTGTAATCCATAATGGTTAATGCCCTTTAAAGGATATCTTGCGCCCATCAATACTATAACATCTTTTAAAAATGTATAATGGTTAACGCTCAATAATGTCCTCATTCTATAATTACTTTCCAATTTTGTTTTTCACACTAGGCATTATAGTAGAAATTCCCTTTCTTCTTCATCATGCCCCTCTAAAGCCCATAGGGGTGGTGTTAAGGGCATTATCAATCCACTTCATGCCTATATAATGTCCATTACTCATGGTCTTATTCTGAGTTAACGTTTATACTTGAAAAATGTTAGAATGAACATATCAATAATTAGTTAAAAAAATGAACACGTCTGGATGGACCAACTTAAAAAAATGGCGTACCAAGATGGGTAACCCTGAAAAACAAAACGATTCAAGCGACAATGCTCTTTACCTCTTCTTCGGTCGCTCTGAGTTAGCATCATTTTATCGCCTGATCCAACCCGGCCCACTTATTTTGCCACACGGAGCCATTTAAAGGCAGGTTTTATTGAAATCTGAATGGGCGTTTGTGATGAGAAGAGAGGCCCAATAGAAAAACAAAACTAGTATAAGCCCAGGCCTGTTGGGCTGTTGCAATTTCAGGACTTACTGGCCCAACTTCACTGCAACCAGAAAACTGCACGCCGCTGCCCTCTCATCTCTCACTCTCTGCCTTTGGATCGCCCCGACTCGACTCGACCCGACCCGCCACTCCAGACGACAGTCACCACAAAAAACTCGCAATCTATTCTCTGTTTTGGTAAAGTTTCTTAGATGAACTGAATTACAGTACAAATTTTGTATGTAAGAGAATGGAATTTGGTTATTTGTTGTTTGAAAAATTAAGTTAATTTGGTTACTGATGTTCATTATTTACCACAGGTTTGTTCTTAACTTGTACCAAATTTGTTGTTTTCTTGATGTAATCTTGTTATGTATTTATGTTCATGAACAACTTTTGGGTTTTGATTATAGATCATTGTGCCCTAACCAAATTGACTATTTTTAGAACGGCCCGTTTCCACCTGGCAATACCCATTTTGACCCGAACTAAATGAGCATTTTTATAGCGACTTGTACTGACCCGAACCCGTTCTGACCCGTGCCCGTTTTTCTAGGTGTAGTGCCTCTATTTCGTTGCTGGGATTTGGTGACTTGATTTAGATTCTGGTTTTCTTGAATATTGTTCATGTAATCCGTTGTAATCCAATAAGTGAAAATATAAACACACATACTAATGCATAAACATAGCTTAATTTTTCTCATTGCATATGATTTTTCAGGGCTGTTTGAATGTGATGTATGGGATAATGACACTGAGCATTCGTAATTAAATAATTCTTTATACTGAATATTGAAATGTGATCTGTTAGATAATTAGATATAGTGAACCAGTTTACTTTTGATAATCAGCTGGCTGCGGCTAGTATGTTATCTAAGCAGCCATGTTTCATGCGACCAAAATGTTGGCATCTGTATTAAATCTGAACCATTGAGATGTTAGAGAAATTAACTAACAAGTAACAACATGGCATAATTCACACAACATTATTTGGTTTCAATTACTTAGAATTATTGCATCAGCATGATGCATCGTTCTCTGACGTATTTTCTTCAGTTACAAGCGCCCAAAGTATTATTTATCCATCTGAATTTGTTAAAAGAGATGAATGAAAATGAAGATAATTGATACTTCTTGGGGCCACTGCTGTTGATGAATGACATTTAAACGGGTGTTTGTATTAATTTTTTATCAGGTACCTGAATGCATTGACAAACTTGGTGAAGCAAGAATCAAGATTTGGGTTCTCATATGTGATAAAATGGAAGTTCAACTCCATCAACATAATAGCACTTTTAATTTACTTATATTGGGTATTTAACAAATAATATTATCTTTTTAAATTTACTGCCTTTTTAATGCGTGATGGATTATAACAAAAATAATGTTTGTACTTCCTGTTTACAGAGCCATCAGCCAAGCTAGCGTGTTTAAGTTCCTCAGACAAGCGAGTCTTTCATGAGCCGATCTTGATCCTACAGGCAGTGTTTTGAGCCGAACTCACAAGCGGAGCTCAAGTATTATCAGGCTCGGGCTCGGTCACATCTCTAATCTCAGCTCTTTTACGTGAGAATCCAGTTAGGTTTAAATCAGAAATGAGACACCTGAGATTAACGTTTCGAGGCGATCTGAAAAGCTTTCAAACTAGCTCTCTCGTTTAATCCACACCTTCATGAATATCCTCTTACGGCGCCACCACAGTTCTCTCGCGCCTTTTAACCTCCAACCCACCATCGAACACGACATCATTTCCCTCTGCAAGAACAACCTACTTTTTGACGCCATACGTCTCCTAAACTCCATTCAGTCCCATAAACACGTCACCAAAAAACCCATCCTATACGCTATTCTCTTACAGACATGTACAAAGTCCAATTCTTTCAATCATGGTCTCCAGCTACACTCCCATGTTATCAAAACTGGACTCGAAACCGACCGCTTTGTCGGCAACAGTCTCCTTGCCCTTTACTTCAAGCTATGCTCTGATTTCACCGAAACCAAACGGGTTTTCGATGGACTTTATTATAAAGACGTTGTCTCCTGGACTTCTATGATTTCGGGTTTTATTCGCGTTGGAAAACCTTTGTTTTCGCTTGATTTGTTTAAAGAAATGATGGGTATTGGCGTCGAACCAAATGGGTTTACATTGTCTTCGGTGATTAAGGCGTGCGCGGAGATTGGAGACGTAAATCTCGGTCGGGGATTTCACGGGATTGTCGTTAAACGCGGTTTTGATACCAACCATGTGATTGCGAGCTCCTTGATCGATATGTATGGGAGAAATTACGTTTCCTACGACGCACATAAGCTGTTCGATGAATTGCTTGAACCAGATCCCATTTGTTGGACTTCGGTTATTTCCGCCTTTACTAAAAACGATCTGTTCGAAGAAGCGTTGGTGATATTTGTCTCAATGCTGCGTAAGCATCAAATGTCTCCGGATGGCTTCACGTTCGGAACCGTATTGAACGCTTGCGGGAACTTAGGACGGTTAAACCAAGGTAAAGAAGTTCATTCTAAGGTCATTACTTCCGGAATTCACGATAACGTAGTTGTTGACAGCAGCTTAGTTGACATGTACGGTAAATGCGGTTCCATGTATGAATCTCAAACGGTTTTCGATAGAATGGCATCACCCAACTCTGTTAGTCGGTGTGCATTGCTTGCCGGATACTGCCAAAAGGGCGATTTCAATACCGTTGTTGAGCTATTCAGAGCGATGAATGAGGTCGATCTTTATAGTTTCGGAACCATAATTCGAGCCTGTGCGGGTTTGACAGCTTCCAGACACGGAAAAGAGATTCATTGCCAGTATCTAAGGAAGCACAGGTGTCAATGTATCGTTATAGAGTCGGCTTTAGTCGATCTGTATTCAAAGTGTGGTTGTGTAGACTTTGCTTATCGAGTTTTCAAACGTATGCAAACTCGAAATCTGATAACTTGGAACTCAATCGTTAGCGGGTTTGCTCAGAACGGTCAAGGTGCAGATGCTATTCACATGTTCAACGATATGATAAACGAGGGGGTCAAACCCGACAGCATCAGTTTCATCGGTGTGCTTTTCGCTTGTAGCCATGCCGGTTTGGTTGATGAAGGGCGCGAATACTTCACGTCAATGAAAAATAAGTATGGAATTGAAGCTAAAATTGAGCATTATAGTTGTATGGTTGATCTTTTAGGGCGTGCTGGACGGTTAGAAGAAGCTGAGTGTTTGATAATGGAGTCGAGTTTTAAGGATGATAGATCTCTTTGGGCGACGCTTCTTGGTGCGTGCGCTACTGGTACTAATTTTGTTGCGGCGGAAAGGGTTGGGAAAAAGATGATGGATTTGGACCCGAGTTATCATTTGAGTTATGTTCTTTTAGCTAATGTTTATAGAGCGATCGGACGGTGGAATGAATCGGTGAAGATTATTAGGCTTATGAAAGATAGAGGAATTCATAAAGCACTTGGCAAAAGTTGGATTGATATAGATGTACTACAAAACGTTTAATTTTTTTGTCTATGGTTTAGGGTTTAGGGGTTTTGTTCAGGTGTTGCGCCATTATGAGTCATTACCCGGGTAGATTTGTTCGACTAGTTGAATATCTTGTTTGCTAATAACTACCCTGAAGAAAATCATGTGGATCAACTTGTATCTCAAGAAGCAAAAAGTCCAAACTTGTATACGTTATGACTTTGGTAATGGCATGAAAAGATGGTGATCAAAAGTTGGTTTTATATATACTCTTTCCTATAATTAAACAAGGGTGCCATATGAAAAGCCTGTTAGGATCGGATTGTGCACGCGCACACACAAACAAGCCGTAAAAAAAGTAAAGAACACGGAAATTTATGTGGTTTGGTCTAAGCTTACCGATATTCAAGGGCCCAAGGGCCCAGGATATAGTATTATTGTTCCATGCTCTAGTGAGAAGAATTACAAGTACAACATCATCTATTTATAATTATAGATTTGGGTTTATAACTTATTCCTCGAGAAAATAAGTAAATTAGCTATAATTAAATAAAATAGGCCAAGTTTGTCTCTCGTCTTTATTTTAAATAGTCTGCCGCTTTTGCCTCTTCTAAACCAAGCCTAAATAACTAATTAAGGCTATGTAAACCCAACAAAGCCAACTTCAACTCTTTTTTAACCCTTAGATAAAGACTCATTTGATTTAGCTTAGTGTATACCCATTTCATGCATTCCAACATGCTCATTTACCCATATATATACTAGTAACATTTGCTTTCAAACATTCATCTTGAATCCTCAAGAACATCTTGAATCTATCATCGATTCTTCTCGAGCGTTTAATATGTACATTTATGTTTTTTGTAGAGAAACAATGCATATGTACGCAAGCATGCTAATATAACACCCTAAACAAATCCTACATTAGCCGTAAATAGGAAAGATGTTAGGTTCAACATAGATGTCCCGCATAAAATAAGCATGGGTTGTGGATGAGAGTAGAAATTAATAGTTAATCGTGCTTAGGCGGAAGTATTTCAAGAATGGGTGGTTTCTTGGTAAGTCTCCACTCGAGTAACCAAAAATAAAGTCGTGAGCCCCTTGTAGGTAAAACAAACAATATCGGTTAGTGTGAGAAGAAGCATGTTACAAATGGTATCATAGTCACACCTAGCCACATAGATGGTGGGGCAAACCTAATCGAGTAGGATGAGTCCAACGGGGTCTTTGGTATGCCTTAGACGAATCTCACACCCCTCATTGGGATGATGTGCAAACCTTATCGAAAGTGATGGGTCCATATGAGGGAGGTCTAGGAAAATCCTGCACCGGTTGCGTTCACGACGGATGTGGGGTTTATAAGGAATGCATCGTCTCAAATATAACCAATATATTTTGGGCGCATTGGTTGTGGATGATAGGAGAGCTCCACAATTAAGCATGCATTGTTAAGAGTCATTCTAGAAGCAGTGACCTCGGAAATCTCCACTTACGTAGCAAAAGAAAGGTTGAGATCCTTATGGGTAAAATGGTATGAGACTATGAGTGTTATAAGTCACAAATAGTATTAGAGCACTTTTGTGCCGTACGAGATGGTGGAGAAAACCTATCAAGGATGATGAGTCCCTACTCGTGGGACGGTAGGATATGGATGCATTCTGTCTAGCCTTGTGTACAAAAAAACACGTGATGGTGACAATTTGAACAAAATCATACTTCACACATTTATAATGATTAATCGTTTTCTTTTTCTTTTTGGAACAGAGAGAATAACACAAACAAAGAAAAACGAGTAGCAAGATACTAGTAAGAACACATACCGGATATAATTAGGGAAAGAAAAAAAAAAGGGATCAACACCATTTTAACCAATTTAAACTACTAAACTTAGATACATTTTTAATCCAATTAAACAAAACCAACTTTATAATTGTATCTACCGTTGAAACGGGAACTAAGTATAACTTTTTTTCTGAAGCCTTGGGTTGTCTTTGTTGGTAATTAATTAAGTTAACGTAATTTGTATTTTAAAATAGAAGTCAATGAGTGGGAAACGGGAGTTTTTGTACAGAACCACACATTGTTTTCATAGTTTCAGATTTTGCAGAAGAGGTCAAAGAGGCTCACATGCCTGTCACCTTTTGCTTTAAGGACGGCAGCCACAGTTAACGCACGTTTCTAAATTTTTTAGCCGTAAATTTGAATCATTGATAAACCACTGGAGTATCATCGTGCCACCAACGAAACCACACGATCATATCCATCTCTACTAGGCGTAATGTCTATACACCAATTCAGGAGGAAACCCAATAAATATGGAAAAAAAATCCCCCATGTGGGATTCAAACCCAAGACCTATTGGTCTTAAAGCCTTGCCCTTATCCCACAGTAATACTTATTTTATTCTTATTTTAACCAAATTTAATTTTAATAATCCAAATTACAACCCATTTATGGATATTGATACACACTAGAATTATGCCTCGCACGCTGCGGCGAGTACCATCACAAAAACTTAAAACAAAAAGACAAATATACAAAAGATATCGTTGATTGCATCATAATGTATAAAAAAGATTACAATAAACACTTAAAGCTAATACCATATAAAAATCTATTCTACTTTTTTAATATCATGAATGCATACTTACGTGCGCCAAGTACGTCTAGGGACACTTGCAGCTTTGCCTGTTCTTCCTAATGTTAGCCACCATTTCGGTCAATTCACTTAGCTTCTCAGTCATACGCCTATATGTCTCTACAACATCTTCCAACACAATCTGAAGATGCTCAAAAACCATCTGATTATCTTTCGAAGTAGACATCCCGATATGTATAAAGTTCAATCAAATAGGATAATAAGCCAATCAATAACCAAAAGTAAAGAAAGTTTACGATGATAATTTAGTAAATAGGCTCATAAATATCGGTGCAACTAGATGCTTATTTCAAGCCGCCTAAGCTACAACAACGATTGTCACATCTCATTCATCATCGCCATTCAGCTTGGAAATCTGAATCCAAACAAGAAACAACAAAACACCAAATCAAATGTCATTATTGAAACTCAGAAAACTTGGTTACAACCGGTTGCCTCTTCAAAGCCATCTCAGTTTCCTAGCCGAAGAACAACATCATCGCCTACATAACTTAAGACACAGGTCAAAAGTACAACACAACCATGCATAAAGAAAGCAAGCATCATAACGGGTGAGATAGTAGGACAAATGTAAGGCGGTGCACATTTATTGGTTTCACCTTTCATACCCAACAAACGTACAACTAAACAACAAGCAAGTACAATACCCTAATACATAAAACACCCATTAAGCAAAGAGTTAACACAAAAATGCTAAAACCACTTACAAATTAAGTGGCATTTTATAAGAGTAAACCATAGGTCACCGTAATTAACATGTAGATCACAACCTAATTCACGAAGCAAAACCAAATACCATTCCAAGGGTAACAACTTAGAACTTTGTCATTGCTTCAACAAAAGTTGCCCCGCCTTATGACAAAATGCCATAACAGATGCTATAGACATGATGTGTCCAAACCGAAGGTTATGTGTGTTAATCTTCAGCAATCATACAGGTCTCTCAGATGAAGCCATGGCCGTCTTCACAAATATCCAAAACAACAATCACAAAACCACAAATGCCAAATCCTGTATACCATAACAAAAGGTCAAATATTTGTTCCACAAAATGGTCATATGACCTCCAACAACACGAAAATAAAACATTAGACAACTCCATTAAAAACAGACATCAAGACATGCCAACCGTTCTTAGGATGAGAGTATTCTCATCATCATTTAAGCAAGGAACCCAAAAACATAATAAAAAGCATGTCAAAGCTGTTCAATAATATTCGGACAACATAAACATCTGGAACCACAAAAATATGGTACCAAACCAGGTTGATTCTCACGAACATCACAAAACAAAACATCAAACAAAAAATCACAAAAATACAAACATCACTATATGCAGATTGGTTCTTAGATAAGAATAGACTCATCGTCATCGAAGACAACAAACCTACAAAAGTATACCAAATATGTAAGAGGAACTAAATCCGACGTCATATGAACGAAATTAAAGAGTAAAGCCAAAAAAAATCTCGCAGGCAAACCTTAAAAACAACAACAACGAAGTAAATCTGACAACGTTTAATGCGCCCAGACAAATAGAAAGAAAATCAAACCTTAAACCCTAAAGGGTTAACCGAAAACATGTTATAGTAGCTCACCATGACAATAAAGTGCCAGAACACAAAGGAGTAAACAACTGATCGATTATGCTTAGTAGCGGGGTAAGGGCGGCGACGATGGTTGGAAAACTACGATGAGACGTTACAGGTTTAAAAGTGTAACACCTCAAAATTTTGTGTCCAATGATGTATTGACACGTGTCATAAGTTTACACGTGGTATTAGACATTAAATAAGGACTAATGTTGACAAACATTGAAAGTATGTGAATCCGAGGGTTCAAAATGTCAACGAGGGATAAATATACTATACAGTAACCCTAAATGATGCTCGTACCTTCAAACGAATAAATCATGGATCGTACGGGACGAAATGCGGAAGAAAGTGAGAGATTACAAACTACAGGGGTTAAATGTGTCAACATGTTTAAGTTATACCTCTGAGTGACCCTTTAACGAACCCGAGACTTTGTAACAGTAAATTACGCTCACTAGAGTACACAGCGTAAATTTCGCGAAGTTCCGTTTTAAAACGAGAAAGTTATGATCGAATTCGTTAAAAAGGGGTTAAAAGCGTCCAACATTGAAAGTTATGACTTTTCGGGAAATAATAAATTAACCAAGGGTTAATAAGTTGGGTAAAAGTTCCGAGGCCCTTATTCGTAAATAAACGAGGCCCAAAACGCAAAGTTACCCCTTCGAAACCCAAAGGCCAAGTGCAATAATTAAAAAGATTTGAAAATCTTGAAAAACAAGTCTCAGGCGGGCCACGTTAAAGAATCAAAGGATCTTACGCGGGCTGCATTGTCAGTAAAGATATGGGCTCTGACGTATGGATTCAGGCGACCCGCGTAAAGGTTGCATGATCCTTAACGCGGGCCGCGTCAGCCCCCCAGATGCAGAAAACGTGGACAGAAGCACTGTTGAGTGTTTTAACCGACCTTAGAGCCAATTATAAGAGCATGGGCGCCCCCTAAACGTCCCCGAGCACTCAGGGACACTTGGTGATCATCCAAGAACACTTGTAGACTTAGTTGTCAATGATCTAAGGTGTGAAGTTTACTATAAAAGGCCATTTAGTGCACCATTGTTCTTCACACCTTCAAACAACTCTTCTGATCACTTCTGGAGCTCAACTGCCTTCATTTTTCATCCCTGATCGTGCATAGGACTTTTGTAAGTATGCTCCACCCTTTGTGGTTTAGTTTTTGCATAGTTATAGCTTAAAAGTCAATCCGTTGTAATTAACGATTGACTTAACGATAAATCACAAATGGTCCAGTGATTTGTCGATCAAAGGTAGTTATATATTGGTAACCATGTAGGCATTAAACCCCTAAAAGGGCACCCTCTGATTCCCACTCTAACTAGTCCGAATGTCGAGTCAAACTTGCTTAGAAAAAGTCAACAGAATGCTAATTTGCGATTTTATGCATAATCAGTAATATAGATGGCGTGTAACCTGTTTAGCACTCATATAACATGATAATAAGTATATTAACTAGTCTAAGCTTGTTTGATCCGACCGTTTACTATTTTGACCCGGTTCGGAACCGAAAGTCGCAAAGCTTTGACTTTTGCTTTGACTTCAGTTCTGACCTGTTATGGTATGATTTAGATATTCCTTAGGACTCTCTTAGGACCAGGTTACATGATGGTACGACCCTCTGTGACCGGTTCGCTGTTTGTCCGAGTCTTTTGCACATTTCCGTTAAACGCCTAAAAGTTGACCATAACGCCCTTTTTACTTTAAAACGAGAATTTCGGATATGTGAAAGGACAATAACCTTAGTTACTTATTTCTAAACATGTCCCTAAAATTTCACGTCAATCCGAGGTTTAGAACAGGAGTTATGCTAAATAGCGCAATTACGGAAACTTTAGTAATTAATCGGCGCAATTAGCATAAAGCCTATCTAAACCCAAATTTCGACACCAAACCTTTTACACACTGATGTAAAATAATATTTTGAGATTTTTAAAGATTTTTAATTATTTTTAACCTGCACATAACCTGCGGTTATGGCATCGATTCGGTAAATACCGAATATACCCTTTTCGGTCATAACTTGAGTTCTACATGGTATTTTGACCCGATTCCAGTTGCTACTGATTTCAAATAATAAATAGAGTATTTTGAACTTTATAAACTATTCGGAAAACTCAGATTCCCTGTAGAACTCGGAAATCTCTTTTATAATCTTTAAAAAGACCGAAATACCCCTTCGGGGCGTATATTGGATTTAAACTCATTACGGGCATTATGGAAGGTATTCTACTGATACCACAACCTCTTTAGAGTATATTAACTTAGGAAACTTGTGTAGGACTCTTACGGTTACCCGTTACGTCTTTTTCGCGCACGGTTCGGTTTATGTAACTAGTTTACATAAACTAGCCGAAACGGGTCAAACCTTATCATTTTTACTTCAAAATCCAGAGTGTGGTTATTATACCCATATAAAACAAGTCTTCAAACTTGTTGGGTCCAAACCACATTCCATTCCCGGTTTTCGCCTTTCACGCGATTAAACCGTACATATCCTTTGAAACTGACCGGTCTAAGCTAAGGCTAAATTAAAGACCCGTTAGGATTCTAATAGGTTATTATAAACCTTCGTTCCAGAATAGGAGACCAGTAAAAGATACTTGCATTTGTTTGATTGAGGTTATTACTTGCTCAGTTAAATACTTTTAACTTATTTTCCGTTATACGGGCTTGGGCTACGGTATATAAAATACCGCGTGGTCGGGCAATTGACCCCAACTCATTAGTAGTTGGGTATGATCAATATGACCCGTTTAAAAATTTGTTTTGTTGGCTTTACGCCTTTGGGAGCTTAATGACCATGTCCCGGATATCCTTGGCATCATTTTACGAAATGGCCACGACCTCGACACGCGGGTGTAGGCGTACACCCGACAATGTGTCTATATTTATAAAGGTATAACCGTTGGTTTTCCCGCCACGGCTTTATGCTTTGTGGCGTGTCTATTAACCTTAAACCCGGCACGACCCGGGCGACTGAACGCATAGTGAACATGTAATTCTTTTACAAGATTTAATTTATAAATTTTCCCAAGTTTTAAAGAGTTTGTGCCTTGGGCATTCAAATCAATTTTATTAAACCTTTTTACAAAAGTGTCGGTTGAATGTATTTACCAGTGTAAACTGACGTATTTTCCCCAAAAAGATTAAATGCAGGTTCTACACGTAATAGGCTGGCCACTCCTTAGCATCGTTAGAGTCTCGCAAGCTTGGGGTGCCGTTATCTGTTGAACAATATTTTTCTATTTTATTTTGAACCCTTGTGGATTCATTTCAAATACTTGTGATACTTGGATATTACATTTCATGGTTGAAATATATATATCTTTATGCTTCCGCTGTGCATTTAAATATTGTGTGGTTTGACTATATTGTTGCCAACTACGTCACGGTAATCCCCCACCGGTGAAACGTGTGGAAATCGGGGTGTGACAGGTTGGTATCAGAGCCAACGTTGAGTGAATTAAACACTATCCCTATGTGTTTAATCTCAATGAGACAATTGCACATACTCGAGTCTAGACAAGAACATAGGACAAATTCGAATTGTTATTCCAGTTTGTCTTTTATTGTTTATTGTGATTTAAAAAATTTGTTATTCCAACGTTGAGTGAATTAAACACTATCCCACCCCCCCCCCCCCCCAAAAAAAAAACCTAACCTCCCCCCCCCCAAGCTAAATGCTAAAAACTAAAACCTAAAAAAAACCTAATCCCCCCCCCAAAAAAAAAAAAAAAAAAAAACCTAAACCTCCCTCCCCCACCCCCAAAAACCTAAACCCCCCACCCCCCCAAGCTAAAATGCTAAAAACTAAACCCCCAAAAAACCTTAAAAAATCTAAAAAAATAAAAAAAAATCTAAAAATTTTTTATTTAATATTTTTTATGCTCAAATCGCTACTTTTAGTGGCCAAAAAAATTTTTTTTTTTAAAATTTTTTTTTTTAAAAATTTTTAATTTTTTTTGGCTTCGAAAAGTAGCGATTTGTATATTAAAAATATTAAAAAAAATTTGTGTGCTTTTTAGCTATTTTTAGGCATTTTTGGTTGTGTTCACATTGGTTCTCGCGGTTCTCGCAATAAGAGGTGGTTCTCGCATGATCTTCTCGACTTCTCCCTATATATATATATATATATATATATATATATATGGGTGGATTATTTTGAGAACGCTAAATATTGTGTGAACCGTGAGAACGAATGAAAAACCAATCAAACCCGAATTTTTTAATACAACCCTCATTGTATTTAAAATACAACATCAAAAAAGAATTTACAACATCAAATAATTTATTTCTTCTCTCAAAATCACTCTTACTAGATTTTTTACGCATGTGTAAATATAACAAATTTACATATATGTAAATGACAAACTTACACATGTGTAAATTTTCTTTATTTACGAATTTACATAAATTTAAACGTGTAAATTTAATTTCTAACATTGTATTCGAACAATAATGATAAGTGTAAAAAGAAATTTTGAATTTGAATTGTTTTTTTACCAAGTTCTTGTGGTTTTTTCATTTGTTCTCACGGTTCTCGCGATATTTAGCGTTCTCATTTAAACCCTCCCCTATATAATTATAATGAGAAAACCCATTCCAGTTAAGAAAACCCAGGAAACTCTCACATGTGGCTAGAATTGATCCACGTTAGATGTTAATTTGATAGGTGACAAGGGCATTTTCGTCATTTTCTTTTTACCTTTTTGATTAAATGAAATGTGTAAGTCTTCACACATACTTTTCTTCTTGTCATCTTTTTCATTTAATACCATTTTCTCTCTCTACCATTAAATCTCACCAAATCTTTTCAAAACTCACCAGATCTCATTTCCTCCTTCATCTCTTTTCTCTAGCACACTTTTCCCTCTCTCCCCTCTCTTGTTCCAATATAGAGAAAACAAGAACAAAAATGAAATCGGAGAAACTGATGAGCATTAGATCCATGTAGACGCCATCTAGATCTGGACCGTCATCTAGATCTGGATCCATCATGTTTCTTTTAAACCCGTCAAGATTTAGATCTGGATCCATCATGTTTCTTTTCAAACCCCATGAAGACGGATCCTCTTTGGTTTATTTTGAAGAAAATCGTACACGAAGAAGATGATGAATCAGATATCGTAGAGAAGGCTGAAGTTTTTGTTCGAAACCAGGGAAAGATCCGGTGAAATTAAACATTTTTTTACGTTTTTGAGGAGGCTGAAAGGGTTTGTTCGAAAATCTTGTTCAAGAAGGTGAATAAGTATGTTTTTTTTTCAGCTTTGTTTGCAAATCTACACTTTTTTAGTTTGTGGTTTGTGGATCTGTTATTTTTTTTTTGTTGAAGAAGATGGAGGTTTTTAAGTTCTTGTTTTATGGGTTTGTTGTTTTTATTAATGATTGCATCAATTTTTGTGTAAAATTTGTTTCAGATCTTGTTCAAGAAGGTGAATAAGTATGGTTTTTTCATCTTTGTTTGCAAATCTACACTTTTTTAGTCTGCATTTTTGTTGTGTTTTGTGGATCTGCATTTTTTGATTATTAAAAAAATGCATGTTACATTTTTTCGTGTTACATAAATAATGCACGTTACTAAAAATAAAGTGTGTTGTGTTTCTGGCATAAATTGATAATTAAAAAATGGATGTTACATTTTTTCGTGTTACATAAATAATGCACGTTACTGAAAATAAAATGTGTTGTTACACTTTTTTAGACTGTTGTTTTTATTATTGATTGCATCAATTTTTTGTGTAAAATTTGTTTCAGATCTTGTTCAAGAAGGTGAATAAGTATGTTTTTTTTTTCAGCTTTGTTTGCAAATCTACATTTTTTTAGTCAGCATTTTTGTTGTGTTTTGTGGATCTGCAATTTTTTTTTTTGTTCAAGAAGATGGAGGTTTTTAAGTTCTTGTTTTATGTGTTTTTTATTATTGATTGCATCAATTTTTTGTGTAAAATTTGTTTCAGATTTGTAGCAACCAAAACAATTTGAAGATGATGTTTCAGATGTTGAAGATGATTCAAAAGATGTTTGATGTTGAACATAGTTACGGAATGTAACAAGCAAAGAAAAAAATGCATGTTACATTTTTTCGTGTTAAATAAATAATGCACGTTACTGAAAATAAAGTGGATTGTTACACTTTTTTAGACTGTTGTAAAAATAAAGTGTGTTGTTACATTTTTTCTCAGATTATTGTAAAAACAAAGTGACTGTTACAGAAACAAAGTGTGTTGTTACATTTTTTTTTGTGTTAGAAATGTAACAATCAATCAAAGCAAAAATGCCTGTTACATTTTTTTGTGTTACAGAAATAATGTCAGTTACAAAAAATAAAGTGCATTTGATCATGTAAAAATTATATGTTACGTTTCTGTGTAATATTTTATGTTGTAGAAATAAAGTGTGTTATTACAAATGTGGCATAAATTGATAATTAAAAAATGTATGTTACATTTTTTATGTAATAAAATACAGATGTATATAAAAAAGAAACAAAACATCTGATTTATATAAAAATGAAAAAAAAAAACAGAATTACAGCAAAAGAAATAAAAAATCTGACACATGGAAGTACACTTTTCCCATTTTACCCTTCAAGTACATCATATATATTGAGAGAAAGGGAGAAAAAGCAACACATATCCAAAAATTAATCTTAGCCATCCATGCATCATAATCAATGGTTGTTATTGGGTTTTCAGGATTTATTCAACTCAAGTGGGTTTTTAATTTATCCTTGCCATATATATATATATATATATATATATATATATATATATATATATATATATATATAGGGGAAGGTTCATTTGAGAAGAAAAATTAATTGAGAAGAAAAAGAACAAAGGGTAATTTTGTAAAACATTAAATACTTTTTCACTTATCTCATTTATTATCATTTTTGACTAATTAATTAGCCATAAAGACTATTATCCTCCACACTAATTTTTGTTCTCACGGTTCTCACAATATTTAGCGTTCTCATTTAAACCCTCCCCTATATATATATATATATATATATATATTGTGAACCCAATGCAAACACAACCAAAAATAGCTAAAAATTATTTTTTGATGACCAAAAGTAGCGATTTTTTTTATAAAAAATATTAATTTTTTTGTGTGTTTTTTAGATTTTTTTTAGGTTTTTTTTTTTTTTTTTTTTTTTTTTTTTTTTTGGCAGGGGGAGGGGGTTAGCTTATGATTTAGTTTTTAGCATTTAGCTTGGGTGGGGTTCGGGGGGGGGGGGGGGTTAGATTTTTTTTTAGGTTTTTGAGTGGTTTAGCTTTATGGTTTAGTTTTTAGCATTTAGCTTGGGTGGGGGAGGAGGTTAGGTTTTGTTTTAGGTTTTTAAGGGGTAGGGTAGGGGGGTTAGGTTTTTTTTAAGTTTTGGGTGGTGGTGTAGTAGGTTTATTTTGTTGTGTTCACATTTGTTCTCGTGGTTCTCGCAATAAAGGTGGTTCTCGCATGAACCCTACCCTATTTATATATATATATAGGGAGCCGCTAGAATGAGAACCACCTCGAGTTGTAAGAACCGCGAGAACTACACCCCACGGAGCGCCGTTCGCCATGATTTTTTTTTTACAAGTAGATGTGTATATTATAAACACAGCCGTAAAAAATCATGGCGAACGGCGCTCCGTGGGGTGTAGTTTTTTACACCACAAGTTTGGTGAAAAAAAAAGAAAAAAGAAAAAAAATTAAAAAAACACCAAACTTGTGGTGTAAAAAACTACACCCCACGGAGCGCCGTTCGCCATGATTTTTTACGGCTGTGTTTATAATACACACATCAACTTGTAAAAAAAAAATCATGGCGAACGGCTGTCACACCCCGATTTCCACGTGTCATCGGTGGGCCCGGTGTGGGGTACAGTGACGTGGTTGGCATCGTCATAGACAAACAACACAATATAATAATGCACAGCGGAAGCAGAAATAGATTCATTTCAACTTTATTTAAAATGTAATAATAAACATCATAAGTAGTTGAAACGGATCCACAGGCGGATCAATAAAATAAGATAAAATTGTTCAACAGTTATTTGTCGTCCGAGCTTGCGAGACTATAGTGGATGCTCTTAGGAAACAGCCAGCCTAGTTCGTTTAGTACCTGCACTTAACCTTTTGGGAAAAATACGTCAGTTTACACTGGTAAATACAAATCAACTGACTCATTTTGAAAATGAATGAAAATTGATTTAAATGCACAAGGCATAAATATTTTTATTAACTTGGGATAATTATGCAATATAAACTTGTGAACGAATTACATGTTACTCGTACATTTGGTGGCCCGGGATCTGCTGTCCGGGCTAAAGATTAAATGACACACCACATTAAAGAGTTATACACGCCGGGTGTACGCCTACACCCCGTGCTCTGGTCGTGGCCATCTCGTAAGATAATGCCAAGGATATCCGGGACACGGTCAATAACCCCCCAAAGCCAAAAGTAAGAACAAGACTGTTTAAACGAGTCGCACAAACTATTCAAGACTGTACACCCTTAGGGTGCAGGATTTGTGCGCTCGATCAAGCGGTATTTTAAATACCGTACCCCAAGCCCGTATAGGGAAAATAAGTCAAAATGTATTTACCTGAGCAAGTATGAATCACAAACGGTAAGTGTAGGTAGCTTTTACTGGGCCTCTAATCTGGAACAAAGGTTTATAATAACCCATTAGATTCCTAACGGGTCTTTTATTTAAGCCTAAGCTTTGACCGGTTAGTTTTAAGGACGATACGGTACAAGCGCACGATTAAGCGAAAGACCGGATAGAATGTGATTTAGACCCGACAAGTTTGAATACTTGTATCATATGGGTATACTAAATACATTCTGGATTTTGAGATAAAAATGATAACGTTTGACCCGTTTCGGTCAATTTACGCAAACTAGTTACGTAAACCGAACCGAACGCTAAAAGGGCGTTACGGGTAGCCAAAAGAGTCAAATGCAAGTTCCCTGAGATAATATGCTTTAAATATGATATAACATCAGTAAGTTATGTTCTATATTGCCCGGAATAATTTTAAACTCAATTTATGCCTTAGAAGGGCATTTTGGTCATTTAAAAGATTATAAAAGAGTCATATTAGAAATCTGAGTTTCGGGTCTGGTTTATACAGTAAATATACTGCATTTAACATATTATAACAGTAGGGTATGACCCATATACCAAACTTATCATTTAAAATCAAACTATGCACCGTAGGGGTATTTTAGTAATTTCACAAGGGCTAAAAATGCCAAAACTGGAAATCTGAGTTCAAACATTTACACTTACTGTTATTATATGAAAATATACTAAATACATCAGTGGGTATGAGTCTTATATGTTTAAAATGAGTATAACGCTTACTATGCGCTAAAAACGCTAAAAATGCGATTTAGAGCCGTTTCCGGGTTTTCAAAAGAAAGCTGAGATTTTTATATTTCCAGAATGCTCAAAATAATTTATTTAACATATAAAATCAGTAGAAAAAGATTTGGGGTCAAAAGAATGTGTAAAACTCATTTTATGGCTTAAATGGTCAAAACCGACATTAACCGAATCGGCTAAGCGATCTATGATACGATCAGCCAAAAATTAACTAAAAATCATCAAAAATCCCAAAATAATATATATCATCAGTGGGTACAAAGTTTTATATCAAAACGTGGCCTGAAATAGGTTATACGCTAAATGCGCCGTTTATGTAACTTTAAGATATAGTTTTACGATATCGGCCATAACTCAAAATCTGGACCACCAACTGATCTCAAATTTTCGGTGCAAGTTTATATATTAGAAATAAAGATTTCTACTCTTTCACTTTTCCAAAAATCACGTTTTATATAGAAAAGGGCAAAATAGTCAACTTGAAGCATAAATCGGAAACATGCAAATGAATCGGCTAAGCATAGACTCAAGATATAAAAATTCCAGAAAGTTTAACCAAAATAAAAGTGGTTCAAAATATGCTCTAATACAGGTCTCAAACATGCATTCACGGATCCGAATCGATAGTCTACGAAAAAGTCGTTTTACAAGACTTTCGGTTCCGATTCGTATTTATACTAAAGATTGTCGAGTTGATGATGATAAAACACATTCTTATATCCATTATAAGTTATTTTTGATGATCAAACGGATTGCATGTCATCTACATTACCATTTAAGCTTATTTTTGCAAAAACAACTTCTGTTGACTTTTTAGAAACAACTTTGACTCGACAATTAGCATGCATAAAGTGGGAATCAGAGAATACCCTTTTGAGGGTTTGTTTCCCACATAAATACCAACATATCAGTGGTTTCAATTTGAGAAATGACAGAGTAAAACTCGTTTAATCGAAAAGTCAAACTACAAGAACAACGGTTTTGACTTTTACTAATAATCAAAGCAAGAACGAATTAGAGACTGATATAGAAGCTTACAAAGGTCCTAATGAAGCTTAGTTAATCCTTAGAGTCAGCCTTGTCGTTCAGAATTGCTCCAGAAGGTCTTGAGAGCTTTTGCAAGTTGTGAGAGTTCTTTGTTGCAACAAGTGCTCAAGAAATGAATGAAATAATCTGATTTATGGAGGAAATTCAGAGGTTGAAGGGAGGTTACTGTTGTCCTAGGCATGCAAGGAAGTTTATTGGTGCAAAAGGAGGTGATATGAGCTGTTTACCACTTCAAATTCGGACCCAAATTGCAATTTTCGCGAAGTTCTGATGCTGGCGGGGTCACGCGGCCCGCCTAAGGATTCCCAGGCGGGTCGCCTGGGGTCTGCAGGCCCAAAATTGTTTCAAACTTGGCAACTTTGGTCCCTGTTCTTGCACGCGATGCTTCGGCTACTTATTTTGACTCGTAAACCCCCAAACTTGGTTTTTAAGAACCTTGGGACATTTACCAACATGGTAATGTCCTTGGATAACTTTGCGCTCAACCGAAAAGTCATGAAATTCGACGTTGACGCTTTTAGTCCCTCAAGTACGGTTTTGGCCATAACTTTCTCATACGTTAACGAAACTTCACGAAATTTTAACCACATATTCTAGTGAGTATATTTTAGCATTACAATGCTTCGGGTCTGCCAAAAGTTCACTCAGAGGTATAAATTCAACATGTTGACACTTTTGGCCCCTATAGTTTGTAATTCCTTACTTTTGTGCAATTTCCGCGTCGTATGATCCATGAACCATCCGTTTAAGGTTATAAACATTATGTAGGGTTATCATAGAGTCTATTTATTCATTGTTGACACTTTGGACCCTTACGTTCCATAGTTTTCACTGTTTGTCACTTTTAGTCCCTTTAAAGTTTGTTTTCACATACCGGAACCTTATGACACGTGTCAAGACATTATTGGACGTAATTTTTTTTCGAGGTGTTACATCCTCACCCCCTTAAATGAAATCTCGACCTCGAGATTTACTGAAACAAATGAGGATATTTCTCTTGCATCGTGGATTCCACTTCCCACGTATATTCGGGTCCTCTACGGGCATCCCAATTGACCTTAACAATAGGTATGTACTTTCTTCGAAGCTTTTTCACCTGTCGATCCTCAATCGACAAAGGTTTTTCCACGAATTTCAAACTCTCATCTATGTGTATATCCGTATGCGGTATAACCAGTGATTCGTCAGCGAAACACTTCTTCAAATTACAGATGTGGAACACATTATGAATAGCGCTAAGCTCTTCAGGCAAGTTTAACTTGTAAGCAACTGCCCCGACACGTTCGATAATCTCGAAAGGTCCTATGTATCTCGGGCTTAGCTTGCCTTTCTTACCAAATCGCATCACCCCTTTCCAAGGTGATACCTTAAGCAATACCTTATCACCTACATCGAAGTGAAAGTCTTTGCGCTTAGGATCCGCATAACTTTTCTGCCTATCCCTGGCAGCTTTCAAACGATCGCGAATCTGAACGATCTTGTCTGTCGTCTCAAAGACGATATCTGGTCCTGACAACTGGACATCTCCAACTTCTGCCCAACAAATGGGCGATCTACACTTTCTACCGTATAGGGCCTCAAAAGGCGCAGCCTTTATGCTGGAATGGTAGCTATTGTTGTAGGAGAATTCAATCAGTGGTAGGTTCTTATCCCAACTACCACCCAAATCGATCGCACATGCACGAAGCATGTCTTCCAAAGTTTGAATAGTACGCTCACTCTGACCATCGGTCTGAGGATGATAAGCCGTACTAAAATTCAAACGAGTGCCCAACGATTGTAGGGGAAACTCTTCCAAAAATGCGACGTATATCTAGTATCTCTATCGGAGATAATAGATATAGGTATACCATGTAACGCTACAATCTTGTCGACGTATAATTGAGCTAACATATCGGAGCTATATGTCTCCTTGATGGGTAGAAAATGAGCTGACTTAGTCAGTCTATCTACTATGACCCATATGGTATCATTTCCCTTTTTCGTCTTCGGCAACTTGGTGATGAAATCCATTGTCACCATTTCCCATTTCCACTTGGGAATTTCAGGTTGTTGAAGCAAGCCTGACGGCTTCTGATGCTCGGCCTTGACTTGCGCACAAGTCAAACATTTAGCTACATGCTCAGCTACTGACTTTTTCAAACCAATCCACCTAGTAGTTTGCTTTCAAATCCTGGTACATCTTATCAGCTCCAGGATGAACGAAATATTTAGAGCTGTGGGCTTCCTGGAGGATAACATCCCGAAGTCCTCCATAAACTGGAATCCCATATTCGTCCGTTCAGTCGTAGCATTCCATCTTTGTCGTAGGATAACTGCTCCTCAGTTACTCCTAACTTCTCTGCAGGATAGTTAGCTTCCAACACAGCTTCCTTCTGTGCCGCTAACACCCTTTCATTCAAATTATTTCTTATTTCAATGCGCTTGGCATTGATTCTGATCGGTTTCACCCTTTCCTTTCTGCTTAAGGCGTCGGCAACTACATTTGCCTTGCCTGGATGGTATCTTATCTCGCAGTCATAATCATTTAAAGTTTCCATCCATCGCCTTTGACGCATGTTCAATTCCTTCTGATTGAACAGATGCTGAAGACTCTTGTGATCTGAATAAATGATACACTTGGTTCCATACAAGTAATGTCTCCATAGATTCAAAGCAAATACAACTGCACCCAATTCCAAATCGTGGGTGGTGTAGTTCTTCTCGTGCACCTTTAGCTGTCGAGAAGCGTAGGCAATGACTTTGCCTTTCTGCATGAGTACACAGCCCATGCCAGTGTGTGACGCATCACAGTACACCACAAATTCTTCTACGCCATCGGGCAATGTCAACACTGGAGCATTGCTCAACTTCTTCTTCAAAATATCGAAGGATTCCTGCTGCTTAGGGCCCCAATCGAACTTAATCTTCTTACGAGTCAACGAAGTTAGGGGCGCAGCAATTCTTGAAAAGTTCTCGATAAATCGCCTATAATATCCTGCCAATCCGAGGAAACTGCGAATCTCGGTAGGAGTCTTCGGCTCCTGCCAATTCATGACTGCTTCTACTTTAGCGGGATCTACTTGGATACCACGCTCGCTTACTACATGTCCAAGGAACTGGACTTCTCAAAGCCAAAATTCACACTTCGAGAATTTGGCATAAAGCTTCTCTTGATGCAGAAGTTTGAGAATACAACGAAGGTGTTTCTCATGGTCAGCTTGGCTCTTCGAGTAGATAAGGATGTCGTCAATAAAGACGATAATGAATTTATCTAGATAGGGCTTGCAGACACGATTCATGAGATCCATGAATGCGGCTGGTGCGTTGGTGAGCCCAAACGGCATCACTAGGAACTCGTAATGTCCATAACGAGTCCTAAACGCTGTCTTGTGCACATCTTCGTCTTTGACCTTTAGCTGATGATAACCTGACCTCAGGTCGATCTTGGAGAAATAGCTTGCCCCTTGCAACTGATCGAACAGATCGTCGATCCTGGGTAACGGATATCTATTCTTAATAGTGACCTTGTTAAGCTCACGATAATCGATGCACAGACGCATCGATCCATCCTTCTTTTTAACGAACAAGATTGGTGCTCCCCAAGGAGACGAGCTAGGTCTAATAAAACCTTTAGCTAACAAATCATCCAACTGCGTCCTCAACTCCTTCATCTCCGTTGGTGCCAATCTGTATGGTGCTCTTGCTACAGGCGCAGCGCCTGGAATGATGTCTATCCGAAACTCCACTTGCCTATCCGGTGGCAAACCGGGTAGTTCTTCAGGGAATACTTCAGGGTATTATGAGATAACAGGGATATCTTCAATCTTCGGCTTCGGCTCATCAATGGTAACTTGTGCCATATAAATGACACATCCCTTCTGCATGCATCTGGATGCCTTGAGCATGGACACTTGCTCAGGCAATCCATGCTGGGTATCTCCTTGAATAGTGAGTGACTCACCAGACGGAGTCTTCACTACTACTTGCTTTCTGTTGCACACAATCTGGGCTTGGTTTTGCGCTAACCAGTCCATGCCTATCACTATATCGAATCCAGCTAGCTTAAAGGGAAGCAAGGATAACGGGAAAGAATGATTCCTAATGGATATAACACATCCATCTAGAACAGTCGAGGCGGTTTCTATGGTTCCATCGGCTAATTCCACCTCATATTTCACACTTAAGGTTTTAACAGGAAGGTTTAACAATTTACAAAACTTATCATCTACAAACGACTTATCAGCTCCTGAATCAAATAGGACTCTAGCAAAAACATCATTTACAAGAAAAGTACCTGTAATGACATTGTCGTCTAGAACTGCTTCCTTGGCGTCCATTCTGAAGACTCTCGCATTAGTCTTCTTTCCGTCGTCAGCTTTCTTCGCATTCTTTGGGCAATTTGGCCGAATGTGCCCTTTCTCGTTGCAACCAAAACAAGTTGCATCCTTAATCCTCTTGCAATCCAATGCCTTATGGTCTGTGGACTTGGAGATTCCACATCGCTTTTCTTGAGACTGGGATTTCGTCTCCAAACGACATTTCCCAAAATGGTGTCTCTTGCAGGTCTTGCATCTGGGTCTCTCACCAGATTGATGATCTCCTTTCTTAGATCCCGACCCTTTCCTATGGTCGTTGTTTCCTCTGTGTCGTTTCTCAGATCTTCGTGAGGTGTCATCCTCACGTTTCCTTTTGTTTTCCTCTGAGCTCTTCATAGCTCTCAATCTGACTACATCTTGAGTGAGGGAGAGGGATAGATCAGCTACGGATCTAAATGTCGTAGGCCTTGAAGCCTTAACACTCGCCTTTATCTCCGGTGCCAAGCCCCCAATAAAACGGGCGATCCTTCGTGGTTCAGGGGTCTCCAAATACGACACCAATCGAGATAAGGTGTTGAATGTAGTAAGATACGCTTGACAATCGAGGTTTTTCATAACCAGAGATACGAAATCCGATTCGATCCTTTCGACCTCGTGCTGTGGGCAGAAATTCTCTTTGATCAGGGCCACAAACTGTTCCCATGACATACCGTACAGTGTGGCCTTACCGGCAGCTTGTAGGAGTGACTTCCACCATGCTAGAGCATCTCCCTTGAATGACTGGGACACGTACTTCACAACGTCCCTATCAGCACACCCGCTGATGTCAACCACTGTATCCATCTCATCAATCCATGTCATGCAGTCAACTGCCCCTTTTTCCCCAGTAAAATCTCTGGGTTTGCATGAAACGAAATACTTGTACGTACAGGACTTGCTGTGCGTATCATGCTTCAGTTTGATTTCTTGCTTAGGAATACTGCTGTGGTTGGAGGAGTGATTATCCCCCTCATCCTTCTTCGGCTCATTCTTCTTAGAAGGTGGCTTACTATGAGCCTCTGAATGAGTCTTGGGCTTGACATGCGTTACAGTTCGGGTTCTACTCCGAGTCTCGCTAGATTCTCTGAATTGCCTATCCATAGCTTTGGCAACAGCGTTTTCAACCAGTGCTTGCAGTTCCGCACCAGTGACGTGAATCTTTGTATCATCTGGGTGTTCTCCAGAATGACTGTTGGTCTCCTCCGATTTGGCCATGTAGCTTTAAGCTACATAAAAGGACAAGGTCTTATTTAGAAACCTAACAGTATTATCGTTCTAGACGATTTATTAACCATGGTATTAAGAACCACAATAGTTAATTTAATTAATTTCATTCAGGACTTTTATTAGCAACTATATTATGGAATGAAATATATATATTGGCACAATAGGCCTAGTCACTTCGGACAACTTCTAAATTATAAATTTAGATTTTTATAGGATTAGCATTGTATAATTAAACAAATAATCCTTTACTAGACAGAGAGTCATAAACCACAACTGCCACTATATGACATAGTCATAACCCGTAGGTATCAAGTCATTACCAGACTTGTATACAGATATAATCTGTAGATAATTTATTAAAAAGGGTGACATGTGTGATTTTACGAATCACGCTTAGTCAAGAATGTTAACATGTTTTCAGACGTTAACAGAGAGTTGAATCTTTTCAACCAGGTTTTACCATATTGGCCAGGCCTGTTAATAAGGCATTCAAGCTAGGTTCTACCTTACTAAGATTCTTATTAAAGTGGCAAATCAAATAAAAATTGATATTTTCCATTTATTTGAATATTATATTCATGCACATAGATAAAATGAAAATTTAAATTAACCATTTAAATTAAAGTAAACTAGTACAACTTTGCCCTAAACGGGACTTTTCTCAAATAGTATGCCCACGCAGGGGCTAAACCAAATAACAGACAAAACAAACAAAACAAACCCACGCAGGGGTTAAACAGAAATAACATACCCACGCAGGGGTAGAATAAGAGAAATATACCCACGCAGGGGTAGAATACAGGAATAAATGTCCTCGCAGGGACATGAGTAAATGAGCTAACAACCAAAGGATTTAATAATCCTTCTTACTCTTACCCTTGATTAAGTCAACCATCTTCTTGAACATACCGCGGTTGTGTCGGCGATCATTTTGCAATTCCCGTCGCACGTCGTGTATCCCTTGCAGGATTTCTTGGACTTGCGGTGGCGACATCATCGGCGCCGGCGGCGGTGGCTGATACTACGGTGGCTGTGGAGGCTGCGGCTGCTGGTATCCCTGCGGTGGGAATCCAAAAGCTGATTGTCCCGTAGCCCAGGGACCTCCAAATGTACTCTCCTGATTGAGAGGGTTGTAGCCTGAAGCTAACCAGTAGGGATCTCCCGTATAATCATAACCGGGAGGAAAAGTCGGCTCGAAAGGGTTGAACTGTGCTGCGCTAGCATACGCAGGGATGGGCTCTCCAAAGTTCTGCGGCGGTAGTGGCGCAATAGGCGCAGAAGAAACCTCTGAGACGGGATGCGGAGACTCTCCCATCTCTGACTCCTCGTGGAGCGGCGAGTAGCGGCCGCTACCTGAATGTCGAGGGGTGGCAATGCGAATCCCTCCTCGCGTAGACATACACGCGTTCCTCCTTGGCCTCTGAGGTGGAGGAGGCAAAACCGGTGGTGGTGGTGGCGACGGAGTGACCACGTCGCGCCAGAAGGCCTCAGATGGGTCCTGCTGCAAAGGCGGCTGCTGAAGCTGCTGCTGCTGAGATTGGTGCTGAGAGTGCACGGGAGAACCGTGGTAAGACTGGTGCATGGGAGAGTTGTGGTGGCTGGGGGTATAAAACCAATCGTGCTGCTTAAACCTCTCCTCGTAGCTGTCAACACCATTGTAGGGTGATCCCCTAAACGGTGACCCATCAGATATCTCAATGGGATGGTTAGGCGTGCCGGACGGTGGCAGGGAAGGGTCAGTGTCCTCGTCGACCTCCATCTCGTTACCACCAGAGAAGTGGTCTTCAGGTCCTAGTGGGTTATGACCCACTGGTTCATCCAAGTAAGCATCAGGGTTGTATAGGCCCTGATAAGCTGGTGCTGGGTAGTGGTGAGGTGACTGGTGTAATGGAATGAAAGATCCATGGGAGTCGTGGGGCCCATTTTCAGAGTGGGGCCCAAATGAGTGGGGTAGGGATGACGAGGTGCTCAAAGATACCGAGTGCCTGGCTGGCTCGGCGAAGGATCTCCAAAGATCATGGGCTGCAGTGTTGTGCGAAGCTGATGGGGCTCGCCTGTGTGAGGGTCCTGCCTCGTGGTCATGTGATGTGGCGAATCCTCCTCGTCCTCGCATACGTGGCGGCACGATGAACCTGTCAAAAATTAAACAAGTTGCACAACAAAATATATAAGACAAAGCTAATAATAAAAATAAAGATAAAATAAACGAAATGTCGAACATTTCCTAAGTTCTTTGTCTAGACTCGAAAATCGAGGATTGTGCAATTGTGTAACTGAGATTAAACACAAAGGACTAGTGTTTAATTCACTCAGCGTTGGCTCTGATACCAACCTGTCACACCCGATCTCCACGTGTCACCGGTGGGCCCGGTGTGGGGTACAGTGACGTGGTTGGCATCGTCATAGACAAACAACACAATATAATAATGCACAGCGGAAGCAGAAATAGATTCATTTCAACTTTATTTAAAATGTAATAATAAACATCATAAGTAGTTGAAACGGATCCACAGGCGGATCAATAAAATAAGATAAAATTGTTCAACAGTTATTTGTCGTCCGAGCTTGCGAGACTATAGTGGACGCTCTTAGGAAACAGCCAGCCTAGTTCGTTTAGTACCTGCACTTAACCTTTTGGGAAAAATACGTCAGTTTACACTGGTAAATACAAATCAACTGACTCATTTTGAAAATGATTGAAAATTGATTTAAATGCACAAGGCATAAATATTTTTATTAACTTGGGATAATTATGCAATATAAACTTGTGAACGAATTACATGTTACTCGTACATTTGGTGGCCCGGGATCTGCTGTCCGGGCTAAAGATTAAATGAGACACCACATTAAAGAGTTATACACGCCGGGTGTACGCCTACACCCCGTGCTCTGGTCGTGGCCATCTCGTAAGATAATGCCAAGGATATCCGGACACGGTCAATAACCCCCCAAAGCCTAAAGTAAGAACAAGACTGTTTAAACGAGTCGCACAAACTATTCAAGAGTGTACACCCTTAGGGTGCAGGATTTGTGCGCTCGATCAAGCGGTATTTTAAATACCGTACCCCAAGCCCGTATAGGGAAAATAAGTCATAATGTATTTACCTGAGCAAGTATGAATCACAAACGGTAAGTGTAGGTAGCTTTTACTGGGCCTCCTAATCTGGAACAAAGGTTTATAATAACCTATTAGATTCCTAACGGGTCTTTTATTTAAGCCTAAGCTTTGACCGGTTAGTTTTAAGGACGATACGGTACAAGCGCACGATTAAGCGAAAGACCGGATAGAATGTGATTTAGACCCGACAAGTTTGAATACTTGTATCATATGGGTATACTAAATACATTCTGGATTTTGAGATAAAAATGATAACGTTTGACCCGTTTCGGTCAATTAACGCAAACTAGTTACGTAAACCGAACCGAACGCTAAAAGGGCGTTACGGGTAGCCAAAAGAGTCAAATGCAAGTTCCCTGAGATAATATGCTTTAAATATGATATAACATCAGTAAGTTATGTTCTATATTGCCCGGAATAATTTTAAACTCAATTTATGCCTTAGAAGGGCATTTTGGTCATTTAAAAGATTATAAAAGAGTCATATTAGAAATATGAGTTTCGGGTCTGGTTTATACAGTAAATATACTGCATTTAACATATTATAACAGTAGGGTATGACCCATATACCAAACTTATCATTTAAAATCAAACTATGCACCGTAGGGGTATTTTAGTAATTTCACAAGGGCTAAAAATGCCAATGGAAATCTGAGTTCAAACATTTATACTTACTGTTATTATATGAAAATATAGTAAATACATCAGTGGGTATGAGTCTTATATGTTTAAAATGAGTATAACGCTTACTATGCGCTAAAAACGCTAAAAATGCGATTTAGAGCCGTTTCCGGGTTTTCAAAAGAAAGCTGAGATTTTTATATTTCCAGAATGCTCAAAATAATTTATTTAACATATAAAATCAGTAGAAAAAGATTTGGGGTCAAAAGAATGTGTAAAACTCATTTTATGGCTTAAATGGTCAAAACCGGCATTAACCGAATCGGCTAAGCGATCTATGATACGATCAGCCAAAAATTAACTAAAAATCATCAAAAATCCCAAAATAATATATATCATCAGTGGGTACAAAGTTTTATATCAAAACATGGCCTGAAATAGGTTATACGCTAAATGCGCCGTTTATGTAACTTTAAGATATAGTTTTACGATATCGGCCATAACTCAAAATCTGGACCACCAACTGATCTCAAATTTTCGGTGCAAGTTTATATATTAGAAATAAAGATTTCTACTCTTTCACTTTTCCAAAAATCACGTTTTATATCGAAAAGGGCAAAATAGTCAACTTTAAGCATAAATCGGAAACATGCAAATGAATCGGCTAAGCATAGACTCAAGATATAAAAATTCCAGAAAGTTTAACCAAAATAAAAGTGGTTCAAAATATGCTCTAATACAGGTCTCAAACATGCATGCACGGATCCGAATCGATAGTCTACGAAAAAGTCGTTTTACAAGACTTTCGGTTCCGATTCGTATTTATACTAAAGATTGTCGAGTTGATGATGATAAAACACATTCTTATATCCATTATAAGTTATTTTTGATGATCAAACGGATTGCATGTCATCTACATTACCATTTAAGCTTATTTTTTCAAAAACAACTTATGTTGACTTTTTAGAAACAACTTTGACTCGACAATTAGCATGCATAAAGTGGGAATCAGAGAATACCCTTTTGAGGGTTTGTTTCCCACATAAATACCAACATATCAGTTGTTTCAATTTGAGAAATGACAGAGTAAAACTCGTTTAATCGAAAAGTCAAACTACAAGAACAACGGTTTTGACTTTTACTAATAATCAAAGCAAGAACGAATTAGAGACTGATATAGAAGCTTACAAAGGTCCTAATGAAGCTTAGTTAATCCTTAGAGTCAGCCTTGTCGTTCAGAATTGCTCCAGAAGGTCTTGAGAGCTTTTGCAAGTTGTGAGAGTTCTTTGTTGCAACAAGTGCTCAAGAAATGAATGAAATAATCTGATTTATGGAGGAAATTCAGAGGTTGAAGGGAGGTTACTGTTGTCCTAGGCATGCAAGGAAGTTTATTGGTGCAAAAGGAGGTGATATGAGCTGTTTACCACTTCAAATTCGGACCCAAATTGCAATTTTCGCGAAGTTCTGATGCTGGCGGGGTCACGCGGCCCGCCTAAGGATTCCCAGGCGGGTCGCCTGGGGTCTGCAGGCCCAAAATTGTTTCAAACTTGGCAACTTTGGTCCCTGTTCTTGCACGCGATGCTTCGGCTACTTATTTTGACTCGTAAACCCCCAAACTTGGTTTTTAAGAACCTTGGGACATTTACCAACATGGTAATGTCCTTGGATAACTTTGCGCTCAACCGAAAAGTCATGAAATTCGACGTTGACGCTTTTAGTCCCTCAAGTACGGTTTTGGCCATAACTTTCTCATACGTTAACGAAACTTCACGAAATTTTAACCACATATTCTAGTGAGTATATTTTAGCATTACAATGCTTCGGGTCTGCCAAAAGTTCACTCAGAGGTATAAATTCAACATGTTGACACTTTTGGCCCCTATAGTTTGTAATTCCTTACTTTTGTGCAATTTCCGCGTCGTATGATCCATGAACCATCCGTTTAAGGTTATAAACATTATGTAGGGTTATCATAGAGTCTATTTATTCATTGTTGACACTTTGGACCCTTACGTTCCATAGTTTTCACTGTTTGTCACTTTTAGTCCCTTTAAAGTTTGTTTTCACATACCGGAACCTTATGACACGTGTCAAGACATTATTGGACGTAATTTTTTTTCGAGGTGTTACAACGGCGCTCCGTGGGGTGTAGTTCTGGCGGTTCTTACAACTCGGGGTGGTTCTCATTCTAGCAGCCCCCTATATATATATATATATATATATATATATATATATATATATATATATATATATATATATATATATATATATATATATATATATATATATATATATATATATATATATATATATATATATAGGCTAATTATAAGGAGAAAACCCACTCCAGTTGACTAAACCCTGAAAACTCTAACATGTGGCTAGGATTGATCCACGTTTGAATTTAGATTGAGAGGAGTAAGGGTATGATCGTCATTTTCTTTCTTACATTTTTGAGATTATGGTGATGGGCTAGTGATGTGTCTGCACACGCAGACTTGTCCATCTTTGCTTCTTCTTGTCATCTTTTTAATAAATTCAATTGTACTTGTTTAGAATTTTCAACTTTGCTTTTTCTCTCACATCTTTCTCTCACAATTTTCAACCCAGATGTCAAGACTTCTCATCTCACATCTCATTTATTTCTCTTCCTCATACACATTTGAAGAATCACCTTCCATCATCCTCATATACATTTGAAGAATCATCCTCATATTTCTCTTCCTCTAATATTTCTCTGATCTCTTTCTCTAATATGTCTAATTTCAAGAATCATCCTCATACACATTTGAAACTATACATATATCATTCTCTTCACAATCTTTCAGATCTCACATAAATTTCAGATGTTTCACACACATTTAAACCAAATCGGAACAAGTCTTGACATCTGGGTTTCAGATCTGAACAAAATAAAATCGGAGGTGGTTTTGCCGGTGTGATTAGGGCTTTAAGGATATGAAGTTGTGGGGTTTTTGCATGTGTGTTTGAACAAAAAAAGATGCTCCGATCAAGATCTGAGATTTTCAAAAAATCAGACAATCGCCACACAAAAAAGACGATCGCTGCAGATCTTCAAAAAATCATCGGACAAAATCAAACATGGCTGAGTTGAACAACCAAAAACATGGCAGATTTTCAAAAATCATCAGACAAAATCAAACATCGCTGCAGATCTTCAAAATTCATCGGACAAAATCAAACATAGCAAGAAACTCCATGAAGATGCATTTGGTGAGAGTAGAGTTTCTTCAGAGTTTCCAGGTGAGTGATACTTTTTTTTTTCAGTTTTATTAAATGTACAACTTTAAATACATACGAGTAGTTGTGTAAATTAAGGTTTTCTTGTTTAGATTTTGATTGGATTCTTCTTGAATTTTTTTTTTTGGTTTTTTGGTATTTTTTTATGTGTAGCCTCAGATCTACATCAAAATGACACAAATGATGATGAGGATGGTGTTCAGAATTGTACTTTTACAGAGCTGCTATCCATAGGTCATTGTTTATGTGAAAGAATGATTTTTTTTTTTGCTTTTTTGGTATTTTTTTATGGTTAGTTTGGTTGAAAATGTGGTAAACTTGTATTAACAATACCATTTTTATTTTTTTATTTTTATGAAACAAGCTTTTATATTTAGTAGAAGGTAAAAACATGTGTGGTTATACTTGTATTAAGTTTTTATATTTTTTGGAAAGGAAAAACATTCGAGATTACATTTTTGGATCACATAAAAAAATGCACCAGCATCTACACTTTTTGGTGACACCAAAAAAATGTACCACCATGTTTTGTTTGCATTGTAGCAAAACGTGTTAAACATGTATTGACAATACAGTAAAATGCATCAGTTTGTTAGGTTTCATGTTACAAGTAAATTTTTTTTAACTTATACGTGTTAAAATTTATTAACAATACAACGTTTTCTAAAAGACTCGTGACCTTTTTTGTAGGTATTCATGCGGACGAGGAATTTTATGTTCACCACACACCCAATGGCACTAGAATGTGGTGTGCTAATGTTCCTATTGTTTTAAAGCCTGTTGTTGGTTGTGTATATGAAACGTAGAAGGACGTTACACATAATGTAATACTTATTGCTCCTTTTTTTGTTTACTGGGTGTTTACATTTTTTGAAATTATACAGAAAATGTATGTTTACACGTGGTGTAACTTCATATATATGTATAATATATGTAACATTTCTTTTTGTAGTGTACGTACCAACATGAAATTAAAAAATCATGGCGAACGGCGCTCCGTGGGGTGTCGTTTTTTACACCACAAGTTTGGTGAAAAAAAAAGAAAAAAGAAAAAAAATTAAAAACACCAAACTTGTGGTGTAAAAAACTACACCCCACGGAGCGCCGTTCGCCATGATTTTTTACGGCTGTGTTTATAATACACACATCTACTTGTAAAAAAAAATCATGGCGAACGGCGCTCCATGGGGTGTAGTTCTCGCGGTTCTTACAACTCGGGGTGGTTCTCATTCTAGCAGCCCCCTATATACATATATATATATATATATATATATATATATATATATATATATAAAGAAAACCCAAATGGGTATAAAGCAATCGAGCATTTTTCTAGGAAGACGACTTTTTGTAACAATATGATGTAATATAACACTTTGTGTCGGAGGAGAAAGAAAAGAAAACGCGTTACACTCTTATGTATGTGGATATCCTTTAAATGGTAAAAAACAAGCATTTTTTCTTGCATACTGGGTGTTTACATTTTTTGAAATTATACAGAAAATGTAACGTTATTTTTTATTCTTTTTTTTTTGTAAAATGTTACATATAATGTAATACCTATTGCTCATTTTATAGAATGTAACCTTAATAAGAGGGTACATATAAAGTAACATTTTTCCTCATTGGTTACATTTTTTGTTTTTCTTTGTAGAATGTAACCTTAATAAGATGGTACATATAAAGTAACATATAATGTAACCTTATTTAACGTGTATATCCAGTTTTTCACCTAATGCTTTTACATTTATTTGTTATATACAACACCGGTGGCCCAAACACCGATAAATTAAAAAAAAGTATCGTAAAACAACTTTATGAATAAAATACTTAAGTTACAAAATTTTGCCCCCACAAATGTTATGGTGCAACATTATTATACAACCTAACAACATATACAACACACTTGTTCCCTAAAAAACAAAATACTTAAGTTACAAAAATACTTTTTTCTTTTCTTTCAAATCCTTTGCTGGTGTGTCCGATTCACTGCCTTCCAACACTGTTACAAAATAAATTGTCAAACATAAACGTAACAAAATATCTAACAATTTAATGTTACGTACCAATTTGAGATTATTCAAAAGAAAGTAAAAACCCTAACTTAACTGCTTAAAGGAAAAAATTCCAATCAACTGAATAAAACCGTATAAAACCAATAGACCGAACAACAATAATTAATACCCAAATCACCATCTATAATCATATTCCTCAAAAAAAAACTCAATTCGCTTAAAGATCTAAAACAAAAATAAAAATAAAAAAATAAAACAAGAATTGAATAAAAGAAACGACTTTTGGGTTTCAACAATATTAAATTTGTGATAATGACCCAATTGACCAAGCATATACATCACTATAGATTTGAAAACAAAAATCTGATGAACAACAAAGCAAAACAAATTCTATTTACTACAATTGCAACAACATACGATTTAAAACCAGCATATATATATATATATATATATATATATATATATATATATATATATATATATATATATATATAGGGAGCCGCTAGAATGAGAACCACCTCGAGTTGTAAGAACCGCGAGAACTACACCCCACGGAGCGCCGTTCGCCATGATTTTTTTTTACAAGTAGATGTGTATATTATAAACACAGCCGTAAAAAATCATGGCGAACGGCGCTCCGTGGGGTGTCGTTTTTTACACCACAAGTTTGGTGAAAAAAAGAAAAAAGAAAAAAAATTAAAAACACCAAACTTGTGGTGTAAAAAACTACACCCCACGGAGCGCCGTTCGCCATGATTTTTTACGGCTGTGTTTATAATACACACATCTACTTGTAAAAAAAAATCATGGCGAACGGCGCTCCGTGGGGTGTAGTTCTCGCGGTTCTTACAACTCGGGGTGGTTCTCATTCTAGCAGCCCCCTATATACATATATATATACATATATATATATATATATATATATATATATATATATATATATATATATATATATATATATATATATATATATATATATATATAAAGAAAACCCAAATGGGTATAAAGCAATCGAGCATTTTGAAAAGTCCTAAAAAACCCTATAATCTCTATTATAAAAGTCCCTAATTCTGAATAGCTAAAACAAAGTTGATAATTTTAGTCAACAAAGAAGCGACGCACCTGGAATCCTCTCGGTTTTAGGCTGATTTTTTTTCCGGCGGTGACCGGTTGAAATTCTCCGGTGATTCTTGAATATCTCCGGCGATCGTTGATATTCTACGGCGATTTTGAAGATCTTTAAGCGATTTTTGGCCGGCGATTCTGGGTATAGTTGAACATCTTCGCTGATACGGGTACAGATGAAGAATGTTTGATGGAAATTTTTGGAGAGAGAGAATTTGTTTTGATGTTTTGAAGTTTTGATAGGTCTGTGCATATGGAGACTTTATGATTCGTACCTAAACATGTCTCTCTCTTTCTTGAAAGAGATGAAAATATGTTTCCCATATTACCCCTTAATGTACAATCAATGTATTAAATAATACTGAAAAGTGGAACTAAAGAAAGACATGGCCCAAACTTAATCTGAGCCATTCATTTAGTTTGATCAATGGTGATTAATGGTTTTCAGGGTTTAGTCAATTGGAGTGGGTTTTCGATTTATCTTTCCCCTATATATATATATATAGGGTAGGGTTCATGCGAGAACCACCTTTATTGCGAGAACCGCGAGAACCAATGTGAACACAATCTAAAATAGCTAAAAAAACCTAACCCCCCCCCCAAAAAAAAAACCTAAACCCCCCCACCCCGACCTAAATGCTAAAAACTAAAACCCCCAAAAAACCTAACCCCCACCCCCACCCCCAAAACCTAAACCCCCCCACCCACCCCCCATGCTAAAAACTAAACCCCTAAAGAACCTAAAAAAATCTAAAAAAATCTAATTTTTTTAAAATATTTTTTATGTTAAAATCGCTACTTTTAGTCGCAAAAAAAATTTTTAAAAAAAATTAAAAAAATTTTTTGGCTACTAAAACTAGCGATTTTTATATAGAAAATATTAAAAAAAAATTTTGTGTGTTTTTTAGCTATTTTTAGGCATTTTTGGTTGTGTTCACATTGGTTCTCGCGGTTCTCGCAATAAGAGGTGGTTCTCGCATGATCTTCTCCCTATATATATATATATATAGGACAAAGATCCGTTAAGCTTTATTGCAAGAACCGCGAGAACCAATGTGAACACAACAAAAAATGCCTAAAAATAGCTAATCACACAAATTTTTTTTAATATTTTTATATAAAAATCGCTACTTTTCGATGCAAAAAAAAATTAATTTTTTTTTTGCCACTAAAAGTAGCGATTTGAGCATAAAAAATATTAAAAAAACATTTTTTTTTTATATTTTTTTAGATTTTTTTTAGGTTTTTTGGGGGTTTAGTTTTTAGCATTTTAGCTTGGAGGGGGGTTAGGTTTTTTGGGGGTTTTAGTTTTTAGCATTTAGCTTGGGGGGGGGGGGGGGGGTTAGGTTATTTTTTTTTTGGGGGGATGGGTGGGGGTTAGGTTTTTTTTAGGTTTTTTAGCTATTTTAGGTTGTGTTCACATTGGTTCTCGCGGTTCTCGCAATAAATGGAGTTCTCGCATGAGCCCCTCTCTCTCTCTCTCTCTCTCTATATATATATATATATATATATATATATATATATATATATATATATATATATATATATATATATATATATATATATATATATATATATATATATATATATATGATCAGGATTTATGGAAAACGATGAAAAGTGTGAGAATAGTGAGAACGCTTATGGGTCATCCGATCAAAACAATCTATGGACTAGATTGGCGCGGTGTCGTTTTCGTAAATAACATTAATTTTATTAAGTGGACACGCTTCATTAAGTGTAAAAAGTTCTTTTACTGCTCAAATTCAAAACGCCAACTAAAATGAGAACACAGCATTCAAAACAAATAAAACGCCATTAATACAAAACGCCAAAGATTAGTGATAAAACGCATTGGAGATTACAGGAAGAAGAAACAAACAGTAACTGAAATTCAATTATTAACATTTATTAGAAAAAATTCTCTCCAAAATTACTCGCCAAAAACATCATTATATGAACGACGTTAAACATCGCTTCCATAATCACTTCAATCCATCATTCTAAAAAACATCTTTTACCAAAACGCCAAGTTTAACCAAAACGCCAAAAATGGCAACCATCGTTTCATGGAGATACACTTTGAGAATCAGAAGATTCATCATACATTTTGACAACAGAAAGAGGGTGTATGTTAAGACAATCAAAGCAATTTTGAAGATGGAAGAAGAGGTACAGAGGGCTATCCTATCGCTTGGCATCCCTCTGGATAACGAATGTCATAAAACACAAAAGCTTATGAGAAAATTAACAAGGAAATTTAGACCAAGCAAAGCAGATGGAAAAATGGACCCAGTCATAATATCATGGCGTTTTGAAGAAGAAACAGACATGGTGACCGTTATATGTGATAACGGAGAGGAGGAAGACTACCTGCTTGAAGACATCATGACCAAGCAGGGGGGTTGGGTTCATGGAAGAGTTGCACAACGCCACGTGTTTGAACACAGATATGGACTTAAAAATGGCGTTGATGCAGGACATGTTCAAATGGAGGCTTCGGAATCTTCAACAACAAGAAGCCAATGAAAGTGAAAGTGATGAATTGGATGAAAGACTAGAAGAGGACTCCGAAGAAGAAGACGAAGGAAGTGATGTATACTTCTCAGATAAAGTATCTTATGACGAGGAGTTTTAATTTTTTTTGTTTTCTTTTGTGTACTTTTTTTTCCAGAAAATAAAATACTATATTTCTCCCCTTACTTCTCTGAGGTGAGTATCTTTATAAGCTTTTGCTGAATGAGATGGACAAATATTCAAGAAAAAGAGACCGATGACAGTGATATGTCATTATGTGAGCTTTGTTGATGGATATATTGATGGCATGAAGGGATCGATACCAGTGTAAATGCTATCTTGGACTCCATGATCATAATAGCATTCAAGCAGGAGTTGATCTTCAATGACATGTCATCAAACAAGAATATATCACACCAAAATACAGGATGCCACTAATCAGCTTCGTCTAAAGACAAGCGTTATGTAGGAAAATTGGCATCTAGCTAAGGTATTCAAAGCTTCAAGGCACAAAAAAATCAAGAAGAAGAGGCTGATGACAATGAAGATTTGGATGAGAAATTAGATTAGCATTTTTTTTTCATTTTCTATCTTTTTTTAGGGGATCATTTTCTGTTGTTTGTTATCTAATTCTCTACTAATAAAATACGTTATATCTGTTAAAAAAATTTGTTTATAAAACGCCAAAAACTACAAACACCAAAACGCCTAATAGTATGAAAACTGTGAGAACGGATGCTGGCAACGTGCCATCTTTATCTAAACGCAATTAAAAACAAAACGCCAAACCCTGAAAAGATGAGCAGTGTTACAGCCTTAACAGATGAAGCTGAACAAAAAGTAACTGCAAACAGTAACTGAAACGACGGAAAACTTTATTACTAACATTTATTATATTAAAAGCCATGTCATCGTAATTGAATTTATTTATCTTTCCAAAACGTCATAATTACCTGTCACATTATAGGCCTGCATCCTACATGGCACAACAATTGATGTTTTTTGCCGTCAAAAACATATATCTACCTTGCGCCAAAAAAAAAGAAAGAAAAAGGTCATTATATAAGTACAAACAGCTAAACAAAAGCTTCACACTCCACACATTCACTAAAAATGCAACACATTATATAAAACGCCATACAATTAAAAAAATGGCGCAGGTTATTGCATGGAGGTTTGAGAGGTCAGAGGGACGTTTCGTCCTAAAGTTCTCTGACAGGAGAAGGGTGGAAGTCAAAATAATTAAGGCCATACTTAGTATGGATGAATCCGTTCAGAGGTATATTCTAGCCCTTGGGGTTCCAGTGGCCTACGATTGTGAGAGGAATCGAACAGTAATAAAAAGATTAAAGAGAAAATTTCCAGAAGATGTGATCCACCAAAAGTTACCAGTTGGATTCTGGATGAACAATCAAGAACGGTGAAGGTGAACTATCTACACCGGGGGGGGGGGGGTTATTCGTTGACAATGGACGAAGTGCTGAACACAGATAGACTATATCTTCTTGAACAACTCTGTGATTTAGTACCTTAGAACGATGCTAGATCCAGCGTTATGAATACATTCAAGTATATGATGCATCGAAGAAGAGACGAGATTATGGCGTTATACGCCAATGAACAAGATAATGATGATGAGTCTGAGGAGAGTGATGAACAAAACGATGGTTACATCTCTGATGTAATACCATCCACAGAAGACTATTAGTTTTTGTTTGATTTCGTCTTAGCTGTACTCTTTTCAATTACCAATGAATTTAAAAACGCCATAAACACCAAGAAATTTACCTTGATATAAAGTCTTCAACTTGATCTTTAACCGCGTCTACTTGTATGGTTCGTCGTGTTTTCAGTCCGTTGTGTAGGCTTCAACGAGGTCTTGAGCCAAGTCTTCTTGTACAATAACAAACAAATGTTGACGGTTGTGTCTAAGGCACGTGTTCAACACGTTTCCCTTAAAACAGATTTCGCGCCTCTACTAAAGACGACGCGTCTTTCTCCCAGGGTACAACAGCTGAAGCAGTTTGTACTGCTGGAGAAGGCCACGCGCCCGAGGTTACACCGGATAAAAACATAGCATTAGACCTTTTGGAAATTAAGAATAGAAATGTAGTTGGATCATGTAAAGAAACTTATCTCTATATGTGCCCAACATATGGTTATCAAGTACTTCTTCTTCAAGGACTCTTCGTGCATATCTTTACGTCTTCTTCTTGTATTCTTACTCTTGTAGTTTTATATCTCATCAAGTTAGGCACACAACCTCCCATTTTTTACAAGAGTTGTGGGTAGTGAAGAGTTTCTTAATTGCTGATTTTATTAGAGACATAAAACTCGAATAAAAGTTTCACTTAATTAGTGATTTAATTAGAGACATAAAAACTCTAATAAAAGCTAATCAAGTGACATAAAACTCTACTCAAGAGTTTCACCCTATGAAGGAGTTTAATTAGTAATTATACTTTCACTCAAATATAAATTAACTAAACATCCATTCACTAATTTCCCAACAGTGTATAAGGCTTCATCTAAATCAATGTCTAACACCAGTCTTGCTTTGATTTTTATGAAGCTTATATGCCTGGTACAGCCTTGTACGAGCCATCTAGAGCACAAAAGTGTGTAAATAGGCACATGGGGTGTGCGAATAGTTTGAGCCAATTGAAATCTTGCATGATGTAACGCTTGTGCATGTGATATCAACATTTGATCGAGCACTGATCGCTTGAGAAAAGAGTTCCTGTCATGTTTTCGTATTCCTCACCTTGTTGTTCTTGATTCGCATAGATCAACAATAGAATTTGCGTGAATTTTTTTATACTTTTACTAGATGATCAAAAAATGAAATACACAAGTCTATTGATATATAGTGTAGATAAATAAACTAGGTCCACACTAGCTCTGTTAGTCAAGTAACTATTGTTATTGCATCCTTACCAACTTTTTTAAACAAGTGAAAAAACAGAAATCCTAATCCAACGATAGGTGTTGGAAAATTAAGGTTGATAATGTTAGAGAGCTGAAGCTGGTTGGAGTCACCGAGTTTTGAGTGGTAAAACCTATATAACCATTCTTTTCAATTTACCATAAAGATGAAAAATAGAATTTTCATTTTTGGGGTTGAAGAATTTTTTGCAGAAATGAGTGGTCTAGACAAAAAAAGAGTGTTATTAGGTGAAGTTGAAATATGTTTTCAGATTTAGGTAGGTTGTGAATTGAAATAGCGACCTTCTACCATTTTACTGCAAAAAATCAGAAGTTCTGCCAAAAGCTGCAAAGCATGTACAAGATCGCAGATTGAAACAGCGACCTTGTGAAGGTCGCTGTTTGAAGTACCAATCTTCCTAAAGGTCGCAGTTTGATGTACAAACCTTCCTAAAGGTCGCAGATTCATGTCACAACCTTCCTAAAGGTCGCAGATTCATGTACAAACCTTGTTAAAGGTCGCAGATTCATGTCACAACCTTTTTAAAGGTCGCAGTTTTGTCTCCCAAGCCTATATAAGGTCGCTGTTTTGTCTCCCAAGCCTATATAAGGTCTCTGTTTTGAACCACAACTTTATTAAAGGTCGCAGATTTGTCTCGCAACTTTATTAAAGGTCCGCAGATTCATGTACAGTCTTTGTAAATAACGACAAAGTTTGTAGAATTTATTCAGCTTTCGGATGGTAGTGTATAGGTGCCTGTTTGAGGTTTTTGTCCATTTGCTGCATGAAATGTGAGTGGTAAATGTGAAGGTGATATGACTTAACCCTAGCTCTCACATGATATGAAATAAAACCTGCTAATTTGAATAGTTGTGTGTAAGAGAATCCAACTGTAGTGTAAGAAAAATTCTGCAAACACCATGAATTCGAAAATTGAGGCACAGAGTGAAGTATTTACATATGAACATAAAGCAAAAGAGTTGAGATACATTTTCAATATCAAACTCAATCCTTTCATTAACGAAAAAAATTCAGTCAAGTTTTATCAACCGAAGATGAATTTTGAATGTCATCCTGGTCCGATGAATGCATCGGTGTTGTTCTTGGGCAACAATCACCGTGCGTTTGAGGTGTTTAAAAATCCAACAGCGTATGATCAGCCATTAGATGTTAGACGATCAGATCGAACGTTCTGGCAATATATGAAAGAAAATCCGGTTAGTGGAAGGGTAGAAGGTTTAATACATTCAGCAGGATTCAGCGGGATACTGCAAGTTGGGTACAAGTATGTTGACCACGCGTTAATAACTGCGTTGGTTGAGAGATGGAGGCCAGAAACTCACACGTTTCACCTTCCTTTTGGAGAAACGACCGTGACATTACAGGATGTCAACGTGTTGTGGGGGCTACCGATAGATGGGTTGCCTATTTCTAGGGCTGACACTGGTATGTCGATGTATACTGTACGAGACAAGTGTCAAACGGTGTTGGGGTTTACCCCTGACGAACCTCATGTGAAGGGCAAAAGGGTTAGGTCCTCCCGAGTTTTAGCACAAATAACGTCATCCAATTTTTCTGAAAATGAAACATCAGATGAAGATTGCATTTTTCGTGCACGTCAAATAATATTTTATTTGATAGGGTGCACAATCTTTCCTGATAATGCAAACAACCTGATTGATGTCAAATTTTTAGAATTTCTGGTAGACTTGCCCGCATGTTCGGGATATAGTTGGGGCGGTGCTGTGTTAGCACACCTTTACAAAAACCTTTGTAATGCTACAGCACCTAATGCTATAGCCATTACTGGCCCAGTTGCGCTTCTACAAGTGTGGGCTTGGGAGAGGATTCGTTGTTTTGCTCCTGCTGTTGCCCGGTTCCAGTACAATGCCCCGTTAGCTGCTCGGTAGTGTGAATTGGAACTAATTAAATTTATTATTTTGTATATATATACCTGACTTATGTTATTTTTTTATTTTTCCTTTTAGGTGGAAGGGAAGCTTAACGTGTACAGATGTTTCCACACATTGCCTGAGAACATATAGATCTCAGCTGCAATTAATGACCGAGGCAACGGTATGGTTGTTAGTTGTTGACATATAAATTTAAAGTTTGTTTGAACACGTTTCTAATGAATGAATTTTTTTTTGTTGCAGTTTAATTGGAGACCATACGACGACATTGTCGGTAGACTCCCCGATATATGTCGTAGTGGTATGGGAATTTGGCGGAGTTGTTGCCCTTTGCTATGCTACTCGGTTGTGGAGCATCACTATCCTCAACGAGTGATGAGACAGTTTGGCATGTTCCAGTACATACCTAACCCAATTGCCATAGATCATAATGAGCATGCCAGACTTCATTCCATGAACCGGAGTGGGAAAACCGGCTGGAACTGGTTAAGTCGTCACGCACCGTATGTTAGTCAGTGGGAGGCACGTCATCAAAACTTGGTGACCGGGGAACTCATGACATTTGTTGGAGTTGCCAATGATTACATGTCGTGGTACATGCAACATACGGTGTTATATGTGTCTAACCCACAGTTGTCAGCTGGCCTTACGAGCGGTTTTCAAGACGAAGGAGCGAGGGTCCAAATGATGGTATATACAAGTTTAAAATTATTGAAAGTTACCTTTTTTAATTTTAGTAAAAAATTAATTATTAATTATTTTTTTGCAGTCGGAGACGATGGGTCTAATTCACCGATCTGAAGATGTGGACGTTATTCATGGTGCGGCGTATCGGGCCCTTGAGATGTCTAATGTTCCACAATACACACAATATCCGACTCATCTGTCACAGGAGCCGGTGGACCTTGTTTCATATCCTCGTACACAGAGGGTAGGCAGGCCCCGACGTCGTGCTCGTGGTGGTAGAAACGTTGAAGAGGCCGGGACCTCAAATTGGGGCCCAAACTTCGAAACAGGGGGGGATCAGGATCCGGTGGTAACGAAGATGTAAATTTTGCAGTAAACCTTGGTAATACTGATATGGGTGTATCATGGGAGTCAGCGTTGGCTACGGCATGCTCCGAGGGTTTTGACGTCGGTGAGTTATTGAACCCCCAACAGAATGAAATGGGTAACAACAATCAGTTTGTAGACCCAAACATAAGTCAGGCAGGGTTTTTTAGCCCCTCGTCCCATATGATGGACCCCAACACTAGTCTGGCAGGGTTTGTTACCCCCGCGTCACAGATGATAACATTTATGCCGGATACCCAAACAGACTATCAGTATTGGCCCCCAAACCAAGGTAACGAAGATCACCGGAACCGTTATGCAGATGTTGAACCAAACCCCTTAGACTGGAGTCTCGACTTGAACCTGTTTCCACCACCACCGAATGACCATAGAGTGTAATACTTTGTGAAATAAATATATTGTGTAATACATTGTGAAATAAATATATTGTGGTTTTTGTTTTTGTTATTTGTGCAATATATTTTATTATTATTTTATTTTTCAAAGTAAACTAATACTAAAAAAACACATAAACTAACACAATAATGATGTATTTATATTTGTTTATCATTAAGGGTATAAAGGACATTTCACAATGTTAAAAGTAATAAGCATTTTTCTCAAAAAGAAAAAGTATTTTTAAATCAATTTCCACCCACTATAAATACCCCTACCATAGTGAATGAGAAGTCCACAAAAACCACAACCACCTTTATGGCTAACCAAGGTGACAATCAAGTAGCTGATGAGCAAAACAATAAGCATGTGGTCCAGAGAAAGTCATTTTCGATTCTAAACAAGTTAAGACGTCCAACCGGTGGTTCTAGCACTTCGTCTTTTCCAAAGCCGACCGAGGTCGTGCGAAATAACCGTGGGTCGTCCGCTCAGTCGAGTAAACCTGGTGCCAGCCCTCCAGAAAGAAAAAATTTTGCATTTCCAACTGAAAATTCCGAAAATTGGTCAAGGGATGCTGTTGAGTTTTACCTAAACGGGGATTCCTCTTTTTGTTATTCTCGCTTTTTAGGGGAAATACAGCTACCTAGAAGCTTTTGGGGTAGCCTACTAGGCTACGAATCTAGTGCATGCCTAAATGACATTGTAAACCCAATCCTTCCAGTATTAAATTTTGATTATACAAATCACTGATTAGATATATATTTTGTTTATGGCAGCATGTTCAAGCGTGGACGTTAAGGCTGATGCGGCTTCGACAATCTAAACTTTTAAAAGACCCGTCAAGGAAATTGCGTTGGACGGTTTTACCTCCGCAATTTTATGAAGACGTGTGTTATACGAAGGATTGTTTAAGAGCGGTAGACATGGCGGGAAAGAAGGAACCGTACCCTCCATTTTGGGAGGTTGATTATTTGTATATTCCGAGATGGATTAAGCAGGAGGACTGGTTACTATTCCGTGTTGATATGTTTAACATGGAAATAACACAATATTGGACTGATAAAAGATGGGGAAATGAAAAAAGACGGCTGGTTGAACACGTGATGGACATTTTTCCAATTTTCTTCAAGCATTTTCTTGACCAAATCCACTATTGGCGAAACTCGAGATACTGCACAAAGAAAAAAGTTTCTTTTGGTTATGTTCAAGACGGTGTGCCTCAGGACAATGGTAACATTGCTAATTCAGGGGTGCTTGTCTGTATGATGATGGACAACCTTGTAAGAGGCAAGTCGCTCATTGATGAAACTGACGTAGAAGAGAGTTGTACCAACTACCGTCGCCACATGGCTTGTAACACCTCGAAATTTTGAGTCCAATAATGTATTGACACGTGTCTTGAGTTTACACGTGGCATTTAATATTTAAGAAAGGACTAATATTGACAAACCTTGAAAGTATGTAAATTCGAGGGTTATAAATGTCAAACAAGGGTAAGTATACTGTATAGTAACCCTAAAAGATGCTCGTACCTTAAAACGAATAAATCATGGATCGTACAGAAGCGAAACGCGGAAGAAAGTGAGAGATTACAAACTGCGGGAGTTAATTGTGTCAACATGTTTAATTATACTTCTGAGTGACCCTTTGACAAACCCAAAGCCTTGTAACAGTAAAATACGCTCACTAGAATATAATATATAAATTCCGCGAAGTTCTGTTTTAAAACGAGAAACTTATGACCAAATTCGTACGAGAGGGGTTAAAAGCGTCAACTATATAAATTAAGGCTTTTCGGATAATAAGTAAACTATCCGGGGGCGTAACAACACGGGTAAATAACGCGAGGTCCTTAATTGTAATTAACCGAGGGCCATATCGCAAAGTTACCCCTTCAAACCCGAAAGGTCAGGTTATTAATTACCAAGATTTTGGTAATCATTGTAAAAAGATTTAAAAAGATTGTTTCTTAACCCCTTACGGACCGTAAAGATCATGCCTTACGGACCGTAAGGGAGCGCATGATTGATTTAGATCCGCCACAGGCTTACGGACCGCAAGGCCTAAGCCATACGGTCCGTAAGCGATGCCCAGCGACAGAAAGTTGGCTGTTGGCTGTTTAAAGCGGTAAAACAATTAAGGATGGGTTTCCCAGAGGCATGGGCGCCCCCTACTCGACCCATAACACCTAGAGACACATGCCATTCATCCATGATCACTTGTAGGCTATTGTGTAATGATCTAAGAGCCATTTGAACACTATAAATAGACACATTGTGCGCATATGTTCACCACACCTCAAACACACTCTTCTGATCATACTTGGAGCTCTCAAAGCTTTCTCTTAGCATCCTATTTCGTGTCAAGCTTCTGTAAGTCATTCAAATCCTTTGTGGTTAAGTTTTTCCTAGTTTAATAGCTAAAAATCAAACCGTCGTAACTACGGTTTGACTTCAAGATAAATCCTAAATGGCTCAGTCGCTTGTCGAATCAAAAGTGGTTATGTGTTGGTATTTATGTGGGTAATAAACCTCTGAAAGGGTTCCCCATGATCACCACTCTAACTAGTTCAAATGTCGAGTCAAACGTGTACTTAAAAAGTCAACAGAAAGCTATTTTTGGGATTTATGCATAATCTGTAATATAAACGATATGCAACCTGTTTAGACACTCATAAAACATGATAATAAATATATAAACTTGTTTACGCTCGTTTGATTCGGCCATTTGCTATATAGACCAGGTTCAGAACCGAATGTCGCAAAAGTTTGACTTTTGCTTTGACTTCAGTTCTGACCCGTTTTAGTGCAATATAGATATGCCTTAGGACTCTCTTAGGACCAGGTTACATGATGGCATAAGCCTCTGTGACCGGTTCGATGTTGTCCGAGTCTTTTACGCGTTTCCGTTAATTACTTAAAAAAATTGACCGTAACGCCCTTTTTAAAATAAAACGAGTATTTCGGATACGTGAAAGGACCATGGCTATGCTTACCAAATGCTAAGCATGTCCTTAAAGTTTCACGTCAATCCGAGGTCTAGAATAGGAGTTATGCTAAAAAGCGCAATTAAAGTAAACTTTAGTAATAAACGGCGCAATTAGCATAACGCCTACCTAAACCAAGATTTGGTCACCAAAACTTTTACCCACTGTAATAAAATAATATTTGGGGATTTTTAAAGATTTTTAATAAATTTTAACCTGCACATAACCTGCGGTTATGGCTACGGTTCGGTAAATACCGGATATGCCCTTTACGGCCAAAACTTGAGTTCTACAAGGTCTTTTGACCCGATTCCAATTGCTACTGATTTTAATTAATAAATAAGATATTTTAGACTTGTTAAACTGATCGGGAAACTCAAGTTTCCTGTAGAACTCAGAAATCCCTTTTAAAGTCTTTAAAATGACCGGAAAACCCCTACGGGGCGTATAATGAACTAAAAACTCGTTACGGGCATTATGGAAGGTATCCTACTGATACCACAACCTCTTTAAAGTATATTGACTTAGGAAAACAGTGTAGGACTCCTACGATTACCCGTTGCGCCTATCGCGCGCACGGTTCGGCTTATGTAACTAGTTTACATAAATTAGCCGATACGGGTCAAACCATATCGTTTCGACCCCAAAATCCAGAGTGTGAATATTAAACCCATATAAAACAAGTCTCTTAACCTGTTGGGTCAGAATCACATTCCATTCTCGGTTTTCGCCTTTCACGCGATTAAACCATATCTATCCCTCGAAAGTAACCGGTCTAGGCTGCGGCTAATATAAAGACCCGTTAGGATTCTAATAGGTTATTTTAAAACCTTCGTTCCAGAATAAGGAGCCCCAGTAAAAGATACCAGTGACTTAATTGATTAAGGAATATACATTGCAAAGGTAAATACTTTTAACTTAATTTCCCTTATACGGGCTTGGGTTACGGTATATAAAATACCGCTTGATTGAGCATCAAATAATTCCATCGTTTAGGTGGTTAATTGAATAGTTTGATCGGCTCATTTAAACAGTCTTGTTACTTGAAAGCCTTTGGGGGGTTAATGACCATGTCCCGGATATCCTAGGCATCATTTTACGAAATGGCCACGACCTTGACAGTCGGGTGTAGGCGTATGCCCGGTATTATGTCTATATTATTAAAAGACGTAGCCGATGGTTTACCCACCTCGGTTTTACGCAAATGTGGTGTGTCTATTGATCTTTAACCCGACATGATCCGGGCTACTGAACGCAAAGAAGGAACATGTAATTCGTTCACAAGATTATAATATTAAATAATTTTCCCAAGTTAAACAAACATGTTTATGCCTGGTGCATCTAAACCAATTTTCAATCATTTACAAAATGAGTCAGTTGATCGTATTTACCAGTGTAAACTGACGTATTTTCCCAAAAAGATTAAGTGCAGGTACTACACGTAATTGGCTGGCATTAGCTCCATAGCATCATTAAGAAGTCTCGCAAGCTTGATGTCTTATCTGTTGAACGACATTTTATTTTATTTTGATCCATCCTGTGGATACTATTCAACTACTTGTGATACATTTGATATTACAGTAAATGGTTGAATTATATTTATCTTTATGCTTCCGCTGTGCATTCATATATTGTGGTTTGACTATATTGTTGCCAACTACGTCACGGTAATCCCCCACCGGGCCCACCGGTGATACACGTGGAAATCGGGGTGTGACATGGCTAACGAGCTTTATAGATGGCGTTGTATGTAGGATGAATGTTGTTCTTGTTTATGAATATGAATTGTGCTTTCGTACTTTCTTTATAATAAACAATTTAATGTATTGTCATATTCCGACATATTAGGCTTTTTGTCAGAAAGGGCCAACCTTGCGTTTTCTGGGTGTGTTATCTCACCGGTGCATCGCAGTTCGCCATCACCGGGTTTCTTCGTGTCGTATGGTAGGGTGAATAAGGACTTGGGGCATTGGCGTTGTCTCGCCAGAGGTCGTATCCTCTCGTTTTGAGGGGGGAAAAACGGCCAAAAAGCCATTTTTGACTTTTTGACAAAAAAGGGCCAACCTTGCGTTTTCTGGGTGTGTTATCTCACCGGTGCGTCGCAGTTCGCCATGACGGGGTTTCTTCGTGTCGTGTGCTAGGGTGAATAAGGACTTGGGGCATTGGCGTTGTCTCGCCAGAGGTCGTATCCTCTCGTTTTGAGGGGGGGAAAACGGCCAAAAAGCCATTTTTGACTTTTTGTCAGAAAGGGCCAACCTTGCGTTTTCTGGGTCTGTTATCTCACCGGTGCGTCGCAGTTCGCCATCACTGGGTTTGTTCGTGTCGTATGCTAGGGTGAATAAGGACTTGGGGCATTGGCGTTGTCTCGCCAGAGGTCGTATCCTCTCGTTTTGAGGGGGGAAAAACGGCCAAAAAGCCATTTTTGACTTTTTGACAAAAAGGGCCAACCTTGCGTTTTCTGGGTCTGTTATCTCACCGGTGCGCCGCAGTTCGCCATCACCGGGTTTGTTCGTGTAGTATGCTAGGGTGAATAAGGACTTGGGGCATTGGCGTTGTCTCGCCAGAGGTCGTATCCTCTCGTTTTGAGGGGGGGAAAACGGCCAAAAAGCCATTTTTGACTTTTTGACAAAAAGGGCCAACCTTGCGTTTTCTGGGTCTGTTATCTCACCGGTGCGTCGCAGTTCGCCATCACCGGGTTTCTTCGTGTCGTATGCTAGGGTGAATAAGGACTTGGGGCATTGGCGTTGTCTCGCCAGAGGTCGTATCCTCTCGTTATGAGGGGGGGGGGGAACGGCTAAAAAGCCATTTTTGACTTTTTGACAAAAAAAGTCGAAATTGATATTTAATAATTTAATACAAGTACGATAAACAATTACACGTTTTATTAAGGACTTGGGGGCATTGGCGTTGTCTCGCCAGAGGTCGTTTCCTCTCGTTTTGGGGGTGAAAAACGAGCTGCATAAAACTCATCCGCCATCTCTCGTCTGTATTTCGCGCAAGCCTCCACAACATCTCCCCCAATCCAGACGTCCTTGTCATTAACAAGTTTACTTAACAACATACAAACCAACACCCCTGAATCTGGTCCTGGGTTTTCCTTTTGATGTTGGCAAACTTCAGTATGTGTCACCATTGTGTTTTCCACATGTGGGCGTCCAGAATGTTCCCAGTATGCAATTTTTTCCAAAAATGTTTTGAATAACGATTCAAATTTTATTAGGGTTGGGTATACCCTAACTTGAATCTAGCTTGACCCATCAGAAACACTTAAAGTACATGTCCCAGTAAAATACAAAGTAAGGTGAAGTGTCCGCATATCAACACGAACCATGAACCAGTCTTGAAGGTCAACACAGATTGGAATATAAACCTGAGAAAAAAATAAATAAGATAAACGTATTTGGTTTAAGATATACAGTGGGGGATGATAGTGTTACCGTATCGATGTCCCAAAATGGAGGGTAATGTTCCTTTAATCCAATAGCAAAAGGTAACGCACGATGGTTAGGATTCTCTTCCAAAAGGTGGAGAAATTGAGGTGGGAGAATCGTCCATGGAAACAGTTGTTCTGGTTTTTTGGATTTTTTTATTAAAATCCATCTGAACCTCATCATTCTCGTCACCCACCCACACACATGCTACAACGGTGAAAGTTTTATAACATAAGAATAAAACTAAATTTTCGGAGGGTTTTAATAATTTATACTCCTTACCAGTGGCGACAAGTAACCGTAGTTCTCGTATCCAAGTAGGGCACCCCAAAACTCGGACCCCAGTTGTCTCCTTCCAAGGAATCCGCTATAACAGAAAGCAGAATCTCCGTTATGATAAAACGCCATTACATTTTTTGACCACGATCTAGACTCTTCTGTTGGGTAATAATACCAGTGTGTCTTTCTGGGGATCTTCTCAGGGGGGGTATCAGGGACTTCCTCCAGCTCCAATAACGAGTCTTCCGGGTCCCCCATTTGTTGTGTGTCGTTGGTGCAATTCGAGATGGGGGTATGAGTGACTATTTATCCAGAGATGTTATACTAGGTCGCTGTTTCATTCAGAGATGTTATACTAGGTCGCTGTTTCATACAGAGATGTTATACTAGGTCGCTGTTTCATACAGAGATGTTATACTAGGCCGCTGTTTCATTCAGAGATGTTATACTAGGTCGCTGTTTCATCTATAAAAGGCCCTCCATTGGTACCACCTCATCACTCTTCTTTGCAATACCATTTCGTAGTAATGGATAAGCGCAATGTTGGCAAACGGTTACCTCCTTTCTCCCACTTTCAAAACAATTGCTTAACTGAAGAAGACATGAAAGCTATTTTGGAATGGGAACTACCCCCAAAGGTTACTGTTCTGGAGGAAGGAAAGAAATCAACAAAATCGGAACCTGTGGAGGAAGGAGGATCGTCTTCTGGTGCAGTTGTGAATAAGCAACTGGCGAAACAGAAGGACGTTCGTGGAAGAAATAAAGAGGTTGAAGAAATCCCTGTTGTTAAAAAAGTTTGGACCTATGACAATCAACAGTTTGATTTCAACCCTAACTCAGAGGAGGATTACGACCCAGAAGTCCTGAAGGAAGCTTGGAACTATGAGGAAGAAGAAGAAGACTGGTCCTGTGTTTGGCACAACCCATATTCTGGAGAAGAGTCAGACTCGGAACTATCATCTAGAGGTGACTGCCATTGGAAATAGGGTTGCTCCGTTTCTATCATGATGTTTGTTGTAGTGGTGTTTACTTGAAAGTTTTTTGTCCTTTTTCTATCTCTTTAGTGGAAGAAGGTTATTGTACTTTATTGTATCAGTATTTTATTGTACTAGTATTATAATAACTACCCACCCCTATACTTCTCCTGTCTATAAATACCACCTATCACCCAAATATGTCTTCACACCTTTACCTCACCACACTAGTTATTCCGATGGCAGATGGTGATAACGAATTACACATTCATTTTCATTTGCATATACATGAAGGGGAGCCAAACCCTGCAAATGTTGAACGACAACCAAACCGTAACTCTGTTCAGCCACAACCGAACCGTAACACTGCTCATCCACAACCCAACGTTAACTCTGTTCAACCACAACCCAACTGTAACTTTCTTGCACCCCAAACCAACAGTAACCATATTGGTCGACAACCAAACCCTAACAGTGTGCTCCCCTCCACTGAACACCTGCATGCCCCTCCCAGACCTTCACCCCTCAACCAACATCCTCGCCCACCACCATATGTTGAACATCCAAATCCTTGGATTGTGCAGAACCCTAACACTGCATCGCCAAGGGTTATAGATCCATACCCGATATGTAGGTTTGGATGCATCTACCATAGCATGTGCTACCACCAATACGACAGTGATCGTGACTCTAATGCGTTATCAGATGATGCCGTCGTTAGTGATGATCCATGGGAACAATATCACAACTTTGACAGCGACTCTGATACATCCTTTTGATTCCAGATGATGCCGTCGTTAGTGACTTAGGGGTTCCTGTATTGGTAGATGTATTGTGTGTTCGTGAATTCTCCTAAATTAAACTAAACCACGTAATGTACTTTGATGTTTTTATTTTGTGTTTTGTGTTTGTGAATTTTCTTAAATTAATAGTCGTAAAAACTCATTGTTTTGGAACACATGTCTTAATTGTTAAATTACACCACCAATTGACAATTCAAACAGAAATACCAAACACAAAACATAGGAGGATACACCTAACAATTAACATTAAAACCACAAAAAGATACTAACTTAACGTCGGCCACAGGTCTTCCTGTTGTGCCCGGTTTCTCTGCATCTGCTGCATCGACGTGCCTGGGGTTCATCGTGGTAGTTAACATCCATCTCGTTTTGAATTCTTCTTGAACGAACCCTGCCACGATGTGTTGTGACCCTCGAAGGGTCCCCTTGAATTGTCCAGTCCGCTTCTTCCCACTCATCTTTGTGTCCCAGGGTGAAAAAATGACCGCTATACTGTTCCTGATAGGTGGTGGTGTGGAATATGGAGTGGGTAACGTCATGTGGTTGCTCACCCCTCCAAGCGCAAACTGCGATAGCATGGGAACAAGGGAATCTAAGCATTTGCCATTTCCCGCATGAGCACCGGCTGCGTCCGTATTCAACGGTGTACTCGTTTCCACCGTCATCATTGGTTTCTTCCCTTGAAACCACCGCGTAACGACCTTCTCTAACATCGTAGACGGACACTTGATGTTGCATGGCTACGGAATGCAACTTGTTAAACCTAGACCAAATTCGAGGGGGTAGAGGGGTATTGCAGCTGTGGGCCATCTGCGCGTGGCGAGCATACTCTGATACGTCCTTCGTGAACGTATAATGAATTAAGGCTTTTACTGGCAAGAGTCTTGCTTCCCGTAAGACATTATTCATAGACTCAGATATGTTCGTCGTAAGGTTACCCCAACGACGGTTTCCGCGGTCATGAACAATAGTCCACTTGCTTTTGTCGATGTCGTTCAGGTAGTTCCAAGCACCCCGATTTAACATCTGCATTTCCCTCACAGCCCAAAGATACTTTCTTCGTTGACTTGTGCTCCCGATCATCCAACACAGCTTCCTAAGAGATTTGGTCTTGAACCTACCACTAAAATTGCTTCTGACATGCCGAAGACAATAACGGTGGTAGGCGTTTGGTTCCCTCCAATCTAGAAGGTTCTCCATCGCATTAATTATCCCGGCATGACGGTCTAATAGAACACAAATTCTACTGTTACAGTCTTTGGTGACGTATTCTCTTAAATTTTGGAAAAACCAACACCAACTATGAACCGTCTCTTCGTCAACTAGCGCGTACGCCACTGGCATTATGTAGTTGTTGGCGTTTTTGGTTACCGCAACCAACAACTTACCACGGTACCCTCCTTTCAAGTGTGTGCCGTCCACAGAGATGACAGGCTGGCAAAGATGAAACGCGCGAATAGAAGGACCAAATGCCCAAAAAACATATTTGAATGTTGGATGTCCTGGAGCCGAGTGCGGGTGATGAAACCATGAAACCACCGTACCAGGGTTTCGAGACTGAAGCCGTAACACGTACTTTGGCAGCTCCTGAAAGTTGCTTTCCCAGGTTCCATATATCCTCTCAATTGCCTTTCTTCGTCCACGCCACGCGTTCGTATACGTAACATCGACAGACATCGCTTGCTTTATATGCGTCCTGATGTGTTTCACCTTCAACGCAATGTCTGTACGAATTTGTGGCAGGATGTGTGCAGCGATATCCTTAGATCTAAGGCACCTGTTGTTGTTGCGTACCACCGTGGAATAACAAGTGTGGGCAGGCGCCCAGTTGGTAATTTGCCAAAGGTGTTGGTGTTTCTGTTTTGATGCCGTTGCACGCCATTCACACAAAGGAGCATGAGGGAAAGGGTTTTTAAAATTTTTGTTTCTCGTGTAGCATTTAACTTTGTATAAAGTTGGTTTGCTATCCATCACAAAAATTTCCCTTCCACGGCGAATGTTCCATTCTCGGATAGCAAGGTCCACCTCCTGTTTTGACTTGAAATACATGCCGAGACGTATATGTTTTACTTTTGTATTCCATACGTCCATTGGATTATCTTCATAATCCGGACACATGTAATCCCTAAGTTCCTCGTCCTCGTCTGGGTCGTCATGTGTCGCTGGAATGATAGGCCGCGGCTGAGCCAGGGTCAACTCAGTGTGTTGGTTGACTACAGCCTCGTCGTCAGAAGTACCATCGTTGGATGGTGGTGCCTCTTCACTTTCAGAACTCTCTTCGGTGCTGCAACTTTCCGAATCATCAAAACCGTCATTATTGTTGTCACCCACCAGAAACTGGGAGGACGGACCTACTATGTTATCAACAGCAGGCATCAAGTGGTGTTCTTGAGTTGTTTGCCCGTTTCCCTCGTCATCTTCATCAGAATCTTGGGTGTCAACAACATTACGTTGTGTAATGTCATGCAGAAGGTTTATGAAACTCATGTGTTGGACAGGATTGACTGCCTCCCACTGAACATAGATCTCGGCAATGAAGTTGGTTTCCGATACTTGGGCTAAATAGTTCATTGTTTCAATACCATCATCGTTGAAAATTTTTGTTGTCTGAGATATGCCCTGAAACGTGTACCCTAGTAACAATGAAAGGCGCACTGATTCTTTCTGAAGTTGAACATGATTACAGATTGAATCCACCAATTCGTCATACGACGATTTATGTCGCATAAGGAAAGAGGTTGTTAGCATGGATTGGTCAAACTGAACAGCCCCGTTAACAAAGGAAAACACACCGCCCCAATATAGTCTTACGAGGTATGGCCGAAAGGAATCCATGAACTAACAAAGTGAAATGTTAAGATATGATAAGGATGAGTGGGTTGTGTAAGCTGGATTTGGTTTGTTAGGAAATGTTAAGAATGAGTGGGTTGAGAACCTAATACAACCAGTATTTATAGTGTTGGAGTAACAAGATAGTTGGTGGAGCCCACCATCTACTGGATGAATATACATATAATAATATTTTTTAAAAATTCAAAAAAGTAAAAATGGTAGTTCTCTTAAAACAAATTTAAATACATTGAAGTGGTGATTTGTTTCAACTAATCAGTTAGTCGGATTTTATTATTCGTTTGAAGTCTTGGTTCTAATTTTTTTTTTCAACCATCATTGAAATTAGGGTTACAACAAGGCATGATACAAACCCAAATATAAAAAGGTTTACAACATTACAATAGGATCTATCTAACTCGCAAATTACATAAATGTAGTACTATTTTAATTACATAAAGGCAGAAATACAATGTTCACTGCGTACTATTTTAACAAATCATTTCTAATTGCAAGACTGTTTGTCGGGCTTCCAATTAGAACATAAATACAGTGAATTTAAACCAGTCCCATTTCTTCATATATCGAGCTTCCTGATGCAACTTTTTCTGCGACAGGAAATGAGAGGTCTAAGGTTAAGGATGCTGAAAATTCTGCAACCTCGGTGATGTTCGGCGAACAACATTACAATAGGATCTAAATCTCATACCGAAAATGGGGCTGATGCCCCCACCAGAAGTTGCAGAATAATTTACGGGAGGAGGTGGTAGATGAGAAATGCCTCGGCGTCTGCTAAGTCTTTCATAAGACTCAATAGCGGACGTTGATGCATCCACAGCAGCAGATTTTATTATCCTCGTACACGTTACGGGAGGAGATGGCAGATGAGAATAATCTTTCTCATCCACACAAGATCTTCCCACTTCGTATACGAAAATTAAAACTGAGAAAAACATCATGACGAATGATCCAAGAGAATCATCATACATTGACCAAATTTTCCAATCGGCAGATATATCAACCAACAAACATTTTTAATAAAGAACATCATACAGACAAAATTTAAATTTCAAAAGTATATTTTTTTAACAAACACAGTATGTTCACAACACACGAATTTGGTGTGCATCTGTTATGTGTAGTTGTGTTATAAATTTCGATTTTCAGAACACATTTAATATCATTCTGCGAGCTTCATAAACTTTGTAGTATGAAACAACAACCTTTATTAAGCTTGCCATATGAATCTGCAACCTTTAATAAAGTTGTGGTTCAAAACAGAGACCTTATATAGGCTTGTGAGACAAAACAGCGACCTTATATGGATTTGTGACATCAAACTGCGACCTTTAATAAGGTTTGTACATGAATCTGCGACCTTTAACAACGTTTGTACATGAAACAGCAACCTTTAAGAAGGTTTGTACATGAAACAGCGACCTTCACATGGTTTGTACATCAAACTGCGACCTTTAGGAAGATTGGTACTTCAAACAGCGACCTTCACAAGGTCGCTGTTTCAATCTGCGATCTTGTACATGCTTTGCAGCTTTTGGCAGAACTTCTGATTTTTTGCAGTAAAATGATACAAGGTCGCTATTTCAATTCACAACCTACCTAAATCTGAAAACATAATTCAACTTCACCTAATAACACTCTTTTTTTGTCTAGACCACTCATTTCTGCAAAAAATTCGGGGTTGAATAAATATATGTCCGATACTTATTTCAGCCTAAATCTGGGAAAACTGTGTATTTATGAGTCTTATTAAAAAAAAAATACCTAGGGAAATAATGTATTAATTTAATAATCATACTCGTCTTGATCATTTTTAAACATTTTGTTTTGTTTTAAACTTTTAGAAACTATAAACATAGATATTATCTAACTCTTTATATTTGTTTGTTCTGAGAAAATATTTTTATAGAATCAGTTACTTGTTTATAAATTATAAGTATGTTATATCTATCTTAATATGAAATTTAAATTATAAAATTTTATAATATATTCACGAAAGTTGGATGAATTAGAGTGCTCGTGGTAGTTGGTTAAATATGTGGTGGGCTATTAACCAATCATATGCATGAGGTCCAGTCTGTAACAACGTGAACTGAGCACCAGGCGTGTAATTTTATGTATTAAATAAAGATTTTGGGTAGTTACACAATAAATTAAGCACGTGCTCTAAGCCTAACAATCATATAATGCCAGTCAACCACTAATACTCTAGTGCTTTAGTTTTAAGTTTTACTTATCGTAAGCCTGAATGAGTTTTTGATTTTTTACAAAATCAACGGCATATAGTCTTTCAATAAACAATATGATCATACTTTTCTATATTTAATTGAATTAGTATAATTTTTGTATTCATTTAACCAGTGGCGTCTTTGAAAATTCACGTACCCTGTTCGAGCTCGAAAAATGTGTTCATATGCTTTAACGATAAACAATATAATTACGAAAATGACAAAAATTGTAGTATTTGATAAACAATGCAATTACGATAATGACAAAATTATAGTATTCTAATGAGTTACATACTGTAATAAATAATAAGTTAATAGCTAACCAATGATTCGTGCAGCTCTCCTTGCGTTCTTCATAGCAAATTGTTGGATCAACTCTTCACAATTTATATTATCAAAGACTTCGTTCTCGATAGCTATCATCGCCAACCAATTAAGTCTATCTTGAGACATTGTAGATTGTAAGTAAGATTTTAACAACTTCAACTTTGAAAAACTTCTTTCTGCAGATGCCACAGTAACTGGAATAGTTAACAATATTCTATATGCATTGCATGCTTATGGGAAATAATCATCTTCTTTTATATGCTCCAAAACATCTATAGGGTTGCTAAATTTATTGGTTAGTGATGCACGAAATAACTTAAGCTCCATATATAGTGCCTCGGCATCAATATCTGAACTCCCTTCAAACTTGAGTGCATCTTCAAGACGATAACAAGACGACTTAAGATCTTCATCTTTAATATTCCACAACTTTTGTGGAAACAAAAAACCAAATAACCCCTCATACCATTTGAATTGGTCAAATCGTTTCTCTAAAATCATATTAGTATTAGGTTGGGTCCAATAAACCTAATGTATTTGAGCTAAATTATAAAACATAAAAAAGTATTTGATTATGGGCCTCTATATTGGATTTGGTATGTATTTACATTTTTTTCAAATAACATATATATATCGAATTTTTTTAAAAAATCCCGAACCCCTCGAAATCGCAGGCCTTATGCGGAAGTCCTCTCCGCACACCATAAGAGCCTCCCATGCATTTAACACATGCGTAATTATTTTGTGGTCGTATAAGATTGTTTATATTATGTGAATGTGACAAAAATAAGAAATTGATTGCGATTGTGACGAAGGATACAAAGGTACGTATATCCATAATTCACATGAATCATTCATATACAAGTATTCTTTTAGGGCGGGGGTATTTGGGCATCCCCATATTTGTGTGGACATCCCCTATACGGTGCGTATAGGGGTTTAGTGCATTAAGGTGGTGTATAGTATGCAGAAGTAAGAGGCGGAATGAAATGAATCATTACGAGGGAATGAAGGAAGGGGTGTTTGGTTGGTTAATAGAATGGAATCACCTATTACATAAGGCATTCAATTCCCTCAAAATAATTTCATCCACTCCCCATGTTTTTTTTTTCATTCCATCCCATCTAGCAGCATTCATCACCAACACCACAACCCACCACCTTACCCCACCACCACCGACGCCATCGTCACCTCCACCCGCAACCGCCTCCACCGCCGCCGCCACCCACCCGCCCCCGTTGCTACCCACTGTCACACCCCGATTTCCACGTGTCACCGGTGGGCCCGGTGTGGGGTACAATGACGTAGTTGGCATCGTCATAGACAATCAACACAATATAATAATGCACAGCGGAAGCAGAATAGATACATTTCAACTTTTAAATAAAGTGCAATAATAATATCACAGTAGTTGAAACGGATCCACAGGCGGATCAAATACAAATAAGATAAAATGGTTCAACATATATTTGTCGTCCGAGCTTGCGAGACTATAGTGGACGCTCTTAGGAAACAGCCAGCCTATTTTCGTATAGTACCTGCACTTAACCTTTTGGGAAAAAATACGTCAGTTTACACTGGTAAATACAAATCGACTGACTCATTTTGAAAATGATTGAAAATTGATTTAAATGCACAAGACATAAATATTTTTATTAACTTGGGATAATTATACAATATAAACTTGTGAACGATTTACATGCACTCGTATCTTTGGTGGCCCGGGATCTACTGTCCGGGCTAAAGATTAAATGACACACCACATTAAAGAGTTATACACGCCGAGTGTACGCCTACACCCCGTGCTCTGGTCGTGGCCATCTCGTAAGATAATGCCAAGGATATCCGGGACACGGTCAATAACCCCCCAAAGCCTAAAGTAAGACAAGACTGTTTAAACGAGTCGCACAAGCTATTCAAGACTGTACACCCATAAGGCGCAGGACTTGTGCGCCCGATCAAGCGGTATTTTAAATACCGTACCCCAAGCCCGTATAGGGAAATAAGTCAAAATGTATTTACCTGAGCAAGTATGTAACACAAACGGTAAGTGTGGTAGCTTTTACTGGGCCTCCTAATCTGGAACAAAGGTTTATAATAACCTATTAGATTTCTAACGGGTCTTTTATTTAAGCCTAAGCTTTGACCGGTTAGTTTTAAGAATGATACGGTTTACGCACGATTAAGCGAGAGACCGGATAGAATGTGATTTAGACCCGACAAGTTTGAATACTTGTATAATATGGGTATACTAAATACATTCTGAATTTTGAGATAAAAATGATAACGTTTGACCCGTTTCGGTCAATTTACGCAAACTAGTTACGTAAACCGAACCGAACGCAAAAAGGGCGTTACGGGTAGCCAAAAGAGTCAACTGCAAGTTTCCTGAGATAATATGCTTTAAATATGATATAACATCAGTAAGTTATGTTCTATATTGCCCGGAATAATTTTAAACTCAATTTATGCCTTAGAAGGGCACTTTGGTCATTTAAAAGATTGTAAAAGAGTTAAATTAGAAATCTGAGGTTCGGGTCTGGTTCATACAGAAAATATACTTAATTTAACATGTTATAACAGTAGGGTATGACCCATAAACCAATCTTAACATTTAAAATTAAACTATGCACCGTAGGGGTATTTTAGTGATTTCACAAGGGCTAAAACTGCCAAAACTGGAAACCTGAGTTCAAAATATTATCCTTACTGTTATTATATGAAAATATGCAATTTACATCAGTAGGTATAAGTCTTATAGGTTTAAAACAAGTATAACGCTTACTATGCGCTTAAAACGCTAAATATGCGATTTAGAGCCGTTTCCGGGTTTATATATGAAAGCTGAAATTTTTATATTTCCAGAAGGCTCAAAATAATTTATTTAACATATAAAATCAGTAGGAAAAGGTTTCGGGTCAAAAGGATGCATAAAACTCATTTTATGGCTTAAACGGTCAAAACCGACATAAACCGAAATAACTAGGCGATCTAAGATACGATCAGCCAAAAATTAAATAAAAATCATCTAAAATCCCAAAATATTATATATCATCAGTTGGTAAAAAGTTTTGTATCAAATCGTGGCCAGAAATGGGTTCTACGCGAAAAGGGCCGTTTATGTAACTTTAGAATATAGTTTTACGCTAATGGCCATAACTCAAAATCTGGACCACCAACTGATCCGAAATTTTCGGTGCAAGTTTATATATTAAAAATAAAGATTTCTACTCTTTCACTTTTCCAAAAATCCTATTTTATATCAAAAAGGGCAACATAGTCAACTTTTAAGCATAATCGGAAACATGCAAATGAATCGGCTAAGTATAGACTTAATCAACAAAAATTCTAGAGAGTTTTACCAAAATAAAAATAGTCAAAAATACTCTCCAATACAGATCTCAAACATGCATGTACGAATCCGAATCGATAGTCTACGAAATAGTCTTTTATAAGACTTTCGGTTCCGATTCGTATCTCTACTATAGATTGTCGAGTTGATCGTGGTAAAACACATTCTTATATTCATTATAAAGCTATCTATGATAATCAAACAGATTGCATGTTATTTATATTACCATTTAAGTTATTTTTCTCAAAAATCACTTCTGTTGACTTTTTAGGAACACGTTTGACTCGACAATTAGCATGCATATAGTGGGATTCAGATAATACCCTTTAGAGGGTTTGTTTCCCACATAAATACCAACATATATCTGGTTTCAATTCGAGAAATGACTGAGTAATTCTCGTCTAATCAGAAAGTCAAAGTTTAAGAACATTCAGTTTGACTTTTAGCAATAATCAAAGCAAGAACGGATTTAGGACAGAATTAGAAGCTTACCAAGGTCCTATTGATGTTAAGCTAACACTAGAAATCGGCCTTGATGTCCAGAAATGCTCCAGAGATGCTTGTGAAGTTCTTGCAAGTTGAGAGCTTCTTGGTTACAATGAAAATGTCCAAGAAATGGATGAACAATCTGATTTAAAGCTGAATTTTGATGTTTGTAAGGAGGTTACTGTGGCCTAGGCATGCATGGCATCTCATTGGAGCTTAAGGAGGTGAAAAACAGCTGGTTACCATTCAAAATCGGACCCAAATCGCTGCTGTTCGCGAAATCCAGAGCTGGGCGCTGGGTCGCGGCCCGCGTAGGACCTCAGGCGGGCGCCTGGGGTCTGCAGTTCCAAAGTTTGCTCAATTGTTGCAGTTTTGGTCCCTGTACTTTGGTTGCGATGATTCGGCTACTTATCTTGACCCGTAAACCCCCAAACTTGGTTTCTAAGAACCTTAGGACATCTACCTACCTGGTAATGTCCTCGGATAATTTTGCGCTCAACCGAAAAGCCACGAAATTCGACGTTGACGCTTTTAGTCCTTCAAGTACGGTTTTGGCCATAACTTTCTCATACGTTGACGAAACTTCACGAAATTTTAACCACATATTCTAGTGAGTATATTTTAGCTTCTCAAAGCTTCGGGTCTGCCAAAAGTTCACTCAGAGGTATAAATTAAACATGTTGACACTTTTGGCCCCTATAGTTTGCAATTCCTCACTTTTGTGCAATTTCCGCGTCGTATGATCCATGAACCATCCGTTTAAGGTTATAAACATTATGTAGGGTTATCATAGAGTCTATTTATCCATTGTTGACACTTTGGACCCTTACGTTCCATAGTTTTCACCGTTTGTCACTTTTAGTCCCTCTAAAGTTTGTTTTCACATACCGGAACCTTATGACACGTGTCAAGACATTATTGGACGGAATTTTTCGAGGTGTTACATCCTCACCCCCTTAAAAGAAATCTCGTCCCCGAGATTTACTGAAACAAATGGGGATATTTCTCTTGCATCGTGGATTCCACTTCCCACGTGTATTCGGGACCTCTACGGGCATCCCATTTGACCTTAACAATAGGCACATGCTTCCTTCGAAGCTTCTTTACCTGTCGATCCTCAATCGACAAAGGTTTTTCAACAAATTTTAGACTTTCGTCTATGTGTATATCTGTATGCGGTATAACCAGTGAATCGTCAGCGAAACACTTCTTCAAATTACAGATGTGGAACACATTATGAATAGCACTAAGCTCTTCAGGCAAGTTTAACTTGTAAGCGACTGACCCGACACGTTCGATAATCTCGAAAGGTCCTATATATCTCGGGCTCAGCTTGCCTTTCTTTCCAAATCGCATCACACCCTTCCAGGGCGATACTTTAAGCAATACTTTATCACCTACATCGAAGTGAAAGTCTTTGCGCTTAGGATCCGCATAACTTTTCTGCCTATCCCTGGCAGCTTTCAAACGATCGCGAATCTGAACGATCTTGTCTGTCGTCTCAAAGACGATATCTGGTCCTGACAGTTGGACATCTCCAACTTCTGCCCAACAAATGGGCGATCTACACTTTCTACCGTATAGGCCCTCAAAAGGCGCAGCCTTTATGCTGGAATGGTAGCTATTGTTGTAGGAGAATTCAATCAGTGGTAGGTTCTTATCCCAACTACCACCCAAGTCGATCGCACATGCACGAAGCATGTCTTCCAAAGTTTGAATAGTACGCTCACTCTGACCATCAGTCTGAGGATGGTAAGCCGTACTAAAATTCAAACGAGTGCCCAACGGTTGTTGGAAACTCTTCCAAAAATGCGACGTATATCTAGTATCTCTATCGGAGATAATAGATATAGGTATACCATGTAGCGCTACGATCTTATCGACGTATAATTGGGCTAACATATCTGAGCTATACGTCTCCTTGATGGGTAGAAAATGAGCTGACTTAGTCAGTCTATCTACTATGACCCATATGGTATCATTTCCCTTTTTCGTTTTCGGCAACTTGGTGATGAAATCCATTGTCACCATTTCCCACTTCCACTTGGGAATTTCAGGTTGTTGAAGCAAACCTGACGGCTTCTGATGCTCAGCCTTGACTTGCGCACAAGTCAAACATTTTGCTACATGTTCAGCTACTGACTTTTTCAAACCAATCCACCAGTAGTTTGCTTTCAAATCCTGGTACATCTTATCAGCTCCAGGATGAACGGAATATTTAGAGCTGTGGGCTTCCTGGAGGATAACATCCCGAAGTCCTCCATAAACTGGAACCCATATTCGTCCGTTTAGTCGTAGAATTCCATCATTGTCGTAGGATAACTGCTCCTCAGTTACTCCTAACTTTTCTGCAGGATAGTTAGCTTCCAGCACAGCTTCCTTCTGTGCAGCTAACACCCTATCATTCAAATTATTTCTTATTTCAATGCGCTTGGCATTGATTCTGATTGGTTTCACCCTTTCCTTTCTGCTTAAGGCGTCGGCAACTACATTTGCCTTACCTGGATGGTATCTTATCTCGCAGTCATAGTCATTTAAAGTTTCCATCCATCGCCTTTGACGCATGTTCAATTCCTTCTGATTGAACAAGTGTTGAAGACTCTTGTGATCTGAATATATTATGCACTTGGTTCCATACAAGTAATGTCTCCATAGCTTTAAAGCAAATACTACTGCACCCAATTCCAAATCGTGGGTGGTGTAGTTCTTCTCGTGCACCTTGAGCTGGCGAGAAGCGTAGGCAATGACTTTGCCTCTCTGCATGAGTACACAGCCCATGCCAGTATGTGATGCATCACAATACACCACAAATTCCTCTATACCATCGGGCAATGTCAACACTGGAGCATTGCTCAACTTCTTCTTCAGAATGTCGAAGGATTCCTGCTGCTTAGGGCCCCAATCAAACTTAATCTTCTTACGAGTCAACGAAGTTAGGGGCGCAGCAATTCTTGAAAAGTTCTCAATAAATCTCCTATAGTATCCTGCCAGTCCAAGGAAACTGCGAATCTCGGTAGGAGTCTTCGGCTCCTTCCAGTTCATGACTGCTTCTACTTTAGCGGGATCTACTTGGATACCACGCTCACTTACTACATGTCCAAGGAATTGGACTTCTCGAAGCCAAAATTCACACTTCGAAAATTTGGCATAAAGCTTCTCTTGATGCAGAAGTTTGAGAATATAACGAAGGTGTTTCTCATGGTCAGCTTGGCTCTTCGAGTAGATAAGGATGTCGTCAATAAAGACGATAACGAATTTATCTAAATAAGGCTTGCAGACGCGATTCATGAGATCCATGAACGCGGCTGGTGCGTTAGTGAGCCCAAACGGCATCACTAGGAACTCGTAATGTCCATAACGAGTCCTAAACGCTGTCTTGTGCACATCTTCATCCTTGACCTTTAACTGATGATAACCTGACCTTAGGTCAATCTTGGAGAAATAGCTTGCTCCTTGCAACTGATCGAACAGATCGTCGATCCTGGGTAACGGATACCGATTCTTGATAGTGACCTTATTAAGCTCACGGTAATCGATGCACAGACGCATCGATCCATCCTTCTTCTTAACGAACAAGATTGGCGCTCCCCAAGGAGACGAGCTAGGTCTAATAAAACCTTTAGCTAAAAGCTCATCCAACTGCGTCCTCAACTCCTTCATCTCCGTTGGTGCCAATCTGTATGGTGCTCTTGCTACTGGCGCTGCACCTGGGATGATGTCTATCCGAAACTCTACTTGCCTATCCGGTGGCAGACCGGGTAGCTCTTCAGGGAAAACCTCAGGATATTCCGAAATAACAGGAATATCTTCAATCTTCGGCTTCGGCTTATCAATGGTAACTTGTGCCATGTAAATGACACATCCCTTCTGCATGCATCTGGATGCCTTGAGCATGGACACTTGCTCCGGCAATCCATGCTGGGTATCTCCTTGAATAGTAAGTGACTCACCAGACGGAGTCTTCACTATTACCTGCTTTCTATAGCACAGAATCTGGGCTTGGTTACTCGACAACCAATCCATGCCTATCACTATATCGAATCCAGCTAGCTTAAAGGGAAGTAAGGATAACGGGAAAGAATGATTCCTAACGGATATAACACATCCATCTAGAACAGTCGAGGTGGTTTCTATGGTTCCATCGGCTAATTCCACCTCATATTTCACGCTTAAGGTTTTAACAGGAAGGTTCAACAATTTACAAAACTTATCATCTACAAACGACTTATCGGCTCCTGAATCAAACAAGACTCTAGCAAAAACATCATTTACAAGAAACGTACCCGTAATGACGTTGTTGTCAAGAACTGCCTCCTTGGCGTCCATTCTGAAGACTCTCGCATTAGTCTTCTTCCCGTCGTCAACCTTCTTCGCATTCTTTGGGCAATTTGGCCGAATGTGCCCCTTCTCGTTGCAACCAAAACAAGTTGCATCCTTCATTTTCTTGCAATCCACAGCTTTATGATCTGTGGACTTGCAGATCCCACAACGTTTCTCGAAAGACTGGGACTTAGACTCCTGCCTGCATCTCCCAAAGTGATGCCTCCTACAAACCTTGCATTTGGGTTTCTCACCCGACTGATCCCCTTTCTTGAACCCCGACCCTTTCCTATGGTCGTTGTTTCCCTTGTGTCGTTTCTCAGATCTTCGTGAGGTGTCATCCTCACGTTTCCTTTTGTTCTCCTCCGAGCTCTTCATAGCTCTAAGTCTGACGACATCTTGAGTGAGGGAGAGGGATAGATCAGCTACTGATCTAAATGTAGTAGGCCTTGAAGCCTTGACGCTTGCCTTTATCTCCGGTGCCAGACCCCCAATAAATCGAGCAATCCTACGCGGCTCCGGGGTCACCAGATAAGGCACTAACCGGGATAAGGTGTTGAACGTAGTAAGATACGCTTGACAATCGAGATTCTTCATAACTAGAGACACAAAATCCGATTCAATTCTTTCAACCTCATGCTGCGGACAGAAATTCTCCTTGATCAGTGCTACAAACTGATCCCATGTCATGCTATACAGAGCGGTCTTTCCAGTAGCTTGTAGAAGCGACTTCCACCATGCTAACGCGTCTCCCTTGAACGACTGGGACGCGTACTTCACAACATCCCTATCAGCACACCCGCTGATATCAACCACAGTATCCATCTCATCAATCCACGTCATACAATCGACGGCCCCCTTTTCCCCAGTGAAATCTCTGGGCTTGCAAGATACGAAATACTTGTACGTACAGGACCTGCTGTGCGTATCATGCTTCATCTTAACTTCTTGCTTGCTGCTGTGGTTGGAGGAGTGATTATCATCCTCATCCTTCTTCGGCTCACTCTTTTTAGAAGGTGGCTTACTATGAGCCTCAGAGTGAGTCTTAGGCTTTACGTGCGTTACTGTTCGGGTCCTGCTCCGAGTACCGCTAGATTCCCTGAATTGCCTATCCATAGCTTTGGCAACAGCGTTATCTATCAGTGCTTGCAACTCTGCACCAGTGACGTGAATCTTTGCATTATCTGAGTGTTCCCCAGAATGACTGTTGGTCTCCTCCGATTTGGCCATTGTAGCTTTAAGCTACAATAAAGGACAAGGTCTATTTAGAACCTAACAGTATTATCGTTCTAGACGATTTATTAACCATGGTATCAAGAACCTTAGCAGTTAATTTAATAAATTTCATTCAAGCTCTTATTAGCAATCAAGGAATGAAAATACATATATTGGCTCCATAGGCCTAGTCACTACGGATAATTACTAAATTATAAATTTAGATTTTTATAGGATTATAAATTGTATAATTAAACAAATAATCCTTTACTAGACAGAGAGTCATAAACCACAACTGCCACTATATGACATAGTCATAACCCGTAGGTATCAAGTCATTAACAGACTTGTGTACAGATATAATCTGTAGATAATTTATTAAAAAGGGTGGCTTGTGTGATTCTACAGATCACGCTTAGCCAGGAATGTTAACATGTTTTCAGATGTTAACAGGGAGTTGAATCCTTTCAACCAGGTTTTACCATCATGGCCAGGCCTGTTAATAAGGCATTCAAGCTAGGTTATACCTTACTAAGATTCTTATAAATGGCAAATCAAATAAAAATTGATATTTTCCATTATTTAAGTATTAAATTCATGCACATAAATAAAATGAGAAATTCAAATTAACCATTCCAAAATTTAAATAAAATACTAGTACATTCTTGCCCTAAACGGGACTTTAGTTCAAATAACATGAATAACATGCCCGCGCAGGGGCTAAACAAATAACAACAACAACTAAGCAAAACAAACCCACGCAGGGGTTAACAGAACAACATACCCTCGCAGGGGTAGAATAAGGGAAATATACCCACGCAGGGGTAGAGTACAGGAAATAGATGTCCACGCAGGGACATGAGTAATGAGATAACAATCAAAGGATTCAATGATCCTTCTTACTCTTACCTTTGAGTAAGTCAAACACCTTCTTGAACATGCCACTGTTGCGTCGGCGATCAGCTCGCATCTCGTGTTGCAACTCACGTCGCATGCTGTTAATCCCATGCAGGATTTCTTGAACCTGCGGCGGCGACATCATAGGCGCCGGTGGCGGTGGCTGATACTGCTGCGGCTGCGGTGGCTGTGGCTGCTGGTAACCCGGAGGGTAACCAAAAGTAGACTGCCCAGCAGTCCAAGTGTCTCCAAATGGACCACTAGGTGGGAGCGAGCTGTAGTTTACAACTTGCCAATAAGGGTCTCCTGTGTAATCGTAACCCTGAGGGAAAACCTGCTCGAACGGGTTAAACTGGGCTGCGCTAGCGTAAGCCGGAATCGGCTCTCCATAGTTCTGCGGCGGCAGAGGCGGGATCGGTACTGAAGTGACCTCCGATACGGGATGCGGAGACTCTCCCGTCTCGGATTCCTCGTGAAGAGGCGTGTAGCGGCTGCTACCAACATGTGGAGGGGTGCCTATGCGAATCCCTCCGCACGTAGACATACGCGCATTCCTCCTTGGCCTCTGAGGCGGAGGAGGTAAAACTGGTGGTGGCGGTGGCGACGGAGTGATCACGTCGCGCCATAGGGCCTCAGATAGGTCCTGCTGCAGAGGCGGCTGCTGCTGAAGCTGCTGCTGCTGAGAGTGGTGCTGCGAATGCACCGGCGATCCATGGTGAGACTGGAGCATCGGAGAGTTGTGGCGGCTGGGGGTGTAATACCAATCGTGCTGCCGAAACCTCTCCTGAAAGCTATCAACACCATTGTAGGGTGATCCCCTAAATGGTGACCCATCCGATATCTCGATGGGATGGTTAAGCGTACCTGACGGTGGCAGTGAACGGTCCGTGTCTTCATCAACTTCCATCTCGTGATCACCAGGAAAGTGGTCCTCCGGTCCTAGTGGGTTATGACCCACCGGCTCGTCCAAATAAGCATCAGGGTTATACAGACCCTGGTAAACTGGTGCTGGGTATTGGTGAGGTGACTGATGGAGAGGTATATAAGATCCATGAGAACCATGGGGCCCATTCTCCGAGTGGGGCCCAAATGATTGGGGTAGTGATGGCGAAGTGCTCATAGACACCGAGTGTCTAGCCGGCTCGGCGAATGATCCCCAAAGATCATTGGCTGCAGTGTGGTGCGTAGCTGACGGGGCTCGCCTGTGTGAAGGTCCTGCCTCATGGTCGTGAGATGTAGCGAATCCTCCTCGACCTCTCATCCGTGGCGGCATAATGATCCTGTCAAAATTTAAACAAATTGCACAACAAAATATATAAGACAAAGCTAATAATAAAAATAAAATAAAATAAACGAAATGTTGAACATTTCCTAAGTTCTTTGTCTAGACTCGAAAATCGAGGAATGTGCAATTGTGTAACTGAGATTAAACACAAAGGACTAGTGTTTAATTCACTCAGCGTTGGCTCTGATACCAACCTGTCACACCCCGATTTCCACATGTCACCGGTGGGCCCGGTGTGGGGTACAGTGACGTAGTTGGCATCGTCATAGACAATCAACACAATATAATAATGCACAGCGGAAGCAGAATAGATACATTTCAACTTTTAAATAAAGTGCAATAATAATATCACAGTAGTTGAAACGGATCCACAGGCGGATCAAATACAAATAAGATAAAATGGTTCAACAGATATTTGTCGTCCGAGCTTGCGAGACTATAGTGGACGCTCTTAGGAAACAGCCAGCCTATTTTCGTATAGTACCTGCACTTAACCTTTTGGGAAAAAATACGTCAGTTTACACTGGTAAATACAAATCGACTGACTCATTTTGAAAATGATTGAAAATTGATTTAAATGCACAAGGCATAAATATTTTTATTAACTTGGGATAATTATACAATATAAACTTGTGAACGATTTACATGCACTCGTATCTTTGGTGGCCCGGGATCTACTGTCCGGGCTAAAGATTAAATGACACACCACATTAAAGAGTTATACACGCCGAGTGTACGCCTACACCCCGTGCTCTGGTCGTGGCCATCTCGTAAGATAATGCCAAGGATATCCGGGACACGGTCAATAACCCCCCAAAGCCTAAAGTAAGACAAGACTGTTTAAACGAGTCGCACAAGCTATTCAAGACTGTACACCCATAAGGCGCAGGACTTGTGCGCCCGATCAAGCGGTATTTTAAATACCGTACCCCAAGCCCGTATAGGGAAATAAGTCAAAATGTATTTACCTGAGCAAGTATGTAACACAAACGGTAAGTGTGGTAGCTTTTACTAGGCCTCCTAATCTAGAACAAAGGTTTATAATAACCTATTAGATTTCTAACGGGTTTTTTTATTTAAGCCTAAGCTTTGACCGGTTAGTTTTAAGAATGATACGGTTTACGCACGATTAAGCGAGAGACCGGATAGAATGTGATTTAGACCCGACAAGTTTGAATACTTGTATAATATGGGTATACTAAATACATTCTGAATTTTGAGATAAAAATGATAACGTTTGACCCGTTTCGGTCAATTTACGCAAACTAGTTACGTAAACCGAACCGAACGCAAAAAGGGCGTTACGGGTAGCCAAAAGAGTCAACTGCAAGTTTCCTGAGATAATATGCTTTAAATATGATATAACATCAGTAAGTTATGTTCTATATTGCCCGGAATAATTTTAAACTCAATTTATGCCTTAGAAGGGCACTTTGGTCATTTAAAAGATTGTAAAAGAGTTAAATTAGAAATCTGAGGTTCGGGTCTGGTTCATACAGAAAATATACTTAATTTAACATGTTATAACAGTAGGGTATGACCCATAAACCAATCTTAACATTTAAAATTAAACTATGCACCGTAGGGGTATTTTAGTGATTTCACAAGGGCTAAAACTGCCAAAACTGGAAACCTGAGTTCAAAATATTATCCTTACTGTTATTATATGAAAATATGCAATTTACATCAGTAGGTATAAGTCTTATAGGTTTAAAACAAGTATAACACTTACTATGCGCTTAAAACGCTAAATATGCGATTTAGAGCCGTTTCCGGGTTTATTTATGAAAGCTGAAATTTTTATATTTCCAGAAGGCTCAAAATAATTTATTTAACATATAAAATCAGTAGGAAAAGGTTTCGGGTCAAAAGGATGCATAAAACTCATTTTATGGCTTAAACGGTCAAAACCGACATAAACCGAAATAACTAGGCGATCTAAGATACGATCAGCCAAAAATTAAATAAAAATCATCTAAAATCCCAAAATATTATATATCATCAGTTGGTAAAAAGTTTTGTATCAAATCGTGGCCAGAAATGGGTTCTACGCGAAAAGGGCCGTTTATGTAACTTTAGAATATAGTTTTACGCTAATGGCCATAACTCAAAATCTGGACCACCAACTGATCCGAAATTTTCGGTGCAAGTTTATATATTAAAAATAAAGATTTCTACTCTTTCACTTTTCCAAAAATCCTGTTTTATATCAAAAAGGGCAACATAGTCAACTTTTAAGCATAATCGGAAACATGCAAATGAATCGGCTAAGTATAGACTTAATCAACAAAAATTCCAGAGAGTTTTACCAAAATAAAAATAGTCAAAAATACTCTCCAATACAGATCTCAAACATGCATGTACGAATCCGAATCGATAGTCTACGAAATAGTCGTTTTATAAGACTTTCGGTTCCGATTCGTATCTCTACTATAGATTGTCGAGTTGATCGTGGTAAAACACATTCTTATATTCATTATAAAGCTATCTATGATAATCAAACAGATTGCATGTTATTTATATTACCATTTAAGTTATTTTTCTCAAAAATCACTTCTGTTGACTTTTTAGGAACACGTTTGACTCGACAATTAGCATGCATATAGTGGGATTCAGATAATACCCTTTAGAGGGTTTGTTTCCCACATAAATACCAACATATATCTGGTTTCAATTCGAGAAATGACTGAGTAATTCTCGTTTAATCAGAAAGTCAAAGTTTAAGAACATTCAGTTTGGCTTTTAGCAATAATCAAAGCAAGAACGGATTTAGGACAGAATTAGAAGCTTACCAAGGTCCTATTGATGTTAAGCTAACACTAGAAATCGGCCTTGATGTCCAGAAATGCTCCAGAGATGCTTGTGAAGTTCTTGCAAGTTGAGAGCTTCTTGGTTACAATGAAAATGTCCAAGAAATGGATGAACAATCTGATTTAAAGCTGAATTTTGATGTTTGTAAGGAGGTTACTGTGGCCTAGGCATGCATGGCATCTCATTGGAGCTTAAGGAGGTGAAAAACAGCTGGTTACCATTCAAAATCGGACCCAAATCGCTGCTGTTCGCGAAATCCGGAGCTGGGCGCTGGGTCGCGGCCCCGTAGGACCTCAGGCGGGCGCCTGGGGTCTGCAGTTCCAAAGTTTGCTCAATTGTTGCAGTTTTGGTCCCTGTACTTTGGTTGCGATGATTCGGCTACTTATCTTGACCCGTAAACCCCCAAACTTGGTTTCTAAGAACCTTAGGACATCTACCTACCTGGTAATGTCCTCGGATAATTTTGCGCTCAACCGAAAAGCCACGAAATTCGACGTTGACGCTTTTAGTCCTTCAAGTACGGTTTTGGCCATAACTTTCTCATACGTTGACGAAACTTCACGAAATTTTAACCACATATTCTAGTGAGTATATTTTAGCTTCTCAAAGCTTCGGGTCTGCCAAAAGTTCACTCAGAGGTATAAATTAAACATGTTGACACTTTTGGCCCCTATAGTTTGCAATTCCTCACTTTTGTGCAATTTCCGCGTCGTATGATCCATGAACCATCCGTTTAAGGTTATAAACATTATGTAGGGTTATCATAGAGTCTATTTATCCATTGTTGACACTTTGGACCCTTACGTTCCATAGTTTTCACCGTTTGTCGCTTTTAGTCCCTCTAAAGTTTGTTTTCACATACCGGAACCTTATGACACGTGTCAAGACATTATTGGACGGAATTTTTCGAGGTGTTACACCCACCACCGTTGCCACCCACCGCCGCCACCAACCACCATTGCCGCCAACGCCAGTCGCCGCCACCACCCACCACCACCGTCGACGCCACCACCACTGCCACAACCAACCACCGCTACTGCCGCCACCCACCACTACCTCTGCCTCCACGCACCCCCGGTCACCACCACCCACCATCGCCGCCTCCACCGCCACTCACTGCCACCGCCACCATCCCTCACCGCCGCCACCCACTACTGCCACCGCCACCCACAATCACTACCATCGACCACCATCACTCACCGCTGATTTTATTCCTTTGTTTTTCTTGCCTACCAAACAATACACAATAATTCATTACATTCCCACATGGTAACCAAACAACACACGGAATAGTAAAGCATTTCTATACGCCATGTATAGGGCAACACGCAACGTATAGAATGATGGTAGTTAAAACATTAAAGCCTATAGGCCGCATATAGCCCTATACGCGTCGTATATGTGCGATATACGTGGGTTTTAAGGTATAATCACTGACATTGCATGGAGTTCAGATGGAAAAAGTCTGATCGAAAAGGTGCCCCTATATGAATCGTATATGGTTATACACATCGTATAGGGTTCTGGTTGGTGAAGATTTAAACCCTATACGCGGCGTATAGACGTATACGCGACGTATTGTTTTAGAAAATTCTTATTAAGCCAAGCATATGGGGACTATTTGATTCAAACGAAAATTCACAAACAAAACAGTCTGATCAGCCCGTTCATATACGATGTCGTCTTGGGACATTGGTTATGTTTTTTGGCGAAGATTCGAACCAGTCATATTTCTCCGAAAGCATTTGGTGTCTCGGTGTCGAATGAGGTGAGGAAGAGGTTGTGTTTGTGCTTCGCTGTGATGACAGGAGCGTATGGCCAGTGTTGCTCGATTAAAACCAGGTAATTGATTATAAGATGTGATGCCGTTTTGGTTACGAAAGTCTAACTATTAAGTTGTTTTGATTACGAAAGTCTTGGTTACCAAAGTCTGACTATTAAGTTGTTTTGATTACGAAAGTCTCATCATTACCCCCTAGTAGCATTTTATTGCATTTTAATAGTAAGAGTTATTTTTTTTCCTCCCTATGGTTTGGTCACTTTAACGCTTTCAACCCAATAGTTTAAAAAAAATTCATTTTCCTCCTTGATCTTTCTAACTTATCACCATTTTACTCCCCGCCTTAAACAATGTTCATTTCCACTGTTAAAATTTGGTCACGTGTTCCTTGAATATATATATATATAGGGGAGCGTTCAAATGAGAAGAATTTTTTTGTAAGGAGAAAAAAGAAGAAGTTTCAACCAATAAGAATGCTTCATTTTACTTCATTTAATATTTGCATTTAATTTTAATATAAGGGTATATTGGTAAACTTACAAAAATCATTAATTTGTATTCTTCTCCTTTAATAACTAACTAAATTAAATTTGTAACTCCTTTTCAAAATATATACGTTTTCCAAATTAAAAAAAACTTAATTTAAAGTGTAGAATAAATTAATAGTTGTGTAGGATAAATTACGAGTTGTGTAAGATATATTTCGAGGTGTGTAGGATAAATTTAGACTGTGTAGGATAAAATTCTATAATGTGTAAGGTTTATGTAGGAAAATTTTGATATGTGTAGGTTTTGTAGATTATATGTAAGATAATTAATAATTAGTTGACTAATTAATTAAAGAGTTAAAAATTAATGATATGAGTTATCAATGAAATAATATTTTACTATTATGCCCTTTCTTCTTTTTCTTCTCACATTAAATTTCTTCTCAAATGAACCTTCCCCTATATATATATATATATATATATATATATATATATATATATATAGGGCCGGGATTTAGAGAAAACGGTAGAAAGTGTGAGAACGGTGAGAACGCTTAACGATCGTCCGATCAAAACAATCTATGGACTAGATTGGCGCGGTGGCGTTTTCGTAAATAACATCAATTTTATTACGTGGACGCGCTTCATTAAGGGTAAAAGGGTCTTTTGACTACTCCACACAAAACGCCATCTCATGAAATAAAACGCCAAAAACAAAAATCACGGACCATTCTAAGTAAAACGCCATTAAATATAAAACGCCAAACTTAATTATAGTAAAATCCCGCCTAAAAAACAGCCAAAAAATCCTATATATACAACATCTCAGACCTTCAATTAAAAACACACACAAAAACCAAAACGCCATATTTGATATAACCTATTCGCCTTAGAAACGCCAAAAAAACCAAACATCAAATATCTTTTAACCCAAAATGTTTTTTTTTGAAATTCAGTTTGGCTGTCAGTAAGATTTCGCTCAATGAAATAAACAAAATCTTTAAGGGAGGATATTGTCCATTTAATTGAGTAAAATCTTATTGACTTATCCTAAACTTCCATCCAATTTATAATGCCAAAACATACAAAAACATTATTGAGGTTTGTTGTCAATAAAGTTTAGCTGTATGGGGTGGATAACATTGTCAGTTATCTTTCTTAACCAAGGATTAACAATGTTGTCCATCTCATACAGCAAAACATTATTGATTTTAGCATGATCAAAATTTGAGGTTTAAGGTGATCTTATTTCGTGGCGTTCTTTTTATCGGTAAAACGCCAAAAAAGTTAAAAAATCAAACATCATTGATTGTAAAAATTCAAGATTGTTGGCTGAAGGGGTCTAAACTCAATAACATTTTACTGCATGAGATGGACAAATCTTTAAGAAAAAGATGCTGATGTCAGACTGTGTGCTTCCAAACAACAACACAAAAAACTACTTGAAAAAAAAAAACAAAATGAATCATACGAAAGTCGAACCAGCCAGTTAACATGATTCAAAAAAGAAGAAAGAGACTTGTAGGATCGTGTTTCGACCCGAACGAGTCGTTCAGAGGAGTTTTGATCAGATACAGGTGCGGAAAACAAGTATCTGACTTAGAAACAACTAGCAAATCACTTTTAACACCTTTCTGTATTGATGTCTGACAATTTACATTCAAATTCAAACCGGCAGCACTTCGGTATGAGTTACAAGGGAATGTTGCATGGTTTTGCTCATAAGCACCTATATATAGTGCTTGAGGTTTCGCTCCAATGTACAGGACACATGAGCGAAACCCTACTGACAACATAAGTGAACCTATCAATAGCCATATAAGCGAAACCCCTATGTCTCTATAAGCGAAACCCTCATCTAATAACATACATTTTCCAGTTTTCTCGTAAAACGTGCCCTGATCTAACAATCTAAGACTAAGACTCGATACAAGACGAAGTCGACAGATGTAGTGCACCAACAGACTCCCCCTCAGATGTTGACGAGTCGACTATCGAGTCATGACAATGCCGTGTCTTCACTTCTTCAGTCTTGATCAGTCTATGGGCTTCTTTTTCTCTTTTATCACCCACAAACTTCTTCTCTTAGATGTTGACATCTTTGAATCCATCATCATCAACATGCACTCCCTCTCAAATGTTAACTCTTCCTGCATAAAACTCTACCACAAACATAAGTTTTATGATAAACATTTAGGCATATAAACACCATTTGAAACTATCTCAAGCAAATATATCAAATCATTTCTGATGAACCACTTACAACTATATCGTTTTTCTTATCAAAACAACACACTCTCCCAAACCATCTGTTCATCATGTTTAGCACTTGGAATTTTGAAAATCAGCTTTTCAATATCAGACGTTGAAAATCTTTTTGAATTTTTCAAAAATTTATGCTAAAACACACCTAAAATATTTTTTGGATTTTCTGAAAGAAAATAATTGACACCACTTGTAGAATCAAGAAAATTCAGAAATGAAATATTTACAAACAATATTTTTGTGAGTTCGCGTAAGAGGATCATATCAGTTAATGAGACTTGTCACCAACACCGTTAAGCTTCATTTCATTATAAGTTCTAAACAATTTACTTAGATTGTCAGTATACTGATCCACTTAAATTTTCACACAAAGTTCAATTGTTCTGAGATACGATGTTAATGTCTTAAGAACTTAAACTTATCCGTGTGTCCCACTACTTGAATATACTCCCGTATCCAGATCCCAATATTCAGTCTTACAGGTGAGTATACCACAAATGATATCTGTAAAGGGGTTATGTGCGAGGGCTGTGAGAGCTCAGGTCGATACTTCCGTATACGCAAAGAGATGACGGCTTCAATAAACCTTTATTTCCCTTTGCATTCTATCCAGCGATGTAACAAAAAATGATAAATTAGTTTCTTCTTTTTCTTTTCTGTTCAATAAAAAAAATGAACAATAATAATTCTATTATAATTCTATAGGGTTTAATAAAAATTTAATTCATCTTTTGATAAAATTGCTATGCTTAGTGTGTGACTCGTTGGTTTTTTGAGGGTTAGTATAAAAAAACAGCCCCATAGTATAAAAATATAAACAAATAACTATAGAAGTAATAACTTTTCGGTGTGTCCCCTTTAGAGGATCTTTTGATTACAACAGCAGTGATTATCAATTTTATTGTTTCATCAGCTTGCTGAGGGCGATGCTATGTTTCAAGAATTTGCGGAAAGAATTATCCGGGGACTAGGTCAGAACTTCCATTCAGCAGAAGTCCCGGGATAATATCCCAGATATCACTGAGCATAAAGACCTAGTATCTCAGAATAAGGGACCTTTCAAACAAGATTTCAGGGGTTACCTATATATCCAAGCAGTTTTGTTAACCCACAGAATAAGCAAGTTTGAATTTTTAAGTTTATATCTCGTCACAATTTACTAAGTGTGTAAAAACCTACTGACACATCCACAATAAGATTTTTTATCACATTTTATCTTTACATTTCTTTAGCATGTTGTGACATTCCACTGATGTACTATCATTTCCTCTTTTCACAACAAAACTCATTTTTGATTTTATCATGTTTTTGGCTTTTTCAAATTTTCTAATGTTTTTGGATTTTCTGAAATTTTCTACTCCCCCTAAAATGCAAACACATTAAAGAAAAATTCGAAAACTAACTAAACTCTTGACTCACTTGAAAACATGAAATGTAAAACAAACTGTACATAACTTGACAACCGATATCAAATCGCATCAAATCGCCATTCACTTAGCATAAACAATCAGAACTCCCCTATCAACAAACTATTTTCCCATTTAGATTTCAAAACACTTAAGTTTGTTTTAATCAAAATGGTTTTTTCGGAAAATAAGTTTGCTTGATTTTACCACTTGTAGGTTTATCAATAATAAATTTGGGGATGTGGTTCATCATCTTGTCTCTCAAACACTTGTAGGAAAATTCAAGTACAAATTAATGTCCTTGATTTACCATATGCAAGCATGCACAATCAAATCTTCTAACCACTTGTAAACAATACACAAACAAACCTCTTTACCGTTTGTATGATTGACATTACCGAATAAATCCTCAAGAAGGATGCCGATACCTGTTCCTCGTTTACCAACCTGGGAGCTCCGGCAATTCCTGCTTTTCCTTTTCAAACACATATTTAAGAAAGATGCCGATACCTGATCCACAATTACAAACTTGGGATCTCCGGCAAGTCAGGTTTTTAGTTGAAGAAAATATCCACCCAAGCCTGACCAGCCTTGGGTGTCACCGAGTCACCATCACTCGGTTTCTTACCTTTCCTCTTCTTCTCATAAAATTCTTTAACCCCTTTGACTTTTCGGTCAATCATCTTTCCAAAGATATGTTTAACTTTGGGGTTAAAGACCTTCTCAGCATCAAACTCCTGTTTGTCATTATAAAATTGGTTAGAAATTTCAACTTTACCAATTTTCTTCTTATAATTCTCAGCCCGAAGTGATGGAAAATCCTCATCATTCACAGTCGGAACTGATTTTTCATCTTTTAAAATAACTTCATTTTCCGAAACAACTTGTGGCTCATCTGATTTTGTGGAATCAGATTCATCACCAGAAGATAGCTCCTCTAATTTTGACCTATCAGCATCATCGCTAGAGCTTTCAGTAGCCTTCTTAACAACCCATCTCTGGTTGTCAGATTTAGCTCTCTTCTTGTAAAACTTGTTTGAACATTCACCAATTTCAAATGTAGAATTTTTAAACAATTTGGTTCTATCAATTGGTGGTTCAAACTCAACCACTTGCTCTTTGAGTTTACGAGATACTCCCTGTTTTGATTGTATTGCCTTAGAACAATCTCTGGCAATATGTCCAACAGTGTTGCATTGGAAACAGGTTCTCGTATCTTTCTTCTGCTCAGCCATCTTCTTCATTTCATCTTGCTTCTTTGCAAGGAACTTATTGTTTGACTGTCTCCAGAAGTCTTTCTTTTCTTCTTCATCTACTGACGTTCCTGAAACAAATGTCATTTTGGAGTTAAAATCACGAACATATTTTTCATTTTTCTATTTTTCTGTTGGAATAAAACCAAGACCTTTCTTTTTGAAATTACCGTTATGGTTTGATTTCTTTTGGAACCCAGAACCAGAACTGTAACCCTTTTTCTTGTTTAATCTTTGCTGTACTCTTGAGGTGTATTTCTTAGGTTTTTCATTAAGACATAAGTCTTTTATTTCAGAAATATTAATTTATGTTAGTTTAAAAACCTTTTTAATCATTTTAGTTTTGACACCTCTTATTAGAAATTCCTCATCAGAATATAATTTGTCAGAATCATTCAAAGTATAAGCAACTTTAAACGATTCATCATCCAAATTAGATTTTGATAACAGGAATTTTCTATCATACACTATTTTGCCCTGTTTTTCTGTTTGACTCGGAGTGCTTGACTCAGACTTTGACTCAGACGCAGACTCCGACTTTGACTCTGATGCGGACTCTGACTTTGACTCCTCTATCTCATCATTATCTAACACATGATCCACGACTTTCTTCATCAATTGAGACTGTTGATCAGTGTCAGACGATGTATAAACGACATCAATACTTTCTGGTAGGTTGACTGACGACTCCGACTCCCACTGTAAATTTATAGCCTTTTTGACTCTTTCATCATTTGGATTTCTGGGCAAATATCCATTTTCTAGCGGGGGTGGACACTTGTTGTAACTGACACCTTGTTTCTTACCAGAATTCTTCTTGTCAGTCTTTTTCTTTGTGTCACTCTTTTTTTCAACTTTCTTCTCAGGAGTCTTGTTTTCAGCATCTTTTCCAGCATCCTTTTCTTCAGGTACTTCATCTTCTTCCCATGCCTTCATTCCTTCAACGGTAGGATAAATCCTGTCAATAACATAAGATGTACATGAGTAACTTTTCAATAAACGGTTAACTCTTTCGGTTTCGATTCTTTGAAGCTCTAATTTCTGTTCAAGAGCAGCACATTTCTCTATGTAACGTTCCGTATTTTTGAATTTTCTATTTATAGCTTTATCAGTTGTACTTTCCAATTTCAGTCGGTTGTACTCTCATTTTACCCTATCTTGTATTTCGAGACTTGGATCATAATGAAAAAGTGCATCATTTTGATCATATGCTTGTTTTAATACTATGTTATGTTATTTCATGTTAAAACACGTTAAACTATGTCAAACACGTAAAAACAGTGGAAAGATATTCTAATCTTGGCTCTCGAAACAAGTACTAGCAAGAGATTACCCTAAACCTGACAAAATCGGGAATTCGTACGATAATTCGGTAAATTACCAGAAATTTGGGTTAAATCAAATAATTATAATATATATATTTAGTTAAAATAAATAAATATAGTAATTATATTAATTAGATAAATTAATTAAATAAATAAATTAATATTTTAATTAGTTGAATAAATAAATTATTATTTTAATAAATAAAAGAAATTCATATTGGTTATTAGTTAACTAAGTTAGTTTAAGCTAACTTAGTTAGTAAATACTTTATAACTTTGAAGATATCCAAGTTAGGTCTAACTCTGTTAGTTTTATAAAGGGGACCACTAACTGAGTTAGAAAACTCAGTTAGTCCAGTTAAGTACCAAAATATGAAAAAAAGGGGGTCTCCTGGGTGAGAACCGGCCCTTGTGCGGTTCGAACTCGGGTCTCTCGCATCACACGCAAACGTATTAACCACTCGGCCGGGAATGCCACATCCGGCTATTCTTGGAAACCAATTTCATTTATCAACGATTTCACAGTTGTTCTTTTTGAACGTTATGCCGCCCAAACGAAGATTGACAGAGAATATACCAACTTACTGATTTCTCGGTGATCAACGTCAAAACGCGTCGACTAACTATGGCAAGACTCAATCACATCGGTGATTGATTTCCACCCCCCTGTTTCCTTTTTCACTCGACCGAATTATCGAAAGTTTCCAAAAATCCCGACCACCTTCAAACGACTATAAATACCGGGACTCCCTTCCATTGAAACCGCACACTCCTCACACCTCCATCCCTCACCTGCAACCTCTCTCCCTCTCGGCGTTCACCGGAACCAACAACTCTCGCCGGAGCTCGCCGGAGAAGACGATAATTCCGGTAAGAACCCCCTGGCTTTCGTTTTCCCTTTTCTGTACATTCCTTCCTTTTTTTTTACTTACTGTAATTGATACTATTATTGTTATTATTATTAGATTTATATTATTAATATTACTATTATTATTGTTATTATATGTATAATAGAAATATATTGATATTACAATTAAAACAGAAATATCATTAATAATAATATCAGATTTATCATTCCAGAATTTTTTATGATTAATATTATCAGAATTATTATAGCAATCACTAGTATTATTATTATGATTATTGTTATTATTAATATTAACACATATTACACATATTAAAATTAATGTTATTATCAATAATGCTGTTATTGTTATTATTATTATTATCAGTATTATTATTAACTAAAAATCAGAAATATTATTATGTGATTCTCATTATTATTACTATTTTAGAAATATTACTATTATTATTAATTCCCACTAATTTTACCATTATCACATTGTTTATTTCACCAACATTAATTAACGAATTCCCAAACACAATAGGGTAAATCTCTTGTGCTTGTTGCAACTCTTGGATCCAATCCACTCTCGTATTCTTTACCAAGAAACGCAACGCAAACTAAGGTGAGTATACATGACCCATTTTCTATTTCCACTTTTGGGTGCAATATGTATTCTATATTAAACATCACAATCACATCAAACATTTTACGCACACTCTATCCTTACCCTATGTGATACATTTTAATCATGTTAGACATGTTATGCTAATGTAAACATTCATGACTATGTGTTCATTAACTTCGTACAAGCCTCCCCTAACAATGGTAGCGCTATAGGTTGAGAAACGCCCCTCCCGTGCTAGTAACGGGTATTGTTAGGTTAATCTATGTTAAAACCACCCATACTCTTTTGGGTAGGCACGTTAATTGCGTTAAACTTTGGTTTGGACACATAGAGTAACATCGTTTCGAGTATATACTGTCAATATGATATTGTATTTCACATTTGGATATGAGCAACATTTTAAACACGTATTATGCTATGTATGAAAACTTGTATACTCGCCAACATGCTTTTGTTGACTTTATTTTAATACATATTGCAGGTTGAATGTTCAAGAATCAAGAAACAAGCTAGGATGGCTTTAGAAACCCATTTTAGCATTTTAGTTAATGATTGAATTTAAGTTTGTTTATTTGAGACAATGTACCCTACTTTAGAATTTAATAAAATGATTTAATTTATATTGTCACATTTAGTGTTATGTTGTTTTGAGCAATTTGTTCGTCTCATCCCGATGTTTCCGCCATCGGTTGGGGTGTGACAGATTGGTATCAGAGCCATAACTATAGGGAATTAGGTAGGATTGCCTTACTTGTCCCTAGTCTATAGTAGGAGTACTTTGATACCAGATTGGTATCAGAGCCATAACTATAGGGAATTAGGAATGCCTTGCCTAGTCTATAGTTTAGGAGCTTTTTCACTATGTGTTGCTTAAAACAACTTCCCTTCTATCTTCTTTGCTCCCCTCTACTTTCTTTTGGACTCTTAATATACATGCCTTTCCTAAGGCTAACACAATACACACTTGGAGGCTTTGAAGACACTCATGTAACACAATCGAAATGATTCATCAAGATAGGGGTGATTCCCACACTTGGTGATGACTTTCACTCAGCTATATTTTGATTTTTTACACGAAATCTACCCTCAAGTCAGGAGTGATATCCAAACCTTGAAGGGGAATTTCCATTTCATATTCTAGTGGACCCTTATCTTTGGATAAGTACCAACCACACTAGGGTACGATGTTATCAAGTTAGAGGTGAAACTCGCATCTTGTTTAACTAGTCCCACTCCTCGATTTTCGCTCTCGCCAAAGTCTCGATTTCCCAATCGATTAAGGACGTGTAGTAACTGGAAGGGTTAGGTACCGGTAGTCGGGACGTCCTGTCTAGGCTTGGCATTCGTATAAATCTATTAAGGACCCGTTGCCTACCTGGGGACCATCGATGAGAGTACTAATACCTATTAGGCCAAAGCACGTTTCCTTAATTTGAGAAGGTCTTCGATTCACTTTGGAAGTGTCATATGTTACGTTCCGTGACAATCCATGTTTTATGATAAATCTCTTTTATGTTATCTCAATTTCTATGTGATTTTATATTGAGCGTTATCTTCATTTCAAACAAGGAAGTCACAATTTACACTTTTGTCGCAATCTAAAACAATTAATGATACTCTTTCGTAAACAAATTAAATTTATTATGCTTTTACCATACATGTTACCCTATGTGAAACATCTATGTCACTCTACGTCATTCTATGTGAAACAATGTGAAACAATGTGCTACGTGTTGCATACATTAAACAATTTTTCTCCAATAATCATTATGATCAAAGTCTCATCCTCAAATCATTTCAATTTCGTAGATGTCTTCATCTCGCCAACTTTCCAACTCGTCCAGAAAATTAAGGGGCAGCTCGCAAAAGAAGATGATGGCATTCATGGCCAAACAATTCGCCCGCCTTATCCCCAAAGTTGTGAACGAAATCCAAGCTTCCAACACCCCAAACTCTACCATTGACTCAAAAGCTGCCCAACCTAAGCCCATTGCCTTTAACTACAAACATTTCGCCTCTTGCCGCCCTAAGCCCTTCACTGGTGAAGAAGGTGTGACAGCTATGTTCGAGTGGTTCGACAGCATAGAGGTCACATTTATTAATAGTGAATGTCCTGATGAGCTCAAGACACGTAGTGCTACTGGTGTCTTTCAAGCGAGAGCCCTAGAATGGTGGACGAATGAAAGGAACATTCGTTCAAACGAGTTGGCATATGCGTTGTCATGGGAAGAATTGAAGCAGCTCATGATGGAGGAATTTTGCCCTCCTCATGAACAACAGAAGCTTGAGGAAGAATTTTGGGCTCTCAAGCAAGTTGGAGACGACAACCTCGCGTATACCACCCGCTTTAAGCAGCTGAGCTTTGTTGTACCTCACCTAGTCCTCACGGTTGATCGTATGATCAAAAAGTATATCCATGGTTTACCCCCTACCATGAGAGACACCATCGAGGCAGCCCAGCTTGACAATATCGAGGCTGTTTATCGTCTCGCTGCCAGTTTAAACAATAATCGCGTTCGTGATAAACAAGCCGCAACATCCACTCGGGTAGCCAACCAGGTTACCATTGGCCATGAAGCCCCAACAAATGGCAACGAGGGTAGGAAACGAAAATTTCAAAACTCGGAGTCAGGCAACAGAGTTCGCGCATGTTTCAAGTGTGGAGACACGACACACCTTCGCCCACACTGTCCCTTATGGAACCAAGAACGACAACCAGCCCCAAAAGCCCCAGCTCTCAATGCCAACCAAGCTCAAGATGCCAACACCTAATGGTAAAATCGTCTCGATCAGCGTCGTTCTTCAACCATCATAACCATTGCATCGTTTCCTTTCTTTTGGTCTTTCATCTTGATTTCGAGGACGAAATCTCCTAAAGTAGGGGAGACTGTAACGTTCCGTATGTTTGAATTTTCTATTTATAGCTTTATCAGTTGTACTTTCCAATTTCAGTCGGTTGTACTCTCATTTTACCCTATCTTGTATTTCGAGACTTGGATCATAATGAAAAAGTGCATCGTTTTGATCATATGCTTGTTTTAATACTATGTTATGTTATTTCATGTTAAAACACGTTAAACTATGTCAAACACGTAAAAACAGTGGAAAGATATTCTAATCTTGGCTCTCGAAACAAGTACTAGCAAGAGATTACCCTAAACCTGACAAAATCGGGAATTCGTACGATAATTCGGTAAATTACCAGAATTTTGGGTTAAATCAAATAATTATAATATATATATTTAGTTAAAATAAATAAATATAGTAATTATATTAATTAGATAAATTAATTAAATAAATAAATTAATATTTTAATTAATTGAATAAATAAATTATTATTTTAATAAATAAAAGAAATTCATATTGGTTAGTAGTTAACTAAGTTAGTTTAAGCTAACTTAGTTAGTAAATACTTTATAACTTTGAAGATATCCAAGTTAGGTCTAACTCTGTTAGTTTTATAAAGGGGACCACTAACTGAGTTAGAAAACTCAGTTAGTCCAGTTAAGTACCAAAATATGAAAAAAAGGGGGTCTCCTGGGTGAGAACCGGCCCTTGTGCGGTTCGAACTCGGGTCTCTCGCATCACACGCAAACGTATTAACCACTCGGCCGGGAATGCCACATCCGGCTATTCTTGGAAACCAATTTCATTTATCAACGATTTCACAGTTGTTCTTTTTGAACGTTATGCCGCCCAAACGAAGATTGACAGAGAATATACCAACTTACTGATTTCTCGGTGATCAACGTCAAAACGCGTCGACTAACTATGGCAAGACTCAATCACATCGGTGATTGATTTCCACCCCTCTGTTTCCTTTTTCACTCGACCGAATTATCGAAAGTTTCCAAAAATCCCGACCACCTTCGAACGACTATAAATACCGGGACTCCCTTCCATTGAAACCGCACACTCCTCACACCTCCATCCCTCACCTGCAACCTCTCTCCCTCTCGGCGTTCACCGGAACCAACAACTCTCGCCGGAGCTCGCCGGAGAAGACGATAATTCCGGTAAGAACCCCCCCGGCTTTCGTTTTCCCTTTTCTGTACATTCCTTCCTTTTTTTTTACTTACTGTAATTGATACTATTATTGTTATTATTATTAGATTTATATTATTAATATTACTATTATTATTGTTATTATATGTATAATAGAAATATATTGATATTACAATTAAAACAGAAATATCATTAATAATAATATCAGATTTATCATTCCAGAATTTTTTATGATTAATATTATCAGAATTATTATAGCAATCACTAGTATTATTATTATGATTATTGTTATTATTAATATTAACACATATTACACATATTAAAATTAATGTTATTATCAATAATGCTGTTATTGTTATTATTATTATTATCAGTATTATTATTAACTAAAAATCAGAAATATTATTATGTGATTCTCATTATTATTACTATTTTAGAAATATTACTATTATTATTAATTCCCACTAATTTTACCATTATCACATTGTTTATTTCACCAACATTAATTAACGAATTCCCAAACACAATAGGGTAAATCTCTTGTGCTTGTTGCAACTCTTGGATCCAATCCACTCTCGTATTCTTTACCAAGAAACGCAACGCAAACTAAGGTGAGTATACATGACCCATTTTCTATTTCCACTTTTGGGTGCAATATGTATTCTATATTAAACATCACAATCACATCAAACATTTTACGCACACTCTATCCTTACCCTATGTGATACATTTTAATCATGTTAGACATGTTATGCTAATGTAAACATTCGTGACTATGTGTTCATTAACTTCGTACAAGCCTCCCCTAACAATGGTAGCGCTATAGGTTGAGAAACGCCCCTCCCGTGCTAGTAACGGGTATTGTTAGGTTAATCTATGTTAAAACCACCCATACTCTTTTGGGTAGGCACGTTAATTGCGTTAAACTTTGGTTTGGACACATAGAGTAACATCGTTTCGAGTATATACTGTCAATATGATATTGTATTTCACATTTGGATATGAGCAACATTTTAAACACGTATTATGCTATGTATGAAAACTTGTATACTCGCCAACATGCTTTTGTTGACTTTATTTTAATACATATTGCAGGTTGAATGTTCAAGAATCAAGAAACAAGCTAGGATGGCTTTAGAAACCCATTTTAGCATTTTAGTTAATGATTGAATTTATGTTTGTTTATTTGAGACAATGTACCCTACTTTAGAATTTAATAAAATGATTTAATTTATATTGTCACATTTAGTGTTATGTTGTTTTGAGCAATTTGTTCGTCTCATCCCAATGTTTCCGCCATCGGTTGGGGTGTGACACTCTATATAGTTATTCACAACTTTTTGCTTAGTCATGAATGCTCCTTGAAGCGTCTTCATTGCAGTTGCTTGCTCTTCACTTGTATCATTGTACATGTTCATTGCTTTGTTGAGCACATCATAAGATTCCTTCAACCTGTTCATGTTGTTGATCAATTCACTGTTTTCAGAGGGGAGTAACTCAGAAAGATTTTGCTGCATGATATGCACAAAATGCAACAAATAAATTATATCAATTGTGGCATAAAACTAACCCTTTTTTAGTACTAATGTTGGAAAAAGTATGCTTTTGTCTTCCTTTTGTATTTTCAGGATTAAATGAGCTCAAATTAACAAAAGAAGCAAAAAGACAGCAAAATCTAACATAAATACAAGAAAAGGAACAAAAGTGGAATGCCCGACCCATCGACATCATCTTCCCAAGCAAAACTAAGAAAACAGAAGACTGAACACGCCCCGTGCTCAGCGAGCACAGGGCCGTGCCCAAGTAGCAGCAGAAAAGACAAACCTTTAGAAGCTTCTACTGCCCACCACGGGGCCGTGCCCAGCGGACACGGGGACGTGGTCAACTTCCTGCAGGCGCATTTATTGTAAGTGCGAATTACAATTAATGAAGAGAGAGACGAGGATGGACACGGGGCCGTGCCCGAACTTCTGTTCAGCCTATAAATAGGAGTGCTTGGAGCCATTTCAACTCATCCCTTGGCACACCACATCTCTCTCACCTCACCCACCACCCACCACCACCATAACACCATCATCCACCACCATCATCCATTGTCCGTCATAGAGTGTGTGAGTCGTCTCGGGATCCAAGATTGATCGTAAGAGTTCTTGACAATCAAAGGCCATGTTTGCCTAAGTCTCTTACATCACTTGGTGAAGACAAGTGTTTAGTGTAATACTTTTTATTTTTAATCTTTTGGACTTTTTAATTGGTTTTGTATTAATGACTTTAATTACTAGTTTCTTATGTTGAAGGTGATTCTTCCTTATCGTTTGTTCGTGGTGTCTTGGCATTATTTTACTGTCTATATAAATAAAAGATTTTCACCATTCATATCTCCATGGTCTATATGGAGGTATGTTGGCTACCTGGTTGGGGGTTAAGGGAACGGTTTGGTAAGAATCTTGCCATTGATCAGTGTATAGATCCTGCAAAGGACCTGGGTCAAATTTAGTAGGACCTCATTCAATGCCCAAAGGTATTGGATGGCGGGGGTCCAAAATCTTTGATCCCCTCATAAGTTAAACTACTATTAAAACTTTAACCCAGCTACTTAGGACTGTATCCCTGCTGACTCAGACTACTTAGCTGAGGGTAACGTCGCCTTCAAAAGAGGGGCCTACCACATTATGCATTAATAACTTAATTAATCATCTTTCAATAATCCGACCCTTTATGATTGTATCCTTGCTGACTCAAACTACTGGGTTGAGGGTAACGTCACCTTCAAAAGAGGGGCCCACTACAATAATTAAGATAATCTCTTAAATAAGTGCAAAAGTGCGAAAATAATCAAAGGTTACACTAACACACGAGTCGGATCCAAGTGATTCATCTTGTCTATCTGTTTTTATTTTTATTTTATTTTCAGCATTTTAGTTAGTTTTATTTTCTTAGTTTAAAAGTCTTTTTCTAACATTTTGATTTGATTATACGTTGAGGATAAACCGGTACTAAAAGCTCTTGTGTCCTTGGACGACCTCGGTATCTTACCAACACTATACTACGTCCACGATGGGTGCACTTGCCCATATGTGTGTTTAGTGTTAGTAAATATCGTGTTTTATAAATTTAAAACTTGTCTAAAAAGTGTAAAAGAGCTTAAAATACATACCTAAAACATATATACACTAACACGCATCAAGTTTTTTTGGCGCCGTTGCCGGGGACACAAGGATTTTAAGAAAGTTAGGAATCAACGACCTAATCATTTTTTTTATTTTCTTTTTATTTTTTAGGATTTTCTGAAATTTTTCAGCTTCTGTAGAGCTCAGCACGGGCCGTGCCTGGTCGGACACGGGCCGTGCCCAGCAGTGTTACTGGCAGTTTTTAGTTTTTCGAGTTACAGAAGGCTGACCACGGGGCCGTGTCGGTGCAACACGGGGCCGTGTCCAACTTTCCAGTAACAGAGATCCGGAAAACAATCACTGTAACTCCGACCGCGGGCCGTGTTCACTGAGCACGGGGCCGTGGTGAACTTTCTGACCAACATTCTTTTTTGTTTTTCTTGCAGGACTTGGAACCAGACGCCACCTCTACGTAGTGTATGAGCTCCAGTTCTAATAAAGACATAAAAGAACCTCTAGAAGAACCCAAACACTTTCTCAGAAAAAGACTAAAAGCTAAAAACCAAGAGAAGGTTTCGGGGGACCCACTTCCAAAGGCGGACCAACGTACCCTCATGGGCGCCGTAGGTAATCTCGGCGCCGCTATCAATGCACCGAATGTTGAAGCCAACAACTTCGAACTTCGGCCACATTTGATACAGATGCTTCAAAACTCTGCAACCTTTCATGGGCTTGCGGACGAGGATCCCCATCTACATATTACTAATTTCTTAGAAATATGTGATACCTTTCGGATCAATGGAGCATCAAATGACGCCATCCGCCTTCGAATGTTTCCATTTTCACTAAAAGACCAAGCAAAAGCTTGGCTTAACGCCCTCCCAGTTGGTTCGGTAAACACCTGGGATGAGCTAGCCCAAAAATTTCTATATAAGTATTTCACTCCCGCTAAAACGGCTAAATTAATGACTGAAATTAATACATACTCGCAAGAGGAGGGGGAATCCTTATATGAAACTTGGGAAAGGTTCTAGGAGCTATTACGAAAGTGTCCCCGTCACGGTCTTGCGGTGTGGCAACAAGTATCCACTTTCTATAATGGATTGTTGCCACATACTAGACAAACACTTGACTCTAGCTCCGGGGGACTTTTAGGTAATCGCCGCCCGCATGAAATATATAATCAAATTGAGGAAATTGCTCAAACCAATTTCCAGTGGCACACTCCCCGAGGCAATAAATCTATTGCCCCGGGCGCCCATAAGGTTGATGAAAGCACTTCTTTACAAGCCCAAATCGAGGCCCTTTCTTCTAAAATTAAAAAGTTAGAGATGACAAAAATAGTCTCGGTTATGGCTTGTGAAGGGTGTGGTGGGCCACATGAAAATTGGAGTTGTATGAAAGAAACAGATGATCAACCAGAATCGGTAAACTACATTGATAATAGAACTAGGCCGTCGGGTTCTCCAACGGGCACCTACAACCAAGGATGGCGTAACCACCCTAACCTTGGTTGGAGAGAACCCGACAATAGTAGTAACCAACAAAGCCTAAATCAACGAACAAACTTTCAACAACCAAGAAATGAGTCACAAAATTTCCCTCAACAACAAGGTGGACGAGAAAGGCTTGAAGATACTATATCTCGCCTCATCTCCGACACTGAAAAGAAAAACTCGGATAGGTTTCTACAATTAGAATCAAATTTTAGAAATCAACAAGCTAGTATACAAAACATCGAAAAACAAATAAATCAACTAGTCCAAAATTTCTCCGAGAGACCGCAAGGCGCGTTACCAAGTAATACCGAAACAAACCCAAAGGCACAAGTTCATCTCATAACGCTACGGAACCGTACCATGGGTCCCGCAGAAGGCCCACCGCCTACTGAGGAAATCGCAACACCGCCCTAACAAGAGATGGTTTCTCCTCCATCACCGGAGCCCACCAAGGCTCCTCAGGTTCCGTACCCCGGTAGGTTAATCCATCAAAAGACCAATGAGCAATTCGCAAAATTCGAAAGTCTACTAAAACAATTGCATGTCAACATTCCTTTCATTGACGTCCTAACCCAAATGCCTAAATACTCAAAATTCATGAGGGACTTCCTCACTCATAAAAGGAAAATTGAATCATTGCAATTAGTTAACTTAGGCGAAGAATGCTCCGCCCTCGTACTTAACAGACTCCCCCAAAAGAAGATTGATCCCGAAAGCTTCACAATTCCTTGCTCGATTGGGGACTCCCCCATTCGAAATGCACTAGCTGACCTTGGGGCTAGCATTAACTACATGCCCGCATCAATGTTCAAAAGACTCGGCTTAGGAAAAACGAGTCCTACAAAGATGAGTATACAACTTGCTGATCGATCTGTCAAATTCCCGCAACGTGTCGCTGAAAATCTACTAGTCAAAGTCGACAATTTCGTCTACCCGGCCGACTTTGTCATACTTGATATGGAAGAAGACACCGAATTCCCCCTCATACTAGGGAGGTCATTTCTAGCCACCGCACAAGCAGTGGTAGACATGAATGACAGAACACTCACTTTAAAATATGGGGATAAGGAAGTGAAGTTCGGGGTTGGGAAGAGAATAGAGGACGATGACCCGGTCAATTACATGAAGGTTATTGATTTGAGTTTGGATGATGCTCTCCGACGGTGCAACATGGGATGCAAAACATCCCGCTCGGAAAACATATAACCTCACCTTGGGTCTAGCCAAGGACCCTTATAAACGTGGCGCACCACGGAGGCATTCCGCGAAACTATCCTTAGTTTAGTTTAATCTTTTAGTTTTAATTTGCAGAAATAAAACACACTCGGGATGGTCAAGGATAGCAAGGGAAATGAGAAACATAGCTCCATGCACGAAAACAGGGCCATCCGACAACAATTTCTTCATTACAGTAAGCTCAGCACGGGCCGTGTTCACCCAACACGGCCCCGTGCTGCACACTCTGCAGCAAATCGCCCAATTCAGGTAACTGGACACGGGGCCGTGTTCATTGAACACGCCCCCGTGCCCATGCTTCTGTTACTTTTCTTAAATTTTTGTCGCTGGCACCTGAACACGGGGCCGTGCTCGGTCCCCACGGGGCCGTGTCCAGACTGCCAGTAACATAAAATTTTGCTTTTAACACCATTTTACACATTCAATCAACCTAAAAGTTATTTTTGGGACACATTGAGGACAATGTGTAATTTAAGTGTGTGGGGATGCTAAAACCTTGAATTTTGCAAGTCCTAATAACAAGCCTTACACAAAACTCTATTGGAACCGCTAATCACCCCAAATTTTTTCAAAAAATTTTCTTTTTTTTTTTACTTGTCTAAGTTTAAGTTGGGAATTCAAGTCTTAACAAGGTTATATTTTTACAAGTTTACAACCAATAGCGTCGTGATAAAAAGAACCAACATAAGAAAATTATGAAAAGGCATGACAAACTTAGTTAAAATTTGATTATATATACTTGATCACATAAAAAACCCTTTTCCCACAAAAGTGAGTTTTGAGCCTTTAACGAGCATACAAATATATATCTTTACACTAAATGCTCATTTTTCGTTTCTTGTGTGAATAGCCGCTTGGTTCGTACGACTCTAGAACTTGCCACAACAATACATTACCGGTCCTTACCAACTTAAACCCGAGTAAGTAAATGATGGAGGCATTAGGACTAACCCTTTTTCATTCTACACCATTATTTTTCATTTTTTTACCACCTACCCAAAATCCCCCTAGTTAACCCCTTTGAGCCTAAACCTTTTCATTTCTTAACCCAAAACAACCCTTTTTACCCATCTAAACCTTTATATTTTTAACCCTTTTTTTTAGTAACAACGTTCGGTTCTCTTATGACTTCCTGAAAAAAAAAAATATATATATATATTTTTATATATTTTGATGAAACCAAATAAACAAACAAAGTTTATCAAAAATAACTTTGTTTGAACAATTATCAAAATAAAATAAAAATATGAAAAAAATAAAAGTCTTTCAAACCGACGTTTGTTATGCCTTTCGCCCTTTTTACTAACCACTAACCCAACCACCTACCTTTAGCCCAAGCCTAACCCTTCACCCATAAAGTCCTCTTGATATTTACAAAGATATATAGTTAAAAAGGAGGAGGATTGATTGCTTGGCAAGCTTATGGTAGGAGTAAGTTCCATGCCGCTCTCGAGTGATTCACTAAAATAACACCTTCGGCCGAGTGTTGAGTGATCCGCCGTGAGGTATGTGAACTTGTATATAAATGAGATTTTAAAAAAGGTATGTTATGCCCTAATAAGTAATTTATCTTAAGAAACGTTCTTAATAAATCATGCCGAATAGGATTGTAAATACATAAAAATAAAACCTCAATAAAGAATCTTGGAAATCCCGACACTCTATGACAAGCCCAAAAACCTTCTCTTCTACCTATTCCATTTGGGAGTGAATAAAGCCACATTATAAAGAGTTTTGCTTGAGGACAAGTAAAGATTCAAGTGTGGGGGTATTTGATATGCACAAAATGCAACATATAAATTATATCAATTGTGGCATAAAACTAACCCTTTTTTAGTACTAATGTTGGAAAAAGTGTGTTTTTGTCTTCCTTTTGTATTTTCAGGATTAAATGAGCTCAAATTAAAAGAAGAAGCAAAAAGACAGCAAAATCTAACATAAATACAAGAAAAGAAACAAAAGTGGAATGCCCGACCCCTCGACAGCATCTTCCGAAGCAAAATTAAGAAAACAGAAGACTGAACACGCCCCGTGCTCTGCGAGCACGGGGCCGTGCCCAAGTAGCAGCAGAAAAGACAAACCTTTAGAAGCTTCTACTGCCCACCGCGGGGCCGTGCCCAGCGGACACGGGGGCGTGGACAACTTCCTGCAGGCGCATTTATTGTAATTGCGAATTACAATTAATGAAGAGAGAGACGAGGATGGACACGGGGCCGTGCCCGAGCTTTTGTTCAGCCTATAAATAGGAGTGTTTGGAGCCATTTCAACTCATCCCTTGGCACACCACCTCTCTCACACTTCACCCACCACCCACCACCACCATAACACCATCATCCACCACCATCATCCATTGTCCATCATAGAGTGTGTGAGTCGTCTCGGGATCCAAGATTGATCGTAAGAGTTCTTGACAATCAAAGGCCATATTTGCCTAAGTCTCTTACATCACTTGGTGAAGATTGTCTTTTGTGTAATACTTTTTATTTTTAATCTTTTGCACTTTTTAATTGGTTTTGTATTAATGACTTTAATTACTAGTTTCTTATGTTGAAGGTGATTCTTTCTTATCGTTTGTCCGTGGTGTCTTGGCATTATTTTACTGTCTATATAAAATAAAAGATTTTCACCATTCATATCTCCACGGTCTATATGGAGGTATGTTGGCTACCTGGTCGAGGGTTAAGGGAACGGTTTGGTAAGAATCTTACCATTGTTCAGTGTATAGATCCTGCAAAGGACCCGGGTCAAATTTAGTAGGACCTCCTTCAATACCCAAAGGTATTGGATGGCGGGGGTCCAAACTCTTTGATCCCCTCATAAGTTATACTACTATTAAAACTGTAACCCAGCTACTTAGGACTGTATCCCTGCTGACTCAGACTACTTAGCTGAGGGTAACGTCGCCTTCAAAAGAGGGGCCTACCACATTATGCATCAATAACTTAATTAATTATCTTTCAATAATTCGACCCTTTAGTATTGTATCCTTGTTGACTCAAACTACTGGGTGGAGGGTAACATCACCTTCAAAAGAGGGGCTTACTACAATAACTAAGATAATCTCTTAAATAAGTGCAAAAGTGCGAAAATATTCAAAGATTACACTAACACACGAGTCGGATCCAAGTGATTCATCTTGTCTATCTGTTTTTATTTTAATTTTATTTTCAGCATTTTAGTTAGTTTTATTTTCTTAGTTTAAAAATCTTTTTCTAACATTTTGATTTGATTAGACGTTGAGGATAAACCGGTACTAAAAGCTCTTGTGTCCTTTGACGACCTCGGTATCTTACCAACACTATACTACATCCACGATGGGTGCACTTGCCCATATGTGTGTTTAGTGTTAGTAAATATCGTGTTTTATAAATTTAAAACTTGGCTAAAAAGTGTAAAAGGGCTTAAAATACATACCTAAAACATATATACACTAACACGCATCAAGTTTTTTTGGCGCCGTTGCCGGGGACACAAGGATTTTAAGAAAGTTAGGAATCAACGGCCTAATCATTTTTTTATTTTCTTTTTATTTTTTTTTGGATTTTCTTAAATTTTTCAGCTTCTGCAGAGCTCAGCACGGGCCGTGCCTGGTCGGACACGGGCCGTGCCCAGCAGTGTTACTGGCAGTTTTTAATTTTTCGAGTTACAGAAGGCTGACCACGGGGCCGTGTCGGTTCAACACGGGGCCGTGTCCAACTTTCCAGTAATAGAGATCCGGAAAACAATCACTGTAACTCCGACCACGGGCCGTGTTCACTGAGCACGGGGCCGTGGTGAACTTTCTGACCAACATTCTTTTTTGTTTTTGTTGAAGGACTTGGAACCAGACGCCACCTCTACATAGTGTATGAGCTCCAGTTCTAATTAAGACATAAAAGAACCTCTAGAAGAACCCGAACGCTTTCTCAGAAAAAAGACTAAAAGCTAAAAACCAAGAGAAGGTTTCGGGGGACCCACTTCCAATAGCGGACCAACGTACCCTCATGGATTACCTACGACCCACCGTAGGTAATCTTGGCGCCGCTATCAATGCACCGAATGTCGAAGCCAACAACTTCGAACTTCGGCCACATTTGATACAGATGCTTCAAAACTCTGCAACCTTTCATGAGCATGCGGACGAGGATCCCCATCTACATATTACTAATTTCTTAGAAATATGTGATACCTTTCGGATCAATGGAGCATCAAATGACGCCATCCGCCTTCGAATGTTTCCATTTTCACTAAAAGACCGAGCAAAAGCTTGGCTTAACGCCCTCCCAGTTGGTTCGGTAAACACCTGGGATGAACTAGCCCAAAAATTTCTATATAAGTATTTCCCTCCCGCTAAAACGGCTAAATTAATGACTGAAATTAATACATACTCGCAAGAGGAAGGGGAATCCTTATATGAAACTTGGGAAAGGTTCAAGGAGCTATTACGAAAGTGTCCCCATCACGGTCTCGCCACAAACACCAAAATGTTTATAAGAAATAATAGAACAATAGGCCATCTGGTTTAAAACCCCTTGAAAAACGCCATTCAAATAGATTTCCTGCACCCTGGGTTCCAATGGCATACGATGTGAATAAACGCCATAAACGCCAAAATGTTGATACAATGAAACCATTAAAACGCCATTAATTATTGAATTTGGTTAATGCCAAAAATCTTAAAAACCAAAAATTAAAACAACATTGGGAAAAGCGGAACTGGAAAAGTAGAAGATGAAAGGACAAAAAAGCCCCTCTGCCCTTTTCTAAGCATCGTGACACGTGTTGCGCCAGGAAGCGTTCTCACCGTTCTCACACTTTTGAGCGTTTTCTCCCGATCCCGTTTCTATATATATATATATATATATATATATATATATATATATATATATACTAGCCGTTTACTCGCGCGATGCGGCGGGAAACATATCACTTAGGTTGGTTAGTTTAGGGCTATGTACGGGGCGGTTTGGTTTTGAGCCATAACCAAAACCAAATTCACGATGCAACGGATAACACAACATCTGTTAGTAATTCTAAGGGTGTGCATGAGTGCGCCTGGCGCCTTTAATAACTATGGTGGAAGCTAAATTCGTCTCGGTATCCAACTATCTCAGATGGTGGAAGCTAAATTCGTCTCGGTATTACTCTTTTATGTTGACAGCTCCTAAATATGTCCTAAACCGGCCAAAACCCAGAGAAGAAAATGGTGCAGGAAATTAAGTTGTCCCTAAGCAGAGACAATGTGTATAAATACGAATACAAATAAATACATTTATGTGTTACGGTTTCAGGTGGATGTGGGGCCAGTATCAAATTAACTGTTGTAGTCTCTGGATATCAAAATAACCTCCATGTTCACAAACTTGTTGTAATGCGTCTTTTGCTATTCAATGGGTGTAGTTATTAGGAATAGGTATCTCGTTATCTCATGTAAATATGCATGATTGTTTGGTTGTTATGTTAGAAAACTGAGGGTATTTATTTGACCGGCCCGTTATGACCTGATAACCAAACCCGCTTATGTGATTAAATGAATCAAAAAATGATCGCATGAAATGTATGTCAAAAAATGATCGAAAGAGAGGTGGTCATGCAGTTACATAACCGTGTTATGTATCACATTTAAAGCACTATGTACGGATAGTTCTCTATTTAGACTGTGGGGTATGGTGGGGCGTGGGTTGGGGCATGGTGCGACACGTGGACTATGGGACACCCAAGACCAAAAGCCAATTTAAAGGGGTATGGTGGGGCGTGGGTTGGGTGGCATGGAAAAAAAACCAATTTCAAAGGGCTAGTGCTCTTGGCCAATGAGGTTCCGCCATGTCATGTGGTAGCCCCGCCCCACGTGCGGCCTTAAACTCCTGCCCAAGGGGCCACGCCCAAACCCAAGCCCACTCGGGGTGGTGACTTGGGTGTTTCTCTCCAACCCATGCCCCAACCCACGCCCCGTACCCCATAGTCTTAAAACTGGTGTTGTATTACCCGACCCTCTTAGAGACTTTTGCATGTTTTAGCTAAAAAGAAATTAATTTGATACTCAAAATGTAAAATGTGGATGTGAGGCACACCCATGTAATGAGAGACTGTTGTCCTTTTAGCAATGTGTGATCCATAGGTTTCCTTCTTGTCAAAAGTTCTAAAAGAATAACCCCAAAACTGTAGACATCACTCTTTTGAGTTATCTGTCCAGTCATAACATATCTGAGTAAAAACATATGAATCTTTTCATGAAACTAATCAGTAAATACCAACATTATGAACCAGAAAATTAGTGTTATCTGACAATAAGACTTACTCAGGAGCATGGTAACCAAAAGTTCCCAACACCCTTGTTGAATGCAGCCGAGCTGCATTGTCAGAAGATAAATTGCTCAAGCTGAAATCAACTATTTTTGTTTAAAAATCATGAAACACAAGAACATTGCTTGACCTTACATCACAATAGGTGGTTGAGCCTTTTCATGTAAATATTGAAGACCTCTCGCTGCACCATAGGCAATTTTAACTCTAAGCCCAGTTGAGAACTACACCGCCATTTCTCCCTAATTAACATAAATATATGTTTATTACCGTCATATATCATGTACAAACATCAGAAAAGGATGTTTATGATGTGTTTACCGTGTAATATCTCATGCAAACAACCCATGGTTGCATATTGAAATACCAAGATTCGTTTGTTTTTCTCCAAGCAGTAACCACACAGTTGAGAAAAATACTCATTCTTAAGTCTTGAAAACATGGCTAACTGCAGACACCCAAAATTAAACAATATAAATTATAAAACCATATACGTTAACACTCTATTTTAAAAAAGAGCAAAATGTCATTTTCGTCCCTGAGGTTTGGCCAGTTTTGCGACTTTCGTCTAAAGGTTTATTTTTCTGCATCTGGATCCAAAAGGTTTGAAATCTTGCCATTTTCATCCAACTCATTAACTCCATCCATGTTTCTCCGTTAAGTCAGAGGTATTTCCATCTTTTTTGTTAACTTAATGGGTAATTCGGTCTTTTTCAGGGGTATTCGGTCTTTTAACATAAAATGAAAAAGACCAAATTGTCCTTTAAGCCAGAAAAAATACGGAAATACCTCTGACTTAACAGAGAAAAATGGATGGAGTTAATGAGCCAGATGAAAATGGCAAGATTTCAAACTTTTGGATCCGGATGCGGAAAAAATCCTTTGGACGAAAGTCGCAAAACCCACCAAACCTCAGGGATGAAAATGACATTTTACTCGAAATAACTTAATGCCAATAAGAGTGTGTTACCTTCTTCGATGGTATCACCTGGGAGAACTTTAGCGAGACCCTCGGCTGCTAGCATGTCAGAAAAGGAAGCATACAAATGAACATCCTGCAATTTTTATACATGTAATTAAGAGAAAATGATAGTGGAGAATGTGTAGACAAATATAGTGATATTAATCGAGAAACGAACATCGGCACTGATATGTTAGTTGTTTATCAGCATGTGTATTTTGTTCCTAAAAGTTATAAACAGACCACAACTAATTCAGAGACACACTTATGTTACAAATTCACATCTGATAATACAAGAAATATGACATCAAGACACCTCATTTATGCGAGAAAATAATCGTGCGAAAACACGGGACGTCAATATGACCATATTACCATCCTGTTATCAACAATCTAATCATAAAAACAAATTAGATCTGCAAAAAGCTCAAACAAATATGACCAAATTGCCATCTTGTTAGATATAAAAAAAATCATAGCTTGTGGAGATTAACAAACAGACGATGGTTTCATTTGTTAAAATATTTTAAAAATGAAGGTTAATGGATTTTTTTTAACAAATGCAATCATAACTTGGCGTATGCAAGTAAAACGACAATCAAGAAAGAAAGTTACCTGCCTAAAGCACCAGCAATGAGAGGAGCCGGGTGACTGCCAAGATTCAAATGTGTTTCTCGAATCCACCTTTTGGTAGTTCCTATGAAAATTCAATAGTTGTAGAAGATCCAGTGGCCCCAGGTACGGCTCTCTATAAAAATTCAACAGTGAGGTTGATTAGGAAAAAATATAGCAAAGGGATGATAGATACTTCCTGAAATCCATAATAGAAGTACTTAAGGTCGTGGGGTATGGGGCGAGGGTTTGGGCGTGGGTTGGGGTAAAATGCCCAAGTCACCACCCCGGGGGCTTGGGTTGGGCGTGGGTTTTGGCCGTGGCCCCCATTGGCGTGGGTTTGAAGCTGGGCGTGGGGCTGGCTAGTAAGTGACATGGCAGACTCTCAATGGTCAAACCAAACTCATGCCCTCCAACCCAAGCCCACAAACCCCCGCCCACCATACCGTGTGTTCTAGTGGGTTTCCCATATCTGCCACCCCATTCCACATGTCAACCAATGCCCCAACCCAAGCCCCAACCCCCGCCCCACCATACCCCACGGCATAAAAATAGACATATTGTCATTATAGACCCCCATGTATACCACATGTACACCACTCAACACTCAAAACATTACATATGAGAACTCTACTATTCTATAATCTCTATAACACTTTAGCGGCACTTTTTAATAATCACAAACCTCTATTATAGTAAGTGCCCTAACTCCGTGGTCAAGTGGACCACTCTTTTACTTAAATGATAAGTTTAAACCAGTGACCCAACTCGCCAAAAGTTCAATGAATGGGCATCGAGCAAAGTAAAGTAATTACTTTAAGGATTAATTAATCAAGTTAGATACCTCCATAACTGAGATGTCATCTTTGTTTTCAACTTTTCATGCACCAGTTGAAATTTCTTCATCTGTGAAAACAATTTAACCGATTAGTATTTTAATTTTCGTTTGATAATTTGGTTTATTCAGCAATGTAGCTTTTTTGACCTACATCAGCAATCAAGGTCCTGTTTGACTCATTTTAACTAACCAATTCCAAACCAAACTGAAGAAAACTCTTCATTTTCCACAAGCTTCTCATTCATTGAAATTGATAATCCATTCTTCATCCTCATCTGCAAGTTGGACACCCATCATGATTTGGATTCAGAAACTTTTTTGAATACAATATTTAACAAAATAGTTGTTTATAAAAATGTATTATAAGATCACAAATTGAACAATTTTCACCAAAAATGCAAAAGCTAACAATCTTTCACATTTGTTCATGTATAATAAAATCTTAGTTAGAGGATTTTTAGAGCAGAATAAAATCTAGTATCAAATTATACTAAAAGCTAACAGGTTTTGTTTAACGAAAATTGTTGGAAAACAAATACTCTTGATGAATAGATGCTTTAGATTTTGTTTAGATTTGTTTATAAATTGTTTAGATATATTACTTATCTAGAATAAACCAAACTCAAATATGCATCTAAACTCAAGAATTAAAAGTCACATGTTGCACAAGAGAAAAGTTACCTCGCCTTCCCATATGAAGTAAACTCCATCCGCGGCCTCTCCCTCTCGAACACCATGTTCTTGGGGATCTTGAAAAGGGGAAATCACAACTAATACATGTGCAATTGTGTAATAGATAAACGATTAGGAACATCAAAATCGTAGACGGATCCTGAAAAATCGAAATCTGGTGAACTCAGGAATACATGAAATCGAAAAAAAAAACATTTTTCGGGTGTTGGTTTTCACCTCGTTGCTGGACATTGCTGGAGAAAGCTTGTTTAAGCCCTAGATCGCCGGAATCTCAACTTACGAAACCCTAGTTTTCCTGAAATCAAGCATGAGTTGCGCATCTGAACCAAAACCTCAACAGGGTTGTCGGAACCTACCTCAACCACCATCTACAGCCAGATGCTCGTCTGCCACCAATCTGCTCGAGAATCCCACTGCCGGAACCCTAATCAGCGGATTTTAACACTGCACACCACACCGTCACAGGTTGGGGTCATGGATTTGAATTCGAATGAAAGTAAAACCCTAGATCTAGATCTGGTGAAATCCTTACAGGTTCATGAGTCGCCAGATAGAGAGAGAGAGAGAGAAAAAGGGTTGATGAAGTTTTGTGAGAGTAAATCAAATGAAAGTAACCCTTGATCCGTGTGAGCTGAATATCAACCGTTCAGATCACAATCCGTGTGAAAAGGTGAAAGAAATGGATGGCTGAAGATGAATCAGTTGAAGGGTAAATTATGTTGTGTTTCTTGGTGCTTCAAGTGTTGTACATTGTGCATTGAGGGTGTTTTCAACACATTGTTCAATTACCATTCTGTCCTTCCTATATCCTTATTAAAGTAGTATATATATATATATATATATATATATATATATATATATATATATGTGTGTGTGTGTGTGTGTGTGTATGTGTGTATATAGAATTGGGTTGTGGAGAAAATGTCTAAAACTGTGAAAACAGAGAGAACGATTTTCAGCCACAAGATCTTTGTGATTTGTGTCTTAGATTGATGCGGTGACATTTTTGTAAATAATAGGACCCTTAGAACTACCAAGCAGGGTAAAATGGGAAGATCCTAACAAGGATGTATATGCTAATCACATGTCATTTTCCCCATAATATTTAAACGTCCATAACCTGTTTAGAAGTAATTATTATTTTTTTTTAAATATTACACCATAAAATTCAGCGTTTTCTTATCTTTCAATATATTTTTCGAAAAACAATAAAGTGGTTCTTTTTATGGCGTTTTCAACTTTGTATATTTATAGCGTTTTCAACTTAGTTTTGCATGGTGTTTTTTCTTAACTTGGTGTTTTTACGGCGTTTTCTTATGAATTTGGTGTGTTTATGGCGTTTTCAACTTACTTTTTCATGGTGTTTTTCTAAACTAGGTAATTTGTGGCGTTTCCAAACGGGTATTTCATGGCGTTTTCCTGAACTGAATATTTTTATGGCATTTTTATTTGGAATTTTCTACGGAGTTTTTTTTTTTTTTTGAAAACTCCATAAAAACACCACTTTCACGAACACCCACTTCATGCCATTTTTTTGTAATTTCAAAAGTATAGCAATGGTATACTCGTTGGAAATATAATAAAACAATTGATTTTATGGTGTAGTTTTTTTTTAAATAATCAAGTATAAAAAAGTTATGGGAGTTTAAAAAAGACAGTGGTATATGCATGTGACTTGCATGTGCATGATCTTTGGCATGTGACTGGCATGTGCATGACGTTTTTTACAATATTATCCTTAGTGTATGTTATCACCAGTTTACCACATGTCAACACCAAAATCGTTCTCAACGTTTTCACACATTTAGACGTTTTCTCCAAATATTGCACCTATATATATATATATATATATATATATATATATATATATATATATATATATATAGGATGAGGATCATTACAGAACACTATTTATTGCGAGAACAAAAAGAACAACTATAAATCACTAAATTTTGTGATTTAAGGTTCATGTTTTTTGAATTTTATGTTTCTTACATTCATATGTGTATGATATATACATAAAAAACCATATATTTTTACCTACACATAACTTACATACATGTAGCTAATTTAACCTACACAAAACCTACATATGTGTAGGTTATATAAAAATAGAAAAATTTTCATATTTTGTTTTGAATTCTAGTATGAGAAACAATAAATTTTACATTTGTAACATTTTCATTTACTTTTTAGGCTTTTAGGATTGAAGAAATCGGTGAGTCGTTTTGTTCTGTGTGTTCTCGCAATATTTAGTGTTCTGTATAGAACCTTCCCCTATATATATATATATATATATATATATATATATATATATATATATATATATATATATATATATATATATATATATATATATATATATATATATATAGGGCAGGGTTCCAGCGTGAACAACCTCCCAAGAGTGAACTGCGTGAACAGATATGGACCCTTGATTTCCTTTTTAGTTGTTAAGGGTATGATTGTAATTATATAAAAAATTAGATTTAAATCATTATTTTAATAATTGAATTAAGTTACATCTTTCCTAATTTAAATTCATTATATTTATTTAGTAATAAGATAATTATCAAAACAAACAACAAATCACCAGATTTCAATTTTAATTTTTATTTCGGATTTCATCACCACAATTCAAATTTTGATTTTTAAGATCCACGTAACCTTCATATTTCAACGGTATACAAATGTGTACTTGGATATAAATAGAACAGTACACATGTGTACTCAGCATCGTACAAATGTGTACAGTAATTCACAGGTGTACATCAACATTCAATACAAAAAAAAAAAAAAATCCGTGATATCACAAAAACAGACGATATATTCATGTGTACATCGAATTAAAAAGAGGGAAAAATCAGAATACACATATGTACATCGCATTTAAACAAATAATTATTTTAATAATTGAATTAAGTTACATCTTTTCTAATCCTTTATTTGATTTTTGAGAGATTTATGCAATCAATTTAAGAGGATAATTGATTACTTGATTTGTGAGAGATTTATGCAATCAATATAAGATTGAAATTACACATATACCCTTTTTGTATTTAATTAAATGGAAAAAATCAGCCAAATAATTACCATCATGCCACTCACTTTAATCTCAAGATGATAAAAATCAAGGGTCCAGATCAGTTCACGCAGTTCACTCTTGGGATTTTGTTCACGTTTGAACCTAATCCTATATATATATATATATATATATATACATGTAAATAATGTTTACTATTAAACATATTAATTTTCTAGATTAAGGGTATATAGGTAAATTTAACATTTTTAAATTAAGAAACTAAAATTAATGCACATGTAACTTCCTCCCGTCTTTTTTAAACGTCAATAACTTTTTATGCATAACTTAAAAAAAATTACACCATAATAACGAGCGTTTTTTATCTTTAATATGAGTACCATATTGCTATACTTGAGAAAAAAATATGTTTCGATCATTTGTTTAGTCCATGAATGGTGTTATATACTTACTGAATGGTGTTATATGCTTACTGCATGGTGTTATATACTTGCTGAATGGTGTTATATACTTGCTGAATGGTGTTATATACTTACTGAATGGTGTTATATACTTGCTAAATGGTGTTATATACTTGCTGAATGGTGTTTATAGAGATCTTTTAAAAAAATCAAGTTCCTATAATTAAGGTGGCGGTTATGGGAAATTTTTAATTAATTGAATTAATGATAAAATTACTTGTTTACCCTTTTAAATTAATTTAGATTCAGGACACATGTTATCTTCACAATATTTCTCACCTTACTCATACTTTTAACCTTTTTTACAATAAGCTTACCCTATATATATATATATATATATATATATATATATATATATATATATATATATATATATATATAGGACAAGGATTCGTTAGAAACCACCCTTTATTGCGAGAACCGCGAGAACCAATATGAAAACAACCAAAAATACCTAAAAATAGCTAAAAAACACACAAAATGTTTTTTTTAATAATTTTTATTAAAAAACCGCTACTTTTAGTAGCAATTTTTTTTTATTTAATTTTTTTTTGCCTACTAAAAGTAACGATTTTAACTTAAAAAATATTAAAAAAAAACTTTTTTTGTGTGTTTTTTTGATTTTTTTAGGTTTTTTGAGGGTTTAGTTTTTAGCATTTTAGCTTGGGGGGTTTAGGTTTTTGGGAGGGGGGTGGGGGGGTTAGGTTTTTTTTTTTTTTTTTTTTTTTTTTGGGGGGGGGGTGGGGGTTAGGTTTTTTTTAGATTTTTTTTTAGCTATTTTAGGTTGTGTTCACATTGGTTCTCGCAATAAAGGTGGTTTTCGTATGAATTTTACCCTATATATATATATATATATCATATTTTTATAGTATTTTTCTTTTTCATATAAATAACCTAAATAATCTCTCTTATCTCACACCCCGAAATAGGGATGTTCATGAACCGATCCGATCCGATCGAGGGTCTGCTCATGCTCGGATTGAATTACAACTGATCCAATCCGATCGAATCGAATTTGCAAAACCGAGCACAAAAGTGATGCTCATGCTCGGATTGAATTTGAATCGATCGGATCATTTTTGCTCGGTTTCGCTCGGTTTTTATCAAATCCTAACTAAAATTGAGCAGATCGTTTTCGCTCGATTGAATTATAAGGCTGTGTTCAACAAAAACAAATCCTAACTTAATTAAAACATGTCCAACACTTTACTAACAAAAGCAATACATAACTAAAATCATGATTCTAAAAATGTTCTTAACAATATCAAGAAGCACAAAATAAAGTGCGAAATACAAATTGTCATTTAGTTCAAAAGCCATAAACTTCTGGTGTTAGATTTTGGTGTGTGGCAAGGCAAGTGGCAGCGGCGATATGCAGATCTTCGAAGTTCGAACAATCAGTTTATGAGTATTGTTTTAGGAATTAGGGATTTAGAGTTAGATTTTGATATTAACTATTAAGTTGGGCTAGTATATATTTTGGGCTTTTAATTTTTTTTGGGCTAGTATATTTTTTGGGCTTTTAATCTTAAAATCTATAATATATATATATATATATATATATATATATATATATATATATATATATATATATATATATATTATTAACAAAAATAATTCGAGCGAAACCGAGCGATCGATGAGCGAGCGGACCTATGCTCGTTCTTGGATTGAATTTGAATCGAACCGATCCGAGCGACTCATTTGCAAACTGAGCAGGAATCGAACAAGCATTTTTCGAGCGATCGTCGAGCGATCCTCGATCGTCGAGCAGTTTGGACAGCCCTACCCCGAAATTGAAGCCCTGATCAACTCATTACTCTCATCTCCAGATCCGAATCAATTCGATGATAGAGAGAGAGAAAGAGAGAGTGAGAGAGAGAAAGATAGGGAGCGAAGATTAATACATCTGGTGACTTGCGGATGACATGAGTAGACAACTTCATTGTGTTTCTTGTTTAGATCTGTTTAAAAAAACAATATTGTTCTTGGATTGGTTTCATTGTTTTCTTGTCCAAATCTGCAAACGAAAGGTGGGTTTCACTTTTTATGGGTTCTGATTTGAGGTTGGGTTCCAATTTGGGGATGGTTTTTTTATTTGCCAGCTAGTTTCACTAGAGGTGGGTTTGACGGTGGTGGTGATGGTGGTTGTTGACGATGGAGAAGATAGGGTGTATAGAAAGAGAAGAGAATGGAGAGATTTAAGGGGTTAGATGAGGCCGCCGGAGATAGCGCAAGGTGGTGGGGGTGGTGACGGTAGGTGGTGGTCTGTGGCGGAGTTTGACCAAAAGTTTCGAGGGGGCGGAAAGTCATGGGACCTAATTTATATATTGTATAAATATTTAGACAAAATAATTAGGGGGACAAACCTATATAATTTTAAAATTTTCGGACGAAAAATTGAAAATTTTACACTTCTAATCGAAACATTCTGAGGGCGGGTGCACCCCCGACTTTACACTATCCTCCGCCGTTGGTGGTGGTGGTGGTTGTTGGTGATGGAGAAGAGAGAGAGTGTAGATAGAGAGTATAGAAAGAGAAGAGATAGTGTAGATAGTTATGGGTTTTGTTATATAATATAATCTTTATTTGTAATTTTACCATAATACCCGTAGTTTATTACTTGAAGTTACCAACATACCCTTCCTGTTAACAAACATTTTATATGGAGTTAGTGTCGGGGAGCTGATTGAAAAAAACATAATAAACCATTGAAGGAAAAATGACACTTTTAAAAAAATTGTGGCAAAACCGTCAAAACGGTAAAACCACATGTAGCAAAACAACAAAAGTTAACTCTAATAGTAGTATAATGTAATATACTAAAGAATCATGATTCAGTATAATGATACTCGTGTTAGTTATAATTAAGAAAGTTGTGGAACATCTTCGTAACCGCGGCATTGTACACTACTTGTCTCAAAATAAAAGCGGCCATAATTTATTTGATGCAACTCTTACAAGCATGCACAACTTTTTTTGGTTAAATTATTGCAACCAAATTACTTAAATATTATTTCCCTGATGTGACTTTGTATACCACTCTCGATCGATTAAATAGTCTTCATGGGCACAAGTGGATCACTTGTAAGCTGTACTATGAAACCTTTTGATAGCACATAGATTTAACATCTTTAATAGAACCTTATTTGTGATGCACCTGGGAGTCTTGAACTGGCTCATTGTTGCACCATTGCCAATAAAGTGTTCCATGATCTTCCTGAAGGTACCCCGTTCAACTATACAAAGCTCTAAAGGTCCAATTGAGTTGGTTTTCCTAGAGACAACATAGCCATGATCCACAAATGCTGCATCCATTTCCTTGCAACATCGAGCTAGAACGTGTTCATTGACTTCACCCTTGATCTCCCAATAAACTACATAGTGGCCGGGGGGGTCTGCGATGTTGGCGTGGCTTGTGAAATCGACTAGCTTAGCTCCAGACGTAAGAAGTGGTTGAGAACCCTTCTGGACTGCCAGTTGAAGGTCAATTTCGGTGTTTTTATCGATATTTATTGTTAAGACTAGTTTTCTCCTGCATAAAAACTTGAGTTTTGGGGTTTCTTCGTAAAAACCAGCCACTTCCACTACATCTCCTAATCTATATCTGTAAAGACCTGGAATTGAAAGACTGTGTATTAGTTATATATATCAACCATAAACTTACTATATGAACGCATCGACGAAAATTAAACGGTAGAGGACTATGATATAAGTCCTAACCTTCTTGCCATTCGACAAAATCCTCAAATCGTTCGGTGGAAGCTCAAACGGCCATTTGAAAATGGTGTTGGAATAACTAAGGGTCTGACTATTCTCACATCCCAATATATATCTATGTATGCATAGAGAGAGATAGAGCAGAGGGATGTGTGAATATTAACTCTCTTAACTACTTATCGGTGACATGTGTAACAGACTCCTGATAAATTTTTGTTGCTTGTGGCAGAAAGTCTGCTTTTAATTTCTTAATATATAATTAAATAGAGACTTTAGTGATGATAATGTACTTTCTACTATATATGAATTGGAGGGACCGATAATATAAAGATTTCTGCCTCAGAAAAGAGAAGAAATGGGTGAGGGTTGATAAATAGTACACCCCTTTTTTGTTGGTTTCATTATAACAGATGGAATGCATAAACAAATATCCTTGGTGTTAAATTCGTCCAGCTGGATCAGTACAACAGTTTAAAGTGTATCCAAATTCATAGGAAAGAACTTAAGGGACCGCTTGCTTGTTTATTTTAGAATTTCTCCAGGGCACAAAATGTAAGATATCCGGTCCTACTTAATTAAGATAAGTTTTTGTTTCAACTATAACAATTTAATACTTTTGTGTTGATCTAATTTAATAGTGAAAAAACAACGTTTCTTTAACAGGGCTTCATTCCAAAATATCTATGTTAGTTTCTCTTATGAAAAAGATCGATAGTTTGTCTTGTTATATATCGTGAGGTTTTTCTTTATTTCTTGCTTTGTCTTCGCATGAAGATGCTTTCAAACATTTGATCCGTAGCTGGCCGTGACACCGCTAGACGGTTACTGGTGGCCCAAGATAACGTTTAACTTATGATATTCTTGACAACCAAAAATATACACATGATAATTCTAATAGCTAGAGTGGGTTAATATTGAAGAATTTACCTGTGAAAGTCGTTAGCACAATCTCGTATTGTTGACCAATGTTCACCTTGGATAAAGGAACTGGATCATCTTCTTGGTAGTCATCAACAGCTCCAACAACCGTATCACAAGCTTGACGATGCAATGGTATGAACTCAAAGTAAGAAAATGTTGGAACCACCGTGAACGTCACATTCTCTGGTGCCGAAGAAGGGTCCATGTTCACTCCGATCCAGCTCTCCGTGGACCCGTACTCCGCACTCACTAATGGTAAATGGTCCCCTGAGTAATGCTTCAGTTTCTCCAAGTAGGGTTGCATTGAACCAGTCATTATGGAGTACACATATTTGGCATTGGGCCACAGCTTAGGGATCAAACCGTACCAATCTGATTCTTCCAACTCCTCACATTGTGAGCTTACCCATGTCGCCAAATGCGGGTTGGGTTCGATTATATCCAGAACCGATGTTCGGATACCTGGGAGGGTGATTCTAGGACTTAAAGTTCCGTGAAAAAGATCATTGCATAGTTCTCTCCAGTATTCTTCGAAAAAGCCAAGTGCTTGAACGATGCAATGGGCGAAAGTGGAAGTGACGAATTCGACTTGTGGAGAGTAAAAGAGACCGAGAAGGAAGTGACAATACGTTGATTGTTTGTAGTCCCCACTGAAGATGACTTCCTGTGGGCTGCAAGTGAATGAGTTTGTTTGTTGCTGCTTAAGTTTAAACTCTTGGCTTGCAAAGTAATGGGTTGTGGCTGTTCCTGCTGATATCCCACCCTTTGTTTTGAATTGTTTGCTGCCGTAGATAAACTCAAGAATCTTGCCTCCTTCTCTCATAGGATAAACCCTTCATGAAATATATATATATAGATATCAGAAATAAAGTGAAGTAGGATCAACCCTAGACATATATAAATCTAGTAATCAATGTTATAAACAGAAAATAAATTAAAGGAAATCTTGAGAAAAGATTAGACCTTGATCTGTAAGCTGCAGCCAGCTTGAAGATTTGTAGAGTCGTCTTGGAGCTATGGGAAGTGTAAGGAACATACTTTTGTCTTCCTTCAGTTGTTCCAGAGCTATGCAACCCATCCCAAAAGAATTTAGACATGACAAAATGAAATAAGCATAGCAACTAAAAGGCTTGTAGCATGTGGGTATCAAAGTGTTTAGTAAAGGTGTTTCTCCGTAAGTGGTAAAGTTCCCCCTTAAGAGGTGAAGAGTTTAGTCTCATGGACTTAATTAATTTGTTGTAGATTTAGAAGTAGGTTTAGAAAGATGTGAGTTAGTAAAGGTTTAGAGGCATCAAGGTGCTTAGCAAAGGTATTCCTCCGTAAGTAGTGACGTTCCCCCTAAGCGGTGAAGGGTTTAGTCTCATGGACATTGTTGTAGATTTAGATGGATGAGAATTAGTCAAGGTTTAGAGGGATGTGATCGTTAGTAAAGGTGTTCCTCCGTGAAAGGTTTAGTTGACAAACATTGTTGTAGATTTTAAAGTAGGTATAGACGGATGCAAGTTACTAGTTTGGAAAAAAAAATATAATTAACATTAATTAATGGGAGTTAATATTCACATATCTCTCTCTCCTCTATCCCTCTCTATACATACATAGATATATATTGAGAGAGATAGAGTAAAAAAGGGCGTGAAAATAATATGTATAGATGTTAGAATAGTGAGAGCCTTCGTTAATTCATCAAAAAGTTTCTTATTATGTTCCCCCGGCCGGTATGAGTTTGCGGTTAAATAAGCACACCATCAGTTTTATATCATCCTATATATGTATATAAGCTAATTTTGTCACAAACGAATGGATACCGTACCTTAATGAGAGAGTAGTGATGGGTTGTTTGGTGAGTAAAGGGGAGGTCTCCCCATCTGCAATCCTCTGAATATAAGGGTCTAAATCTGCATGGGAAGCCAGTGGCACCATGGATTCATAAAGAGACTGCAATGCTTCTGCATCCATGTTATGAACATCGATATCTCCCAACCATTTCTTCAGATACTCAGCCCCATGATTCATTTCCAGAATCGTCTTCAGTGTTTCCGCCTGAACATTCCTAGCATTTCTTGCCACTTCTTGGAACCAACGCATCATATCATCACTGGAACTTGTATCCATTATTAGATTGGAACTGAACCCCCTCTCTCTCTCTCTCTCTCACCAGGTAAAATGAGAGAGAGAGATGACTGAACCCCAATATATATGATTATAAAGAAAAATATCTGTAGGTGGGGACTACCTTTTTACAAGTCGAAAGAACTCTATACCATACAAGTCGTTTTCGTCTCTACTCTATATCGGGCTGCAAACCTGCATAGAATCAATGTGAGCTAGGGCTGCTAAGTGTACCCCTTCATCCCCTAGCTAACAGCTCATAGTACTGACGTGGAATACATAATTTTAAAAGGGTGAAACTACTTGCAAATCATTTGTGTCAATTTGGACACTTTAGCATTTATATTTTTTACGTGACCTATAGAAATACATAAAATTCAGTGTCTAGCACACAATTTCAGGAGATATATACACCACGTACAGGGTTGTACGTGGCGTACATAAGGCATCAAAATTTAGATTGGTGATTTTAGTGTTAAAAATCGTGTTCAGTTCGAACATTATATTGTTTAAAATTATACTGTTATCCGGTTTGAATATTATATCGTTAAAAATATTATACCGTTAATTATTTTGAAAAAATCTGGTACGGTTCGAATATGTTATATCGTACACTCTCATCCAGTTCGAACACTACGCCATTTCAACATTATATCGTTTAAAATATTATACTGTTCATTTGTTTGAGAAACTACGGTACCGTTTCAATACTATATCGTTTAAAATATTATACCGTGTTTTTAACTCTCATCTGGTTTGAACACTATACTGTTTCAATATTATATCTTTTCAATGTTACCGTTTAAACATTGTATCGTTTCAATTTTAACGTGTCAAAATATTACATTGTTTCAATTTTAAGCTATAAAAAATATTATGAGATATTATGTAACACAACCAAACATCACGTAACCGAAGAACATAAGTACAACTAAATATGATATATACTTAGCATAAGTTTGTATATACATAGCAAAAGATAATCTATAACTCAATGCTAAATACAAAAACAAGAACAACATGCTAGTCTATGGCTGTGACACTTGCTGATGTCGTCCTCTAGGCGGGGTATGCACGATCGGACAGGTTTCCCCACACGTTATTGTCGCTCCTGCGTCTCCTCAATCAACCACTGCACCATATAAGAGAGCGTGTCGACCATATCTGTGAGCATGTCAACATCGGCCCCGTAACAACAAATACATCGTCGTTCTTAGGCCAGGACCTACAATAACATGATGTGGAAATTGAGGCACCCCGGGCGATGATCAGTAGTGGCGACTTTGGAATGTAAATATCAGGAGCATGCTCCTGCACGCCCCGGGGTTGTGGTGACGGATAGACCGAGTCAAAGTGTGCTGGCAACTGAACCGACATGAAGAGGTCTCCGTTCTTAGCGCGGAACCGCGTACCGAGGACATGGAAATTCTTAAGAACTTTATCCCCCACACTGAGCTCATCCCTAGCTTCCTCGGCTCTATCATCGGCGGTAAAGTATGGGTCACCGCTCGGGTTATACCTAAACGAACTTGCAACCACAGTGACGAAGGAGCCGTCATACAACTTTTCACGCTCCCGCCAATGATTTGTGGGGGCAGAGTACTGCGCCAAACCATGTGCGAGAGCCCACTGTAACACCCGAATCGCGTAATATAACAACACGCGGCGGAAATATTGGGGAGTCACGTTACAAATTGCTCACAACTACTGGTACTAAATTGTTTCAATATCATTAACATCGTTTTACAAACAAAGAATACATGAAACTGTTATTTTGTTTTGGAAGTCTAAAGCCCGAATGCAATCCTATGCGTTGTATGCTTGAAATAGTCGAAAATCTGAAACATATGCGAAAACAGTCAGCATAAAAATGCCGGCGAATACATAGGTTTTATTGGCCAAATAAATGGCAAAAACATTTGGTATTATAATCTTAATTGTGAAAACTTGTGACAAAAATAGGTTTGTATATGGCATTGTGATATTTACTAAGTAAATTTTATGTTTTATATTGAAATCCCGATTTAACTATCATAAAAATTTGAGAATGTGTTATTAGGAAACAAATCAAATGATTAATAATAACTGTTTTGAAATAAATCAAAACATATATAAGTATTACATAAATCAAATCAATGAATCATGATAATACTTCAGATATCTTTCTAAGAATCTAACACATAAGAATATGGAAGATTCTACAAAGATTTTGATAACCAACAATAAACAATTGTACACAAAATCCTAAAGTGATCCAGATAACGCTACAAGAATAATAAAATAAGAACACTTATATATAGGAAGTACCAGCGGCGTATCCACCATGTGCTTATTTTATTATACCCGTTTTGTTATTTAAATCACAACTACCACATAACACATAAACCAACCAACTTGTGAACACGCATTAAAGCACACAATGAATCCAAACAAGACTCCAGTTTCAGTACTTTAAACATCCTACAAGAATCAATCGATGAAGATAGATAGATGCTATAAGGATTTGGGTTCTATCACATTGTCTAACTTAACACACATTAAAGCACACAATGAATCCAATAAAGGATTCCAATATTGGTACTTTAAACATCCCATATGAGTCTAACTATGAAGATAGATAGATACTGCAGGGATCCTGGGTTCTTTTCATATTGAATTATTGAATTGAAACCAAACTAAATCCTAATGGTGATTCGGGATAACGCCACGAAATGTAATACAATAAACACATTTATATATAGGAAGTACCAATGGCGTATCCACCATGTGCTTATTGTATTATCTAGTTTCGTTATCTAAATGATCACCAGCAAACTACACAAAAACCAACCATTGAGTCTGCAAAGTACTTCTTAAAAATCTCACTATGAAGATAGGAAGATCTAAGTCTGTACTTCAAATATCCTACATGAATCTAACTATGAAGATAGGTAGATCACTTAAGGATAAAACATAACGTTTGCATAATCGGAATAATACACATAAAAGCACTTAGTGAACACATGTATGCCATACATTTTGAAAACAAATCGATTGCACATATGAATCACCCCAAAACATTTGAAAACAGTAAAAGAGGGGAACTATGTACTCGCCTGGGGTTGCGTATAGTCCCGTTTCAAAAGGTATAACAAAGCTCAAAAGACCAAGAGTTCAAATGTTGAAGCGATTCCTAGGGTAACAGACACTATATTAGGGAATTGACACCTAAATCGGAAGATTGGGTAGAATGAGGTCTTGTAAACCAAATGAGTATTGGAACTCATGTGTTATGGTTTAACAAAGCCTACATTCTAAAATGAAACATATCCTAAGTGCTTACGACCCATTACGATCCGTTAAGGTAGCTTACGCCACTTTAACGCGTCGTTCGCGCCAAAGCGCGTTCGAGACGCCTAACTAGTCCTATGACAAGTATTATATGTCTTAACATATCTATTTATGTTATATAATCTGTTTAGATGTCAAAACATGTGTTACATATGCTTAAAATGAAATTATGTGAAAAAGGGTATTTTGGTCATTTTCCTAAGGCATATAAACTACCTATCATACAACTAACTAAACGAAGTGACCATAAGGTATAACCTCAGAAGGTTATTCCCTATACAACTATGGTCACATTATATGTTTGGTGGGATCCTAATGATCGACCAAACGGGTCGGGTTCGTAAGTCTAAGCGATTGATTAGATCGCTTACCTTACGACTCTACACAAGCACTAAACCTAAAGTGACGAGCTAAACATGTTTAACGAGGTTTGAAAACAGGTTTGGTATCAAAACAAACGGTTTTGATACCTAAAAGTAGTTTGGTTACAAAATACACAAGAATGCGCATTTTGGCCGAAACTACGACTCGTCACTATGCCTAGATAACGTGGTAATCAGTAGGTATAGTCATAAGAGACTAAAACCATCGTGATTACCCTCACGTTATGAAGTTCAAACGAACTTCGTGTTGACCATAAACTGGTCAATGCAGAAAGTCAAACAAAACGCTAAAAACGCGTAAAAGAACGAAGGAATACTTACAACGGGTCCAAGAATGGAAATCTAGATCCAACTTGCTCAGGTATGAGGTGCTAAGCCCCTACTTAGAGCAAATAGATCAAATTGTGTGAGTTGCAACAATGAAGAGCATGGGTATATATAGGATTTCTAGAACCGTTAAGATCGTTCCTCGTAAACCGAGCTTCAATCTCAACCATACACTTGCACCCACTGAATTAGAATACAATGGGCATCCAAAACCAGCCCCTAGGAAGCTTAAAAACCATTTGCAAGTGTTGGAAAGAGCTGGAAATGGCTGGAAACCATTTTTGCTGATCTGGGAGTATTAGGCGGGCCGCGTAAGATTCAAGGGGGGCTTACACGGGCCGCCTGAGATCCACAGATCAGCAACATGTTTCAGTAATTGCAGAAATGGTCCCTGCATTCTTCTAAGGCCCTTTTGATGCGTTTGAGGCCTGTTAAGCCATTTTCAAGGCTCTACAATGATGCCTAAACATAAGGGACATGAAACATGCTCAAAAATATCTCGGATGTCGGTTCGTTTGGTCGCACGGTCGCGTTGTTCGGTTAATTACGACGAAACACGAACGAATGCGAAAAACGATCCAAATTATGCGACGAATGGAATTTTATCATGCCAATCACTAAAATAAAGTATTTTAATGATTACATAAATTTTTGGATGTCCGGAAATATTCAGAACGTAAGTTATGCGCGAAAATGCAAACTTATGCACTTTTTAACGCTTTTAGTGCCTATTGATCAAGAAAGTTTATTTTTGCGCACCAAACACCTCAAAGCCTATTTCTAAGACATGTGAAGGATATTTAGGGCATATTTAACTTATGATCAAGTTCCGGAATGTGCAATACCATGTGAATCAGCAGACTTTCACAGTTTGATGCAAATAGTCCCTGAGTGTGCATAAACTTGTTTTTGACACACCAAAGCTTTCAAAACTTATTTCTAAGTTATCTAAAAGTTATTTAAGGTATGTTAAGCCTATGTCACTGTTCCGGAGTGTTTGCCGCATTAAACTGAGTACTTTTACGCATCAGTTCGCGTTTAACTTTCCAGAAAGCGATTTAAAGCTTGAAAATGAACTAGAATCAAAATGTGAAATTGTAAAACCAAAATAAACAAATTTTTGATGTTAAAACTCATTGTTTCTTTGATAAAAGATAGTGTCCTACATTGTGTGTGTTTACGGAGCACAAGTGTCACAGTCTCCCCTACTTCATCAAATTTCGTCCCGAAATTTATTCAGAGGAGACCGTAGAGTGGAATTGAATCAACTGATGGATAAGCAGATTGCTGGATCCCAAAGATGCGGAGCATCATTTGGAAATTTTAAGGATTTCAAAAGGTTATTTGGGGTATTCAAAGTATCTCAAGGTATTCACTCCTTTGAAACTTGTGATAGTCGACTAGTGTTCAAAAATCATTTAAGTAAGGCACTATGTTATACTAAGCTCCTAGTGTAATTCCTAGCAAACAAAGGGGTGTACATTCAAGCCCTACACGTACGCGGTTTCTAACGTCCCACGAGGTACATCCAATGCACCATGAGCATCTCATGCATAGGAGACGGGTCAACATACCTATGGCATCAAGATCGTCACCTTTAACACCATATCATACTCCCGGTCGGCTCGATTTGAGTTAATGAATGTACTTGCTATTATCTATCAGAGCAAACACTCAAATAACAAACAAACACATAATCACATAATGGTCCAATATAACATAAAATCGCCAAATGACCTCAGCAACGTTCTGAAGAATAACACAATAAGAACACTTATATATAGGAAGTACCATCGGCGTATCCACCATGTTCTTATCGCATCATACCCCTCCTGTTACCTTAATCATTCTAGATTTTATGCCACCATACTTAACAAGGCTTACTACGGTTTTCATGTGTCGAAACTCATAATTAAGTGTGCACCCATAATTACTTGTTTCGTCACATGGTCCACATAGCTCCTCTTGTTAAGCAAGGGTAAACAAATAATAAGGTCGAACTATCAACTAAATCAAATAAACATTGTCACAACATAACATCTGTCAAATTGAATTGTATTTCATACTAGCAATGATAACACTACTTATTTTGCCTACGACAAATTTAGTAGTATATATTTTATTCTAGTACAAATATATATATATATATATATGTTTCATATTAACCAAACAGGTAGAATGCAACATATACTAATCATACATTATCATCAGAACGTAAGCATATCAAGGAAAAAATTACTTTTCAAATCATGCGCTAGGTATGCTAAGTGAACATACAAGGTAGAAATGTAAAACAATGTGTCCATATGCTACAAGAACATGTGTAACAGAAATGCAATGTAAAACAATGTACTAAGTATGCAATAAATGGACATACATAGCATGAAATGTAATGTAAAATAATGTACTAAGTATGCAATAAATGGACATACATAGCATGAAATGTAATGTAAAATAATGTACTAAGTATGCAACAAATGGACATACATAGCATGAAATGTAATGTAATGTACTAAGTATGCACTAAATAGACATACATAGCAGAAAATGTAATGTAAAATAATGTAGTAAGTATGCAATAAATGGACAAACATAGCATGAAATATAATGTAAAATAATGTACTAAGTATGCACCAAATGGACATACATAGCAGAAAATGTAATGTAAAATAATGTACTAAGTATGCAATAAATGGACATACATAGCATGAAATGTAATGTAAAATAATGTACTAAGTATGCAATAAATGGACATACATAGCATAAAATGTCATGTAAAATAATATACTAGGTATGCACTAATATCAACATATGAAACAAATTGGATTTACAATCATGTGCGATACATATTAGATAAACAAATCATGTGTATAATGCTATGATCATAAAACAGTATTATCTTGTATTGATCGTGTTACCAAATTTGTATGAATGCACCAGAGTGCAATCACATTCTACTAAATTATAAGATTTAGTTCCTAAAGAACGGAATCCTTAGAATTATCATGACATTTGAAATCACACATAGTGCAATCATAATAGAATTTGAAATTGAAAATTGAATAATAAAGATAAAGATAAACTTCTTGAAATTTATATTGTCATTACAAACATTGTTTAAAATATGTACATTGATCTTGAAAAATAAACAGGAAAACTAGAGGTTCAAATGATCATAAGCGCTTGATCATTGGTTTGAGCCTCATTGATGTTGAATGCTCGTCCATTAGCATTGGCAAGCTTGGGGCAGTTTCGCTTGAAATGATTTAAGTCACCACAATTGAAACATGCTCTTGGGCGAGTCTGAGTAGGGGCTGCTTGATTCTGGATACGACAGGTCACAGCTAAATGTCCAAACAAACCACAAAGTGTACACTGGCGACAAGGGGAAATTGACGCATGATGATAATTGCAATGATTGCACCGAGGTTGCTTCCCACGATAAAATCCCTTAAAGGGTACTGAGTTCAGTGGAGCAGGTGCAGGAATTGCAAAATTCTTTGAAGCCTTGCGCTTCTTAGAACTTTTAGAAGGTTCGGCCTTTGATTTTCTCGAATTCTTGTTAACTGATTCGGTGTCTTGTCTCTTGTCTCCTTGTCGAAATAACTTACCTTTTCTAACCTGCGAGTCAGTCAAGATTGCAGCTAATTCCTTAGTCTCCCTGAGCGTTGCAGGTTGGCTGCCAGTGACGATGTCTTGGACATGGTTAGGTAAACCATCGATGTATTTCTCAATGGCCCGATCCAAAGGTGTGACCATAGTGGGGCAAAGTAGGCTTAACTGTTCAAATCGGTCAGTGTAGGCACGGTTTTCCCCACTATCCTGCTTCAGATGATAGAACTCGTTTTCCAGTGCCCTTATTTCACTTCGTGGGCAGAATTCCTTCTTCATGAGATCCTTAAATTCTTCCCACGTCAGTTCCATTGCTACCTTAACACCTCGATCCCTCATAATACCATTCCACCAAGTGAGTGCTCTCCTTTGAAAGACACTCGAAGCGAAATCTACCTTTCGCTCATTGGGACATTGAATATGGCGGAATGTGCTTTCTATACTTTCAAACCATTGTAAGAGTGCGGTTGCTCCTTCAGACCCAGAAAATTTTAGCGGTTTGGCTGAATTAAAGGTCTTGAAATTACACTGGGCATTGTTGTTGTATATCTGATGAATCTGGGTTATTACACCTGGAAGCACTGCAGCCATTTGTTGAACGATGAGGGCTGCGACTTCTTCATTGGTTTGAGGTTGCGTATCTTATCAAGGAGGCATTTTGTAAATACGGCTATAGAGAAAACCAAAAGTTAGAGTTATCCAATTATTATGAGTTTGTAACATTATTGTTTTGAAACAAGAGTTGTCTTGAAAATAAACTTTTGTAATATTTTTGGATGGGAGAATACAAACCGGGTTAATGGTTTGTATTATAAAATTCATTACCTGTAAAAAAATTTATTGCTTTTAAGACAAAAATGTTTTTAAATTAAAATTTTAAAATAAAGAAACCTTGTGTTGAATTTTGAAAATTCTCATCCAAATGGTAAAAATTTGAAAGTTTAAAAGACAAGGGTAGTATCTTAAAATAAAATAGGATCTCGTAGAGTCGTGAAATGAAATGAGATTCATTTCAACTGCATTGAATCAAACATATCACCGAAGGTAATATGATGAAATGGTATTGGGAAAACAAGGATACTTCGATTGTCATAAGAGCAAACACATTACCGAGGGTAACATGAATGAGTAAGGTTACAAAGGTCGCTTAGAAATTGATCGGTAGGGTCAAGATGGATAGGTTTTTATAATGCTTCACGAAGACATGCTTTAGCCTATAAGTGGACACTCACCCTAAGAGTTCCCAGGTAAGAGTGACTAGTCCGATAATACGGATTTGTACGAACACTCTAGCCTTAGACAGAAAACTCGGGGTACAGGCATCCACCCTTCCAGATTGCATGTGTTCACATTATCAAAACCCAAGATTTCAATGAAAAACGTTTGAAGAAAACATTTGAGAAATCCTTTGATACAAATCGTTTGAGATAAAACATGTTGTGAAATATTTGGACAAAAACATTTGAGAAAACATTTTGAAAAGAAAAATATTTTGATGAAAACATTTTGAGAAAAAACATTTAAGAAAACAATTTGGAAAATATTTTAATGAAAATGCTTTGAGAAAACATTTTGAAGAATACCTCAAGGCATAAAGCCTAAGGTTCAGAATAAATCATCTATGGTTAGATGATTCGTAAATCATAGAGCAGTTGTGGCACGAATAATGATGAGGATTAGGAAAGAGTTCCTAAGTCTACTCATGTATGGGTCCTAGGAAGGTTATAGACTAGGTTCAAGGCATGCTAATAACCTAATTCCCTATAACCAGTGCTCTGATACCAATCTGTAACACCCCAATCGCGTAATATAACAACACGCGACGGAAATATCGGGGAGTCACGTTACAAATTGCTCACAACTACTGGTACTAAATTGTTTCAATATCATTAACATCGTTTTACAAACAAAGAATACATGAAACTGTTATTTTGTTTTAGAAGTCTAAAGCCCGAATGCAATCCTATGCGTTGTATGCTTGAAATAGTCGAAAATCTGAAACATATGCGAAAACAGTCAGCATAAAAATGCCGGTGAATACATAGGTTTTATTGGCCAAATAAATGGCAAAAACATTTGGTATTATAATCTTAATTGTGAAAACTTGTGACAAAAATAGGTTTGTATATGGCATTATGATATTTACTAAGTAAATTTTATGTTTTATATTGGGGTAAATTACAAATTTCGTCCTTTATATTTGTAATAGATTGCAATGGATGCCCTTTAACTTCAATAATTACAGTCGCGGTCCTTTATTTGTAAAACCCATTACACCATGGGTCCTTTAAGACTAACCCAGTTAATATTTTTAGTTAAGTCTAAACACATGAGGGTAGATTGGTAATTTCGTTCATTTATTTATACCCATATAAAATCCTATCTTTTCTCTCACCCATTTCCCTATCTCTCTCCCTCTTCAACCAATCTCCATCACCACCACTAAATCCAGCTACCACCATTGTATCCAGCAACCACCACCACAAAATCTGTCCACCAAACCCCACCACCATCACCAACGAAACCAGCCAACACTAGGCTTAAGTTAGCACTTAACCCCATCATCTCTCTCAAACAAACAGTTACAACAACAATCATGAACACAACAATTTACACATCTACTATAATCAACCCTAACCCTAGCGACCTATGCATAAACAGGCCTCCCATGGCGACGTTTTATCGGTTATCACATCTTCTCCGTACTCGTAGCTCCGATTAGCCAAACGGTTTACTCATCTTCAGCTCGAAATTCAAGAACCAACTGGTTTTTTTGGTTTACAGCGTCGTTTGGATCCAGTGAGATTAGTTTTTGGCTTCATCGGCGGCTGATTTGGCTAGTCTAACAGAAGAGCCATGGTCGTTTATAGATCTAGATTTAGCTAAGAGTTGAGCTCTAGAACATCAAGATTAAGATTGTGGATTTTAGATTTGGATTTAGCACAGGAACATCAAGATTGTAATAAAAGTAGCTTTGATCGATATATGATAGATCAGTTGTCATGTTGATAGAAAATATGGATTTTAGATTTTGATATTTGGGGGAAGTTCAGGTTTTTTTTAGAGAAATTGTCGATTTAATGGAGGGGTTTATTGAGATTCACCGTTCAGAAAGAAATGTATGTGCTTGTACATTGTGCATAGATACATGTACTTTGTTCATTGTGGTGGTGGTGGTGGTAGGTTGGTGGTGAGGTGGTGGTGGTAGTAGGTGGAGAAGAAGAACAAAAGTATATGGTTTTATTTTTTATTTTTATTTTTATTTTTTTGTTTTCTTGTTTTTTTTTTATTTATAAATAAACTTTTAAATAAAATGGTAGAGTAAAATGACTGATATACCCTCATGTGCATTGTATATGATCACACTTAATTGATAATTCTAACTGAGTTAGTGCTAAAGGACCTAGAGTGTAATGGGTTTTACAAATAAAGGATTGTGACTGTAATTATTGAAGTTAAAGGGCATCCATTGCAATCTGATACAAACGTAAAGGACGAAAAGTGTAATTTACCCTTTATATTGAAATCCCGATTTAACTATCATAAAAACTTGAGAATGTGTTATTAGGAATCAAATCAAGGATTAATAATAACTGTTTTGAAATAAATCAAAACACATATAAGTATTATATAAATCAAATCATGATAATACTTCAGATATCTTTCTAAGAATCTAACACATAAGAATATGGAAGATTCTACAAAGATTTTGATAACCAACAATGAACAATTGTCAACAAAATCCTAAAGTGATCCAGATAACGCTACAAGAATAATAAAATAAGAACACTTATATATAGGAAGTACCAGCGGCGTATCCACCATGTGCTTATTTTATTATACCCGTTTCATTATTTAGATCACAACTACCACATAACACATAAACCAACCAACTTGTGAACACGCATTAAAGCACACAATGAATCCAATCAAGGACTCCACTATCAGTACTTTAAACATCCTACAAGAATCAATCTATGAAGATAGATAGATACTATAAGGATTTGAGTTCTATCACATTGTCTAACTTAACACACGTTAAAGCACACAATGAATCCAATAAAGGATTCCAATATTGGTACTTTAAACATCCCATATGAGTCTAACTATGAAGATAGATAGATACTGCAGGGATCCTGGGTTCTTTTCGTATTGAATTATTGAATTGAAACCAAACTAAATCCTAATGGTGATTCGGGATAACGCCACGAAAGGTAATACAATAAGCACACTTATTTATAGGAAGTACCAGCAGCGTATCCACCATGTGCTTATTGTATTATCTCGTTTCGTTATCTAAATCACCAGCAAACTACACAAAACCAACCATTGAGTCTGCAAAGTACTTCTTAAAAATCTCACTATGAAGATAGGAAGATCTAAGTCTGTACTTCAAATATCCTACATGAATCTAACTATGAAGATAGGTAGATCACTTAAGGATAAAACATAACGTTTGCATACTCGGAATAATACACATAAAAGCACTTAGTGAACACATGTATGCCATACATTTTGAAAACAAATCGATTGCACATATGTTAGGAAACTTTATTTGTAAGTATTGAAGAAAATCTTAATCAACTGGATCTCAGAAGAAGATAACAGTCCTGAAGATCACAGCAAGAAGAAGAAAATCAGATAGGACAACTGAAAAGCAAAGTATCTACTTCAAAGAATCACAAGTTGATCAAGAGCTGATTTGGATTTTCAGAGAAGGTCATTTCTGATGGATCTGATGATATTTCTGATGAAATATCATCAGTTTCTGACGATTCTGATCATCAGACTTTTCTGATGATTTGTTCACCAGAATTTCTGATGAAGTGGTTTATCAGAAATTCTGATGAAAGACCCACTTGTCTAAAAATCGCAACTCTATCCTGCCACCAATGACCAAAGCATGACATTATTGGTTATCATGATTACAAATGCAACTTGAATGATGGATTCAATGAATATGTCAAATTGCTACTTTACACAGGACTTATTGCATGAATAAACAATTTTTTATTCATGTCCACAGCCGTCTATAAATAGAAGGCTCGAGAGGCAGAAGATACTTGAGTTTGAAGCTTAGCATTCATATACAAACACCCAAACTCCACTGCTCTTCTCACACACAGAAATCAAGATTCATTTGTATTAGATAATATCTTACAATCACCTTGTTAAACTAATTTGTTTCAAAGTGATAGAAACTTGATAATTCTGTAGGTCTTGTTTCTTGAAAGTCTGATTTCCATTTCCGCACATCTTTTTCACATATACTGAAATCACTTGCCATATTACGTAAAAAGAAGTTGTTAAGGCCATACTGGGTCCAACAATTGGTATTAGAGCAGAATAAATAAATTATTTTCAAACGATCAATCGCTCTTCTTCTTTTTTTCTAAATATGGTCAGCTTTCAATCCTGGAATAATGCTTTTAATATTGGTTTTATGTCCAAACCTCCGACTCTGGTCAGAGAGGAATACCCCCAATGGGAAATCTGGATGGTCAATTTCCTTAATGGTCATGACCGAGCTTTGTTTCAATCCATTGAAAGGGGTCTACATATACCAATGACTGAAATACCAGCAATTCCAGCAACTGACCAACTACCTACTATCCCTGCCTCCCGAGCTCCCAAAAGTGAAATACTTTGGAGTGAGGAAGACAAGGAACTGGTAGCAGGGGATGAAAGAGCAAAATCACTCTTAATAATGGCCATCCCCAATGACATATTTTCACAAGTTGATGCCTGTGCATCAGCCAAGGAAATATGGGATCAGTTGGAAAATCTTTGTGAAGGAGGAGAAAGGATGAAAAGAAATAAGAGAACAAATAACGTCTCATCTTTTGAAAGGTTTAAAAGTTTACCTAATGAAAAGTTAAATGACATATATCAAAGGTTCACAAAACTTTTAAACGAGCTAAAGAAATTTTGGAATAACTAAATCAAATGATGAAAGAAACATAAAATTTCTTTGCCTAGAGAATGGAGAAGTCTCACAATGACTTTGTCCTCAACCTTAGAACTAGGAAACATAAGTCTTCATGACTTATACAGCATCTTGATCCCCAGAGAGGAAGAAATATTTGAAGAAACCATTCAAAGAGGGGGATCTTTAGCTCTTATCTCAAACCCACAAAGACAAACAATTTCCAATGATCCACAACCATCAAGCAGCCAGAGTCTTGAAACTTCTGATACATCATCAGATTTTTCAGCTTTTGCTGATGCAATAGCACCGCTCACCAAAACATTTGAGCAGAGGTTGAGAGGAGGAGGCCAGAGATACCAGAGGAGTGATAGAAGGAGGATGGATGATAGATCTAAAGAAGAAGTTAGATCTAAGGATAAAGGAAAGACTGAGGTGGTGTGTTACAAGTGCAAGCAAAAAGGTCATTATGCATCTGAGTGCAAGACCAAGAAGCTGAAAGATGTTGCTTACTATGAAAAGAAGCTTGAAGAAGCTAAGAAGCGACAACAGCAAGTCAGCTTAATTGCTGGGACAGATACATGGCTATCTGATGACTCTTCTGATGAAGAAGAAGAAGAAATGGCCAATTTTCTGTCTCATGGCACTTTCTGATGACATACCAGAGACTTCAGGACAACAGATAAGTTTAGACAATCTTGATCTTGAACGCAAGCTAAATGAGCTCATGTCAGATTTTTTAAACTTGCAAGTTAAACATCAATTAGATGGTAAAAAATCTGATGAGTTGCAGAGGACCTTGAATAAAATTATTCTTGAAAATCAATTACTTATAGAACAAAGTTTAGATCAAAGAGCTAAAATTGAGTTCTATGAAAATGAAAGAAGAGATCTTTACAAGAAAATCAATGATAAAGAAATTAATGTAAGAGGTTTTCAAGAAGCAAAAGAATTCATAAATTTCATAGAGTCCACCCCAAAGAACAAAGGAGAGGGTTTGGGTTATGTAAGAACAAATAATAGCAAACCTACTGTCTTTGTAAAAGCAACTCAACAGATTGCTGATAAATTTATATCAGAATCTGATTCTGAAACTTGCAAATCAACATGTTCTAGATACTCCTTTGATAAACCAAATTTTGAACCAAAAAGAAGTGAATGCATTCAAGAGTTTGTAAAAACTCCAGAAGCAGTTCACTCATCTTTTCAAAATTATGCCTTCATTCCATCACAAGAAGGAACATCAGAGATTTCTGATGATTCTTGTATGTGTGTTGAAATACTGAAGCTTGTTCAACACCATCTCCAAAAGAAAAAGAAAAATTCTGTTAATGGCTCAGCATATAACAGAAATTCTGATGAAAGGTCATTTAGAAGAAATAATAAAACCAGAATATCATCAGAAAGAGTACCCAAGCATGCCTGGGTACCTAAAACCCTCTAACCATTTCATTTCAGGACCATCATGTGCAGCAAATCTGGTACTGCGATTCAGGAAGCTCCAAGCACATGACTGGGGATAGGAGCTTACTCAGCAACTTTGTCTCAAAGCTGGGTAAAATGGTGAACTTAGAAATGAAATAAATGGAAGGATCGTAAGATAATTTGATCATTGAAGAAAGTAGCCTATGTTTAAAAGGCTTAAGGTATGATCTGCTAAATCATGGTCAAAATTGGTGTTAGAGTTCTTTTTGATTTGTAACTTGTTTAAATAAAAGGATCATAAGAAGAAAAAGTGCATATCTGATAAAGAACCAGAAATTCTGATAAATTATAAGAAAATCTGATACATCATCAGAAAATCTAACAAATCATCAGAAATTCTGGTAACAAATCAGAAGACTTCTTGAAACAAAATTATTGAATGAGTATTTGAACAAGTCCATTTCATCAGCTTTATCTACAACTCAAACTTGACAAATTCATAATCTGAAATTTTGTATATTCTTAATTTTCCGTTATTATTATTTTTTTTTCTTTTCCTTAAGTTACTTAAATTGAAAACGTCATTTGAAAGAAGCTTTTCTGGGGATTGCTAGTAGGTGTAGAGATTTTTCTTCTTCATTAAATACACTGAAGTGACAACAGTAGGTAATCATGATATATAAACTGAAAAATAGCCGCCTAAATCAGTTAATGAAGAGAGTTCTTTCTGGGTTATTCTTTATGTCACCTGACAAACAATTAAATAACCAAGATTGTGGTAGACAAGATACAGTGGGTAGATACCATTTATGGTAGTTCTTGAATTTACTATATATGTTTATCACATTAAGCAAAGTCTGTCATCATCACTTAGAGATTCACCAGAAAACTTCCTCATTTTCTTCTACATACTTTCAAAAACACACACACAACATGCTTAAATTAGAGCTGATCGTTTTCCACTTACTCAACATCCATACCACAACCTCAAACTCAGAACTAGCTTTGAGGGTCCTCTCTGGGATGGGTGTCAAACGGTGGTTAACATGCTAATGGCAAGCAACATAGGATATGCTCTCACTGCCAACATAACGATATTCCCTGAAAATGATCCCAGAGCAATCAACAAAAATGGCTTCATCAAGCCATGGCAGTTTCTGATCACTCAACTAGGTGCATGCTTTTCAAAGAAAGCCATAAATCATCATGAAGCATCTAATAAGTTGTTAGAAATTTGCCGAGCCATCACATTAAAAATTCCTTACAACTTCTCTTATTATTTAATGAGAGACTTTGCAAGCAACATGTGGTCAGGCAAGCCATTTTTTATGTATCCTCGTTTTCTGATGAAGATAATCACAAGCCAACTGGGCTTTGGTGGTATACCTGCTGGTTATCAAAGAGCAGAGTTGTATCTTCAAAAGAATGCAAGCATCAGTTTGTTCAGACCAACAAATAAAAGTTCTGGTTTGGTAACTGAACTCTGGGTACTTCTTGAAATAGAACATGGAGACGGAGTAGATATTGATTAGAACTCTCCATGATTGGATCTTATGTGTGTAGATAGATTGTATGATAAATATATTTATATGCTGCTTGTTTTGCGTTAAATTGATTCTTGTGTTATTTTACTAATAGGGAAATGGATATGATCATCAGAAATGAATTTTAACTCAAAATTCTAAATTTCTGATAACCAAAAACAAAATCTGGTAAAACAATCAAATTTTTCTGTTAAAACAAGGAAATATCAGAAAAAGACAAAGAGATCAGGACGGTACCAGAAAAACCAGTGTAAGTCTTCTAATTTTATCTCATTCCCTCTCATCTCAAAAAAAAAAAAAAAAAAATTTCACTCAATACCAAAAGTGATGAAGTGTTGCTTCAAAATCTGGTGAAAACGGTCACAAATTTAGGGGGAAAAACACACCAATTTCTGTTGACTTCTGTTGACTTTTATTGACCTTATCAAAAGGGGTCAAACAAAAGTCAGAACAAAGAAAATACATACTAGTTAACAGAAATTGTTGAATGTCTGATGATATGGAACTTTGACTTACAAGGAGAGAAAGGATGAAGATGAAGAAAGTTAATTGGACCTCCTCAAAAAGAGTAGGGTCCACAAAAATAGAAAGGTGTCATACAACCGATAATTGTCTCCAATCTGAACTCAGATGAGTACTTCAGTGAAACTGCAAATTAAAAGAACAAGTTGAAAGGGCACAACCACGATTACACGATTAATCATCATTAAAGTCGTGATACCCACGATCTAACGGTTATATCATGAATCAAAAACCAACATCCCATGATCAAACGGTAATAAAGACAATTAATGATCCTTTAACCGCCACTGCATGACACGTTCCATATCCTTCTAATTCCATAAACCCACTACTCTCTGCTAAAACCCTTCACTATATAACTCTCACTTAGCAGAAAATTCAAAAATCACACCTTTCTCACAAAATTCCAAACCAAAAGCTAACTCTGTTCCTCACTCAAAAATCCCTAAATTCCAAACCCTAATTCACAAACCTCAAAAATGGCCGAAGTAAACCTTAACATCCCAATTGTTCAACACGACGTATCTTTCATTGAGGACACTGAATTTCTGCCAATGAAAGAAAACAATTTACTGATGAATACAGAGCATTCAGAATATGATATGAGATGTCAAATTCTGATAGAATATCTCATGAACTGTCCAATTTCAGGAGCTCTAACAAAAGAGATAGAAGTACCAGAAAAGCTGCTACAACAATTTGTTCACACCTTTGATGAAGTTGAAGAAAACCAAATCTCTGCTCATGTATGGGAAAATGTTTCTATAACATTAACTCCTGCAAGGGTAAGAGAATGGCTCGAACTACCTATTCTTGATAACTATGTTGAAGCACCAAGCAAGAAAGAGCTATTAAGTTTTATCATTGGGCTTGGTTACAAAAACAAGAAGATCAACAAAATTGGTTCAATCAGAAGAAGTGAATTGCCAGCGATATGGCAAGTGATGATGGAAGTATTAAACAAATGTCTCACCTCAAAATCGGAGGAACTGATCAGATTAATCAAGTTGTTCTAACAATCATGTATGGACTCATAATTGGGTTCAGAATTGATTATGGGTTAGAAATTTTTAACCTGATCAAGAGGTCAATCATCACCAAAATGGAAAAATAATCTCACATCTGCCATATCCGAGGTTAATTTCTATCTTCATTTCTGAAACATTTGCTGCAAGAGAAATAGATATTCCAATTTTGGAAAATCTGTGGAGATCAAACACAATGAAGGCCTGGAGTTCTAATCATGGATGGGAATCTAACAAAGATATCCCTATATTACCAGAAAGCATGCTATGTTTCATTACACCAGATTCACAGTTCAGAATACAGCATGAGGCACTTCTAACCAAATCAGACTCCACAACAGAAAGAGCCAGCAAAGAAGTTTTCAAATGCTCTTCATCACTAGAAGGAGATGAAGAACAAAAGTCAAGATCATCAAAAGAGGCAGGAGGAGAAGGAGTTCTGATGATTACCAACTTACTAGATAATGCTGAAAATGATCAAATTCATGAAGGAAGAATTCATCCAGATTTTGATATGCTACAAGAGACAGCACAAGAACATCATGCAGAATCACATATTGCTGGAAGAGTTCATGAAGATGCTGGAGATCATTATGAAGAAGCTCAATTTGATGGCACTGAAATTGAAGCAACTGAAGTAATACATCATGATGAATCCCATATCGCTGGTACATCTCTCTCAAGAACAGTTTTAGTTGATACTCACTCAAAACAAACTAACTCAGGAAGTTCAGTAAATGTTTCTTACAACCTAGAACATGAAAAAATTGATGTTGATAAAGAGGTTACTAGTGCTTTTAATCTCAACTCTGAATCAGAAAATGAGGAGGAGTATGAGGTCTCAACAGATAGAGATCAGGAAACTGATCAAGGAAATCTGGAAAAAAGGTAATATGTTTACCTTAAAAACTTATGGAGAATCACATATTGATGTGATTCAAGGATATAAGGAAATCCAGGATGAGAGTATGTCACTCACCACTAGTGGAGATGATACTGGTAAACTTAAGGATGCACCAAATTCTGGTAAAGCCAAAAGTGACCCTATCATTTCCAAAACAGCAGCAAATATGTTTGCAGCTGGAATGTTAGCAGGAACATCTGTTGTTCCAAATATCCCTGAAAACCCCATGAATCAAGAAAATCTGGAAACTATGTTGGAAAATGTTTACAAAGTATGCAAAAATCCAGTGGAAGAAAAACTTGATATGTTGCTGTCAGAAATACAAGGTCAAAGGGCTGAGATGAAGACTTTGTCAGAATCAGTGGAAGCAATAAAGAAACAAACTAATGATAACACTGAAGCACTAAAGTCTCTTCAGAAGATGAAAGAAAAAGCACCAGAACTCAACATTTCTGCATCAGAAATCCAAATGATTCTCAAAGAAATAGAAAAGATCAAAGCACAAGTTATAAATGTGATGGAGTCAAGGCAGTCAAGCAGTGGAAACAGAGTTTTGGAAGAAGTTACCATTCTGAGGGCAAGTAATAACAGTATCACAGATGCCCTTGAGAAGCTGTCAAAAGAATGGGCTGAAAACCAGATGAAAGCTCAAGCTGAATTCAACCAAGTTCAGAAAAACATGGCCAGCAACTCAAAACTGGTAAGAGAAACACAACAACTAATGGAGAAGATGCAATTCAATATTGCAAGTTTAGCCAAAGTGGATCCTCAAGAACTCATGAAGGAAATTCCTGCTGCAAGCTCACATCAGAAAGCTCCAAAGTCAGCTCCTCAACAATCATCAACCACACCAATCACCAAAACTGATACCACAATGATGGGTCCACCTCCAAATATCCCAAAAGATGAAATGCTGAAAAGGTTAGCATTTGCAAAACCTCAAGTCATTACAAATTTGAAACTGCTAGCTGCTGTTCCAAATCCAATAGTATCTGATGACTCAGCAATAAGCAAATATATGAATACACAAACGATGAAGGAACGGGAACAAGAAGGTGAGTCAGAGGCAAAGTCAAAGATTGTTAAGAGAAAAATCTCTGAAACCAAGTCTGTCATGGTTAAAGAAATTGCCAGGGATGTAATGACATTTCCTGAATACAATCTGGTGAGTTACTATTTAACAAAAGAAGATGAAATGCCAAGATCACTATCTCCTACCAGGCTGGGGTTAAGAGAAGAAAGAATGAAAAGAGGGTCATATAGCATTCACAAGCACAATGAGAATCCGGTAAGGAGAATTTTCAAGGTGGATGAAGTGGAAGTTGCAACTGATGATATAGGAGGAACTTATGTACAAAACAGATACACACTTCAAAGAGAAAATGGGGATGAACAGAAGGTGACTGATGAAGAATTAGCTGACCAGTTGCATCCTTTGGACATTTTGTTCATGAAGGATCACTATGAAAAGGAAAAGAAAAATAACCAAGAGGTCAGAAGGGCATTGAATGGCATATCAAAGGCTGGAATATTGCTATTTGAAAGAATGACTTTTTCAGACTTTGATCTATGCATCAATTATGAACATGTGCACAACAAAAAGGTGTACTTTAGATCACCAAAGACAAAAGTTCCCTCAGAGATATTGGAAGATGTAAGATCTGGAGATATCATTATGCAGACAAGCAAAGATGGAAAACAAGAATATGGTATATCTTTAGAGATTATGATAATAACAAAGCTCTGTTCAGAAGTGTTGACATCTGTAAGTACTCAAATCAAACTCTGAGGTATATCTTGAAAACCATGAACAAAAGACAAGAACATCTTCAGAAGATAGAAAAGAACTTGGAGGGAAGCAGAAAAGAAATTGAGCAAATGATTGAAGAATGGATCCAAGCAAGAGAATGGTACAAAGACATGTATGTTAGCTGCAACAAGTATACCTCCTACAAAAAGAAGATAAAGAAAGGAGATATGCATAAGTGAGTGAAGCTGAATTAAAACTTGTTTATTTTTTTCTTCATCTTTTATGTAATTTGTTTTTCAAAACTTTAGCAACTGGTTTAAATTTGCAAGTATTAAGTTTCCACTGTTTGGAAATTTTATATTCATGAGGTAGTTCATTTTCTTACAATACTTAGGGGGAAACTGTTAGGAAACTTTATTTGTAAGTATTGAAGAAAATCTCAATCAACTGGATCTCTGAAGAAGATAACAGTCCTGAAGATCACAACAAGAAGAAGAAAATCAGATAAGACAACTGAAAAGCAAAGTATCTACTTCAAAGAATCACAAGTTGATCAAGAGTTGATTTGGATTATCAGAGAAGGTCATTTCTGATGGATCTGATGATATTTCTGATGAAATATCATCAGTTTCTGACGATTCTGATCATCAGACTTTTCTGATGATTTGTTCACCAAAATTTCTGATGAAGTGGTTTATCAGAAATTCTGATGAAAGACCCACTTGTCTAAAAATCGCAACTCTATCCTGCCACCAATGACCGAAGCATGACATTATTGGTTATCATGATTACAAATGCAACTTGAACGTTGGATTCAATGAATATGTCAAATTGCTACTTTACGTAGGACTTATTGCATGAATAAACAATTGTTTATTCATGTCCACAGCCGTCTATAAATAGAAGGCTCGAGAGGCAGAAGATACTTGAGTTTGAAGCTTAGCATTCATATATAAACACCCAAACTCCACTGCTCTTCTCACACACAGAAATCAAGATTCATTTGTATTAGATAATAATCTTGAAATCACCTTGTTAAACTAATTTGTTTCAAAGTGATATAAACTTGATAATTTTGTAGGTTTTGTTTCTTGAAAGTCTGATTTCCATTTCCGCACATCTTTTTCACATATACTGAAATCACTTGCCATATTACGTAAAAAGAAGTTGTTAAGGCCATACTGGGTCCAACAACATATGAATCACCCCAAAACATTTGAAAACATAAAAGAGGGGAACTATGTACTCGCCTGGGATTGTGTATAGTCCCGGTTCAAAAGGTATAACAAAGCTTAAAAGACCAAGAGTTCAAATGTTGAAGCGATTCCTAGGGTAACAGACACTATATTAGGGAATTGACACCTAAATCGGAAGATCGGGTAGAATGAGGTCTTGTAAACCAAATGAGTATTGGAACTCATGTGTTATGGTTTAACAAAGCCTACACTCTAAAATGAAACATATCCTAAGTGCTTACGACCCATTACGATCCGTTAAGGTAGCTTACGCCACTTTAACGCGTCGTTCGCGCCAAATCGCGTTCGAGACACCTAACTAGTCCTATGACAAGTATTATATGCCTTAACATATCTAATTATGTTATATAACCTGTTTAGATGTCAAAACATGTGTTACATATGCTTAAAATGAAATTATGTGAAAAAGGGTATTTTGGTCATTTTCCTAAGGCATATAAACTACCTATCATACAACTAACTAAACGAAGTGGCCATAAGGTATAACCTCAGAAGGTTATTCCCTATACAACTATGGTCACATTATATGTTTGGTCGGATCCTAATGATCGACCAAACGTCGGGTTCATAAGTCTAAGCGATTGATTAGATCGCTTACCTTACGACTCTACACAAGCACTAAACCTAAAGTGACGAGCTAAACATGTTAAAACATGTTTAACGAGGTTTGAAAACGGGTTTGGTATCAAAACAAACGGTTTTGATACCTAAAAGTAGTTTGGTTACAAAATACGCAAGAATACGCATTTTGGCCGAAACTACGACTCGTCACTATGCCTAGATAACATGGTAATCAGTAGGTATAGTCATAAGAGACTAAAACCATCGTGATTACGCTCACGTTATGAAGTTCAAACGAACTTCGTGTTGACCATAAACTGGTCAATGCAGAAAGTGAAACAAAGTTTGACTTTGACGCTAAAAACGCGTAAAAGAACAAAGGAATACTTACAACAGGTCCAAGAATGGAAATCTAGATCCAACTTGCTCAGGTATGAGTTGCTAAGCCCCAACTAAGAGCAAATAGATCAGATTGTGTGAGTTGCAACAATGAAGAGCATGGGTATATATAGGATTTCTTGAACCGTTAAGATCGTTCCTCGTAAACCGAGCTTCAATCTCAACCATACACTTGCACTCACTGAATTAGAATACTATGGGCATCCAAAACCGGACCCTAGGAAGCTTAAAAATCATTTGCAAGTGTTGGAAACAGCTGGAAATGGCTTGAAACCATTTTTGCTGATGTGGGAGTTTTAGGCGGGCCGCGTAAGATTCAAGGGGGGCTTACACGGGCCCCCTGAGATCCGCAGATCAGCAACATGTTTTAGTAATTGCAGAAATGGTCCCTGCATGCTTCTAAGGCCCTTTTTGATGCGTTTGAGGCCCGTTAAGCCATTTTCAAGGCTCTATAATGATTCCTAAACATAAGGGACATGAAACATGCTCAAAAATATCTCGGATGTCGGTTCGTTTGGTCGTACGGCCGCGTTGTTCGGTTAATTACGACGAAACACGAACGAATGCGAAAAACGATCAAAATTACGCGACGAATGGAATTTTATCATGCCAATCACTAAAATAAAGTATTTTAATGATTACATAAATTTTTAGATGTCCGGAAATATTCAGAATGTAAGTTATGCGCGAAAATGCAAACTTATGCACTTTTTGACACTTTTAGTCCCTATTGATTAAGAAAGATTATTTTTGCGCACCAAACACCTCAAAGCCTATTTCTAAGCCATGTGAAGGATATTTAGGGCATATTTAACTTATGATTAAGTTCCGGAATGTGCAATACCATGTGAATCAGCAGACTTTCGCAGTTTGACGCAAATAGTCCCTGAGTGTGCATAAACTTGTTTTTGACACACCAAAGCTTTTAAAACTTATTTCTAAGTTATCTAAAAGTTATTTAAGGTATGTTAAGCCTATGTCACTGTTCCGGAGTGTTTGCCGCATTAAACTAAGTATGTTTACGCATCAGTTTGCGTTTAACTTTCCATAAAGCGATTTAAAGCTTGAAAATGAACTAGAATCAAAATGTGAAATTGTAAAACCAAAATAAACAAATTTTTGAGGTTAAAACACATTGTTTCTTTGATAAAAGATAGTGTCCTACATTGTGTGTGTTTACGGAGCACAAGTGTCACACCCACAACCTCTTATACAAGATGCAGTAAAAAAACAGATATTCGTTCGTACACCACTCTCGGTTCTTCCCACGAGCCGTGATGGAAGCGGAGATGAGCCTGCGTATATACCTGCACGGAGTGTCAGTAATAATAATTTAATTATAAGTAATATTATCAATGATAATAAACGTACCTGTAGAGTGGGTCAATAATAGATAAAACCCTCCCATTGGAGAGCAGGTGGTCCCAGGTGTCCTCTTCTACAACCACATCCTAAAACCTTAGAAGCATGGGTTTATTAACCACTACCGGTCCTTGTTTACACGTACTTTTCTAAGTTAAATGTTATATATTAAAATAATTATAAAAACAATACAAGAATTAATAATAAACATACCAGTGTATAAAGATTTGTAGCGATGTCATCCTCCAAGTATAAGGTGCAGTGGACCGCAAATTGTGCAAGTGTCATAGCACGCGCCACGTTGGCTATACGAAAAGAAACCTCGGGGGGGAGGAGAGTGTGCCTAGTCATGTGGCTCCTCAAGTTGGTCGCCCCGACATGGATGAAAGGAGAAGGGGGACAAAAACTCGACGAGAAGCTCTCTGTAGGTCGGCATGTACGATAACTCAAAAATGCGATTCCACGGTGAATCAATCGAAACAAACTCATGGGCTATAGGCATCTCACCAATGGTCTCAATAAACACCCATTCAACCGTATCTTGACTTGCGACGTGCATCCTCCTAAGCTTGGCACAATGGCCATCGGCCTTAGAGTCAGGTGGAAACTCCAAGTATGGGTGAATCAAAAGTGGATCAACATGCTGTTGCTCCTACTGTTGCATCTCGATGTAGTCGTCCATCTCCTCATCCATCATTCTTAAAAACAAAAAAATGATGAAACGATAATAATATTATATATATTAGCTTAATCTATGCTCGTTATACCGTGTTCACATCGAAGTCGATGTAATATTATATATATATATATATATATATATATATATATATATATATATATATATATTAGTGTAATCTATGCTCGTTATACTGTTTTCGCGTCAAAGTCAATATAATAATAATATTATATATATTAATGTAATCTACGCTCGTTATACAGTGTTCGAGTCGAAGTTGTAATAATAATAATAATAATAATAATATTAATAATAATAATAATATATTAGTGTAATCTACGCTTGTTATACCGTGTTCGTGTCGAACTCGTTATAGTGACACACACACACACACACACACACATATATATATATATATATATATATATAACTTAAACGGTTGCAAGCCACAAGTCGCTTATACAGCTTGCGGAAGTTGTAATCATATATGGGTACTAAAGAAGACTCACACAACCTAGTCTTCCTTAGTGAAGGCATTTTTTCAATGTTTACAAGTATTTTGTTGGATGCGAAACATGCACAGATACCTAGAGGCGTTCAGGAATACTTTAGCACACGCGTTCATTAGGGCTAGCTCTCTATCCGTTACAGTCACACGTGGCTCCACACATTCATTCAACATTGACTTGATCCATTCAAGCACCATACGAAGTTATCACTGTGTTCTTTACAAATAACGGCATACACGATATAAAAAGACTTGCTGGTCGACGTCTAACCCACAACCTAGACAAGTGGCATGTAGTACATGTTTGCTTTGTACGTCGCGTCGATCAACAGCACGTGTAGGAATGCACGCCACATTGTACTCGAGTGGGGATTAACAACGAAGAGCTCTATTACGACGTCTGTTCTGGGTTCCTGTCAGGTCTCTTAAATGAAGTCGTTTTTCAAAAACATAGTTTCAGTGCCTACATAGGTGTCTTTCCGTCTCTCTATGAGGCTCTAATCTTCTGAACCGCATTTCGTACGTCTTTCTGAACATGGAGGTTGTCGGGGCACTGCTTCTTTACAGATTCTGGGTGGGCTCGTGGTTATGTTTTGGATTCTATGTTTTGAGCTGTCAGCTGCTCCATCAACTTGTATTCGCATCAGAAAATCTTCTAGCAAACGCGTGGCTCAACAGATTATGGGCGGGCTCATGGTTATGTTCCAGGTTTTCCACTACTATCATCCAAATCTCATGTGTCAAGACCCGCGCCACAATAAATGAAAATGGGCAACCAATTTTTTTGTCGGCTTTCCTAACAGTTGCTTTAGTATGGTGCTCAGCACCATGATCGCACACAAGCCATACCCTTCGGTTCCAACCACCAATATTCATCAATAGACGAGTCGCAATAGCGTAACCATTCTCATTTGCCCTTTGTTGTCCCATTTCTTCGGTTCATTTAAAGACATGAAAAGCTAAAACACCGATACTGTTAAGTTACATTTTATAATTATTATTCTTATTTACTGATTTTTTTTATATATACGAATTTTAATATATAACATTTAACTAAATGAATGTGATACATGCTTAGTTTGATATAAATTTCCAGAGTTAGGGAGTTGGTCATCATCATACGGTGGTGTGTTCGGAGGCTCAGCACCGTATTGTCGGCCGATCAAACGGCCTTCTTCCACGTACAAAGAATGTGATGCTTGGTAAGTTTTGTAAGGATTGCTCGGGTTAGGAGGTTGCTCATCATAATACGGTGGTGTGAATGGAGGCTCACCACCATATACTTAGTATCCATCTGGATTATCTTGGTGCACGTAAGAAGATTCACACCCTTATCCGTAATCTGGATACCCTGGCAGTGTTGGATAATATGGTTCATCGATAGGGGACTCAACACCGTAACCTTTGTATCCATGTGGATTGTCTTGTTGCGTATACGAAAATTCACACCTGTATCTATAATTCGGATACCCATGTTGCGTCAGCTAATGTGGTTCATTAATAGGTGGAGGCGGAGCCTCGTTCAAGTCTAGCAACGATTTGTTTTGATAAAAAAAAGAACGCCAGACACAACTTCCTCTTCCTCGTTAGAATCTGGAATGCCTGAATCCTCATAATACAACGGTATGATAAATATTTAATAATCTCAAAAACAATAGTGAAGGAAGTTAAGTTAGTAAATGATATCAAATCGATTTCAGGCACCAAAATGAGTCGTTGGAATATTGTCCAAAGAAATAGTTGTCGTCCCAAAATGATGGCAATTAAGCTCCACACTCATCCGACAATTAATAAACCAAGGACTAATGCAAATAAAATGATTGAACCTTGTTTGAAGGCTCTTGAATAAGCACCTGCATGTCACAATTTGGATCGGCTAAATACATTTATACGCCTCGTATAACCCTGTACTTGGCGTATACCTTTAATCACGTGCCCAGACAACATCGCATCAAAATCAAATCTGACAAATGTACGCTGCATATAGCTCTATAAATGGCATACATAAGCCTCCTATAGAGCTCTCGTACAAGCCAATACGTATCATATACGTGACTGCTTTCACACTGTACGAGGTTTGATCATCTAGTCGGAGAAAACAAACCCTATATTCAATATACAAACCTGTACGTGGCGTACATAATGTTAGTGTTTGGTGTGGAAATAGGCAGATAGGTGTGCAAATATGTACACCCTTTTTTAAATGCCTTCGATTTGTAGTCTTGCACCTACCACATTTAGGGTTACACTTGTGATCTTATAATTTTTTGATTAGCTACAACCATTTAAATTTGACTCATTGACATGGCAAGTCATAACATTTTTTTGAAGTGATGGAAAATGCCACATTGTACTTTTGGATAACCGGTGAGAAGAAAACATATCATATGAACCATCGCTTTCAAAGGTAATTAATTCAATTATGGAGGTCACCAAATACCATAATTGATTCCTATATTGTAAACAAATTTATGTTGTTGTTGCTACCTAAACATTGATTTATTATTTATTTATACGTTAGACGTGAAAAGTATATATATGAATCTTTTTTTTTTCTTTTTTTCCAAAAGATTATAAAATCACAAAAAGTATAGATGTTAGGTTCTGTCACGTATATAGTTATTTAGAAGATTAAACCCCATAATTATAGTTAAATAAGGTTGAGTTTATTTGAGAACCACAAAATAAACGAGAACCCATGGAATTTCAGTTCCCTAGTTCCCAACCTTTTTTGTGTGGCTCTGTTGCTATAATGATTATGTTGTGGTAATTAAATATGTAATATTGAGATAACAATGCACTTATCATTGGAAGATCCAAAGCTAAGTGGTATGATTACACAGGAGAAGGTCATGTTACAACTGTAGAAGTATAGTGAAAATATAAGGTAAGAGTAACATATTACAAAAGGATAAGTAAGTGAGAAGATTGGTCTATAAGTCTATGGTTGAGACTTGCATCCGGTGTGTCTTGCTATGAACCCTTGAGCTGGTATTTATAGCTAGCTAAAGGGCTTTTCCTTTTCCTAAGGCAACCCATGACATTTTCAAGCGAGGAAATGTAGTAGGCTCCTTTCTTGCGTTCCAGTTCTCTGTCCTTCCATTACACTCCTTAAAAGGAAATTCTTTGACTTCCTTCTAGGTAAAAGCGACAACTCCCCTTTTATCTCATTGCCTGTTTTTCTTTACCTTTTAGCTTTTAGTATGAGATCTTGATCCAGAGAGTTCTAGTAACCGGGATATGTTAGAAAAGGGTTTACTTTGGTAATTTGCAATTGATATTTAGGTGATAACCTTTTATTGTTTTCCAGTCAGAGTAAATCGTCCTTGCTTGTCAAGATCAATCAGTTAACTTGTATGATCGTGTCGTGTCTACATGATTTTCCCTACTTAAAACTGGATTTTTGAATCCACTTTGAATCTGAATCCTGAAGGAATCATTTCCTCCTAAATTGCTTACAACATCGTTTTAATTATTTGTTAATCTAGTTCTCAAACAATTCTCAACCAATTGATTTTACTTTTCGTACACTTTAATAATTAATAAAGAATCAGTTAAACAACAATACTACTCATGGTTCAGCACCCGTCTAATTACCCTATCTAATAAGGTATTAGGGATTAAGTTTTACTTGTAATTTTTAATGACCCTTTGACATTGATCAATAATTTTTGTTTGTTTGAAAATTGTTTTACAGAAAAAATAGGGGGAGGTTGATTGGTCCAGATTAAGGCATACGTATCAAATTAGTGTTTTGAGTGTTTTGATCATTTGCAGATACTTAGTATGTACACAAACTAGTATCGCTTACGTGTAATAAGTAGTTCACATAAACTTATACGAGAACTAATGTATGTGTGCAAGTAATCTAAGTTATCGCATGTGTGCGAGTACTTAGTGTGCAAGCACTTAGTAATTTTCAGTTTATTTTGATTCCCGGGCATACAAGGAAATGTGTGTTAGAACAAGTATGATTCAGACATTTGTAAACTTTTACACATAGTTAAAGGTGAATTCAAGATAGAGAACTTATTTATTTACCTTTGTGTGTTATTGAAGCCATACCATTTCAGTTTCTACACATCAAATCACACACGATTTCACTAAATTGATACTTTCACAATTTTGATTGATTTTGCTGGTTAACAAGGTGTTTCAGTTCAAGTTCTTGAAGATCCTAGAGTTTAGAGACCTACAACAATGGTACGTGAACTAGAATGTGAAATAATGGGTTTTGCATGTGTTAAAAAAAAACTAACCAAGTTATAATGGATGTTGGTCAGCACTAAGAGTTAGTTTTGTGTTGTTCTAAGCCTAGCAAACGCCTAAAGGAGTCATAGTTGATAAATGTTGGTTCAATGTTGACTCGACGATGAGAGTGTTTTTAACCTGGTTTGCACATGATTTTTTTAATACGAACGGGTACTCTATTATATGTATTTACGTACCATTGGCTAATTCGTTTAAACCAAATTAGAGGCAACCCATCGTGATGCGGTAGAGTGGTTAATTTTATTACAATAATAAAATTTAAATAAGGTTTAAAAATTAAAAAAAAAAAGAATAAGATGAAAGTGTCGATTATTATGAGGTTATAGTTTCTACATTGAAGAGATTGAGCTCATCGGTCTTTTGGTTAAAATGATGGAGAATCAAATTTTAAACTTTCTCATTATAATCAATATATCGTATTGTCTTAACATATTGCATCTTTGTATCTCGCGTATTAGATTTCTAGCTTTCACCTTATAACTCAATATATTGTATCATCTAAAATATCGTGTGAAAACTACCTTTTTATCTGAAAGAGTTGTATTTTAATAATAATAATAATAATAATAATAATAATAATGATGATAATAATAATAATACTAATAACAATAATATAATAGATATAGATAATTAAATAATAGCCCAACTTTATTAACTTTCACCCCATTAAATTGATAGTTGAATTAATATCTTGTGTTAAATTTGTTTTAATATGGCTATAAATTTAAAATTTTCGCCCACCTAAAATCTAATACTAATAAAAGAATCAAGTTAATTTCACATGTCATTCTCTCCTTAAATTTATCTTAATGTCATGTGGCATTCTCTCCTTTATTATTATTGTTATTGTTATTGTTATTGTTATTATTATTATTATTATTATTATTATTATTATTATTATTATTATTAATTTAAAACAATCTTAGGCATTAGTTGTTGTTTTATTTGCTCTGAAAGTTGTACAGTGGTATTAAGCATAGTATGAGCTAGTTATTAATCCATAGACAACCACAAATAAATACATACTGTTATTATATCTATTAGTATATCCCATTTATTAATCTATACATACATATAGATAAATATATAATACATAAAAATATTTATCTTATATTATTATAGTATTTTATTTATTTATTTTCATTTTCATATGTGACATAAAGTTTTTATTTTTTAATCATTGCGGATCAAAACAAATTAGGTTATATAGTTGTAGACCTAGATTGTCTAATCTAACCTAATAATTTGTTTGCGAATAACTACACATAGATATCTCTTAATTAAGCAATATTTTTTTTTATTAACAATATATTAGATTAATATCCAATTAATATTATTAATATATAAAACATGTGGTGTCTGAAAAAAGTACTTTATTGCGAATATAACTCTGTATTCAATTAATTTTATACCGTCATTTCAATAAACCTATACAAAAAAAATATGGTATATAGTTTAAAATTTAAATTTTATTTTCATAATTTAGATTATATTTTAATTTATTTTTGTAATTTACCAACATGATTAATCTCATTATTGTAGAAGATATTTACATAGCTATTTAACTTCACATTTGACCGATGTTATAAATTAATGGGGTGAGTTTTATTTGGATTTAAAAAATAAATAAATTAGTAAAAGACTAAAATGCCCCTCATTTAAGTGACTTTTTTATGAAGTTAATGGGTTGTATGAAAATGGCAAAGAAAATATAAACCAAGGGACAGATTAGAAAAATTGTTATTGCTATTGTTGTAATCATTTATTTCATTATTTGTGATTTTTATATTATTAGAATTACGAATTATTATTATCTAAATCACTAGGTTATAGTCTCATGTGTTTTTTGTGTGTTATAGACCCATGTATTATATGGGTTTGATGATAAAAAATGAAAGGCCTTTAACAACTAACCAGAGGACCATCTCGTAAAAAGACTAAAATTTTATTGAACTCTGTTTTAAAATTATAGACGGGGAGAACTTAATGTTTTGAAGTTTTATAGATGAGTCACCGGGTTTTGAATAGCAAAAAACCCTTATAACCTTTTTCTTGTCATTTCACCAAAAATATGAAACATAGAATTTTAATTTTTGGGGTTGAATAAATATATCCAATTCTTATTTCAGCTAGAATCTGGGAAAATATAATGTATTTACGAATCTTATTTCAGAAAATATATAGGGAAATAATGTATAAATAATGTCATACTTGTTTTGAGGAAAGTTCTACAAATCAAGTTTTTTTTGTCTACAAAATCAACCGCATGTAGCCTTTCTTCAATCAATAATGTCATACTTGTCTTCAGGAAAGTTCTGCAAATCAAGTTTTTTTGTCTACAAAATCAACCGCATATAGCCTTTCTTCAATCAACAACCTACTCACTATATGATCATACTTTTTTATATTAAATTAAATTTAATTAGTATACTTTTGTACTCATTTAACATATGCCTAATTATTGTGTGGTCGAAAATTGTATATATTATATGTGAATGTGATAAATAAGAAAGTGATTGTGATTGTGATTGTGATGAAGGATAGTGAGTGAAATATAACACAGCCCCCATACGTGTAGTAGATGATGATAGTGAAATATAACATAACCCTATACATGTATACATACAAAGACTTATCCATATGCATATACGTAGAGCTACATAAATCATGGGTCTAACATTTTTCTAAGCTACAATATCTTAGAAAAATGTTAGTGAAAATGTGCTTTTGACTAGTTTTGACAATAAATAATTGGAATTATATGAGTTATATAGATTATTATTTATGGGTATATGTTCTAAGTGAGAGTTTCACAAGCTAACGAAGCCACGTCCAAATCAGTGATGAGGTGAATAAGATGTCGATACTCAAAGTCGAGTAGTTGAAATGGATATTTCTAAAAGTTTGATGACTCTAATACAAATTTTTCTATCTTTGTCAAAAAAGAGTTGTTTTGATTTTACTATTTCAAGAATCATTATGGAGCTTTTGATTATTTCTCATAATTATATTTAATTTAACATTAACATGTCATGAGTTAAATAAAGTTTTTATTTGACTTATAAAATTATTTTAATTGTGTTTAAATAAAAGTATATCTATAGAATTTTGTTATATGTATAAAGGTGACATTACAATAGAAAAATGTGAGAAAAAGAAAGACACTAGAGATATTATTCTTGTCAAAAGTTTTATAGTATTTAGATAGAAATACTTTCTAGCTTTTCCATCATCATCACTATCAATTTCATATTTTTGTTTTTCTACATAATTCGAAAGCATCTTAACCTGGTATAACATCGGACGTGCAAGCCATTTCCGGCAGTATACATACTGTTTCGATTGATGTACACTGGGAGATAGACGTGTTCATCTAAAAAGAGGTGCGAAATTTGTTTTAAAGAACCTATAGCAAACACCATCTTCAACCACAATTGTCAATGACTATTTCTTTATTCTTGAAGCAATCAAGGTCCGTGCAATAAAGGGTGCAGTAAAAGTTTTCCAAAAACATCAACCTAAATCAAGAATTCATGATTGATATATATAATTTTCTTATATATTTTATTATATTTATGTATTTTATGATATTATTTGATAAAATGCGAACCAATTCCAACACTATCAACCAACCAAAATTTTTTAATATTATTTTTGTATCTGATTATTTTTTTTGCAGAAATAAATAAAATAAATAACATATATAGTGCAGGGTTCAAATGAGAAGATTTTAATTAATTAATTAATTAATTAATTAATTAATTAATTTATTTTTGTAAAAACAAAAAGAATAAGTTTTTAACTAATCAATATACTTCATTTCATATGTGGATTTAACTAGTAAGATTGCTTGCGCTATGTTGGGTGGGTTTTGGTCGATACCCATTTTTAGATTAGAGAAAAATGCTCGGATTGTCTCTGTGGTTTAACTATTTTTCACCTTTAGTCCCTAACTTTCTAAACTTACACCTATAGTCCTCAATTTTTTGAATTTCGTTCTCAGATAGTCCCTGGCGTGGATGGGGGTTAGTTTTTGTTGTTAGGTGCGTGTGAAATGACAAAATTGCCCTTATTAAACAAAATAATTAGTTAAATACATATATATTATATACACTTGTAGGACCCACAAATTATAAAAATAAAAAAAAACAACCACCACCCCACCCCCTTCTCTTCTCTTCTCTTCTCTTCTCTTCTCTTCTCTCTTTCTTTCTTTCTTTTTTTCCCTCTGCTTCTCCCATCTCGTATCTCTCTTGCCTTCAAACACCCTCCATTAAATAACCACCACTAAATAACCAACCCTCACCCTGTGAAGCAGAGATAATGAATTATAAAAGGACAGATTTTTTGAGATTCTATAAGCAAATGAGTTACACACATGAATATATGAACCTGGTATGAATCATAAGCAGAGTTTATGACAAACACTAGTGTCTTGATTTCTGGCAAAATAAACTGCAGGCAAAATAAGCAGAGTTTATGACAAACCGGTTACATCTTCAAATGAGTGGTGATGATGGCGACACTAGTGGTAATGGCGGGGGTGGTGATGGCGGCGGCGGTGGTGATGGCGGATGGTGGTAATGGTAGTGGTGATAATCGCGGCGGTGGTGGTAGTGGCAATGGTGATGATGGCGGCGGTGGTGGTTGTGGCGGATCCGAGACACCCTTTTATCCTAGATACAATCCTAGACACCATCTTCATCTGAGACATCCGAGACACACCACTTTTCATCAGAGATACATCCGAACTCGATTCGAGTCTCAGTTCATCATCATCATCGATCAAACACAAATCACTTTCAACGTCTTCATAGTGTTATATTCTTATTTAATGGTGTTATATACTTATTGAATGGTGTTATATAATTATTGTATGGTGTTATATACTTATTGAATGGTGTTGTATAATTATTGAAGGGTGTTATATATGTGTTGAATGGTGATTTTGCAGTGTTATTCGTAGTGTTTTTATAGAGATCTTTAAAATGGTGTTATATACTTATTGAATGGTGTTATATACTTATTGAATGGTGTTATATACGTGCTGAATGGTGGTTGCAGTGTTATTCGTAGTGCTTTTATAGAGATCTTTTAAAAAAATCATGTTCCTTATGGAAGGTTTTGAATTAATTGAATCAATGACAAAATTACTTGTTTATCCTTTTGAATTAATTTAGATTGAGGACACATGTCATCTCCACAATATTTCTCACACTTCTTACACTTTTAACCTTTTTTACATAACCTTACCCTCATTTCGTATTATTATAAAATTATATATTATATAAAATAAAATATATTATATAAAACGCCCTGTGATTTTTTTCATATTTATTATATAAAGTAAAATATATTATATAATGAGAAGCCAATTGTGATTATAGTAGCATCTACATCGATGTATAATTTATTAAATCAATAGATTTATAAGAAATATTTTCTTTATACAAAATGCGTAACAAACGTGATCTTAAACTAGTTCATTATATTTTAAAATCCTGATGTAACATTTTCTGAATGGCATTACATTCCATTCCTAATATCCAAAAGGTATATTAAATCTCGTTTAATTATAATCTTCTTCTTTAATTTGAACTAGTGCAATTAAACCCGTGCGTTGCGCCGGAAATTCTCGCGTTACGCCGTGGGTGGGTATTAGTTCGTTTAACTTCGGTACTGACATTTGTTATAGCAACCAATAGAGAAAAAACTAAAAAAAAATCATGATATGACAAAAAAATATACCTACACAGCGGGAATTAGATCGGTATTGGTTTGTTTTGTTACGCCACCTACACTCGTTGCAACAACCCATAAAGAAAAAATCTTGATATGACAAAAAAATACCGACATGTGATTTACATGGATAAAAAACAAACGCAAATTATTTAAGATATATAAAAAACCACATAATACATATAAAAAACCACTAAACCACACATATAAAAAAATCCATAAAAAACAAATGCAAATTATATAAGATATATAAAAAACCACATAATACATATAAAAAACCACTAAACAGCACATATAAAAAAATCCTTTTAAACAAATAGTTACTATTCATTTAGTTTGTCTATTAATAGTAGTATACAATATACAATTTACCAAAATCCTAATTTCATATCAAATTTTGATATTGCTTTTGAGGAAAATATTAAAATACATAGTCTCTTAAAAATAGTATGTTGTAGGAAAGGTATCAAATAGATTCCAGTTGAACTCATTCTAGCATTATTGGGTTGGGTAGTGTACGGTTCGGTTCGTTTATTAGGCAAAACTAAAACTGAAACCGAAATGTTGATTTTCGGTTTTTGAAAACCGTTCAGTTTCGGTTTTTCAGTTTTAATTTTTTTTGGTTTTTACACTAGTTCGGTCATTTCGGTTTTTGGAACAAAATTATGTAAATTCAAAAAACAAAAAGTATAATTTAAAATTTAAGAATCATTCTTATATGTTTATATTTAAGTTATTATATTTAACCTTTTTAATTAATATTGTTTAGAAAAATCTAACCTTTTAATCTATTTTTATGTTTCTTTGAAGTTTTTATTAAGATATTTTCTTTTATAATACTTTAAAGATTATTTAATTTTTAAATTAAATTTGTTATTTGTTGTAGGCAATAAATAAATCATTTCAATAAGAAATAAACATATTAATGTTTTTATTTTAAATACTTACCAGTCAAGAATAAAATTAATAATTTCTACAAGCATGCGTTAAACACTTAAATATATATGGACTAGGCTTACTATTGTAACTTAACAGTTTGGTTCGATTTTTTTGGTTATTGAAAATGGTTATCTGAAAACCGAACTGAAATTTTCGGCTACTAAAAATCCGAAAACCGAACAGTTGGTTTTTGTTTCGGTTCGGTGTTTTAGGTTCGGTAATTTCGGTTACAGTTCGGTTATGTTGGTTTTTTGCTCACCCCTAGCATTGAAAAAGTCTCGTCGAACTCTACGATTTTAGATTCTGGATTTTCACTTTTGGATTTTTAACTTGTAGATTTTAGCAATTTTCTTTATATCATTGTGTCTTTATTTTGCGCTGTGTTTTTTCGTCATTGTGACATTTTTGCTATTCGCTGTGCCTTTTTCCACAACAAAGTGTTATATTTCTCGACATTGTATTAAATTTTGCGATATATTGTGTCTTTGTACCCTTCTTATATTTAGAAGACTTTGTAAGATAACTTTATCCTTGCATTTGAATCATATATCATATTTAGCAAATCTCTTTTATTAGGTATACTATACCTTATCCAAAAAGAGTACGTGGTTATTTGTTTTTTCAGAGAACAGCTTCCTAGCTTCTTATGTCTGTGTTGCGCAGACCACGCGCAGACATTTGCGTCTGCAGACTATTTATTTTCTCGAAGATCTTTCATCAAAAAACATACGTGCGTCCTCTTTTTGGCGCAGATGTGGGATGTCCTCTTTTTGGGTCTGTAGACTCTTTTCTTGCTCTAAAATCTAAACATAGTGTTTCGCCCACAAAGCCTAGCAACCCCTTCTCCTCTACTCCATCTCCTTAACCGCCGCCACCCTTCCACCCGGCGGCACCCTCCCACCAGCGGCACCCTCTCCACCAAACCTCCCTCCTTATCTCCTCCCTTGTCACGTGCCACCACCTCTTCAACTGCCACCACCTCATCACCTTTTCACCGGCCGCCACCTATTCACCTATCGCGACCACGACAGCTGCCGCTACATCTTCACGTTCAACGGAAACATCCCACCGGAGTTTTATCAAGGTCAACATCTCACCGGAGCCACATCCTACATACATCAACGTCAACAGCAGCCGCATCCCACCGACATCAAATTTGGTATGTTAATTTTGTATTTTTTAGGGTTAATTTTCATAATTTTTTTTTAATTTTCAGAATTATGGTGTTATTTTTTAGATTTTTTTATGTTAGTTTTTCAGATTTTTGATGTTAGTTTTTCTGTTTTTTTGTGTTAATTTTTAGAATTGTGGTGTTACTTTGTTGAATTTTGTTGTTTTTTATTAGATTTTTTTATTGTTATTCATGTCTATTATATTGTTTTAGATGTTCATTGTGATAAAATAGTAATTAGAATTTCAGCAGCTCGCAGAAGTTAAAAAACAAACAGTCTTCTTCTTACAGATGTAACACCCTGTGTTTTCAAATATCAAAGTCAAAGTCAAAGTCCAAGTCAAGTTTGACTTCTTTGACTGTAATTAGTCTATTTGATGTTTTGTATTATGTGGAGTAAGTGTTGTTAATAGAGGAATCGAAGTAATCGAATGTTTAATCGACGCGAAACGCTTTACGACTGTGAATAGTAGGAAGTAACAATGCGATAAAGTTAATCAATCAATAATCAAGTTAATCGAATCATTAATCGAACTCGAAACTCGAATTATGCGAATTTGGTGTTATATTATGTGTGTGTGTGCCTTACGTGTTACCTGTGCGTGTTTACTTTATGTTATGTGTGGTGATCAATCGAATCGAAACTCGAAACTCAATCGAACTCAATCGAAATCGAATTATGATGAATGGTAGCGAAAGGATAGTGTGAAATATAGATGCTTGTATGTAGATATAGTGGTTGGGATTAAAAATAATTTGGATAGGAAACTCTATCGTATTCATATCGTCCTCAATCGAAATCGAAATATCAGAAAATCTTCGCACCGAACACTCAAAGCAGGCTGTGGATCGATCAGGCTCCTAGCCGATCGAACAGCCCAGCCGATCGGACGGACTGTCCGATCGAGCAGGCTGTCCGATCAGGATGCCTGGCCGATCGGCCAGCTCTTTCCCCTTTTGGAAGCCTATAAATAGGCTTGTCATTGTCATTCTTTCCACTTTTGGAAACCCTCTGACCGACCAGCTCGTGTTCTTCACTATTCCTCAGATTTCTCTCAATCCCGGTAAGATTTCATCCTAAATCTTGTACGTTTTTTTATCTATGCACACTCCTACACCTTTTTATCTTTCAAATCTTGATTTCTAACCGTGAAATCATCAAGATCTAAGTATTCTAGGATGATGTCATCATGGTGTTCTTCAAGAACATCATGTTTTGGCCTCAATCCACCAAGAATCACTTGGATCTAGCCGATTTCCACATAAACAAACTAAGATCTATCACAAATTTGAACATTTACATGGTGTGAAGGATTGAAAGAAGGATTTCCAACTTTCTTTCAACTCTTTTACACTTAATGCCTTCAAACCGGTAGAAACGGAGCTTGAGCCAACTCACTAATTATTCTAATGGTTGTGTGGTTCAAGATTCGGATTTTATCTACGAGGTTCCCCGATTTCGGGTTAAACTATAAACTCCGTTCCGAACCGTTCACCGGCCGGACTTGGGTGGTTCCTGTCCGAGCAGGAGAAACAAGTAAGAACGAAGGTTCCATGGTTTAGCTCGTTGTCAAAATGCGTCGATATAACGTCAAACAATCAGAACAGCTAAGTGTTAGACGAACAGGCCGACCAGGTCAGAATGCTGACCGATCGAATAGGCTATTCGAACGAACAACCCAACCGATCGGACATGTCAGCCGATCGACCAGGCCATCTGATCGGCTAGTACATGGCCCCACACTTTGACAATTTCATGAAGTCTAGTATTGAACGAAGTGCTGTTCGATCGAACTACGGGTTGGGTTGAATTACTCTTCGGATCATGAGATACTATGCTTCAACACTTAATCGATTTTTCAACTCGTTCGACGTATTGGAGTGCTACCCGATCAAACATGCTAGCCGATCAGGTGACATCCCATTGAGGACCCATGTCTGAAGTACCTAACCGATCGGTTAAGCCGGCCGATCGAACAGACCGTTCGATCGATCGACCTGAAAGGTAAGGACACTTCAGTGTTTTCAAATACTACAACGAAAACTTCAAAAGGACAAGCCATCATACACAAACACATCCTACTCAAAGGAAGAAACAATCCACTCGAACAGTCCAACCGATCGAGCCTACCGGCCGATCGAACAGGCTGTCCGAACGGACTGCCTAACCGAACGAACAACCCGTTCGATCGAACCTCCAGTTCGATCGACCAGGCTATTCGACCCATCATCACTTATTTCCATTTAACACGTTACTCATCGTTATGCTATCGAACTACTCGGGCTAACCCTACTCTCAAGCGCTCCCTTCAATCCATTAATCAATAGCTGTGAGTATACTCGAACCCTTTTTGCTTTAGCACTTTTGGGTGTTACATACGTTACTTATCTAAAATCACAATCGAACACACTACTCAATCATTTAAACGCTAACCGTTCTGCATGTATTACGTGACTAAATGAATGCTTGTTGTTATGCTTACACATGGAATGCTGTCCACCTGCCTTAACGACGTAGTACTATAGTTTGGACTCAGCACCCGTTCACACGGGGGTTGTTAAGGACAATTACTTGCATGGATTACGGTGGTAATCATGTATTGCAAACTGTCTCTGACAGTCAACCCGCAATCATTGGTATCGATAGATCCATGTCGATAATTAACATGCTTCGTTTTCCTCTGTGTACGTGCTGGTTATGCGTAAACTATTTCGAACTCTATATGCTATTATCAAACTTGTATGCTCACCTTTGCATTTTATGTATTGACTTTATTTTAACGTATGTGACAGGCAATTAGGATGCTTATCTGCTAGGAAAGCGAGCTTAGAATAAGTGTCTAGAGCATAGTTGTCTGTAGATCTTGTAGATCGAGTCTCTAGAGGCATTTGAACAATTATATTATTTATATTTGAATCTGAGTTGTCGGAACATAACATTTGACTAGTTGTTATCTGTAATAATTTGTTTTACTATTTGGGATACGGTATGGGACGTATTAATTAAACTAAATAGTAATGATAGTTGTTGTGGAAACTTCTGGACAATCTGTTTCGCTCAGTGCCATGCCCCGATGATTCCGCCATCGGTTGGGGTGTGACAACAGATTTCAGAGGTTTGGTCCACCTCTTCTGCTACAGATGACTTCAGATGTGGTCCACAGACTGCAGGCATTTTACCTCTGAAAAAACAAACAACACCTAAATCTCGTTTATTAGGTATACTATAACTTATCCATTCTAGCATAGTATACTCAGCATTTAAAATTATTTGTTTTTCTTCTTTTGTGATATAACTAGTATTTGAGTTCGCGCTTCGTGACGGGGTCGTAGAAGGGCCCTGGTAAAGATGTATTTGTTACATGATATATCAATGGATTATTATAGACCATGCAGGATTTAATCTAAATGATGGTAAAATTAAGTAATCAACATGGTTAAGTACACATGTCTACAATTAAAAATTAGTTTTAGCTATAATAAGGTAAATAAAAAAATAAGTAAATTTGTTACCTGATATATTGAAAGGTTAATTTAGGCCATATATTCTTTAATCTAAATACCGTTAAAAATAAGCAAGCCACACAATAAAATAACATGTCTAGAGTTAAAAGTTAGCTATAATTATAATAAGTTAAATAGATAATAAACAAAAGAATTAAATTTATAAAAAGATAAAAGAACAAAAACTTGTTAAAAAAAGAAAAAAAAACTTCAAACTCTATTAATGTTCGAGGGTTAAACCGTAAATCATTTATAGAAGGGTAAATTACACTTTTCGTCCTTTATGTTTGTACCGGATTGCAACAGATAGTCTTTAACTTCAATAATTACTGTCACAATAATTTATTTGCAAAACCCCTTACACTCTACGTCCTTTAGCACTAACCAGATTAAAATTTTCAGCTAAGTTTATTCACTTAAGGGTATAATCTGGTCAATTCATGCTTTTATTTAAATGTTTAATAAATAAAACCATAAAAATTACATATACATTTCATCTTCCCCAATTTTCTAACCCTAAAACCCTAACCACCTCATCCTGCCACCACCTCATCCTGCCGCCACCACCACCACATCCTGTCGCCACCAACTCATCTTGCCAACCCCATCTTCACAAACCCACGCGCAAATCTCATCACCACCAACTTCTTTGGATTGAACCGTCGGCAAAATGCATCCAAGACTGGAAATCTTATATTATCCCCATTCGATCTTTTTTCATTAATCCAATTAGTACCCATAAATCCGAGATTGGAAATCCTATATTATAAGGAGATAATACATAATAAGGAGAATGAACAGGATCCACATAATTTAACAAGAATACAAATGGGTCCATACTATTTCAGTCAAAGATTTCAGAACCCCACATTTAAAATTCATCTTATTTCATTAATCCAATTAATACCCATAAATCCTTAACAACAAACTTCCAAGAATTTTGCAAAAAAAGAAAAAAAATCATATCAGTTTCAAGAGTTATAAAAAACCAATAACATTGCATGTGAATACTGAATAAGAGAGTTCAGCTTCAAGAAAATAAACAAAGAGCAGTTCATATGGATTCAAGAAACATAAAAACAAACAGACTCACCAAAGTCGAGTCATTTTTTTGAAGTAAATGACTGATGCGTGCAAGTGTGTATATGTTTTAGGTATATATTTTAAGCCCTTTTTACACCTTTTAGCCAAGTTTTAAATTTATAAAACACGATATTTACTAACACTACACACACATATAGGCAAGTGCACCCATCGTGGACGTAGTATAGTGTTGGTAAGATACCGAGGTCGTCCAAGGACACACGAGCTTTTAGTACCGGTTTATCCTCAACGTCTAATCAAATCAAAATGTTAGAAAAGATTTTTAAAGCTAAGAAAATAAAACTAACTAAATGCTGAAAGATAAAAATAAAAATAAAAACAGATAGACAAGATGAATAACTTGGATCCGACTCGTGTATAGTGTAACCTTTGATTATTTTTGCACTTTTGCACTTGTTTAAAAGATTATCTTAGTTATTGTAGTAGGCCCCTCTTTTGAAGGTGACGTTACCCTCAACCCAGTAGTTTGAGTCAGCAAGGATACAATCCTAAAGGGTCGGATTATTGAAAGATAATTAATTAAGTTATTAATGCAAATTATGGTAGGCCTCTCTTTTGATGGTGACGTTACCCTCGACTAAGTAGTCTGAGTCAGCAGGGGTACAGTCCTAAATAGTCGGGTTATAGTATTAATAGTAGTTTACTTATGAGGGGGTCAAAGAGTTTGGATCCCCGCCATCCAATACCTTTGGGTATTGAAGGAGATCCTACTAAATTTGACCCAGGTCCCTTGCAGGACCTCTAAACGCTGAACAAGGGCAAGACTCTTACCAAACCGTTCCCTTAACCACCGACCAGGTAGCCAACATACCTCCATATAGATCGTGGAGATATGAATGGTGAAAATCTTTTATTTTATATAGACAGTAAAATAATGTCAAGACACCACGGACAAACGATAAGGAAGAATCACCTTCAACATAAGAAACTAGTTATTAAAGTCATTAATACAAAACCAAATAAAAAGTGCAAAAGATTAAAAATAAAAAGTATTACACTAAACACTTGTCTTCACCAAGTGATGTAAGAGACTTAGGCAAACATGGCCTTTGATTGTCAAGAACTCTTACGATCAATCTTGGATCCCGAGACGACTCACACACTCTATGATGGACAATGGATGATGGTGGTGGATGATGGTGTTATGGTGGTGGTGGGTGGTGGGTGAAGTGTGAGAGAGGTGGTGTGCCAAAGGATGAGTTGAAATGGCTCCAAGCACTCCTATCTATAGGCTGAACAGAAGCCTGGGCACGGCCCCGTGTCCGTCTGACACTCTCTCTCTCTCTTCATTAATTGTAATTCGCAATTACAATAAATGCGCCTGCAGTACTCTGACCACGCCCCAGTGTCCACTGGGCACGGCCCCGTGGTGGGCAATATAAGCTTCTATTAGTTTGTCTTTTCTGTTGCTTCTTGGGCACGGCCCCGTGCTCGCTGAGCACGGGGCGTGTTCAGTCTTCTGCTTTCTTTGTTTTGCTTGGGAGGATGTTGTCGAGGGGTCGGGCAATCCACTTTTGTCCCTTTTCTTGTATTTATGTTTGATTTTGCTGTCTTTTTGCTTCTTTTGTTAATTTGAGCTCATTTAATTCTGAAAATATAAAAGGAAGACAAAAACACAGTTTTTCCAACATTAGTACTAAAAAAGGGTTAGTTTTATGCCATATTTGATATAATTTATATGTTGCATTTTGCGCGTATCAAATACCCCCACACTTGAATCTTTGCTTGTCCTCAAGCAAAACTCTTTATATTGTGGCTTTATTTACTCCCAAATGGAATGGGTAGAAGAGAAGGTTTTTTGGGCTTGTCATAGAGTGTCGGGATTTTCCAAGATCGTTTAGGTTTTATTTTTATTTATTTACAATCCTATTCGTCATAATTTATTAAAAACATTTCATAAGATAAATTATTTATTAAGGCATAACATACCTTTTTAAAATTCCATTTATATACAAGTTCACTTACCTCACGGGGGAAATCACTCACACTCGGCCGAAGGTGTATTTTTAGTGAATCACTCGAGAGCGGCGTGGAACTTATTTCTACCATAAGCTTGCCAAGCAATCAACCCTCCTCCTTTTTAACTTTATACCTTTGTAAATATCAAGAGGACTTTTTGGGTGAAGGGTTAGGCTTGGGCTAAAGGTGGGTGGTTGGGTTAGTGGTTAGTTGAAAAGGGCGAAAGGCGTAAAAAGCGTTGGTTTTCGTAAAACATTTTGTTTTTGTGACTTTTTATTTTCAATGAAGTATTTATTCAAACAAGCTTTTGTTTGATGAGCTTTGTTTGTTTATTTCCAACTTCATCATCATTGGTCAATTTTTTTTTCAAGAGTCACACGAAAACCAAGCTTTGTTACTAAAATAAGGGGAAAAAAAATGAAAAAAAGGGTTTTGGTGGGTAAAAGGGTTTTGGGTTAAGAAATGAAAAGGTTTAGGCTCAAAGGGGTTAACTAGGGGGAATTTTTGGGTAGGTGAAAAGAAAAGTGAAAATAATGGTGTTGAAAGAAAAAAGGGTTAGTCCTAATGCCTCCATCATTTACTTACTTGGGTTTAAGTTGGTAAGGACCGGGAATGAATTATCGTGGCAAGTTCTAGAGTCGTAAGAACCAAGCGGCTATTCACACAAGAAACGAAAAATGAGCATTTAGTGTAAAGATATTATTTGTATGCTCTATAAAGGCACAAAACTCACTTTTGTGGGAATGGGTTTTTACGTGATCAAGTATATATAATCAAATTTTAACTAAGCTTGTCATGCCATTTCATAATTTTCTCATGTTGGTTCTTTTTATCACGACGCTATCGGTTGTAAATTTGTAAAAATATAACCTTGTTAGAATTAGAATTCCCAACTTAAACTTAGACAAGTAAAAAAAATGCAAATTTTTGGAAAAAATTTGGGGTGATTAGCGATTCCAAATAGAGTTTTGTGTAAGGCTTGTTATTAGGACTTGCAAAATTCAAGGTTTTAGCATCCCCCACACTTAATTTACACATTGTCCTCAATGTGTCCCAAAAATAAGTTTTTAGGTTGATTGAATGTGTAAAATGGTGTTAAAAGTATAATTTTATGTTACTGGCAGTCTGGACACGGCCCCGTGGTGCCCGGGCACGGCCCCGTGTTCAGGTGCCAGTAACAAAAATTAAAGAAAAGAAACAGAAGCCTGGACACAGAGGCGTGTTCAGTGAACACGGCCCGTGTCCAGTTACCTGAAATGGGCGATTTTCTGCAGGATGTTCAGCAGGGGCCGTGTTGGCTAGACACGGCCCGTGCTGAGCTTACTGTAATGAAGAAATTGTTGTCGGATGGCCCTATTTTCGTGCATGGTCCATGTTTCTCGTTTCCCTTGTTATCCTTCACCATCCAGAGTGCGTTTTATTTCTTATAACACCATTCAAACCTTAAAACCATCCATTCATTCATAGAGAGAATTACATAGTCCTAAATATTACTAAGTTAGATAAGAAAACACAAGAAGCATAAACCATGGAGTTTTAGCCTACAAGTTATTTTAATTAGCAAAATTTCCAAGAAGCAAATAGTCTTGGTTGGTTGTGGCTTTATAGAACTCCTTCTTCTGGGCATTGTCTCCTCATATGTCGGCGAGCCACTCCTCTATCTCCCTTGGGAGGAGAAAAGAGGGCTCGTTAGCGTTAGTTTGAGGAGTTTCGACTTCCACCAGGATTTCTTGTAGATGCTCAAGGGGAGGTTCCGCCAGAATGTCGTCCCACCCGGTAGGGTTGTTAACTTCAAGCGCTAGGTTCCAATCCTCTTGAGGGAGGACGGGTTCCATCGGAGGTGTTACAAGAATATTTAACCTCTGGTGCAAGAGGTTAATTTCTTGAAAGCTATTCTCCAGCCCTACCGTAAGATAGTTGATACGGTCAATTAGGACCTCCTCTACTGAAGTCATTTCATCGAAAGCCTCCCTTAATGCTATGACATAGTGTACAAGTGTAGCCTCAATAGAAGGCCTTTTCCCTCTTCGACTGTTTGATGAATGCACGGAAGATGTCTCGCTGTTTTCACTCGACATTCTACGAAAACAAACTGAAAATAGCTTATTTTGCTGAAACAGTGGTCTGGACACGGCCCCGTGCTCAATGAGCACGGGCCCGTGTTCATCTTTCTGCAGGGTTTTGAAACAAAGAATCTTGAAGTTCTAAGTTATTTTCTGAACTTGTGAGGCCTTTTTGAACATTATTAACTTAAAACAATGTTATACAACTTATTTTTAACAAGATTCTTTGAATAAAACTCAATAATCCTTTCCTCAAAGCTTGAAATTTCAAACTTTAATGGAGGTTTTTGGAGAAAGATGAAGAAGAAGGAAATGGATAAAAGAGGAAAGGACAAGATGGTTTGTTGGAACCTTCTTTTAGAACATACATAGGATAGTTGAGAGAAGATTCCTTCAAATCTCTGTCCTTAGATGGTCCAAATGTGCAGAATTCTTGGCTACATTTATAGAAAATGACAGCGTGCTGGACACGGCCCCGTGTCGGCTGGACACGGCCCCGTGTGCAGGTAGGATCCTGACACAGTTTGTCCGTATTCTGACGTAAAAGTCAGTAAGGAATCTTTTGGTGGACACAGGGGCGTGTTGGCTGGACACGGCCCCGTGTCGAAGGGCTGTTTATGAAGTTTGTCTATTTCTAAGTAACTTATCCGGATCGGGTGGTTCCTTACTGGATGGAACAACCCCAAAGTGCCTAAAATACCTTAATTGTTCTAGACTAAGACGAGAACGCAAGAGGTTGTTGGTGAGGGTAATTCCTATGTTTATTTTAGGTGGACAAGTCCAACCCTTTTCTGGGCTCTCGTTAAAGAAGGTATATGCCGAATCGCTCAGGTCTATGTATGCACCGAACGAAGTCGATGGAGAGTCCTTCACGGCACAATCGACACAGGGACGACTATTGTCCATGTCTTTGCTAGAGTCGAAGGTATTATCGGGAACAACGAGGTTGTTTGAATGCGATCCCAACACTTCTTTCTGGTTATTATCTTGAGATGAATTTAGAAAATCTATCCTAAGTTCTTTTAACCAATTAAGAATCAGATCTTCTAGTTGAAATAGTTCATCAAGAAGCATTTCTCTTAAAATATCTGGTTGGGCGCTTTCGAGGGAGAGATAAGGATTATTTTTACTTTCGCCCCTCTTAAGGATACAGGGAAACGATGGGTCTATATAGGGGGGCTTATAGTTTAGAAAAAATAGCATTCTAACTCTTTATGTCCGCCTCCACATAATTGACACCATGTACCATAAGAGTGCCGAAAGTAAAAAAAAAAAAATCATCATCACTCATGTTTGTGTCAGAATTTACCAACCGTCGGGATCTTACGGGTCTGTTTTCAGCAACTGAATCTTGGGCACGGGGGCGTGTTGAATGGACACGGCCCCGTGTTCAGCTTGTTGTCTGACTTAAAACAGGATTGCCAGTTCCAAAGATTGGGCACGGGGCGTGTTCAGCGGGCACGACCCGTGCTGAGCTCTGCAGAGGCTGAAAAACTAAGAAAATCCTAAAAAAATAAAAAGAAAAAAAATAAAAAAAAATGATTAGGCCGTTGATTCCTAACTTTCTTAAAATCCTTGTGTCCCCGGCAACAGCGCCAAAAACTTGATGCGTGCAAGTGTGTATATGTTTTAGGTATATATTTTAAGCCCTTTTTACACTTTTTAGCCAAATTTTAAATTTATAAAACACGATATTTACTAACACTACACACACACATATGGGCAAGTGCACCCATTGTGGACGTAGTATAGTGTTGGTAAGATACCGAGGTCGTCCAAGGACACAAGAGCTTTTAGTACCGGTTTATCCTCAACGTCTAATCAAATCAAAATGTTTGAAAAGATTTTTAAAACTAAGAAAATAAAACTAACTAAATGCTGAAAAATAAAAATAAAAATAAAAACAGATAGACTAGATGAATCACTTGGATCCGACTCGTGTATAGTGTAACCTTTGATTATTTTCGCACTTTTGTACTTGTTTAAGAGATTATCTTAGTGATTGTAGTAGGCCCCTCTTTTGAAGGTGACGTTACCCTCAACCCAGTAGTTTGAGTCAGCAAGGATACAATCCTAAAGGGTCGGATTATTGAAAGATAATTAATTAAGTTATTAATGCAAATTATGGTAGGCCTCTCTTTTGAAGGTGACGTTACCCTCGACTAAGTAGTCTGAGTCAGCAGGGATACAGTCCTAAATAGCCGGGTTATAGTATTAATAGTAGTTTACTTATGAGGGGGTCAAAGTGTTTGGATCCCCGCCATCCAATACCTTTGGGTATTGAAGGAGATCCTACTAAATTTGACCCAGGTCCCTTGCAGGACCTCTAAACGCTGAACAAGGGCAAGACTCTTACCAAACCGTTCCCTTAACCCCCGACCAGGTAGCCAACATACTTCCATATAAACCATGGAGATATGAATGGTGAAAATCTTTTATTTTATATAGACAGTAAAATAATGTCAAGACACCACAGACAAACGATAAGGAAGAATCACCTTCAACATAAGAAACTAGTTATTAAAGTCATTAATACAAAACCAAATAAAAAGTGCAAAAGATTAAAAATAAAAAGTATTACACTAAACACTTGTCTTCACCAAGTGATGTAAGAGACTTAGGCAAACATGGCCTTTGGTTGTCAAGAACTCTTACGATCAATCTTGGATCTCGAGACGACTCACACACTCTATGATGGACAATGGATGATGGTGGTGGATGATGGTGTTATGGTAGTGGTGGGTGGTGGGTGAAGTGTGAGAGAGGTGGTGTGCCAAGGGATGAGTTGAAATGGCTCCAAGCACTCCTATTTATAGGCTGAACAGAAGCCTGGGCACGGCCCCGTGCCCGCTGGGCACGACCCCGTGTCCGTCTGACACTCTCTCTCTTCATTAATTGTAATTCTCAATTACAATAAATGCGCCTGCAGTACTCTGACCACGCCCCCGTGTCCGCTGGGCACGGCCCCGTGGTGGGCAATAGAAGCTTCTATTAGTTTGTCTTTTCTGCAGCTTCTTGGGCACGGCCCCGTGCTCGCTGAGCACGGGGCGTGTTCAGGCTTCTTCTTTCTTTGTTTTGCTTGGGAGGATGCTGTCGAGGGGTCGGGCAATCCACTTTTGTCCCTTTTCTTGTATTTATGTTAGATTTTGCTATCTTTTTGCTTTTTTTGTTAATTTGAGCTCATTTAATCCTGAAAATACGAAAGGAAGACAAAAACACACTTTTTCCAACATTAGTACTAAAAAAGGGTTAGTTTTATGCCATATTTGATATAATTTATATGTTGCATTTTGCGCGTATCAATGACCGGTTAGATTATCGGATTAAACCGTTGGCAAACTGCACGCCGTCATCTTCAACCCGCTGGAGACCATGGTGGTGGTTGATGAACAAACGTCGTCGTCATCTTCCACGTCTTCCATGTAAAAGCCCTAAATTTGGGTAAGGTTGTGCTTTCTTTTTGAATCCCTAATTTTGAAATTGGGGTTTGTGATAATGGTGATGGTTGATGGTGGTTGTTGTAAAGATGGTGGTAGTGAACGTGGTTTCTGGAGGGTTGAGGTGGTGGTGGGATGGTAGTGGTGGTGATGGTAGAGATGGAGATGGTAGTGGTTTAGGACCTTGGTTTGGTGTGCAGGTTATGTTTACATATACATATATTATAGATATACATATAATAATAAATTAATGAATTGTTTTATTGTTTATAGTTTATTTATTATAATGTATTTTTAACGCGTAAAATTACCAAATTGCCCTCATGTGCATAGAGTTAACTGAAAATTTTAACTAGGTTAGTATTAAAGGACCTAGGGTGTAACGGGTTTTGCAAATAAAGGATTGTGATTGTAATTATTGAAGTTAAAGGCTATCCGTTGCAATCCGGTACAAACATAAAGGACGAAAAATATAATTTATCCTTTCTAGAAAAATAATGATTATTAAACTTTCATATGATAAATCTATTAAAGTTCAGCGGTATAAACGTAAAGCGTATATAAAAATGAATTATTAGGGTTTAGGGGACGTACGAGTACCCTATTAAAATTCAGGATTAAAAATATAAATATATCAAAGAAAAAAACAATAATATTATAACATAAAACACTTTTAAACTGAAGTCACATTGACTAATTTGTACCAGCCAATATGGTATAGCCTAGTTGGTCAGGGGGTTCTCCACTAAGTTGTTTCCTCCTAGGGAGGTCTCAGGTTCGATTCCTACTAAGTGCAAATTATATAAATATGGGAGAACACCTCTGGGATGGATTCAAACTTGGGGTGAGGGGTTTAAACAGTATATGCTGGCCCTTTGGAATAAGCTGGAAATCCAGTTGATCTTCCGTTCAAAAGAAATTGACTAATTTGTACCAATAACAAATTAGTACCGTTCACGTTTCTAAATGTTACTAGATAGAATAATAGAAAATAATCAACAATGCTCTAGGGAGATGATCAAATAGGAAGTTTGTTTTGGCTAGGAAGGATGGGAAGCAATAGGATTATGACATGTGGCAAAATTTAAAATAAAGAGGAAGGGTATTTTAGTCAATTTTACACTATCTTCTCCCTTCTTATTCTTCTCTCTGTAACTTCAAAACCCACCATCTTCAACCTTTTCTTCACTTTCTATCACACTAATCACTACATTATAGTGCGATTTTCATCTCCAATCAATGATTCAAACACCCAATCAACGTGTTCTTGTACTTTTTTGAAGAAACCCAGTTTAATTTCATACAATATCTTATTTTTTCCCTATGATTTTGAAGCGAATCACTCGATTCGTTCGATTTGATCGCTGATAAGTGTTTCTAACATTTAAAATTCATCAATCGGTGAAGAAATTTGAAGAAATCGGCTTCGATCTATGTAATAATTTTTTGAATTGCACTTTTACGATCCGGGTTTTTGAATTGAGTCATTGCGTTTTACGATCTTGGCGGGGTCCAGGGGCAGCGCCCCTGGGAGCAGGGTCCAAGGGGCGGACAGCCCCTGGCGGGGTCCAAGGGCCAGAGCCCCTGGCTGGGGTCGATCGGTGAAGAAATCTGAAGAAATAAGACATTTTTATGTGTTTTCTGGCCATTGCATTTTAGAAAAACACATTTTTGAAGTGTTTTTAGTCATTGCGTTTTAGGTAAAAACACATTTTTATATGTTTTCAGTCCATTGCGTTTTAGAGAGAATACTTTCTTTTGTGTTTTTAAGTTACTGCGTTTTAGAAATAAGACATTTTTATGTGTTTTCTGGCCATTGCGTTTTAGGTAAAACACATTTATATATGTTTTCAGTCCATTGCATTTTAGAAAAAAACATTTTTAAGTGTTTTCTGGCCATTGCGTTTTAGAAATAAGACATTTATTTGTGTTTTTTGTGCATTGTGTTTTAGGTAAAACACATTTTTATGTGTTTTCAGTACATTGCGTTTTAGAAAGTACACTTCTTTTGTGTTTTTAGGCCATTAGGTTTTAGAAAAAAAGACATTTTAATTATTTCTGGCCATTGAATTTTAGAAATAAGACATTTCTTTGTGTTTTTGGTGCATTGCGTTTTAGAAAAAATGTCATTTTTATGTGTTTTCAGGCCATTGCGTTTTAGAAAGTACACTTTCTTTTGTGTTTTTAGGCTATAGCATTTTAGAAATAAGACATTTCTTTGTGTTTTCTGGTCATTGCGTTTTACAAATAAGATATTTTTTTTGTATTTTTGGTGCATTACGTTTTAGAAAAAAAGTCATTTTCTACGTTTTTTTTTTGCATTGCGTTTTACGCAACTGGGTTTTCGAAAACATAGCAATAGTATACTTGTTTTAAAAATAAAAAACGCTCATTTTTTTGTGCAATTTTTATAAAAAAAAAATAATGTCGTATGAAAAAGTTATTAACGTTTAAAAAAGGGAAAATAGCTAAAATTGCCAAGTTAAGGTAAGTTTTCGAAAATAGCCAAGTCAAACGTCTTGGTGAGACGCCACAGACATGTTCTAGCGTCTTGGCGGCTGACCAACCAAACGCTGCCACGTGTCCGACACAGCTCAGACGTCTTAACGTCTTGGCTGAGACGTTTCAGACGGCTGCTTGAGACGTTTTAATAGTTGAGCCAATAAGCTGATAGTTTTGCATGACTTAAGACGTTTGAAGCCGGCTTGAGACGCCTCAACACGGCTTGAGACGTCTGAAATTATCACGTTTTTAAAAAAATTTTAAGACGTTTCATTAAAACCTTGAGACGTTTGAGACGTTTCACGGTTTCCAAAGTTCTTTTTAAGTCGTTTCATTCAAACCTTGAGACGTTTGAGACGTTTCCCGTTTTCCAAAGTTCTTTTTAAGACGTTTGAGACGTTTCCCGTTTTCCAAAGTTCTTTTTAAGACGTTTGAAAACTCTTTTTAAGTCATTCACAATTTTCAACCCTGTTATACACAACGTTTTCTTCTTCACCATATCTTCTACCCCATTGGTGTTCACAGCTTTAAAAAATGGGCAGAACCCCTGATTCAACAAACGGGTGTAAGAAATCATCTACAACGGGTCTAAGAAGTCATCTACAACGGACACATATCTTCTCCCTTTTAATGGGATGAGATCGGATTTCCCCTTCTTCGTGTTCTGCGGGGTCGATCGGGTTCAAGAACTTATCTACAACGGACACGTGAAGGGTCTAACGGGTTGTTCGGCACTTGATGGTTCTGCCCGTTTACGGTGGTTGATGAGACTTTGGCTAACACAATGGGCTCTCCCCAATGTGTTAGCCAGGTCCTCTAACATCACCGAATTGCCAAAGAACCGCAGAACCAAATGTGAACAACCTGTTACATATCACCTAGGCCAATATAAATGTGGGTTGATGGAACTTACCATTTCATGACCCATATTTATTCCTAGGTGTTTCGATGCAAATTCCGGAATCAAAATCCGGATCTCCTACCCCATTTTAAATTTTTGGAAGTAGCGGTTTGGTGTATTCTAGTTTAAATGATTGTGTTTGTATTTTTTGTGTTATGTTTTTTACGTACTTTGTATTCAATCATAATAAAGTTATAAATTTTACTAATTTACGTTTGAATTCTAGTTCAATTCAGTATAATTCAATGTTAAAGACGTTTCAACAGCCTATTCAATGTTAAGACGTTTCAACAGCCAATGAATTCGTTCAACAGCTAATTAAGACGTTTGAATTTTAGTTAAAAAAAATTAAAAATTACATATTTAAAGTTAGAATATGTTAAGACATTTGAATTAAGACGTTCGAAGTTATGTTAAGACGTTACAATATTTAAAGTTATATTAAATTAAATATTCATTTAACCAACCCCACTATATATACCCCTAAACACACACAAACACACACGCCGTTCTTCTTCATCTACTTTCATTGTTCAACGTTTACAAGCAGACATGGCTTCTTCGTCGTGGACCGAAGTTGAGGACATTGCATTGGTGGAGGCTTGGGAGGAGGTGTATACCGATCCTCCTCGTCGAGGGCAGGGGGGTCTATGGGTCCGTGTGCAACAATATTTTGCACAACTCCGTGGTCCGGACCACGGCCGCACCGTTGACGCCTTATCTTCAAGGTTTCGGGTTATATGGTTGGACTGTAAGAAGTTCGAGGGTTACTACAAATCTGCGGAGGATTCATCCCAGGGCCTTAGCGAGGAGGACATCAAGGCGGTTGCCCTCATCAACTACCGCCGCGATGAAGGACATGATTTCGAACATGTCGCGCAGTGGGAAACGATTAGGGTTTGGATTTAGATATTTGTTTTTTTTTTGAATGTAATGTTTTTTTTTCTTTTTATATTTTCTTTTTTTAATGAATGTTTAGTATGTATTTTCTTTAACTGTTTACTGGGTTGGGCTTACGGGGTTGGGCTTACGGGTTTGGGCTTACACCCAATATTTATTAAAACTGTAGAAATAAACTTAACTATTTAAAACTGTATAAATAAACTTAACTATTTAAAACTTGAACCTTAACTACTAAAATTATAAATATTTATTTTGTTAAAACCGTCATTATTTGAAAGTACTATTTTAGGGGCTAAATTGTCATTTTTGAAACTATATAAATACAAGGGCTAAAAGTGCAATTATTGCAAACTACAAGTTTAGGGTTCTTTTGGCCATTTTTTGAAACTTATTTATAAAAGAAAAAAAATAAATATATATTTTGTTTTATAAAGTCCAGGGTTCATTTGGTCAATTTCTTGAACTTATACTCCAGGGACTGAAATTGATATTTTATAAACTTATATTAACTATAGACACTAACCGGGTTAGTGTTTATATAAGAATTTCTTTTTAAAACAATAACTCAGTTAAGATTTCTTAACTGAGTTGGGACCAAACTGGTGAAGTTGGAAACTTATATTAACAGGGACTAATTATAACAATTTTTGAAACCTCAGGGACCATTTATGTAAAATATGTTAGTACAGGGACCAAAAATGTAATTTTTAAATCAGATCTTAAAAAGGGGGTCTTCTTTTAAGAACCGGCCCTTAGTGAGACTCGAACCCGCGCCACTCGTGTATAACCATAACGTCTTAACCAGTTTATCCTCCGTCTCGGAGCTGATATAAGTTGAAGTTATATTGTATCTATATAGTTGTTATATTAAACTATGTTAGTACAGGGACCAAAAATGTAATTTTGAAATCAGATCTTAAAAAGGGGGTCTTCTTTAAAGAACCGGCCCTTAGTGAGACTCGAACCCGCGCAACTCGTGTATAACAGAAACGTCTTAACCAGTTTATCCTCCGTCTCGGAGCTGATATAAGTTGAAGTTATATTGTATTTATATAGTTGTTATAGTAAACTATGTTAGTACATGGACCAAAAATGTAATTTTTAAATCAGATCTTAAAAAGGGGGTCTTCTTTAAAGAACTGGCCCTTAGTGAGACTCGAACCCGCGCCACTCGTGTATAACAGAAACGTCTTAACCAGTTTATCCTCCGTCTCGGAGCTGATATAACTTGAAGTTATATTGTATTTATATACTCGTTATATTAAACTATGTTAGTACAGGGACCAAAAATTTAATTTTGAAATCAGATCTTAAAAAGGGGGTCTTCTTTAAAGAACCGGCCCTTAGTGAGACTCAAACCCGCGCAACTCATGTATAACCATAATGTCTTAACCAGTTTATCCTCCGTCTCGGAGCTGATATAAGTTGAAGTCATAGTGTATTTATATACTCGTTATATTAAACTATATTATTTCAAACAAACATAGATCGCACTAAGGAACCGGAATCAATTCTATATAATATAACTTCAAGTTACAATTAATTAAAATATATAACGTGTATAAATAAACTTAAAACTGGATGTAAGTCGTTCTCAGGGTCACGTTTTAGTGGCTTTTGATATGTTGGTTAAATATTGATTTTTAAAAAATAATAACTTTAAGAGTAAACTGCAATTTTACCCCCTGAGGTTAGGGGTCACTGGCATGTCTACCCCCCTAAGGAAATAATTGCATTTTTACCCCCCACTGTTTGGGGTTATGTCGCATGTTTACCCCCCTGACCATTTCAACGTTATTGTTACCGTTAGTTTGTATGGAAAAGTCGAAACTACCCTTCATCTTCCCCATTAAAAGCTTGAACCCTGCCCTAAACGCTATTCTTCTTCAATCGACCCCCAATCCAAGCTTCAATCCCTCAATTCACTGCCCTCAATCCCTCTAATCACTGCCCTGAACATGTCTTCATCTTCGTCGTATGTGCTTCGATTCAAGGGCAAAACTCAAGATTCGGACATCATATGTCCATGTGGTACGAAAACAGTGGTGAAACAATCAGAATCGACAGCTAATCCTGGTCGTTGGTATATTCGATGTGTAAGTTTCTTCTGTTTTATGCTTATTGAAACTTAACTTTGTTGGAAAGTCTTGCTTATATTGTCCGATAATAGGTTGGAGGATGTGGATTCCTAAGATGGGCTGACAAAGGTGAAGAACAGGGATGTCCGGTTTGCGGAGAGGTAATGCCTGGTTTAATTGATGAGTTGGCTAAGTGCAAAGAACAGTTGGCTCGGTACAAGAATGGAGATGTGTTGAAACTGAAGATGTACTTTGTGATTACTTGGGTCTTGATTGTTCTACTGTTTTTGGTTAAGTAGTTTAATGTGGACAAATTGGATTTGATTGTGTATTTTGACTGCTTGTAATTATACTTTTTCATGCAATGGTCTTTTTCAAGTTCTTATATGTTTGTTTTGGTAGCCTGCTTGTAATTCTGTAGGTATGCCTGACAAAGAGAATGATAAAGTTGAGAATGAGAAAGATGTTGGTAAGGATGAAGACGTCGTTGCAGCCGAAGAACCAGACAGTTATGTCTACTTTGAGGATCAAGAGTCTAAGATACTCAGACCTTACATGGAGCAAGAAACTGATTATGAAAAGATATTCGGAGATCCGACAAAGGATTATGACCCTGAAGTGCTGGAACATGCATGGGATTACACATATTGGGATGAAGAGGATGATTGGTACTTTGACCCATATGAAGGGGAGCATGATTCTAATTCGGATTGGTCTTGTTTGGATGATTGTCACTGGAAATAGGCTAGATGTGTTTGGTTGTAAGTTTGTATTTTGGACCTCTTATTTGTAGTAAATGTTGCAATGTAATCGAATCACTTTCCGCCAAAATTGTATTTGAACACATTATTTGTACTAAAGCAGCCATGACATTTGTAAACCTTTGTACTAAAGCAGCCATGACAACAAACCAAACCAAACAAAATGCAGCCATATTGTCTTGGACAAACACTGTAAACCAAAATGCAGCCATATTGTCTTGAACAAACTTGACAAACCAAACATAAAGGTACAAACCAAACATTGTCTTGAACAAAGTTAACAAACCTAACATAGTCTTGAATAAACAAACAAATAAACATAGTCTAAAGTTACAAACCATACATTGTCTTGAACGAACTTGACAAACAAACAAACATGCTCTAAACTTACAAACCATTCATCACTCATCAAGATTGTAAACTGGTGCACCTTGAGTGGCAGTGTGTGATTCCTGTGAAGCAATGGATTGTTCAGCTCCTTGTCCTATGCAACTCCTGACATTGTGACCCATGTTCCCACATTTACCACACTTGATGCTAGTTCCCTTTCTTGTCATTTTACCTCCTTTGTCGAACTCCTGCTCAAGCTCTTTTTCACCAAATGCCTTCTTTATTTTCTTCTTAGGCCTTCCAACTTGTGTATGATGCTTTGGTGGGATGAGTGTTGTTGGACACTCTGAAGGAGTCCACATCTCCGGCCCGTTGATTGGCTCTATCACATTTTGATAAACTTTCTTCCATGTTGACAGCCAATACACTTCATCCAACCACTCTTCTAGTATGCCAGCATTAATGTTATTCCTTGACATATCCCATATGGCTGCAACTGCATGTTTGCAAGGCATCCCTGTCAAATCCCACTTCCTGCATGCACAAGTTTTATGTTTAACATTCACAACATACTGTGGTCTCGGACCTGTTACTTGATACTTGCCTGAATCAACCATTAAAACAGACATTTCAGCAGCCTGTTTCTTGATCTCATTGAAGACCTCAGTGGCATGGGGTGTCAGTTGTGACAACTCGAGCTTCCAAGATTCCAATTTCGCATTTATTGCACGTTCATTGTTTGTTTAGTTATTTATTTGCACAATTGGTTTGCTATGAAATTGCATACGTTTTGATACAATGAAGTGTATTGTGTGATTGTGCATGGTTATGTGTTAAGTGTTGTCAAATGTATGAACTTGGTGGTGAAACTGTGAAGTATTTGGAGATGGTGTACTTTTGTAAAATATGATACTTAGGGATGTATAGAGTAATTAGTGAATCCTAATCATTCTTAACCCTAATCATTCACTAACCACCACACAAAACCAAAACACGTACTTCCACTTCTCTGATCTTCTCTGGCAATCATTTGCTTCATCTTTGGCACAAGACTTTTACATCAATCTTGGTCTTTCAATCCATCTAGAATCAATTCAAGGTAATTGTTTAATCACTGCTTGTTGTAAATCGTTGATTATATGATTCATGAAAAACCCTAGTTCTAAATGTAATGTTTCTGTGTTTATTGATTCTGATTATTGAGAAATGAGTATGATTAGTTGTATGCTCGATAGATTGTTCCTGTAATGATTGTTTGTTGTTAATCATCGGTTGATTGATTATGATTCTGCAGTTTATATGAATGAAATTAGGGTTTCTTAATCATGAAAACGTGAAAAAACGTAACTGTTACAATTGCAATGAAGTTGAATATTCGCATGATTATGATTGATGTTAGTCAGACTTTCTTGATTGATATGCACAAGGTCCGAATTTTTGAATGAATTTGCATGAGGGTCCGAAGTTTATACAAGCAAACAAGTAGTCCGAGTTTTTGAAACAATACTTAAGGAGTCAGACTTTTAAAAGATGTAAATGGTCCGAACTTGTGCCTAGGGAGTTCTGTCCGAGTTTTAAACCCTTCATGACCGAATTTTTGGCTCCAAAGCACTTGGTCCGAGTTTTAGGGGGGAGCCACCCCTAGTCCAACTTTTCTACAAGATTATGGAGGTCCGAGCTTTTCATGTGGGGGAGGGGTTGTCCGAGTTTTAAAGGGACAAGTCCCTTGTCCGACCTTTTAAGGGGGGAAGCCACATGGTCCGAGTTTCACCCCCAACCTTTTGTCCGAGTTTTAAAAGGGCAAGGCCCTGTCCGACTTTGTGTGATGATTAAATTGAAGCCATGAGTTGAATCTGTTAAGATATGTATGTTACTTTGCTAAGCCACTAATTCCGTTAAACTTGTTAAGTTTATTAACGCTGTTAAATGTAAGTTAACTGTAATATGTTTCTGATTAACTCTGTTATGCATATGAACTATGCAAAGTGTATTAATCCGGTTAAGTGCGGATAATATTGTTAGATTAAATTGAGAAAGCCTTTAAGTGAAACGTGGATTGTATGAATGTGATTAACTGACGTATGATGCATGATATCAACTGGCAAACATACTCTGTGGTATTAATTGCATGTGGAACTTTACGAACTTGAACTGATTAAGTACACGTGCTTACTATAGGACTTGATTGATTAATTGCAAGCACATAGTTAAGCATACCGAGCAAACCAAGGTGAGTTCACACAGCCAAGGCATGGGGTTCCCAGGGTGGGAATGGGATTTGATTATTTACTTGTACTTACCTAGATAATGGGAACTAGTGATATGATTCTCGGGTGAGGAAGGTTATTGATAAGATACTACTAGACTAGTGATACTAATAGAACTGATCTTTGAATACACGCCGGGGTTGGCTGCGATAATATGACTAATCTTCGCACACATGCCTAGGAAGGCTGCGAACTATACACAAAACTTCGCATAGGTGCCGGGTGGCCGCGATACAAATATACCTAGTCTAGAATACTTGGAAACTTTCCCTAATCTTCGCATACATGCCTAGAGGGCCGCGATACGAACTAATACGATACATGACATAATGAACGAACACAAGGCTTACTATACTATTACAATTACTAAACTATAAACTGTGAACTCGCTCAACTAGTTGTTGACTCTCTGCTGCATGCCTTGCAGGACCTTAGGTACACATGGAGCTTGCACAGGAAGGAGCAGGTCGTTGTGGAGCATGGATCGTGGATGTTTTGTTAAACTTTATAACACTTGAACTTATTATATACATTGGGTTTTCATGTTATGCTTCCGCTACTTAAACTATGTTTGGTTTGAACATCAATTATATTGAATTGGGTTTTACAAACTACTTTGATTATTATATATACTATGTTCAATATGATTGGTGGCTTGATCCTGGTCAGTCACGCTCCCAAGCGGTGATACTCCGTGTGTGAATTTTGGGGGTGTGACAGATTGGTATCAGAGCCATTGGTTATAGAGAACTTGGTTTTAATATGGGAAAACGTTTTTATTAAAACCAGACTATAACCAGAACAGTGCTCTCAACGATCCACAACGACGCTTCGCTCCACGTGCAAGACTCAACATCCTAGGTAATAAGGTTTATGTTTATTGCCTACACGCTAGAATTGCATAGAACTTTGCTCGTAGTATGCTTAAATTACATTGCTCACTATTTGTTTTGCTTGAGAACACTTGTGTGCTTACACTCTTCTGTCATCGCACTACTTGCGAACCATTCTCACTTACACTACTTTTACTATGAAGAACAATGGCTGGACGCATTAACATGACTCAAGCCCAGTTGACGGCTCTTATCAATGAACAAGTTGCTGCGGCACTTGCAGCTGCAAACGCAGGAGGTCAACCCGCTCATCAGCCTGTATGTACTTTCAAGAACTTCATGGACTGTCGTCCAAGCACATTCAGTGGCACGGAGGGGGCGGTTGGACTCCTCCAATGGTTTGAGAAGCTAGAGTCAGTATTTGAAATGTGTGAATGCCCTGAGGCTCGCAGGGTGAAATACGCCACTGGTACTTTGGAAGGAATCGCGTTAACTTGGTGGAACGCGCAAGTGCAGATCTTAGGGTTGGCGGCTGCTAACGCCACCCCTTGGAATGATTTCAAGGAACTGATCAAAAGGGAATACTGCACTCGGGAAGACATCCACAAGCTGGAAGATGAGCTTTACCATTTGAAAATGACTGGGTCAGAAATCGAGGCTTATACTAAAAGGTCAAACGAGCTGGCCGTGCTATGTCCAACCATGGTGGACCCTCCGATCAAGCGCATTGAGTTGTAACTCAAGGGGTTAGCGCCAGAGATTCAGAGCCATGTGACATCGGCTAATCTTGATAATATCCAGGCTATTCAACGCCTCGCTCATCGCCTCACGGTTCAGGCAATGGAACAGAACAGGCTGCCTAAACGTTTCAGTGCTACCACTACTGTTGTTACTACTTCTGCTACTCTCAGTGACAACAAGAGAAAATGGGATGGGGATTCCAGCAAGGGATCAGCTTCAGTTCAGTCACAGGTTTAGCAGCGAAAGACTGACAGTTATCAGAGTCCCAGTCAGCACTCTTCGGGCAATCAGGGGCAGGGTGGATATCGGGGAATTCACCCACTATGTAATAGGTGCAACAGACACCACAGTGGACGGTGTCGTAAGGAACGTTGTCAGAGATGTCTCAAGATAGGGCATGAAGCTAAAGACTGTAGGAGTTCGCGACCTGCAAATTAGAATCAGCAACTCCCACCACCAGCTCCACAAAACCCGCAGCAGGAGCAACAGCGGGGCAACAGGGGATGTTTTCAGTGTGGGGCTGAAGGTCATTTCAAGCGTGATTGCCCCCAGTTGAACCAGAACCAGAATCGCAACAATAACAACAATCAGGGAAATGGCAACAACAACAATAATGGTGGGAACAACAACGACAACAAAGCTAGGGGACGAGTATTTGTGCTGGGGCAGGGAGAAGCGAGAAATGATCCCAACGTAGTCATGGGTAAGTTTCTTCTTGACGACTTTTATGTTACTGTATTGTTTGATTCGGGTGCGGATACAAGTTACGTGTCATTGAAAGTTAGCCAAATGTGAAAACGTGCATCAACTCCCCTAAACACCAAACATGTCGTAGAATTAGCTAATGGTAAAAGTCTAGAAGCAACACACATAGTTCAGGGTTGTAATCTTATCCTCGCTGGGCAAGCTTTCTCCATCGACCTCATTCCTATAGTTCTGGGTAGTTTTGACGTCGTCGTTGGCATGGATTGGTTATCCAAGCAGCAGGCAGAGATCTTATGTAAGGAGAAGATCATTCGTATTCCTCGTTCGGGTAAGGAACCTCTCGAAGTCCAAGGCGACAAGAGTGGTGCTGTGGTTGGCATCATCTCTTTCCTGAAGGCTTAGAAATGTTTACGAAAGGGTCACACTGCCATTTTGGCACTTGTTACGGATACATCGACGAAAGAGAAAAGAATAGAGGATATTCCAGTCGTACGCGAATTTCCTCAAGTGTTTCCTGAAGATTTACCTGGTCTACCGCCTCATCGTCAGGTCGAGTTTCAAGTCGAGCTAGCTCCAGGAGCAGCGCTTATAGCTCGCGCACCGTATCGTTTAGCTCCAACTGAACTGGAAGAACTTTCAAAGCAACTACAAGAGCTCTTGGATAAGGGCTTCATTCGTCCAAGCTCTTCGCCTTGGGGAGCTCCAGTATTATTCGTGAAAAAGAAGGATGGCACTTTCAGGATGTGTATAGATTATCGCGAACTGAACAAGGTCACAGTGAAGAACCGCTATCCACTTCCTCGTATCGACGACTTATTCGACCAGTTGCAAGGGTCGAGCTACTACTCCAAGATTGAACTTAGGTCCGGTTACCATCAGCTGAGAGCCCGGGATGAGGACGTCTCCAAGACAGCATTCAGAACTCGCTACGGCCATTACGAGTTTCTAGTCATGCCATTTGGGCTTACGAACGCGCCTGCAGTTTTCATGGATTTAATGAACAGGGTTTGCAAACCCTATCTTGACAAGTTCGTCATCGTTTTCATCGACGACATTCTGATCTACTCCAAGAGTCAGGAGGAACACGAGCAGCACTTACGTCTTATCTTGGAACTACTTTGAAAGGAACAACTGTACGCCAAGTTCCCAAAATGCGACTTCTGGCTTCGTGAAGTCCACTTCTTAGGCCATGTGGTGAACAGGGATGGGATTCATGTCGATCCATCCAAGGTAGATTCGATCAGGAACTGGCCTGCACCGCGTACACCAACAGAAATACGCCAATTCTTGGGTTTGGCGGGGTACTACAGACGATTCATTAAAGACTTCTCTAAGATCGCACAGCCGCTTATAATGCTGACACAGAAGGGTGTCACCTACCGTTGGGGAGACTCCCAGGAAACCGCTTTTCAGTACTTAAAGGATAGGCTTTGCAGCGCGCCTATTCTCTCATTGCCAGAAGGCACGGATGATCTTGTGGTCTATTGTGACGCATCGATACAGGGGCTTGGTTGTGTATTGATGCAGCGCGATAAAGTTATTGCCTACACTTCGCGGCAACTCAAAGTTCATGAACGAAACTACACGACGCACGATTTAGAGCTGGGAGCTGTTGTTTTCGCGCTCAAGATATGGCGACACTACCTGTACGGTACCAAGTGCACTATCTACACCGATCACAGGAGTCTCGAGCATATCTTTAAGCAGAAGGAATTGAACATGCGTCAACGACGATGGGTCGAGTTACTTAATGATTACGAATGCGCCATCAAGTACCATCCAGGAAAGGCCAATGTTGTGGCTGACGCTCTCAGTCGAAAGGATACTCTGCCTAGGCATGTACGAGCTTTGCAGCTCACTATTCAGTCTGATCTTCCTGCACAGATACGAGATGCTCAGGTGGAAGCATTGAAAACGGAAAACGTAAAGGCTGAAGCTTTACGTGGCTCAAGGCAACGATTAGAACAAAAGGAAGACGACGCCTACTATGTAACAGGACGTATTTGGGTCCCACTATGTGGCGGTTTACGAGAACTTGTGATGGATGAAGCTCATAAGTCTTGCTACTCGGTACATCCAGGTTCGGATAAAATGTATCATGACATCAGAACTACATACTGGTGGCCTAGCATGAAGGCCCACATTGCAACTTACGTCGGCAAATGTTTGACTTGTGCGAGAGTCAAGACAGAGTACCAGTAACCCTCAGGCCTACTGCAACAACCAAAGATACCACAGTGGAAATGGGAAGAAATTTCCATGAACTTTGTTACTGGCCTGCCTAGATCCCAGCGTGGGAATGATATTATTTGGGTGATCGTAGATCGACTCACAAAGTCTGCTCATTTCTTGGCTATCAAAGAAACGGATAAGTTTTCTACCTTAGCAGACGTCTACTTGAAGGAAGTTATTTCGTGGCACGGAGTGCCAACCTCTATTATTTTGGATCGGGATGCACGCTTCACTTCAGAACTATGGCAAGCAATGCACAAATCTTTTGGTTCTCGATTAGACATGAGCACAGCATATCACCCTAAGACGGATGGGCAGTCTGAGCGCACAATTCAAACCTTAGAAGACATGCTTCGGGCATGTGTTATCGATTTTGGCAACAGTTGGGAAAAGCACCTCCCTTTAGTGGAGTTTTCGTACAATAACAGTTATCACACCAGCATACAAGTCGCTCCATTCGAGGCATTGTACGGACGTAAATGCCGGTCACCTCTCTGTTGGGCAGAGGTGGGGGATAGTCAAATCACGGGTCCAGAACTTATAATGGACACCACGGAAAAGATTGCACAAATACGATAACGCATGGCGGCAGCTCGTGATCGTTAGAAAAGCTACGCTGATAAACGCAGAAAACCGCTCGAATTCTAAGTTGGGGATCGAGTGCTACTCAAAGTCTCACCCTGGAAGGGTGTGGTTCGATTTGGTAAACGAGGCAAGCTCAATCCACGGTATGTTGGACCATTCGAAATCACTGAAAGAATAGGCAAAGTAGCCTACAGACTAAACCTACCAGCTGAACTCGGTGCAGTTCACAATGTATTTCACGTGTCGAATCTGAAGAAGTGCCTGTCAGATAAGACCCTCATAGTTCCTTTTAAGGAACTCACTATCGACGAGCGGTTGCAGTTCGTCGAGGAACCAGTTGAAATCACGGACCGGGATGTTAAGGTCCTCAAGAACACTAGAATACCTCTTGTACGAGTTCGTTGGAACTCCCGTCGTGGCCCAGAGTACACCTGGGAACGAGAAGATCCAATGAAACTCAAGTATCCCCAGTTATTCGAAAACTGTACAACCACTACTGAGGCTGAAGCTACTACTGCAGAATTTCGGGACGAAATTCCAAATCAACGGGGGGATGATGTGACACCCCAGGAAAACTAGTAAACGATACAACTCACCTAGCTTCCTCAGTAACCGCATGCTAAATTTCGGGACAAAATTTCTTTCAAGTTGGGGATAATGTGACAACTCGAGCTTCCAAGATTCCAATTTCGCATTTATTGCACGTTCATTGTTTGTTTAGTTATTTATTTGCACAATTGGTTTGCTATGAAATTGCATACGTTTTGATACAATGAAGTGTATTGTGTGATTGTGCATGGTTATGTGTTAAGTGTTGTCAAATGTATGAACTTGGGGGTGAAACTGTGAAGTATTTGGAGATGGTGTACTTATGTAAAATATGATACTTAGGGATGTATAGAGTAATTAGTGAATCCTAATCATTCTTAACCCTAATCATTCACTAACCACCACACAAAACCAAAACACGTACTTCCACTTCTCTGATCTTCTCTGGCAATCATTTGCTTCATCTTTGGTACAAGACTTTTACATCAATCTTGGTCTTTCAATCCATCTAGAATCAATTCAAGGTAATTGTTTAATCACTGCTTGTTGTAAATCGTTGATATATGATTCATGAAAAACCCTAGTTCTACATGTAATGTTTCTGTGTTTATTGATTCTGATTATTGAGAAATGAGTATGATTAGTTGTATGCTCGATAGATTGTTCCTGCAATGATTGTTTGTTGTTAATCATCGGTTGATTGATTATGATTCTGCAGTTTATATGAATGAAATTAGGGTTTCTTAATCATGAAAATGTGAAAAAACGTAACTGTTACAATTGCAATGAAGTTGAATATTCGCATGATTATGATTGATGTTAGTCAGACTTTCTTGATTGATATGCACAAGGTCCGAATTTTTGAATGAATTTGCATGAGGGTCCGAAGTTTATACAAGCAAACAAGTAGTCCAAGTTTTTGAAACAATACTTAAGGAGTCAGACTTTTAAAAGATGTAAATGGTCCGAACTTGTGCCTAGGGAGTTTTGTCCGAGTTTTAAACCCTTCATGACCGAATTTTTGGCTCCAAAGCACTTGGTCCGAGTTTTAGGGGGGAGCCACCCCTAGTCCGACTTTTGTACAATATTATGGAGGTCCGAGATTTTCATGTGGGGGAGGGGTTGTCCGAGTTTTAAAGGGACAAGTCCCTTGTCCGACCTTTTAAGGGGGGAAGCCACATGGTCCGAGTTTCACCCCCCACCTTTTGTCCGAGTTTTAAAAGGGCAAGGCCCTGTCCGACTTTGTGTGATGATTAAATTGAATCCATGAGTTGAATCTGTTAAGATATGTATGTTACTTTGCTAAGCCACTAATTCCGTTAAACTTGTTAAGTTTATTAACGCTGTTAAATGTAAGTTAACTGTAATATGTTTCTGATTAACTCTGTTATGCATATGAACTATGCAAAGTGTATTAATCCAGTTAAGTGCGGATAATATTGTTAGATTAAATTGAGAAAGCCTTTAAGTGAAACGTGGATTGTATGAATGTGATTAACTGACGTATGATGCATGATATCAACTGGCAAACATACTCTGTGGTATTAATTGCATGTGGAACTTTACGAACTTGAACTGATTAAGTACACGTGCTTACTATAGGACTTGATTGATTAATTGCAAGCACATAGTTAAGCATACCGAGCAAACCAAGGTGAGTTCACACAGCCAAGGCATGGGGTTCCCAGGGTGGGAATGGGATTTGATTATTTACTTGTACTTACCTAGATAATGGGAATTAGTGATATGATCCTCGGGTGAGGAAGGTTATTGATAAGATACTACTAGACTAGTGATACTAATAGAACTGATCTTCGCATACACGCCGGGGTTGGCTGCGATAATATGACTAATCTTCGCACACATGCCTAGGAAGGCTGCGAACTATACACAAAACTTCGCATAGGTGCCGGGTGGCCGCGATACAAATATACCTAGTCTAGAATACTTGGAAACTTTCCCTAATCTTCGCATACATGCCTAGAGGGCCGCGATACGAACTAATACGATACATGACATAATGAACGAACACAAGGCTTACTATACTATTACAATTACTGAACTATAAACTGTGAACTCGCTCAACTAGTTGTTGACTCTCTGCTGCATGCCTTGCAGGACCTTAGGTACACATGGAGCTTGCACAGGAAGGAGCAGGTCGTTGTGGAGCATGGATCGTGGATGTTTTGTTAAACTTTATAACACTTGAACTTATTATATACATTGGGTTTTCATGTTATGCTTCCGCTACTTAAACTATGTTTGGTTTGAACATCAATTGTATTGAATTGGGTTTTACAAACTACTTTGATTATTATATATACTATGTTCAATATGATTGGTGGCTTGATCCTGGTCAGTCACGCTCCCAAGTGGTGATACTCCGCGTGTGGATTTTGGGGGTGTGACATCAGTGGCCCCATACACTTTGCTTGCAATTTCTTGACATTCACTATCCTCTTGGTCATGTACTCCCGAATGAATTCTAGGCATGTGATAATCGGCTTGTCCCTTGCTCCTACGATTTGTCTATTAAAGACCTCACATATGTTGTTCAGCAACATATCACATTTAGCTCTTCCAGAAAAATATGCTCTTGACCAAGCGGTCAATGGGATCTCATTCAGCCAGTCATACATAGCTCGTTCTGTTGTCTTAATTTCTTCCATAGCTTTGTTAAAGTATGGAATAGATGTCTTCCTTCCGGCTGACCAAAGCAAATTCTTGTAAAGATCTCCACGCCACTTGGATTTCATGTTCTCATGAATGTGCCTCAAACAAAATCTGTGCTCACCATTAGGAAAAACAGCTAGCATAGCAGGAATCAGACCCTGTGATACAAAAAGCAAATAATCACAATATTTTGTTACGAAAGTTTTTTGCAATGTAATAATTAACACTTAAGAACTTATTACCTTTTGTCTGTCACTGATGAAGGTGAAACAAGAGTTAGCCGTACACCCTAGGTCATCTCTCAACAGTTGCAAAAACCATTTCCAGGTTTGTGTTGTTTCTGCCTCAACAAGGGCATAACAAATTGGATATATGCTATTGTTCCCATCAATACCAACAGCACTCAAGATCTGTCCAGGAAATGGACCTTTCATGAAACAACCATCCACACCCAGCAATGGTCTTCCAATCATCTTAAATCCTCTCATCATAGAGGCAAAACAAAAATTAACCCTTCGAAACTGCCTTGTAGGACTAGCTGAGTTCCCACATGGCTCCACATCAATTTTAATTGTACTACCTGGGTTGGCTTTTAGAAGTTCATCACAGTATGACCTTAGCAGACCATACTGTTCTTGGTAATCACCATAGATCTTCGTAGTTGCTATCCTCTTGGCTCTGAAGACCTTATGTAGTTATATTTCAAGTTGATGCTTCCGAAGCAGTTGACTTTGGATTGCTTGAAGTGGCATGTCTGGATTGCTTTCAATCATAGGTTGGATCTCTCTGGCAATCGAACTCATTGTGTACAAAGAAACGGCCCTTGTTGTCAAACAATTGTGTTGATTATGAATGGTCTTCACACACCACTTATCCTTGTCTGTGTTCCTTGAGATGTGAACTTCCCAAGGACAGGTGGGCTTGGTATGCCTTTTAAGGTGCTTGTATTTTTGTCCTACTGTGGTGCTTTACTATTTTGTCCCTCTTATCCCTTTTTACGTACAGGACCAAGTAGTGGTGGATTGCTTCCAAAACATACTACCCTATACCTTAACAATTCATTTTTTAGAATAAACACATCCCTCCTTGCCTTAAGAGCATAATCTTTCACCATCTGATTCATCTTTTTCTTGTCATCAATAAGCTGACCAACATAGAATGGCAGATCATTTGGACCTTTTAAAGCACTCTTGTTTCTCCTCCTTATCTTCCTAGCAACCTTATCTATAAGGCTTGAATTCTCATCAGACCCACTTTCAAAATCCTCCAGGTCAACAGGCATATGACCTTCTTCGCTTCTGTCATCATCATGATCCCCATCACTTGAACCATCCAGTTCTTCCATAGTAAAATCAACGTTAGCCCTGAACCTCTGCATATCCACCTCTATTTCATAAACCAAATTATCTTCCTCAACATACTCATAATCAGGATCACTTCCTTCACTCTCTTCCTCATCTTCATTCATACTATGATTCTGATTATTTATTGTAAATGATGCGGGAACAATTGCTTTACATGCCCCTACAGGACCTTCACTTGTATTTTCCAATATTGTTGACCTCCGGTGTTCAACATACATGTCTATCATGTGGACTCCTTGACGCACATGATCAAAGATAGGCTCTAAGTCAACATCACATTTTAATGTCCTTGTAATGAATGCAGATAAACAAACCATCATTGTATCCTAATTTCTTAACCATCTTCTCTAAAACATCAGTATTCAACACTCTAAAATCTACATGATCAAGGTAGTTCATCTTCCCACCAACGTATTTCCTATTTGGGTTTTCTACAAAATTATCTCCATGGTGAAATTTAATGGTAAATTGAGATTGGGTTTCTCCTGTAAAGACACATCAACAACAAATTAACACAGAAAAAAGTTAAATTTTTACCGAATTCAGACCCTGTGAGCTTGCATGTCACTTACGGTACATTTCAGCCGGTTCGAAATACTGATCTTCAGCTCGTACCTTCCACAATCGAAGATCCATGCTCGTAACAGACTTCTAATCTGCTGTAATTGTTGAAGAATGCTTGATCGCCGGTGCAGAGCTCTTCAATTTCGAGTTAGGTTAAGTTTAGGGTTTCAAAGTGATGAAAGGGTGATTAAATGAGGTTGCAGGTCAACAGGAAAAAGAATTTACCTATTTTCCCTTTAACCATTAACAGAAAACGCTAACATCTAACGGAAACTTGGCCCGGGGGGTAAACATGCGACATAACCCCAAATAGTGGGGGGGTAAAAATGCAATTATTTCTTTAAGGGGTAGACATGCCAATGACCCCTAACCTCAAGGGGTAAAATTGCAGTTTACTCTAACGTTAAATTACCAAAGTTATTACATCCTAAAAAACGATACAAGATAAATTTAAATAACATCCTAAAAACGCTAGCTAAATATAATTTTTCAAGGTTTCAAACACTGAAATGTGTTCAAAGTCCTCGTCATAAATTATTGCGTAGTCTAGCTGGGCTTCTTCGATGACCTCTTCTTCAGCCAGGTTGTTGTGCCGATTTTTTTTAACGTTCTTGTACCTTCCTAAGAAATGGCTACATTTGAAGCGTAGGAAAGCACACTGAGTGTTGAGGTCATTGGCGCTACGGGTCGTTTGTTGCACGTGAATGCAGAAATAGTTCATAACCTGACCCCAGAACGCGGGATCGGAAATTGAGTAAGTGCCTTCATCACGAGCGGCGGCGTAGGAGACGGCAAAAGCAATGTATTCCTCGTCGGTCTAAGAAGAATCCATGATTTTGTTAACAAATTTCAAGTTTGAGGTTAAATTGTGATTGGATGTGGTTAAATAGCAAGAATGCTTATGCCTATTTATAGTGGGTTCATTGATCACTATTCATTAAATTAATAAATTAAAAACAGGTATTTTATTGCATAAACTAGACAGCATTTGGACGGGGTAAACACCGCCAAAAATACAGTTTTTCTGCAATGAATTGTCTGTACGACAAAAAAGTTTTACAAATGTCTCCAGTTATATTTATTGGTTTATCCGTAACCAGATGCTCCATAAGCATACATAGGTAAACAGCTTCATTCCCTGCGATTGATGTGTTAGATACCACGTAGTTGTCATTGAGCTCGGCAGAGATACATTTTTCTGGTTTTCCCGCTTTTTTCCAATATCGCAAATGCACTAGTAATGCTCCTAAGTAAACTTTAACCTTCGTCAAACGGGGGTGAATAACGTTTATGTATTTATTGCCGACACAAACATTTTCGCACGGGTAATACACCAACTCCTGTAACGATAACTCTAGTCGAGCTAGGAGTCATTCGTTATTTTCTAACGGTAACGGAAAGAAGACTTAATCCACTTCGAAGAAAGAAGGAAATGGGTGTAATTTGCCATTGGCATATTTAACAACGTTTTTAGGAGTAGAATCTAACAACGTTTCATAAAATTGTGGTGGAAGAATTGTCCACCGCAAGTTTAACAACGGATCCCTTTGAATTTTTCTATTCCTCCAAGCCATTAGCCTTCCCACCCATCCTTCAATATGCTGTATAAGTTGTAATTTAAAATTAATTAATAACGCGAAAAAAATTCTAGATTTAATAAAAATATTAGGAAGAATAATTAACTGTTGACGTTAGGTAGCCGCCACAGCGAAAACCTAATAGAGTCCCCCAAAATTTTTTGTGCAACTCTATTGATCTTGTGAAAACTGCTGAATAACAGAACGGCGCATCCCCATTTCTGTAGAATGTTTCCACGTCTTTTGACCAGTTCTCACTTTCGCCGTCTGGAATTGCCCATGTACCAGCCCGGTGGAGGTGAAAACTTTGTCGATTGTGTACAAAGTGGCTTTGTTCTGAATCATTTCGTTGTGGAACTTCAGAAGAACTTTCACCCTTGGAAGTTCTCCATTTTTTGAGAATCCAAGATGATGATTTGTTTGCTGGTTGGGAGCAGTATACATCATTTTTATTTTTTTTCAGACATTTTTGCGTGCTCCGGAAATGTACTCAAATACTATACTTAAAGGGAAGAATTCTAATTTAATAAAAAAATTTCGATAAATGAGAATTTTGGTCAAGACGTTTCAGACATGCAAACCGTTTGATGAACGACACGTGGCATGCATGCAGGAGACGTTTCAGGACATTTAAGACGTCTCAAGATTTAAGACTTTTCAGGACATTTAAGACGTTTCACGACATTTAAGACGTCTCAGGGTTTAAGACGTTTGACACGTGGCATTTTAAGACGTTTCTTTCTGACATTTAAGACGTTTCCCACATTTCGAGACGTTTTGTTTATTAAGACGTTTCCCACATACTTGAGACGTTACACAAGAATCTTGAGACGTCTAAACTACTACTTGAGACGTTTCAGACATTCAAACCGTTTGATGAACGACACGTGTTCCAGTTTGGGTCCCCGTGTAGCCATCGCATGACACGTAAGTTCCAATAAGTGATAATGTCACAAATTTTGACAAAGTCAAAATTGAAGATTGTGATGATAAAACTGATGATGAAAATGAGAAAAAGAAAATATTTTTGAAATTAAAAGAAAAATTTCAAGAAACTGCTTTACATTCTACTGAAAAAGGTGAATGCTCAACGCAAAAACCTTTGAAGAAGAGTGTAGAACAAAAACAAAATGTTAAAAATTCAGAAAATCTTCAAAACAAAAAATAAAAGTTCATCAGTTCGATCATCCAATCGTGATAAAAAATCACAAAAATTAGAAAATCAAAACTCACAAAAAGTTGGTAATAAGTGGTGCAGGTTTGACCACAGTGCTCAAAAGTCAAATCCAGCTTACAAGAGGAGTGATGACTACCACAAAGCCAAACAATGTTATGATTTAAGTGTGTGGTTTGGAAATGAAGTATGGTATGATAACAGAATGTGTTACACATGTGGTGTTCAAGGACACATTGCTGTTAACTGCCAGAGTCAGAGATTTGAGACGAGAAGATGCTTTGAATGCCATATCAAAGGTCACATTGCCAGAGATTGCCCAATGAGATCAAAGAGAAGATCGAGGGCTGAATTTCCTGGAAAGATGAAGAAATCAGTCAAGGTCGAAGAAAAGCCCAAAGAACAGAAAGTGAAACTTTCGCAAGGGCAGAAAGACAGACTGAGAAAGAAAAGGAAGAAGGCAAGAGAGTATCTTGAAAGGATTTTGTCCTCGGATACAACCGGAAAATCAGATAACAGTTCTGATAAATCATTTTGCTCTTCAAAGATTGATCAGTCAAGTAAAACGAATTCATCAGATACAAATCTGAGGACAAAAGGGATAATAAAGAAAGAAACATTGGTTAATCAAAAGATTAACAAATCAAAGAAAGTGAAATTTTCACTTCCTAGCGATGAATTTGTTTCTTCGGAAACAAAGGAGCCATGGTCAGGCAATGAATCTGGTTCGTCAAAGCCAGAAGAGCCATCTGTTGAGGTAAAAGGTGACAATTCTGTTAAGGCAATTGATGATGCAAGTTTTCCATCATTGTCAAACGGAAATTTAAAACAAAAAGTTGAAAAGAAACCGAGTGATGAACACTCAAAGACACCCAAGGTTCGTCAGGCTTGGCTGGATCTCTTTAAATGAAAAACCTGACTTGCCGGAACTCCCAGGTTGGTAAGTGTGGAGTAGGAATCGGCATCTTTCTTGAGAAATGTTTTATCAAGGACATTTAGTTGTACTTGATTTAACTTTCGTTTAAAATGAAAAAGAGAAACAAGATGATGATTTTATCCCCTATCCTACAAGTGGTAACAACAAAACTAAGTTTTCCGGAAAAACCATTTTGATTAAAACAAACTTAAGTGTTTTTGAAATCATTACGGGAAGATAGTTTGTTGTAAGGGGGAGTTCTGATTGTTTATGCCAAGGGAATGGCGAATTGAGGCAATTCACAACAGTTGTCATTTTATTGTACAGATTGTTTTCAAATTTTCCCAGAAAATCAAAATTGAAACATATTTTGATTTTAGGGGGAGTAAAAATTTAAAAAAAAAATCCGAAAATTTGAAAAATGTCAAAAATATTGAAAAAATCAAAAATGAGTTTTGTTGTGAAAAAGGGAAAATGATAGTACATCTGCTAGACAGTTTCAGTACGCTAAAGATATGTAAAGTTGTATAGTATTAAGCAGTCTTCCTGATGATATGCCGATAGGTTTTTACACATTTAGTAAATTTGTTTGGAATATAAACATAAATAACAACTTGCTTATTATGCGGGGAATATCTCTCGGATATATAAGTAACCCCTGAAATCTTGTTTGAAGGGCTTTCTATTTCTGACATACTAGGTCTTTGTGCGTAATGATATCTGGGGTATTATACCAGGACTTCTGATTTTGCGGGAGCAATAGCCTAGTCCTCGTATAATGTTTTGCATTGCTTAAATCTTTAAGCTCATCCTCAGCATAAAAAATGATGAAACATTGAAAAATGCTAATCATGTGCTGTTGAAGAAAAGATCCCCAAACGGGACACACCTAAAGACGAGCCGTCATCTCTCTGATTGAACGAAAGTTCTAACATGAGCTTTCACGGTCTCGCATTTACCCGTTTACAGATATCATTAGTGTACACTCACCTGTAAGACTGAATATAGAAAGTCTGGATACGAGAGTATATTCTGAGGTGGGACACGCGAATAAGTTTAAGTGCTTAAAATACTAATCTCGTATCTCGAAACAGTTGAACTTTGTATGAAAATTTAAGTGGGCCAGTATACTGACAATCTAGGTGAATTGTTTAGAACTTAAGATGTTTAAAGCTTAAGGGTGTTAGTGATTTGTCTCAAAAACTGATATGATCCTCTTACACAAACTCACAAAAATATTTACAGACAATATAATCCTGGAGTGTAAATATTTCTTTACTGCATTTCATTATAAAAAATCCGAAAAGATTTTGAGTGTGTTTTAGCATAAATTTTGAAAATTCAAAAAGATTTTCGACAACTGATGTTGAAGTGCTGATTCTCAAAATTCCAAGTGCTAAACATGACGAACAAGTTTGGGTTTAAGAAATGTTAGATCAGGGCACGTAATACGAGAAATCTAGGGTTTAAGTATGAAGGGATGATTTTGCACGAAATGCCATTTGCCTGTTTCGTGCGAAATACCCACTAGTATAAATACCCTTCATGCGAATTCATTTGTAATGTTCGTGATTCCGGTACCGTAGTGTTGCCGACGTGTCTACTGATCTGTAAACATGTTATATCAATAAAACAAGACAATTAAGTGTGAATCAAGCAGTTACAAAGTCTAATCAATGAATTCCGCCTCTAATTAGACCGAGAACTCTTCTGATAGACTCGTTTCGGGTCACACAATGATTTCTTTAGTAAAGCCTTTTTGTTCTTGATCATATCTGCACTTCCTTTAAACTTTTGAATCAATGTCGTCCAAATTGATCTAGCAGTACCCTCATGTTGGAGCAAAACAAAGATATCTTCTTTAACTGCTTGTTGAAGAATACTGATCATCATTTTTTCACTAGTATATTTCAATTTTTCAATCTCTGAATAGTCACTGAAAGCTTTTTCAATCCCACGTTCATTTTTCGGTTTCTCGTAATCTTTCTCTAATGAACACCAAGCGTCAAACTTATAAGCTTGCACCGAGTTTTCAAACCGACTTTGCCATCCTCTAAAATCTTCAATGTACATAAGCTTCGGCGGTTTTGATAAGTTCCCGTCTCATTCTAACTGTAAAGAGTTTCAGCAGCTGTAACAGGAGCAACTGGTGTAGCAAACGCATTGTAGAATTCCTCTTCCATGATTCAGTAATCTGTATCACAAAGTCAACAAAGTTCAAACAACAATGAAGGTTCACATGAAATAAGAGTTCAAATGAAAACACTTGGTGCGAAATGATCAGACTCAAGCGAAATCATATGTTTGTAGCCTTAGAAGGTGAAACAACAAAAAAGACCATTGATAGATATTGTCATTTGGTTTTGGAAATGGGAAGATTGGATGTAAAGAAAGATGACAATGAATGGGTTGATAAGCTAGCCGATGCATTACCACAGCAGAAATAGGGAACTTATATGTTGATCTTAAAGCACATGAGAAAGTCTGAAAATATGAATCTGGCAAAGTTTATTCAGAAGATTGAAGAGCATGAGTTGGATATCCAGAAAACGGCAATTATGAATAATCCAAATGCTCAACAAGATGTCAGTTTATACTATAGAGAAAATAAATTTGAAACTACTCCGAGTCCAAAGATTCAGACTGGTTTCAGTGCTGATAATACGAAGGGTAGTACTGTGACTCAAAGTGGTGGACATTCATCTTCGTATTCAAGTTTTGGTCCAAATTATACAACACCAAGTCCTCAACGACAGAATTCAACGAATCTGCAATGCAATGTCACCTTGAACATTCAAAATGGTCAAAATCTTTCTCCGGAAATAGCAAAGCAACACATGGCATCACTCGTTGCTATGTTGGAATCATATGAAAGTTTGATTGCTGGCAGAATTGGAAATCCGATGCTTACCAAACAGGATTATGACTAAATTGATGTGGAGGAACTTGAATTGATGGATGTAAAATGGTGTTTAGCCAGTGCTGTTAGAAGGGCAGAAAAATTTCAACAAATCACTGGTAGAGATGAGTTTAGTGAATTGTCTAAATCTCCAATAGGGTTTGACAAATCAAAGGTTACGTGTTTCCGTTGTCGAGAAAAAGGTCATTTTAAGGGTGAATGCAAAAACAAAGAAGCAAACGGAAAACAAGATCAGTCTGGAAAGAACAATTATTATCAAAAATCAATTTTTCATCAAATTGAACAACAACCGTCATCGTCCCGTGCTCTTGAAGATGGAAAGAAGAAAGCATATCTTGTAAATCAAGATGATGAAAAGGTTGCAGAGGGATTTAGCTGGGACAAATACATTCCGGCTAATTCAGGACTTGTTGCTAGAATCTTGGAAGAACAAGAAGTCAAAAGAACGAAGATCTTTAGATCATCAGAAAGTGATTATGATACTGATGACGAAGAAGAGTACATTAATAATGCAAGAAAAAGTTTAGACTCATTTAGTTTAATTTTGTTTTTGCAGATAAAATTGAAATGTTGAAAGAGAAAAGAGCTGCTCGATTGAAAAGAGAATTGGAATAATTTGAAGTAAGAAAAATTGCTGAAGAAAAGGTGAAATTGGAAGCTAAAAAAGCAGAAGTTGAAGAAAATTCGAAAGAAAAGGACGAAGCCGAGGGATGGGAAAAAGAGTTAGAATTCAATGAAGAAACGGATATTGTTGAAAAGATAGTGGAGAAAGTAGTGGAAAATTTGTTGAAGTCGAAAAAATCGTCGAGATAGAAAAAATTGTTGAAGTTGAGAAGCTTGTCGAGGTTGAAAAGATAGTTGAGGTCATTAAACCTTGTCTGAAATGTTTGAAGTCCTGTAAACATTGTGAGGAGAAAGCCAAGAAGATTTGTGAACTGGAAGAGCTGAAAGAGAATTTGTTGTCTGATGTGATGTCACACCCCGCTTTCCACGTGTCTCACCGGTGGGCCCGGTGGGGGATTACCGTGACGATGTTGGCAACAATATAGTCAAACCACACAATTATATAATGCACAGCGGAAGCATAAGATAAATATATAATTTCAACCTCTGATTGTAATATCAAAATGTATTACAGGGGTTGGATATATCCACAGTGGATCGTAAATAAAGATAAAGTATTGTTCCATCAGATACTGCAATCAAGCTTGCGAGACTTATCACGACGCTAGGGAGCTAATACCAGCCAATTTACGTTAGGTACCTGCACTTAATCTTTTGGGGAAAATACGTCAGTTTACACTGGTAAATACATTCAACTGACACATTTAAAAATGTTTATTAAAATTGATTTGAATGCACAAGGCACAAACTCTTTTATAACTTGGGAAAATTCATAATGATCTTGTGAACGTTTTACATGTTCTTTTATGCGTTCAGTAGCCCGGGTCGTGCCGGGTTAAAGATTTATAGACACACCACGTTTGCGTAAAACCGTAGTATAAAAACCAACGGCTACGTCTTTTAATTTTTAATGTCGACACTTTATACCGGGTGTACGCCTACACCGGGATGTCGATGGTCGTGGCCATTTCGTAAAATGATGCCAAGGATATCCGGGACAACGGTCATTAAACCCCCCAAAGGCTTATAAGCAACAAAACTGTTTAAATGAGCCGATCATATTTAATCAATTAACCACCTAAGCGATGGAATTATATAATGCTCAATCAAGCGGTATTAATATACCGTAACCCAAGCCCGTATAGGGGAAATAAGTTAAAGTATTTACCTTTGCAAGTATAAATCCTTAATTTAGATCAAGTCACCGATAGCTTTTACTGGGGCTCCTAATCTGGAACGAAGGTTTTAATTAACCTCTTAGAATCCTAACGGTCCTTATATTAGCCGTAGCTTAAACCGGTTGATTCCGATACATAGATATGGTTAATTCGCACGAAAAGGCGAAAACCGAGAATGGAGTATGATTTGGACCCAACGAGTTCAGTGACTTGTTTTATATGGGTTTATAGTTCATACTCTGGATTTTGGGGTTCAAATAATATAATTTGACCCATATCGGCTATTGCACGAAAACTAGTTCCATGAGCCGTACCGTGTGCGCAAATAGGCGAAACGGTTAACCATAAGTGTCCTACGCTTATTTCCTAAGTCAATATGCCTTAAAAGTATTTTGGTATCAGTAGGATACCTTTCGTAATGCCCGTAGCGAGTTTAAGTTTATATTATGCCCCGTAAGGGCTTTTCGGTCATTTTAAAGGCTTTTAAAAAAAGGCTTTTCGAGTTCTACAGGAAATCTGAGTTTCCCGAACAGCTTATAAAGCTTAAAATACTTTATTTATTATTTAATACCAGTGGCAACTGGAATCGGGTCAAAAGACCTTGTAGAACTCCTGTTTTGGCCAAAAAGGGCGTATTCGGTATTTACCGAACCATAGCCATAACCGCAGGTTATGAGCAAGGTAAAAATTATTAAAAATCCTTAAAATTCCCAAAATATTATTTTTCCTCAGTGGGTAAAAGTTTTGGTGACGAAAACTTGGGTTAGATGGGCGTTATGCTAATTGCGCCGTTTAATTACAAAACTTTCTTAAAAGCGCGCCTTTTAGCATAACTCTCATTCTAGACCTCGGATTGACGTGAAACTTTAAGGACATGCTTATAATTTAATAAGCAAGGTTTTGGTCCGTTCACGTGTCCAAAATACTCGTTTTAATTTTAAAAGGCCGTTACGGTCAACTTTTAGGCGAATGACGGAATTGTGCAAAAGACTCGGATAACTCATGAACCGACCACAGAGGTTTATACCAACATGTGACCTGGTCCTAAGAGAGTCCTAAGGTATATTTATACCTCACTAAAACGGGTCAGAACTGAAGTCAAAGCAAAAGTCAAACTTTTTGCGACTTTCGGCTCCGAACCGGTTCAATATAGTAAATGATCGATTCAAACGAGCGCAAACAAGTTTATATGCTTATTATCATGTTTTATGATTGTCAAAACAGGTTCCATAACATATACATTACAGATTATGTATAAATCGCTAAAATAGCTTTCTGTTGACTTTTTAACCGCACGTTTGACTCGACATTTGACATAGTTAGAGTGGTGATCAGGGGGAACCATTTTAGAGGTTTATTACCCACATAAATACCAACTCATAACCACTTTTGATTCGTCATAAGATTGAACCATTATTGATTTATTGTAAAGTCAAACCGTAGTTGCGACGATTTGGTTCTTAGCCATTTACTAAGGAAATGTGGAACCACAAAGGGTTAGATCACTTACAGAGGTTGTGTTCTTGCTTATGGAGCAGAGATGAGGACTTGAGAGCACTTAGGATGATCAAAGATGTGAGTTTGAGTTGTGTGAATTGTTATGAGCTTAAGGCATGCTATTTATAGCCAATGCCAAGCAAACATGATCATTACAACACTTACAATCAGACCAGAGGTGATGGTAGGTGTCCCCTAAGTGTTATGGGTCAAGTGTAGGGTGCCCATGCCCCATTTGTTGGTTATTGATCGTTCAAGCTTCCAAAAGTCAAGAAAACATCAACATTCTGCATCTGGGCACTTTACGCGGCCAGCATGGGAGTTCCCATGCACTATAACGTGGGTCGCCTGAGTTTAATAAATCAGATGCGTAATTGAGGTGGCTCGCGGCCCGCCTCAACTTACCCCTAACCTTCACGCGGGTCGCGAGAGGTTATAATTTCAGAAACTTTAAATCTTTTGTTATGATTACAGAATCTGGCCATTAATAACGAAATCTTTCGTAATGATTTACCTGACCTTTCGGGTTTGAAGGGGTAACTTTGCGGTTTAGCCCTCGGTTATTTACCGATAGGGGCATCGTGTTATTCACCCGCATTAATAAGTCCCCGGTTTATTTATTAATTATTCAGAAAGCCTTAACTTTCATAATTGACGCTTTTAACCCTTCTCGTACGAATTTGAGTATAACTCTTTTATTGTAGAACGGAACTTTGCGGAATTTATACAGTATATTCTAGTGAGCGTATAATACTTGTTACGAAGCCTTGGGAACGTTAAAGGGTCACTCAGAGGTAATATTAAACATGTTGACACAGTTAACCCCTGTAGTTCGTAATCTCTCACTTTCTTCCGCGTTTCGCTTCCGTACGTTTTATGATTTATTCGTTTGAAGGTACAAGCATTTATTTAGGGTTACTATACAGTATATTACCCTTGTTGACATTTATAACCCTCGAATTTATATACTTTCAAGGTTTGTCAAAATTAGTCTTTTATTTATTATAGATGCCACGTGTAAATAAATGACACGTGTTAACACATTATTGGACACAAAAATTCGAGGTGTTACATCCTCACCCCCTTAAAATAAATCTCGACCCGAGATTTACTCAAATAAATAGGGGTACTTTTCTTTCATTGTAGCTTCGACTTCCCACGTATATTCAGGACCTCTACGAGCATCCCATTTGACTTTTACAATCGGTACGTGCTTTCTGCGAAGCTTCTTCACCTGTCGATCTTCAATCGACAAAGGTTTTTCTATGAACTTTAAGCTCTCATCTATATGCACATCTGTGTGTGGAATCACCAACGATTCGTCGGCGAAGCACTTTTTGAGATTGCAGATGTGGAACACATTGTGAATTCCATTGAGCTCTTCAGGCAAGTTCAACTTATAGGCAACTGATCCGACCCGTTCAATGACCTCAAAAGGTCCTATGTATCTCGGACTCAGTTTGCCTTTCTTGCCGAAACGCATCACCCCCTTCCAAGGTGATACCTTAAGTAATACCTTTTCACCCACTTCGAAGTGAAATTCCTTACGCTTTGGATCAGCGTAGCTCTTCTGCCTATCGCGGGCAGCCTTGAGTCGTTCCCGGATCTGGACAATCTTGTCCGTCGTCTGGAAAACAATCTCTGGTCCCGATAATTGGACCTCCCCTACTTCCGCCCAACAAACAGGCGATCTGCATTTCCTACCATATAATGCTTCAAAAGGCGCAGCCTTTATGCTGGTGTGGTAGCTATTATTGTAGGAGAATTCGATCAGGGGTAGGTTTTTATCCCAGTTACCACCTAAATCGATCGCACATGCACGAAGCATGTCTTCTAGCGTTTGGATAGTACGCTCACTTTGACCGTCCGTCTGTGGATGGTAAGCCGTACTAAAGTTTAGACGCGTGCCCAAAGATTGCTGGAAACTCTTCCAGAAGTGAGATGTGTATCTAGTATCCCTGTCGGAGATAATAGACACAGGTATGCCGTGTAAGGCTACAATCTTATCAACATAAAGTTGGGCTAACATATCGGAGCTATATGTCTCCTTGATGGGTAGAAAATGAGCTGATTTAGTCAGCCTATCGACTATGACCCATATTGTATCGTTTCCTTTCCTGGTTTTGGGTAACTTGGTTATGAAGTCCATAGTTACGCATTCCCACTTCCACTTGGGAAGTTCAGGCTATTGTAGCAAGCCAGACGGCTTTTGGTGCTCGGCTTTGACTTGAGCACAAGTCAAGCACTTTGCTACATGGGCGGCTACAGACTTTTTCAAGCCGATCCACCAATAATTTGCCTTTAAATCTTGGTACATTTTGTCTGCACCCGGATGGACTGAGTATTTGGAACTATGGGCTTCCTGGAGAACAACATCTCGTAGTCCTCCATAAATCGGAACCCATATACGTCCGTTCAATCTGAGAATTCCATCATTGCTAAGAGTCAACTGCTCCTCAGTTACTCCCAGCTTTTCATTAGGATAATTAGCTTCCAACACAGCCTCACGCTGCGCAGCTAATATCCTCTCCATCAAATTATTCTTAACCTCAATGCTTTTGGCATTGATTCGAATGGGTTTTACCCTTTCCTTCCTGCTCAAGGCATCGGCGACCACATTCGCCTTGCCGGGATGGTACCTGATTTCACAGTCATAATCATTCAGGGTCTCCATCCAACGGCGCTGCCTCATATTCAACTCCTTCTGGTTGAACAGGTGCTGGAGGCTTTTGTGATCAGAATAAATCACAAATTTAATACCGTAGAGGTAATGCCTCCACAACTTCAGTGCAAATACAACGGCACCCAACTCCAAATCATGGGTGGTGTAATTCTTTTCATGCACCTTTAATTGCCTTGAAGCATAGGCAATCACCTTGCCCTTCTGCATAAGCACACACCCCATGCCCGTGTGTGATGCATCGCAGTAGACTACGAATTCATCTGTACCTTCTGGTAATGTCAGCACAGGTGCGTTGCTTAGCTTTTGCTTCAGTATTTCGAAGGACTTTTGCTGCTTTGGGCCCCAAATGTACTTTTCTTTCTTCTTAGTCAAAGAAGTCAAGGGCGCAGCAATCCTTGAAAAATTTTCAATAAACCTCCGGTAGTATCCTGCTAATCCTAGGAAACTACGGATTTCGGTAGGCGTCTTTGGTTCTTGCCAGTTCATGACTGCCTCTACCTTAGCGGGATCCACTTGGATACCACGCTCACTCACAACGTGTCCTAAAAACTGGACTTCTCGTAACCAGAATTCACATTTCGAGAATTTGGCGTAGAGTTTCTCACGCTGTAGTAATTCGAGAATGCAACGGAGGTGCTTCTCGTGGTCAGCTTGATTCTTGGAATAGATAAGGATATCGTCGATGAAGACTATGACGAATTTGTCTAAGTACGGCTTGCAAACGCGGTTCATGAGATCCATGAACGCAGCCGGTGCATTTGTGAGCCCAAAAGGCATCACTAGGAACTCGTAATGACCATAGCGAGTCCTAAATGCAGTCTTGTGTACATCTTCATCTCTGACCCTTAGTTGATGATAACCCGACCTTAAGTCGATCTTGGAGAAGTAGCTTGCTCCTTGCAGCTGATCGAATAGATCATCGATCCTTGGTAAAGGATATCTATTCTTTAAGGTAACTTTATTTAGCTCTCTATAGTCGATGCACAACCGCATCGATCCGTCCTTCTTCTTTACAAATAGGATAGGAGCTCCCCAGGGAGATGAACTAGGTCTGATAAAACCTTTCGCCAGCAGTTCATCCAACTTGGTCCTCAGTTCTTTCATTTCCGTCGGGGCTAATCTGTAAGGTGCTCTTGCTATCGGAGCTGCTCCAGGTATGATGTCAATTCTGAACTCCACTTGTCTATCTGGTGGCAAACCAGGTAGTTCTTTAGGAAAAACCTCGGGGTATTCAGAAATGACGGGAAGATCCTCGATCTTCGGCTTTGGTTCTTCTATTATCACCTGAGCCATGTAAATTACACAGCCTCTGTTCAAACATCTAGAAGCTTTCAGCATAGATACGTCTTCGGGCAACCCGTAATGCGTATCCCCTCGAATGGTAAGAGATTCACCACTCGGAGTCTTTAAAACTATCTGCCTTTTGCCGCAAATGATTTGGGCCTGATTACGGGATAACCAGTCCATGCCTAGCACAATGTCAAAACCCGCTAATTTGAAAGGAAGTAGAGATAAAGGGAAAGAATGGTTCCTAATGGACATTTCACATCCTTCTAGAACAGTAGAGACGGTTTCTATCGTGCCGTCTGCTAACTCTACTTCGTATTTTACGTCAAGGGTTTTGATAGGCATATTTAGTAGTTGGCAAAATTTCTGGTCTACAAAGGATTTGTCAGCGCCAGAATCGAATAGTACTCTTGCAAATATATTATTTACGAGAAAAGTACCTGTAAGCACATTGTCGTCCTTAACCGCTTCCTTTGCATCCATGCGAAAAACTCTCGCATTCGACTTCTTCGTCTCTTCCGCCTTTTTGGCATACTTTGGGCAATTACTCTTTATGTGCCCCTTTTCGTTACAACCATAGCAGGTTGCATCCTTTATCTTTTTGCACTCGACGGTCTTGTGATCCTTGGACTTGCATAGCCCACAGGATGAAGTCTTTTGTTGCGACTGTGAACCAGACGCAAACCTACACTTCCCGGAGTGAGGTTTCTTGCAGACCTTGCAGTGAGGTCTTCCATCAGCTTGCCCCTCCTTCTTTGCCTCCGACCCTCTCTTGCCCTCACCGTTTCCACGGTGCTTTTTCCCAGACTTTCGTGAGGTATCATCCTCACGTTTCCGCTTTTCAGCCTCCTTGCTCCTTTGTGCCCTCAGACGGACAGCATCAAGTGTAAGAGACAAGGAGAGGTCAGTAACTGACCTGAAGGTCGTCGGCCTAGAGGCCTTCACACTGGCCTTGATTGCCGGCTCTAAGCCCCCAATGAAACGGGCAATCCTTCTAGGTTCTGGTGTCACAAGATATGGCACCAGGCGTGACATAGTGTTAAAGCTTGTCAGATATGCTTGACAATCCAAGTTTGTCATCACTAGTGAGACAAAATCCGCCTCAATCTTCTCAACCTCGTGCTGAGGGCAGTAGTTTTCTTTTATGAGGGCAATAAACTCCCCCCATGACATTTTGTATAAGGCAGACTTACCTGAAGCCTGCACCAGAGCTCTCCACCACGCCAGGGCCTCGCCCTTGAATGACTGGGACACAAACTTAACCACGTCCCTCTCAGCGCACCCGCTGATGTCCACTATCGTGTCCATCTCGTCTAGCCAGGTGATACAGTCAACCGCACCTTTCTCCCCTGTAAATTCACGGGGCTTACATGATACAAAGTATTTGTAGGTGCAACCCTTAGCATTCGACGCATCAGTATATTCTCTATCGCGATGAACGCTGTGCTCAGTAGACGAATGTTTGTCGTCATCTTTCTTGGGTTCAGAGGGTGGTTTGGAGTGTGTCTTTGGTTTAGAGGGTGGTTTTGACACAGTTCTGCCTTGGGACTCAGTATTTTGACGATCAATAGCTGCCTGAACAGCATTGGCAATCAGAGTCTTCAGTTGTGCGCCTGTCAAATGTACTGACGCATTGTCATAGTCATCTTCATTCGTGTGGCTGTTCTCTCCATTGGGATCCGCCATTGTAACTTGAATCTGTTACAGAAGATAACAAAATTTTTATTCAGGAAATTATTATATAGTTGTCTTTTACGACAATTCGTCAACCATGGTACAGAGACCATATTTGGTTAACTTATTATTTCATTATATGTCAGGATTTGAATATATCCTATTTCAGCTATATAGATAGTATTGGCGGCATAAAGCCTAATCATGATAGTGTTTTATAATATTAGCCGAGATTTCAGAGAATCAAAGGCATAGAGATTTGAACCGTAGTTCTTTTATCTCCTTCTGACAGAGAGTCATAGACTACCACTGCCTTTTGTCTTTATAAGACAAATTTTATGGCCCATAGGCACTACACCTCTAATGGATGTTTAAATATAGTTGGCCTGTAGGCACTACATCACTAACGGATGTTTTAATAATATTGGCCCGTAGGCACTGCATCACTAATGGATGTCTTTATAATACTGGCCCGTAGGCACTACATCACTAACGGATGTTTTAATAATATTGGCCCGTAGGCACTGCATCACTAATGGATGTCTTTATAATACTGGCCCGTAGGCATTGCATCACTAATGGATGTCCTTATAATACTGGCCCGTAGGCATTGCATCACTAATGGATGTCTTTATAATATTGATCACCTTCATTGGTGATTTAACCCGCGATTTATGAATCATTTAGTTGGGTTTTGAAATCCTTAAGGGATTATTGTATAGGAATGACGTGTGTGATTTTAACGAATCACATCTGCCATGATTGTTAACATGCGTACAGAGGTTAACAGGGAATCAGAATCCTTTCATTTAGGTCGTACCATCTTGGCTGGATCTTAAAAGACACCAAGCTAGGTTTCACCTCTTAAGATTCTTTATTTAGGCAGATCAATTAAAAGGATTGGTTTTGATTTATTTTATATATATTAAAATAAAACTCATAACATACATTCCAAAATCTCAAATACCATTACATATTGCCCTAAACGGGTCTTTCAAATAGTACATACCTCCAGAGAGGTTTTAAAATAAGTGACAAGTCCACGCGGGGACTAATACATGGTAGGTGTCCATGCAAGGATTAAAGATAAGTCCACGTAGGGACTGAAATACGATAAGTTGTCCACACAGGGACTTATTTTAAAATAGAAATTACATTCGTACAACTATTAAGGGCTAATGGTCACGTTTCTTCTTTTTGCCCTTTAGTAGATTCGCCAAGCCTTTGAGAAATCCTCGGTGGCTTTTCTTCTCTTCTCGAACTCTCTCTCCACACGATCTAGTCGATGGAGTATTTCTTCCTGTTCAGGAGGAGAGAAACGTGGTTGTGGCGCTTGATGCGGAACTGGAGGTCTGGGAGGTATTGGATACCCATGAGCTGAGTAGTCCGATGGTCCCATGTTTCCATGTGCTCCGTCAGGGTAGCGCGCATTATATCTTGCCGACACCACATAGGGGTCGCGCTCATAGCCGTAGTTGTATTGTGCTTGTGACGGTTCGAACGGGTTGTAAGCCGTTGGACCCGTATAAGCAGGTATGGGTTGGTCATACCCGAATGGTGGCGAATTTCGTGCAGCTGGTGCGGAGTTCGCCTCCTGTATAGGACTTGAAGGTCCTTCTTCTTGTAGCGGCGGATAGTGGCTACTACTAGAATGTCGAGGAGTGCTGAAGTGGATACCCCCTCCTCCTCGTGTAGACATACGAGCATTGGTCCTCCTACGCCTCGGCGGATCAGGTATTACTGGTTGTGCCGGTGGCGGAGGTGGTGGCGTAACTGCCTCAAAGCGTGAATCCTCAGAGGGATCCTGTGGATGTCTCGGTGGTTGAGATGTCTGTCGAGATGGCGTGTAGTACCATTCATGTCGGTCAAACATCGCTTGGAAACTGTCAGGTCCTTGATAGGGCGTTCCATGGAAGGATGACACATCTGAAACTTCTATCGGATGCGTGGGCGTACCACGAGCTGGTTCAGTAGGATCCTCATCTTCCTCCATGGGATCTTCAGAAAAGTGGTCTTGTGGTCCTAGTGGAACAAAACCTGATGGTTCCTGTATGTAGTCAGCCGGATTAAACTGACCTATGTAGTATGGAGTAGGGTCGTCATAATTCCGGTGCGAAACCGAACGTTGTAGAGGTATGAAGGAAGGTTGTGGATTGTTGGGATCATTTTCTGAATCTGGCCCAAAGGAGTGCCGGTAGGATGGCGTCGAGCTGTGCGAAGTGGAATGCCTTGCTGGTTCGTAAAGATCTCTACGTCGTTGTGGTTCTTCGCTCCTTGTCATCGAAGGCTGTCTTGTACCAGATGGTCCAGCTTCGTTATCGTGATGTGTCACGATTTCTCCTCGGCCTCTTCTTCCCCTTCCTCTTCCTCGGAATATAACAGGTGGCATTTTCCTGCTCCAAAACTTATTAAAAATCAAATCGAAAATAAAGACAAAAAGGAGTAATAATCCGAATTTGTCCTAAGTTCTTGTCTAGACTCAAGTATGTGCAATTGTGTCATTGAGATTAAACACAGTAGGATAGTGTTTAATTCACTCAATGTTGGCTCTGATACCAACCTGTCACACCCCGCTTTCCACGTGTCTCACCGGTGGGCCCGGTGGGGGATTACCGTGACGATGTTGGCAACAATATAGTCAAACCACACAATTATATAATGCACAGCGGAAGCATAAGATAAATATATAATTTCAACCTCTGATTGTAATATCAAAATGTATTACAGGTGTTGGATATATCCACAGTGGATCGTAAATAAAGATAAAGTATTGTTCCATCAGATACTGCAATCAAGCTTGCGAGACTTATCACGACGCTAGGGAGCTAATACCAGCCAATTTACGTTAGGTACCTGCACTTAATCTTTTGGGGAAAATACGTCAGTTTACACTGGTAAATACATTCAACTGACACATTTAAAAATGTTTATTAAAATTGATTTGAATGCACAAGGCACAAACTCTTTTATAACTTGGGAAAATTCATAATGATCTTGTGAACGTTTTACATGTTCTTTTATGCGTTCAGTAGCCCGGGTCGTGCCGGGTTAAAGATTTATAGACACACCACGTTTGCGTAAAACCGTAGTATAAAAACCAACGGCTACGTCTTTTAATTTTTAATGTCGACACTTTATATCGGGTGTACGCCTACACCGGGATGTCGATGGTCGTGGCCATTTCGTAAAATGATGCCAAGGATATCCGGGACAACGGTCATTAAACCCCCCAAAGGCTTATAAGCAACAAAACTGTTTAAATGAGCCGATCATATTTAATCAATTAACCACCTAAGCGATGGAATTATATAATGCTCAATCAAGCGGTATTAATATACCGTAACCCAAGCCCATATAGGGGAAATAAGTTAAAGTATTTACCTTTGCAAGTATAAATCCTTAATTTAGATCAAGTCACCGATAGCTTTTACTGGGGCTCCTAATCTGGAACGAAGGTTTTAATTAACCTCTTAGAATCCTAACGGTCCTTATATTAGCCGTAGCTTAAACCGGTTGATTCCGATACATAGATATGGTTAATTCGCACGAAAAGGCGAAAACCGAGAATGGAGTATGATTTGGACCCAACGAGTTCAGTGACTTGTTTTATATGGGTTTATAGTTCATACTCTGGATTTTGGGGTTCAAATAATATAATTTGACCCATATCGGCTATTGCACGAAAACTAGTTCCATGAGCCGTACCGTGTGCGCAAATAGGCGAAACGGTTAACCATAAGTGTCCTACGCTTATTTCCTAAGTCAATATGCCTTAAAAGTATTTTGGTATCAGTAGGATACCTTCCGTAATGCCCGTAGCGAGTTTAAGTTTATATTATGCCCCGTAAGGGCTTTTCGGTCATTTTAAAGGCTTTTAAAAAAAAGGCTTTTCGAGTTCTACAGGAAATCTGAGTTTCCCGAACAGCTTATAAAGCTTAAAATACTTTATTTATTATTTAATACCAGTGGCAACTGGAATCGGGTCAAAAGACCTTGTAGAACTCCCGTTTTGACCAAAAAGGGCGTATTCGGTATTTACCGAACCATAGCCATAACCGCAGGTTATGAGCAAGGTAAAAATTATTAAAAATCCTTAAAATTCCCAAAATATTATTTTTCCTCAGTGGGTAAAAGTTTTGGTGACGAAAACTTGGGTTAGATGGGCGTTATGCTAATTGCGCCGTTTAATTACAAAACTTTCTTAAAAGCGCGCCTTTTAGCATAACTCTCATTCTAGACCTCGGATTGACGTGAAACTTTAAGGACATGCTTATAATTTAATAAGCAAGGTTTTGGTCCGTTCACGTGTCCGAAATACTCGTTTTAATTTTAAAAGGCCGTTACGGTCAACTTTTAGGCGAATGACGGAATTGTGCAAAAGACTCGGATAACTCATGAACCGACCACAGAGGTTTATACCAACATGTGACCTGGTCCTAAGAGAGTCCTAAGGTATATTTATACCTCACTAAAACGGGTCAGAACTGAAGTCAAAGCAAAAGTCAAACTTTTTGCGACTTTCGGCTCCGAACCGGTTCAATATAGTAAATGATCGATTCAAACGAGCGCAAACAAGTTTATATGCTTATTATCATGTTTTATGATTGTCAAAACAGGTTCCATAACATATACATTACAGATTATGTATAAATCGCTAAAATAGCTTTCTGTTGACTTTTTAACCGCACGTTTGACTCGACATTTGACATAGTTAGAGTGGTGATCAGGGGGAACCATTTTAGAGGTTTATTACCCACATAAATACCAACTCATAACCACTTTTGATTCGTCATAAGATTGAACCATTATTGATTTATTGTAAAGTCAAACCGTAGTTGCGACGATTTGGTTCTTAGCCATTTACTAAGGAAATGTGGAACCACAAAGGGTTAGATCACTTACAGAGGTTGTGTTCTTGCTTATGGAGCAGAGATGAGGACTTGAGAGCACTTAGGATGATCAAAGATGTGAGTTTGAGTTGTGTGAATTGTTATGAGCTTAAGGCATGCTATTTATAGCCAATGCCAAGCAAACATGATCATTACAACACTTACAATCAGACCAGAGGTGATGGTAGGTGTCCCCTAAGTGTTATGGGTCAAGTGTAGGGTGCCCATGCCCCATTTGTTGGTTATTGATCGTTCAAGCTTCCAAAAGTCAAGAAAACATCAACATTCTGCATCTGGGCACTTTACGCGGCCCGCATGGGAGTTCCCATGCACTATAACGCGGGTCGCCTGAGTTTAATAAATCAGATGCGTAATTGAGGTGGCTCGCGGCCCGCCTCAACTTACCCCTAACCTTCACGCGGGTCGCGAGAGGTTATAATTTCAGAAACTTTAAATCTTTTGTTATGATTACAGAATCTGGCCATTAATAACGAAATCTTTCGTAATGATTTACCTGACCTTTCGGGTTTGAAGGGGTAACTTTGCGGTTTAGCCCTCGGTTATTTACCGATAGGGGCCTCGTGTTATTCACCTGCATTAATAAGTCCCCGGTTTATTTATTAATTATTCAGAAAGCCTTAACTTTCATAATTGACGCTTTTAACCCTTCTCGTACGAATTTGAGTATAACTCTTTTATTGTAGAACGGAACTTTGCGGAATTTATACAGTATATTCTAGTGAGCGTATAATACTTGTTACGAAGCCTTGGGAACGTTAAAGGGTCACTCAGAGGTAATATTAAACATGTTGACACAGTTAACCCCTGTAGTTCGTAATCTCTCACTTTCTTCCGCGTTTCGCTTCCGTACGTTTTATGATTTATTCGTTTGAAGGTACAAGCATTTATTTAGGGTTACTATACAGTATATTACCCTTGTTGACATTTATAACCCTCGAATTTATATACTTTCAAGGTTTATCAAAATTAGTCTTTTATTTATTATAGATGCCACGTGTAAACAAATGACACGTGTTAACACATTATTGGACACAAAAATCGAGGTGTTACATGTGAAGTATGTAAAAGAATCATATGATGTGCTAAACAGAACAGTTGATGGTTTGAACAAAAAAAAATCGAGAAGTAGATGCTGCTACGACGATGATGAGCTCAACATTAATGAAAAAACAGAAGGTCATCAACAAGTACAGTGAAGATTGTGCAAAATTGAAGCAGGATTTGGAATTCGAAAAGATTGAGAGTGAAAGAATCAAACGTTTACTGTTGAGTTATACAACTTGTGATTATTTGATTGATCGAGTTTATCCTACTGTTGCAGGTCTTGAAGCATTTCAAGATAAAAAGACAGAAGATACGGATACTGGTAAGAAACAAAATGTCAACTATAACAAGTGTCTGCCTCCAATCTATGAGAGTTATTCACCCAGAAAGCCTAATGAGGAACGGTAAAAAAAGCAGTCAACATCAAGTTAAAGTCTGAAACCGTTGATGAGTTACCAGATAATATTGATGTCACATTCACAGCATCTAACACTGATCATGAGTCTGAGTTGTTAAAGAAAGTGGTTGATCAAGTGTTGGATATGGATGAAGAGTCAAAATCGGAGTCTAAATTTGAAAGTCCGAGTTCATCAGACAAGAGTCCGAGTTCATCAGTTAAACGGGTTTACAATAAAGAATTCTTGTTATCAAAAAATAATTTGAATGATGAAACGTTTAAAGTAGCATATACTTTGAATGATTCTGACAAATTGTTTTCTGATGAGGAATTTCCAATAAGATGTGTCAAAACTGAACAGATCAAACAGGTTTTCAAATTAACAGAAATTAATATTTCTGAAATAAAAGATTTAAATCTTCTTCAAAAACCTAAAAGATACACTTCAAGAGTTCAACAGAGAATGAACAAGAAAAAGGGTTACAGTTCTGGTTATGGTTTTCACAAGAAACCAAACCATAACGGTAATTACAAAAAGAAGGGATTAGGTTTCATTTTCCCAGAAAATTATAAAAATGAGAAAAATTATAAATCAAAAACTAAATTTGTTTCAGGTACAAGTTCTGAAGAGTAAGAAGATGGTGAGAGAATCTGTACCAAGAGTGGACAGAAGAACATGTTTCAAATGTCACAAGATTGGACACATTGCTTGGAATTGCCAACAGTCCAACAACACAAAACAGGGAGTTTCATTTAATTCAAAGTTGAAAGAAATACATGTTGATGAAAAGAAATAACCAACTAAGAAATCTAAGGTGTTTGAAAATTCGACTTTCGAAACTGGTGATATTTCAAAACGCTTTTACAAAAGAAAAGTCGATTTAAACAAACAAAAATGGGTTGTCAAAAGTTCAGATGAAAGTTCTAGCGATGAATCTGATTCCATAAAATCAGAGGAGCTATCTGTTGAGAAAAATGTTGAAAATTCTGTTCCACCATTGGATGATGTTAACTTTCCACCATTGCGGGCAGAAAATCTGAAATCAAAAGGTAGGTTTGAGATTTCAGATCAATTCTTTGCTGAAAAGAAAGAATTTGATGCTGAAAAAGCTTTTAATGGAAATGTTAAACATATCTTTGAGAAGATGGTTGATGGTAAGGTAAAGAGTGTGAAAGATTTTTACAAATCCAAAAGATGGTGGGATAGATGTGAGTCAAAATCACCTAAGGCTGGTCAGGCTTGGGTGACTGCATTCACAACTTAAATTCCTGACTTGCCGGAGCTCCCAGGTTGGTAATTGGGGAGTAGAAATCGGCATCTTTCTTGAGAAATTCACTGGTTGGTAACTGTGATATTTCGGTTTTCAAGTGGTTAATCAGGGACATTAATTTGTACTTGATTTCCTACAAGTGGTATTTGTTGATAGATCCTAAAATTGTTAAATTTTTCAAGTGTTTGAGAAAACAATGTGAGTATTGAACCCCAATTTTACAAATGGTAAATTCAACGAAACTAATTTTCCGGAAAAACCATTTTGATTAAAACAAACTTAAGTGTTTTGAAATCTTAATGGGAAAATAGTTTGTTGAAAGGGGGAGTTCTGATTGTTTAAGCCAAGTGGATGGCGAATTGAAGCAATTCTCAACAGTTGTCACGTTACTTGTATAGTTTGTTTTCAAATTTTCATTAGATGATTTTGAATTTTAGGGGGAGTAAGAAATTTCTGAAAATCCAAAAACATTTGAAAATTTTAAAAAGTCAACAACATGATAAAATTCAAAATGAGTTTTGTTGAGAAAAGAGGAAATGATAGTACATCAGTGGACTATCACAACATGCTAAAGAATTGGAAAGTCAAAATATGATAAACAATCTCACTGCGGATATGCCGGTAGGTTTTTATACATTTAGTAGATTGTTTTCGAGATATAAACGTAAATACAAATACTTGCTTATTTCGTGGGGAACATCTCTCGGATATATAGGTAACCCCTGAAATCTTGTTTGAAGGGCTTTCTATTTTTGACATACTAGGTCTTTGTGCGTAATGATATCTGGGGTATTATATCAGGACTTCTTATTTTGCGGGAGCAATAGGCTAGTCCTCGTATAATGCTTTGCATTGCTTAAATCCTTAAGCTCACCCTCAGCTTAAAAATGATGAAACATTGAAAAATGCTAATCATGTGTTGTTGAAGAAAAGATCCCCAAACGGGACACACCTAAAGACGAGCCGTCATCTCTCTGATTGAACGAAAGTTCTAGCCTGAGCTCTCACGGTCTCACATTTACCCGTTTACAGATATCATTAATGTACACTCACCTGTAAGACTGAATATAGAGGTCTGGATACGAGAGTAGATTCTGAGGTGGGACACGTGAATAAGTTTAAGTGCTTAAAATACTAATCTCGTATCTCGAAACAGTTGAACTTTGTATGAAAATTTAAGTGGACCAGTATACTGACAATCTAGGCAAATTGTTTAGAACTTAAGATGTTTAAAGCTTAACGGTGTTAGTGATTTATCTCAAAAACTGATATGATCCTCTTACACAAACTCACAAAAATATTTACAGACAATATAATCCTAGAGTGTAAATATTTCTTTATTGCATTTCATTATAAAAAATCCAAAAAGATTTTGAGTGTGTTTTAGCATAAATTTTGAAAATTCAAAAAGATTTTCGATAACTGATGTTGAAGTGTTGATTCTTAAAATTCCAAGTGCTAAACATGACGAACAAGTTTGGGAAAGTGTAGTTAGAAAAATGTTTTGTTTACATGTGGTCATCAGAGAGTTTAAATTGAAACCAAATTGAAAGGTTTTGATTACAAGTGATTATCGAGGATTCTAAATTTGTAATATCTTATCTATTGTGAAACTTATGTTTTGGGTAGAGGATGTGCAGGTTTGCCAGGTTTCGAATCCTGAGCAGAGTGAGAGCTAGGTTTCGATCCCAGAACCTGTGAAAGCAAGACTATGATCCCAGCACAATTCAAGGGGGAGTTTGCTAGTAAAAGGAGCATGAAGATGCAAGAGCCAGATTAAATTCCTGAGGTTTACGCTAACTTCTGATGCTGATGAACTTAAGGAATCAAGAGATCAGATTAAAAGAAGATAAAGAGAATAGAGCCAGGAATTTGATCCTGGGAAAATACAAGAGAAGAGCCCGAAGACTGATCAAGGCTGAAGACTGCGAAGACTCGACGCCGAAGACTTCGTCAACATCCGAGGGGGAGTCTGTTGGTGCATACGTCTGTCGACTTCGTCTTGTATCGAGTCTTGTATTAGAAATGTTAGATCAGGGCACGTAATACTAGAAATCTAGGGTTTGGGTATGAAGGGTTGATTTCTTATGAAATAGCAAGAGGCTATTTCGTACGAAATGGCATTTGGTCATTTCGCACAAAATGCCATTTGCCTGTTTCGTGCGAAATACCCACTAGTATAAATACCCTTCATGCGAATTCATTTGTAATGTTCGTGATTCTGGTACCGTAGTGCTGCCGACGTGTCTACTGATCTGTAAACGTGTTATATCAATTAAACAAGACAATTAAGTGTGAATCAAGCAGTTACAAAGTCTAATCAATGAATTTCGCCTCTGATTAGACCGAGAACTCTTCTGATAGACTCGTTTCGGGTCACACACGATCCTACAGGCCGGAAAACGTCTTCGGGACCACATTCTCGTTTAGGACCACCTTGAAGAAAGACCCGACGACCATTGAAGATCTGAAGAAAGACCCGACATCCGTTGAAGATCCGACCAAAGACCCGACCCGCGTTGAAGACCAAACCACCGTTTCATTTCTGCTGCCGGACTACCATGTTGCCCGTTGACTTAGAATGGATCCAAATTACTACGGTTACCCACCCATGGGTCGTGCAGAGCACATGCACCCTGATCACGTCATGCAAGACGTTGGAGAAAATCCTATCCCAAGTGTAGCGGTGATACTTTATCACTTTTGTTTATCTCTTTTGTTTCCTTTATTATATTGTTTTAGTATTTTAGTATATTTACTATTTTTAATAACACAAACTTAAGATTCGATTGTTTTTTTCTTTCATTTGTTGCTTTACAAGGCCAAAAAGATCAAAGTTCGGCAAACGTGGAATATAGTAAAGACTTTGAACGAAAGAATGACGGCGCCTATTGAATCCCAGATTAGGCAGACATGTTTTGGGCCTTTTTTGGATATTAAGTGTGTTATGTGTGATAGCCTACTCTTACTCGGTGTTGCACAATTACAAGTGCATACACCTACACCCAGATTAGGGATTACATATCGCCTAGGCCAACAAATTTTAATGTTTACCCCTAAACAATTTTGTCTTATAACGGGGTTAAGGTTCGGGTTCAGTAACTGGACACCGATTGAGCATCCTGACTCATTTAAAAACCGACATTTCCCGGGCCGTGAACGTATTGCTTTCAAACGAATAAGAGATATGTTTGAAGGTCCGATGCTATATAGCAACGAAGATTGCACAAGGATATGTCTACTAATGCTTTTGGGCCAAGGGTTTTTAGGGTTGCAAGATTCAAATGCAATCGATAATAAATTGTTACACCTGGTGGATAATCTGAATGACTTTAACCAATATCCATGGGGTAATTATTTTTGGGAGAGCACGTATAGGAACGTATATGATGTGCATGTTCGTCAAAAGGAAGACGCGAAGGGTTTTTCGTTAGACGGATTTGTTGGGCCCTTTAAGGTACCTGGGAAATCGTATATATATTTTATATTTTAAGTGTAATGTTCGTTTTAATTTGCAGACTAATACCTGTTAAATATGTTAATGCATTTACAAATGTGGATTCTAGAGGTATTTCCGGAATTCAAACAAAGGAGGGGGTATTTCAATGGTCAGACCATTCCGAGATTTTTAGGATGGCAAGAAGGACAAAGGCTAATGAAGGGTAGTGTTGATGGCATCTTAGCGAATGCAATAAAGGTAAATTGTTATATTGTGTCTGAAATTGCTGACAAATTTTATATAATTGTAAAATTTTATAATTTTAAAAAAGTAGATTTATAAAAAATTATAAAAACCGATAAAATTATGCAATTATAAAATAAAAACTGTTAAAAGTATTAAATTATAAAAAAAATTCCTACCGATAATAGTTTTTGAAACATTTTTATATGAATTTTCAAATTATAATGTTATAACAAAAACTGTTAAACGTTGAAAATTATAATGAATTTCAAATTATAATTTTATAAATTATAAAATTTAAAAAACAAATTCGACGTTTTAACAGTTTCAACCGTTAATAGTTTATGAACCATTTTTATATGCATTATGTGTAACATTTTTATGTAAAATGTTTGGTTTCAATCTGATAGAGGCGTGAATATAAACCGCTAAACTTCATACTACCAACTGAGTTTGAGGCCAAGACACAGTGGTACATTTCAAGCTCGGATTATTTGGACCGTGAACGTCAAATGTATCAGCCTGCTATGCCGACTGAATTACCCCCTCCAATGCAACATCCAATCGACCCGAGTCAAAACTGCGGCCAGCCAATGAAGGACTTCATTGCCGACTTGTTTGGCGATGATGAAGTACCGGTTCAGGTGCCTCAAATGCACGGATTTGCACCTGAAGTACCGGTTCAGACGCATGATATTCCGTTAAACACGGCTGACTTGCAACGGGATGCTGCTCTCGGTCAGTTTTCATCAGGATTTTATTTTGAAGAGCAACTTGTCTCTAAATTTCAGTCAATGATGTTCTCAAACAACCGGGCGTTGACTGACATGATCAAATCTGAGTTGTTGCAAACTTTTCGTATGGCTCCGGTTAATACTCCAAGCCACATACGAACACCGATGGAACAGTCACAAAAAGAAGACGATAATGTATTCATCCAAAAATCCTGTTCATTTGGTTATATATAAAAATGTTTCTAACATTTTTTTTAAATTTGTAGGCGGCAGCTGATTCCTATTTTAACTTCGATAAGGATGTGTATCATGTGTCAGCAAATCCCGAAAATGTTACGGAATAAGCCGTAAGTTTGGGCTGCGTATATGTTTATTTTAGTTATCCATGTACGTTTTGTTATTTTACCTCTTAAATTAATGTTATTGTAGAATGAGGATCCGGAGATGATGAAACTGAGGCGGTCCGAATGGCTTGTGAAGCCCGCCAAGGCTATGCTATCACCGTTTGTAGTTTACAGAAACATGAAGCGGAAGCAAAAAAAGATAGCAAATAATGAAGATAATTTAATCAAAACGATACAAAATTGGGCACCAACTAGCGGCGATAGACAACTAACCCTCACAGCAGGCGGCTTTGTTGGTCCTGATTTCTAGGCGGCATTGCTAGGCACTTACGGGACTGGCTGGTTAAGCGATGATGTAAGCAGTATAAATATATAATTTTGTTAATACTAAATATACTAAATTTTTCTATAAACTTTCCCTAAAATTCTCCAATCTTATAACAGCACCTTTTTGGATGGATGCTACAAATGTATCATTCAAGAAATCCATCCGACCGTTGGTCCATTTTACCCCCATATGTCCAGATGCACTGCCAAACTTTGGATCAGAAGTTCGAAGGTTACTTCAATGGTGTTGTCGAACCTTTTCCTCTGATATTTAGCGTTGACGAGGTGTATGTACCGTTATTTATACCATCAATTCCTTGCTTTTTAGGAGTTTTCAACCTGGTTAACCAGACCCTCACTATTTACGACAGGTAAAAATTTATAAACGCTGGTTTTTTGTAGCTGATTATTTAATAGATTTACTTAACGGTCTCTCAAAAGGTATGACTTTAAAATTATCAATGCTCATTTTTTTTTGTAGCTTGATGGGCATGCAACAATTGGAAAAAGGAAGAACGGAAGTGGTTTGTTTTATAAATTTTGTTTTTGACCATTGGCTTCGTATGCATGGTTACTATGACAACAAACCTTTACCACTAAAGTATTCGTTTAAAATAGAATATGCAGATGACGTGCCATAGCAGTCAGGACCATTAGGGGACTGTGGGATTTGGGTTTGTATATTTCTAGAACGGTTGATTAACAAAAAACCACTAAATGATGGTGAAGACACAAGCACAACAGCTACAAGGATGAGGCGCCATCTTTCGATACTTTTCTACAACTCGCTTATTCCTAAACAACCAGTCGACGAGATAGAAGAGGACGATATTGAATGTATTCAATGATTCGTATTAATTTATATTTTATAAAACATAATTCATTATATATATTTATTTGTATATATGTTTCGAATATTATATTTAAATATTATATATTTTATTGTGAACATGTTTGTATATATATGTGTGCCCTCACTATGTCAATAATGCCACACTGGATGTCTTACTCAAACATTCCTCATTGCGTGCAACGCACCATTTGGATAAACCAAAATGATCGGTTTGAACATTGGTCGCCAAATATTCTAGAGTTTTACTATGACGGCGATACTCCAACTTGCTACTCAACCTACATGGGTAAAACACCTCTCGGAAAAGAATGGTGGGGCGGATTACTTGGATTTTGTGGAAACGGATTTTTTCAGGAAACGGTACCTTCGAAATACCTTTCCTGTTAATGATAGTGTTTTTTAGTCAAACGTTTACCATATTCTTCTCAGCATATCAATGCATAGTGTAACAAGCTAATGTATCAACGGGAGCTTCACAGACGGTTAAGGGCGATGTCGTCAAATGATTATCGGTGGACAGTAGTCCCGCCCACTTTTTTTAACATGATAATAGAACAAAATAGAGAGGCCTACGGATATGGAGACGGTTCAAAAGAATTTTTTTCCTCCCTTTTGGGATGTTGATACGGTACGTTGTGAAATATGCTTATTCGGAATGTACGCTTTTTATAAATTTGCAGACCTTTACTTTTTTACACCAACATTTGACAAGGAAATAATAGACTTGTACGTATTTTAATAAAGTTAAAAATAAACTTTCTGTTTAAAGAAATTAGCAATTTTTATATTTTATGTTTTATAAAAAAATATTGATTTTTTAAATAATTTGTAACTTTAAAAAAATTCCCTAAAAATAATACCTTTTCCGGGGCTTATTTACGTTTTAATTTTTTGCAGATTTGCATGCCCGTAGCGCACAACGAAAACCACTGGTTACTTCTAAAAATAAATATGCGTTCGCTTAAAATATATGCTTATTTTCCCGATAACTGTAACCTAAGTAATTGCGGAGAAGGATTTTGCATACACAGGAAAATACATCAAATTCTTTTAGAATTTGAATCTCCATTCGTATGGTTTTTGGGTCGTATATCATACTGGCAACACTCGGGGATAGATAGTGTAGAAGCCTTAGAGTATTGCGGGGATGTTGTGTGGCCTGATCACGGAGCTCATATTGGCCGAAACTCAGGTGTTATCATATGTATGCTAATGGAAAATCTAGTTTACAACCGTTCATTGACATGGAACGAAGTAAACATGCAGGATGCTTGTGTCAGATATAGACGCTACATGGCTGATGAACTCTACGCCGGGCGCTACACACCAACTAATTTTTGAAGGTTGGACGTACGCATTGTAAAATTTAATTCTTATATAAATTAAAAGTACTAATTACTATTGCGATTACGAGAATTTATTACATGATTTTCCTAATTAAAACATAAAAAAACTAAGCTATTATTAAAATTCTGCTAAATTATAAGATGGACAAATGTCATCCGTTGGACTCTGGGTTTCTATCTCTTTCCCTTTTCCTTTGCCTGATGATTTACGTAAACGAATCTGTGATCGCATTGGATCTAAACAAACGTCACGAACATGGCCGTATGTTCGACACCGCGAACAATATACCTGAACGGGCTCTTCCCCACGAGACAAGATTCGGGTGTTTTCTTTTGGACGGCCAGATTGACGTTTTGTAATATGCGGGGGTAATACACTGCCAAGGCCTTCTGGTATCACCCATTCAGACCTATGAGGCAGAGGATTAATCGATTCTTCATACGTTTTTTTTGTATGCTTCGTTTGAATAACACGAGAATGCATAATGACTGCAGTCAGGTTCACCCAAAAATCTTGAAACAACAATCACATGCCCACAAGGTAGACCCGAAACTTCCCAGACACGACAGCTGCACGAACGATTCAAAAAATCAACTACACCTGTTTTCCCACCGTCTTCAACAACAAAACTGTTTACCCCGATGCCTGCAACAGTCCAGGTTCTAGACCCTTCAATTTTCTTTAAAATTTTCTTCTGTGCCCACTGAGTCAGTGAGTGGCTCTCCCGCATGCCCTGCAGTCGACGGTCATAAAACCATTTTTGTACAGACTCGCGGAAGAATTCGATAAGTTGCGTTATCAACATCTTACGCGAGAATCTAGACAAAGAGTTAATAGACTCCACAATATTAGATGTCATATAGTGGTATCAATTGCCGGGACATTGAGCTCTTGCCCATCTACCAAACCCAAGACATAAAGCATTGAATGACTCGTTAAAGTCAGACATCCGATAAGATTTACATGTCTTCCACCATAGTGCCTCGTACTCTTTTTTTAGACGACGGAAAACGTAAATTCATCATTAAATGACGACAACACAACCCGTGGTAAACACGTGGAAACACGTTTCTAACACCTACATGTATAGAATTCGCCCTATCCGAAATGATCGCCATATCTGCTATTTCACCAACACAGTCTCTAAGCTTTGAGAAAAACCATGTCCAAGATTCACCATCCTCTGATTTTCCAATGCCATAAGCACTTGGTAAAATCTGATTATTTCCATCCATGCCCACTGCTAAAAACAACGTCCCTTTAAATTCACCCTTTAGGTGTGCCGCGTCAATGATAACGACCGGTCTTAGATTAAACATAAAGCTACGAATCTGAAAATTAATGATAACAAAATAAGATCAGAACCCATGTTACTTTAAAAAAATAAGAGCAAGTACAAAAGAAAAGGTGTAAATTACCGCAACACCTAAAGCAACAAAAACCATTTTAAAACGACTCTGCTCATCAACCAAGATGTGAGTAACGCTTCTAGGATTTGCAAGCTTCAAATTGTAACAGTATATTAGTAGTTCGGCAAAAGAGTCTCGGGTTGTTCCTTGTAGAAGTTCAAGTGCATGGCTTTTACCACGCCAAGCTTGAAGCTTTGTTATCTCAACCTCGAACCTTTGTCTAAAATCTTTGACAATCTCTTTCGCTCGATATATCCTACCACTGTCTTTTAGTTGTTCCTTTAAAAAGTGACCCAAAACCTTTGGGTTAGCCTGACGGAAATGTGGGTGTGTTTACGTCTTCGAACAGGTGTGTCTATCGTTCATATGTTTAACAAAAAATAAACTACCACCAGGAATAGCGTATGCCTTAAATCGCCATTCACAACCATCACCCATGCATGACACTTCATACCGTGTCTTTGATGATCTATCAACTTTAAACTCGAAATGCTCTAACAAACATTTCTTTCCCAACTCAAGCTTCATCTCTTCTTTGTTATTGAATATATGACCGGCCTCAAACACTATAGATGAAGAAGCTGATTCGTTGTTAGAAGTGGATGATTTTTCAAAATTATTTTCTAAAATAGGACACTCATCGTTTAAAACATCAACACTTTCTTTTACTGAAATATTTAGATCTGGAGTTTTGAAATTGGTTAAAGAAGAAACACCAAAGGAACCAACACCAGACTCTTGAATAACATATAATTTATATAATTCAAAAGGATTCTGCATCGCCAAATAAAAAAAAGTCTAACATCTCGATCATTAATTATATCGATCGGATCAGTAAACGTAGACATCCGGTATGACAACCGTGTAATGTTTGGAGTATCACACATCTTAGAAACATAGTTTAAAAAACTATTATATGAATGATCTGTTTCAATTTCTAAACCACGTCTCCTTGAATCGCCATGAGTAACATACTCAATGTTTCCGTTAATGACATCCCACTTCCCCCCAATATAAACAACAAACTTGACCCTCATGTTGTGAGATAATTACTAAAAAACAAACTCTTAGAATCTTAGATTTATACTTCAAATACGGTTTTTCATAATGTACAGTATTTAAATAAGGGGTCCCTCTAAATAAATGCAAAACGTCTTAGACTTGTACAGAAACGTCTTTAATTCGTAAAACAAACGTGTTAAAATAAGAAATCCGGCTCGAGCTGATGTAGCCGGCTAAAGAGAGTGAAATGGCTCAAGCCGGGGGCAAACGTCTCAAGCCGTCTGAAAAAATGGGCAGCCATAACGAAACGTCTCAAGCCGTGTGAAACGTCTCAGCCAAGACGTCCAGACGCCTGAGTTTACTGTCGAACATGTGGCAGCGTATGCTTGGTCAACCACCAAGACGCTAGACCCCATTGGTGGCGTCTCCCCAAGACGTTTGAGTTGGCCATTTTCGAAAGGTTGACCAAGTCTTGGCCATTTTAGCTATTTTCCCTTTAAAAAATGGGGGGAATTGAAGGAGAGAGAAACTATTGTCCTGGATTGACTAGAATGCCCTTATACAAACTCACACGCCTCTTTTCTTCTCTTCAATTTCACTCATTTAATCGTAGCACTTGATTAAATCAATTGATGGTCAAGATTACTTCCTAGCCTTCCTAGCAAAAAAAAACTTTCTATTATATTCTAACCCCAATGTTATATACAAATAGATGATGTGGTTAATACACCATAATACTTGCTACATTAAAAAGAAAATTCGTAAGAGACTTTTTAGCATATGAAGAGAGAATTTCGTTATTTTTACAGAGCTTAATGTGTAAAAAAGCATTTCAAGATTTTATATGGTATACAGATGTATTCTTTGCTAAAGTAATATCCTAATCAACGGTAGAAAAGCACACTAAAAATAAAAACTTATCGTATGATCTATACATCTATACATTATAATAAATAAAAACAAACTTTGGGCCACTTGGTGTTCACTTAGACTATTAAGTGTCACGTAGTAACCTCTTAATCAATTGTTATTGTCATGGCCGGCCCTTAGGGTGGGCGGGGAGGAACACCGTCCAGGGCCCGATACTTCAAATTTAGCAGGGCCGGCCCGGAGGGGGTGCGGGGTGGGCGACGGCTCAGGGCCCAAACCCTCTAGGGCCCGAAATTTATTTTTCAATAAAGTTACACTGTAGAACTTAAAATATATAAGTACTGAGTTGGAAAATGACATGATGAGTCGCATAGTCCGGTGGTTCCCATGTCACTTTATTAGCACCCAGACTTTGTGTTCTAATACTGATAGCTTCATTTTTAGTTGATTTTTCTTTATGTTTGTTACCTATGCATTAAATGTAAATGACATTAACTGGCTAATTTTATATTACATTAAATAAAAATGAAAATCATAGTTACTTCTCAAATCTAGTTTAAAAATGATTCTTTATGTTAAATTTCTTAAAATATTATTCAATCTATAATTAGGTTTATGTGTTCCATTTTTTTATGGAAAAAAAGTCTTATTTTGTTTTTTTTTTCTTTCAACTTTGTGTATTTTTTAAATAAATTTGGATAGGTTACGCTGGTTTTACATGATAGTAAATAATGATTTTTAAAGTTACTACATAACTATTCCATATTTTATGAATTTACCCTTACAACGTGTTTTCTTTCTACGTTTCGTCGTCCAAATGCATGTGTGATGTGCTTTTTATCTATGTTTCCACGTAAAAAAGCAGCCTGCCACAACATGCGGGTGATTCCACAAATTTTTAATTCATTTTCATATATTTAAAACTTTTTTATATATTCTTTCTAAAAAGTTTATATTTTAAGGGCAACCTATAAATTTTCGTATATTTTCGAAGAAGGCTCTGGAATTTAGGCATGATAAAACATACATTGCCACTAATCATGGGCATGAGAAAACATACATTGCCACTAATCATATTTTGTGACAAAAGTTTACTATAGACCAAGTTTACTCTGGAATTTATATAGTGACGGATCTTGAGATGGTTCTTTTACCAAACAATAACCAAATAGTGATGGCATATGCTTCATTTTTGGGATCAAATAACGAGATGCAAACACTACAACTAAAATATAAAACATAACATAATCCAAAATTCAAATACAACCATATAACACATGTTACAAATAAATTCCTATATAATAAATACAACATGGGCAGACGATATCAAAATATTTTGATTATGACACCACCCTACCAACAACTGTACAACCAAAATACATATTATAATACTAGGTTAGAACCCCGTGTATTACACGGGTTAAATAAATGTAATTTTATATACTAAATTAAAACAATTATTCTTTAAAAAATCTCGTTTATTACACGGGTTGAACAAATGTAATTTTATATATTAAATGATAAAAAATTATATCTCTAAAATCCTCATGTATTGTACTGAATAAATGTAATTTTATATACCAAATAATAAAAACCCGTGTGTTGTACGGGTTGAATAAATCTAATTATATATACTAAATAATAAAAAAAGTTATATCTTTAAAAACACTGTGTATTACACAGGTTAAATAAATGCAATTTTGTAACCTTGTATATTACACGGGTTAGATAAATGTAATTTTATAAACTAAATAATAAAAAAATTATATCTTTATAAACCCCGTGTATTATACGGGTTGAATAAATCTAATTATATATACTAAATCATCATCATCATCATCATACTCAATAAATCCTACAAATAGCAAAAGCTAAGGTAGGGTCTGAGGAGAGTAAGATGTAGAGGCTGCTTTCAGTAAAACCCCGACTCGATAGTAGTTTTGCATCAAGCTTTGGACATAAGGCACATAACACTTAGCAATCGGGACAAAGACCGATTAGTGCATGTTTCCTTTTGTCTTTCTGCTATCAATGCCACCACACGATGATGATGCATGATTAACCGTCCGCCGCTTTTAACGTTATTTTCACAAATTTAGTGAAATAACGTTAAAATTAGTGCAATTTCACTTTTGCCCTCCAAGCGTCCACACATATATACATTATTAAAAGTTAGATTAGATTAGATTATATATGAAATTAAGTGTATAACAAAAAGTCTTTATAAATTTCACATAGAATTAATTGGAATCCTTTATTAAAAGTAGGTTAGATTATATATGGGCTTATACGTATGAGTAATTGTGATTATTGAATGGTTGAATTTTGAGGACATATTTAAAAAAAAATTGAAAAGAAGTCTCAAACCAACAACAAATTACAAGAAAAGAGATACAAAACTTGTAATTTAGAAAGATCTCATTATCTCGTTGATCAAAAGATTGTGACTAATTTGAAACCTTAAATCGTGTAGCATCATGTAGACTCATACAATAGAATTTGAATATCCTGCAAGAAAAAAAAATATACATTATTTTTGATTTGAGGATAGTACGTAGAAGCCTTTCAGAAAATATGAATATTTTTTTTCATATTGATAAGGGTAAACTAAATAAAAAAGTGTCAATTTGGTAAATAATAATATCAAGTATGAAAAGGTAGGAAATTACAAATGTAGACATCTTCAATGAATAACACGTGTCCAAAATCAGGTTTCTTTTATTATACAGTATAGATTACCCAAAATACAAATACAATCTTTAGTCGTTACGACAAATTTTGAGTAATTATACAACCAAATATGCCTGGTTAGTAACGAAATTCACAATGAAGAACACCGATTTCAATGATAAATGTTATAAGTAATATCGACCAATTTTACACTGATACAACATGAGCACACAAGCGGAAAGATTTAATTCCGGGATAACCGATTTCAACAAACATATCAATTGGTTAATGGTAATGGGTGACGAGAGAGAAGTTTATGTGGTGGCTAGTGGTCTAGTAATGTGAAAAAGCGAGAGGGAGAGAGATCAAGATCCAGTGATGCATGGGCGGAGGATAATGGAAGCCTGGGGTGCCCCGACTCCCACAGATTTTTCGCGCGTATTGTTAATTTTACCAAAACTTTCCGAAAATTAGTTTTTTGTAGTGTAAAATATTGGATTTTTAAGAGTTAGGCCCCAACTGATTTGGATTTTTAGAGTCCGGCCCCTACTGATTTGGACTTTTAAAGTCCGGCCTTCACCAAGTTTCTGATCAAGCTCCGCCCGCCACAGATTGAATATCAACGACACCTCTTAAAAGATCATAGCCTAATTAATATTGAACTGAAAATCTTATCAACATATTTGTGACGGAGTTAGTGACGATAATGCCAAAGCCAAATGGATTGAAAAATCTTATGTGAAAATGGTGACAGAGCTAGGGACAGTAATTGTCGTAAATTGGATTTTATCTACCACGACGTAATAGTGACGGAAATAATTATTTTTACTTTTATATCTAAATTTATGAATGATTTTAGGACATAACAAATAATTTAGTTTTAGCACGTTTATTAATAAATTTAGCGACGGAAAACTTTATAATAATTAAAGCTACGAAACTAAGCGGAAATAGTTTATTTTTGGGTGTACCTATCTACACACCTTAAAAGATGTTTTTTGTCCTTATATGCACACCATGCAGTGTCGAACTGTGGCCAAAACGTTTTTGGCCACAGTTCGACACTGCAGGGTGTGCATATAAGGACAAAAAACATCTTTTAAGATGTGTAGATAAGCAAATGGGTGTGCCAACAGGTACACCCTTATTTTTTAAGTTTTCTAAAGCTAATTTGCGATGGAATAATCAATAATGAATTTCTTAACATTTTTAGAGTAAAGATTACCATGTTCCGCTAGTGCCATTGCAATTTAGTGACGGCTTGGATTTGTCGCAAACCACAGAAGTTTGCTATCGTCAAGAGTGAATTACAATAGGTACACCCTTTCAGAAAATACTGAGTGAAAGAAAAAATAAAAATAAAAGAAGTAATGAAATTTAAAAATATCATAACACTGTTCAAAGTGAAGTGATGGTTCGAAGGTTAGCTTTTAGCAACGATTGGGTATATGATCTTTAATCCTTTTCTTCGAATTAAATGCATAGGAGTGTTCGCTTTCAATTTCGGTCCATTGTTATCTTTCAGTGTCCAGATAATTAAATTTTTGGTTCGGTTTTAAATAAGCTCGAAAACGTGTAGTGCTCAAATTTTAATACAATACAAGGTAAGGATATACTCAAAAGTTTATTTGAGTAGAAAGGTCACGAAGTAACTATCTATTAAATAATTAATGGTTAAGATTAAATGGGTGAAACTGAATAAAAAAAGGAGGCGCGTGAGTTAGTTTGAGGGTATTTTATTCCATCCAAGTCAATAGTTTATCTCTCCTTCAATTCTCCATCGTTTTTATAGTGTTAATAACATTTTCATACGACAATATTTTTTATAAAAATTACACCATAAAAGCGAATGTTTTTTTATCTTTAAAACGAACACACTATTGCTATACTTTTGAAAAAAAAAAATTCCAAAAACCAGATGCATAAAACGTAATGGACAGAACAACACACTATGCCACAGGCTCTAAAACGCAATTGGGTTTCATATGGCCGTGAGTATGTTTTAGCATGGTCACGCCTCTATTCTAACATAATCATGTTTATGTTTTAGCAATATTTTGCACTGTAGGTTCTAGAAAGCAATGGAGTTTTAACATCGCCATGTTTATGTTTTAACGTGGTCATGTTCTTTGCTTGTAAAACGCAATGAAACCAAAAATCAATATTTTGCACTGTAGGTTCTAAAAAGCAATGGAGTTTTAACATGGCCATGTTTATCTTTTAATATGGTCCTGTTTTTCTTCCAACATGACCATGCTTCTATTTTAGCATTATCATGTTCTTTACACTCCAGGTTGTAAGACGCAATGAAACACAAAATCAATATTTTGCAGTGCAGGTTCTAAAAAGCAATGGAGTTTTAACATAGGTTCTAAAAAGCAATGTAGTTTTAAGTTTTAACATGGGCATGTCTTAGTTCCAACATGATCATGCCTCTGTCTTAGCATGATCATGTTCTTTGCACTGCAAGTTCTAAAACGCAATGAGTTTTAACGTGGTCATACATTTGTTTCAACATGATCATGCTTCTATTTTAGCATGGTCATGCCTCTGCTTTAACATCCAAAAGAACAAAAATGAAAGAACTCTAACTAAAACATAATGAGATGAAAAACGCAATTGAGGTGTGATAACCTAAAACGCAATGAAAATAGAAAATAACACAACTTAAAAAAGAACTCTGATTAACGACGGTGGACGGAGAAAAAACTCCGATACGCCGTGGGGAAACTGGTGGCGGTGGAGTGGTGGAATGGTGGTGTCAAATCTGAAAAACCAAACAAGCGGTTGAAGGTGGTAGTGGTTTCAGATGTAGTTTCCAAAAAGATGGTGGCGGTCGTAGTAGTAGTAGTAGGTGGTGGTGGTGGTGGTTTTGGTTGTGATGTGATAGTTTGTGGTTTTGAAAACGATGGATTTGACTATACGAGGAAGAGAAATGAATTGCAGATGCTGGGTCTTTTTTTTTTTAGATGGTGAGTTTTGACCAAAATGCCCCTCCTTATATTTTTTCATCTTTACCATATGTCATCCTCTTATTACTTACTATCCTTCCTACCCAAACTAAACTTCTTATTTGATATTTTCCATACAATACAATATCCCTTGTTTTATCTCTATGCTCAAAATTAATACAATACAATATCCCTTGTTTTATCTAAACGTTTTTGCTCTTACATGTTAGAATGATCAATGCATGTGCATGTTGATACGAGTTATTAGTGATCTAATTGAATTATTGAAAGCCTTCCATCGATTTAAATCCATGCAATTGACTAAACATAATTGTATGCATATTATTTAGCACTGATCTAAACATATACCTACCTACACAGTACACACACATAAACGTTCAAATAGAAAGTATAGAGTCACCAAGATTTCACTTAAACAACCAGAATATTATTTATCTTAAGTCTGCTTATATAGGATGCAGATTACAAACCGACTCAAATAGTCAAACCCAAACACCTAAACAGACTCAAATTCGAACAACTAAACTATAGAAATAAATATTAATTAAACTATTATGATAAATTCAAAATTCAAGCAATAAATACTAACTTAACAACTATCAACTTTGAACTATATTTAAACAAAAAACATATCACCAAACAAAAAAAAAATGAACTTCTTCAACTATAGCTTCGTAACTTTTTATTACTTATTTATGTATATGATGACGGGGGTAGCCTAAGATAAAATAAAATGACTAAAATACATGAGTGCCTAAAGGGTTAAACGGTTCAAAGGTTGAAAAGCTGAGGAGGTGAAGTAAAGTAATGCGAGAACAGTAAATGGTCACATCTCCACCAACTCGCCAGCCGCAAAAGCAATGCCGGTCCACAGAGCACACTCTATTATCCAGGGGTCAAAAGGCTTTAACCCCCGAAAGGGTAAGCCCCTCACTGCAAGCAAGGTCGCTAGTCAAATGCATCCCTCTTTGGGAGGTGTCTTCTCCTATATATTTGACACTTCATTTACTGAGAAAGACATTCCTGACCAACCCTGATTCTCGATATCTCTGGTCATTCACTTCAAGTACTTGCTTCTCGCAAGATACCTCTTTTCACATCCAACACACACATTCTGTTTGCTCCTTCATCCGTGTCACACCCCAGCCGATGGCGGAATCATCGGGGCATGGCACTGAGCGAAACAGATTGTCCAGAAGTTTCCATAACAACTATCATCACTATTTAGTTCAAATAACACGTCCCATACCATGTCCCAAATAATAAAACAAATTATTACAGATAACAACCAGTCAAATATTCTGTTCCGACAACTCAGATTTAAATATGAATAATACAATATTGTTCAAATGCTCCTAAAGACCCGGTCGGACAAGATCTACAGACAACTATGCTCTAGACGCTTGTTCCTGACAGACAACTATTTGTTGGGGGGCTCTAGAGCTTTATTCTAGCCTCGCTTTCCTAGCAAGCAAACATCTTAAACACCTGTCACATACGTTAAAATAAAGTCAATACATATAATGTAAAGGTGAGCATACAAGTTTGATAATAGCATAGTAGAGTTCGAATAGTTTACGCATAACCAACACGTACACAAAGGAAAACGAAGCATGTTAATTATCGACATGGATCTATCAATACCAATGACTGCGGGTTGACTGTCCGAGACAGTTCGCAATACATGATTACCACCGTAATCCATGCAAGTAATTGTCCTTAACAACCCCCGTGTGAACGGGTGCTGAGTCCAAACTATAGTACTACGTCGTTAAGACAGGTAGACAGCATTCCACGTGTAAACATAACAACAAGCATTCATTTAGTCACGTAATACATGCGATTTGGTTAGCGTTCAAATAATTGAGTAGTGTGATCGATTGTGTTTTGAAATAAGTAACGTATGTAACACCCAAAAGTGCTAAAAGCAAAAAGGGATCGAGTATACTCACAGCGATTGATTGATGGATTGAAGGGAGCGCTTGAGAGTAGGGTTAGCCTGAACAGTTTGATAGCATAACGATGAATACACGTAAAATGGAGACAAGTGTAAGTGGGTCGAACAGCCTGGTCGATCGAACAGCAGGTTCGATCGAACGGGTTGTTCGTTCGGTTGGAAGGTCCGTTCGGACAGTCTGTTCGATCGGCCGGTAGGCTCGATCGGCTGGACTGTTCGAGTGGATTGTTTCTTCCTTTGAGTAGGATGTGTTTGTGTATGATGGTTTGACCTTTTGAAGTTTTCGTTGTAGTATTTGAGAACACTGAAGTGTCCTTACCTTTCAGGTCGATCGATCGAACGGCCTGTTCGATCGGCCGGCTTAACCGATCGGTTAGGAACTTCAAAAGTGAGTCCTCAGCTGGATGTCACCTGATCGATCGAACAGCATGTTTGATCGGGTGGCACTCCGTACTACTAGGACTTGTAAATCGATTAAGGGTTGAAGCATAGTATCTCATGATCCGATGAGTAATGTTATCAAACAGCTCGTTCGATCGAACATCACCTTGTTCAATGCTATACTTCATGAAATTGTCAAAGTGTGGGGCACCTTGCTAGCCAATCGGCTGGCCTGGTCAATCGACTGACATGTCCGATCGGTTGGGCTGTCCGTTCGGACAGCCTAACCGTTCGGTCAGCATCCTGACCTGGTCGGCCTGTTCGTCTTACACTTTGGCTGTTCTGATTATTTGACATTATATCGAGGTAGTTTGACAACGAGCTTAGCCATGGAACTTTTCGTTCTTACTTGTTTCCCCTGCTCGGACAGGAATCACCCAAGTCCGGCCGGTAAACTGTTCGGAACGGTAGTTTGATGTTTAACCCGAAGTCGGTGAACCTCGTAGATAGAATCCGAATCTTGAACCACTCATCCACTAGAATGATTGGTGAGTTAACTCAAGCTCCATTCCTATCGGTTTGAAGGCATTGAGTGTAAAAGAGTTGAAAGAAAGTTGGAAATCCTTCTTTCAATCCTTCACACCATGTAATTGTTCAGATCTGTGATAGATCTTAGCTTGTTTATGTGGAAATCGGTTAGATCCGAGCAATTCATGGTGGATTGAGGCCGAAACATGATGTTCTTGAAGAACACCATGATGACATCATCCTAGAATGCTTAGATCTTGATGATTTCACGGTTAGAAATCAAGATTTGAAAGATAGAAAGGTGTAGGAGTGTGTAATGATCAAGAAAGTACAAGATTTAGGATGAAAACTTACCGAAATCGGAAGAAATCTAAGAAAAGATGAGGAGCACGAGCTGGTCGGTCAGAGAGTTTCCAAAAGTGGAAAGAATGACAATGACAACCCTATTTATAGGCTCCAAAAGAGGAAAGGGCTGGCCGATCGACCAGGCATCCCGATCGGATAGTCCGTCCGATCGGCTGGGCTGTTCGATCGGCTGACAGCCTGATCGATCAACAGCCTGGTTCGAGTGTTCAGTGCGACAATTTTCAATATTTCGATTTCGATTGAAGACGATACGAGTACGATAGAGTTTCCTATTTATATTACTTTCAGTCCCAGTCACTATATCTAACATACAATCATCTATATTTCACACTATCCTTACGTTACTATTCGTCATAATTCGATTTCGATTGCATTCGATTTGAGTTTCGAGTTTCGATTCGAGTTTCGATTGATTCGATTGATCGCCACACAAAACATAAAGTAAACACGCACAGGTAACACATAAGGCACACACACACGTATAATAACAACCAAAGTTCGCGTAATTCGAGATTCGAGTTCGATGATGGTTAGATCGGTTTGATTACTGATTAGTTAACTTTATGGCATTGTTACTTCCTACTATTCACAGTCGTAAATCGGTTCGCGTCGATAAAACATTCGATTAGTTCAATTCTTGATTAACAAAACTTACTCCACATAATACAAATAAAACATAAATTAAACGAACTACAATCAAAGAAGTCAAAGTTGACTTGGACTTGGACTTTGACTTTGACTTTGACATTCGAAAACACGGGGTGTTACAATCCGAATCTGAACATATTTCAGAGGAGGACCCATAGCAAACAACAAGAACAAACTAGTGAACCTCCTTCCACGTCTTGCAAATGTGGGGGGACCCCACGACCTGCGTTAGGCAAAGTTGAACCCTTCAACCCTTTTGCCTAACCAGCCCAGCTACTATCCTTGGTCTATTATTTGTTGCATCAACAAGTTGGCGCCCACCGTGGGGCAACGCCACTATTTTTCTTCAAAAGACCTAGTAGTGTAGCTCCATTCTCCTGAAATTACCATGTCAGAAAGTGGATCCCCGGGAGAAGTAAGTCAGGTTCCAAACACCTCTACCTCGGGTACTAGCCAAGCTCATGTGGCTACACCAACTTCTTTCTCGACTCCGGGAAGCACTCCTTAGTTCCTCACTTTCAACACTCCAACTTCGTCCAGATCTGGAGTCCCTTCTCCCAATGTTGGTGCCTCATACACCCCGACACGTGTTAAACTTACCCCCGAGGGGGTTGCCAACAATTTCCTTGAGTTGAGGTCTCTCCTCAACCAATATGTAAGTAGGGAGAGAGATAAGGGAGTAAGGATTTGTCTAGACTATGGTGAACCCGAACCAACATTATCTCTGAAACACCCATCTAATTTACTTGAATTTAATAATAATTCATACCATTTTAAAATAAAAGATACCTAGTTAGCATAAATTTCCATAATATAATTCATTAGTAGCAAAAACCTTAATCGACTAACGACTAAGTTAAAACATCCCTAAAGTTATTTAACAATTTGTTTACAATCCAAAATTATAATCCTTTAAAGTTTATAACATTGCGGAAGCTTGTAAATAGTGTTCGGTTCTTCAAAAGCTAGCTCGATCATCTTCCGGTTAGTTCCAACATCACCTAAGATCAAAACCACAACAAATGTTAGTTTTGATGAAGCTACAATGGGTATAAACAAGTTCTAAGGGTCAAACAATCAAGAAAATAAAAATTTCTCGGATCAGGGGGCGTCGCGTGACGCCAAGGGCCTAGGCGTCACGCCTAGCCCTATTTTTCACAGAATGTTTGCTTTGCTGATGCTGCAGATTCCCAGCTCCAAGTTTATTCACATCCCAACTTAAAATCGCCATAACTTATGATCCGTAAGTCCGTTTTTAGTGATTCTTTTTCCTACACGACCGTAATTAAATTACCAATGTGTCTACCATAATTATTATACCGAAAATTTGGTTTACGGACTTAGTCACTAAAATTTCTATTTAGATATTTGACCCACTATATTTACACAACTTCACTACTATGCGAAAGCAACCTTAAGGCGTTTTCACCCAACATCCGGGGCTGAGCATCACTCGCATTTCCTTACCAATTCCATGGTTTAATGCTCTTGTGATCGATATCGCCTTTACTAACTAATTAGACACCAATACTAGAATTTATACCATATTCGACCCGTTGGCTCATCTTGTGGAAATTCCTCCAATGTGATGACTACCAATCGGTTCCTTACCAATTTGACTCTATTAATTCAAGTAACAATTGTGATCACTACGATCAACACAATTCCTATTCTAAAACGCGACTACGCATGATTTAACAACAATTCGTTTAATGTAACGGGTTAAGTTACATACCTTCATAATTCGTCGACATTGCCTTCTAACCATAACTACCCATTCCCGGACTCGTCGACCTTAGCGTATCCCTTCTAATCCATGATTTCTGTTTTTATAACTCAATTTAACGAGTGACGTTTGAGTAACTCCAAACACTACCGTTTCGACCATTGTTTTAACACATTCATCATCTAGTGAATTCCATCACTTCTTAGACTTACCACAGGGTTTCAATTTCACTATTTCGACATCATACCTATTTGGTTTGCGCTCACTTGAAATATCAAGTACTATACTTTATTCAAGCCCGTCCAACATTGGAATAGTTGAACACAACTATCGAAATTTCTGTTTTGCAGAATTTCAGCATCTTTTAGTCATAACTCTTAATCTGAGTCTTTTAACTTTTAATCTGCATCACCGTCTCTTTTATTAATGTCCCGAGGGTTCATTTCTTAGGCCTTGTTTGGTAAAACCATTGCTATCGTTATATAGCTCTTGGGGTTTACCCGTTTTCGTTCTAACACTTCTAATATGTTTATTTTACTAATCTTTTATTCAACTACACTTATCAATGTGATTATTGTTCTTCCTCATACGGGTTTGATTAATAATATGTTACTTGGATGGTTACCCATACCCAAGTTTCTAAATTTGCATTTGACGATACTTTCTTATTCGTAGTGGCGAATAATATGCATCGTTTATTTGGTTTTCCTTGAGGGTATTTTCTGCCCAAGTCTTAATTTCTCATTCTTAGCCTCAATCCATTGTCTAATTGTTGCCCAATGTTATCTTAATGAAATTTTAATACGTGTACCCGCAATACTCACCCCAATGGGCTTTTTCTCAACTCGTTAACCTTCTTTCTTTGCCGTCATTATGGTGACTTATAACCTTTCCTTTATTCCGGGTTAAACGGCTCCTATAGCTTTTTCGATTTTCCATAGATTCTTTCGTGCATCTCCTCAATCATGAGGGATACCGTATTGTTGCCAACTACGGTTGATGTCATTCCATTATAACAATAATGGAAATCCATTCATTTCATTTTTATTATTCCATGTCGTTGCATGGAATTTTTTTTTTCTCACATCGTTTATCAATATAACGATGTTCCTATATGTTTTATTTGGCTTAACCAAGTGTACAACCTTGCCCTTGCCATTCACTTCGTTAAGTTCTCGGGTTCGAGTGTACGCACACTCCTTCCCGTTATGACACTTGTCTTTCATTGCATTCCCGGGTTCGAGTGCACATGCACTCCTTCCCGTTGAAATATTTACCGAGATTGCTTTTACCTCGGTTTCACATACTCGCCATTATTTATTTTCTTATCTATATATATATATATACATTTATATAGGTATTTCTTTTACATAATTCTCCTAATTCATTACTCATATATGCCCTTATGCAACTATCATTCGCACTCGCATCAGATAAAATTTGTGTTAAATTAAATTCACAAGAAACATACCTGAAATAACATCAGGTTCAGCTTTAGCCTCTGTGGTTGTTATATAAAACGGTCTTGTCCTTGACTTCTGGGCATCAGACATTGTGTCGGTTGCGTCTTTGGTTCCAAGCCTTTCTGGACATTTAGACTTCTTATGTCTTGGCTTACCACATGTGCCCTTGTGAATTTTTTTTCCACAAAATTTGCACTGATGTAGCACACTTTTTGTAACTCCTCTCTTGGGAGCTTTATTAGACTTGGATTTCTTTACGGAACTTGGATTCATATCCAACACCCTCCTTTCTTCTATTTCTTGTAATATGCTGTCTTTCAATTTAGCCATCATATCGTCCACCACAGGTACGATTGTGGTTTGTAATCTATCAATATAATGTGATAGACTATTTTCTAGAGCTTTTCCGACTGCCTCGGATATCTTAGCTTTCATTTGTTCAGTCAATTAAGATGTCGAATCATCTCCGGTTACTGCAGACATTTCTTTAACTGAAACATCCATAATGGTTAATCAACACTTATTTAATTCATTTCCATCTTATTATACGGAAATTTATATCACACTCACTTAATCATAAGTAATGTGTTATTTTCCTTCGGTTTGGTCAAGTACATATCTTGCCTTACCTTTCTTACTCAGTGTATTTCCCAGGTTCGAGCGTATTTATACACTCCTCCCATACACTTTTCGCATATTTCATATCGTTTACATCAATTATTAAACATCTCATTTATAACATAACTTGGTTTGCTTTGGTTTGGCCAAGTTTGTAACTTGCTTTGACCGTTCTAATTTAGTGCACCTTCCGGGTCTGAGTGTATTAACGCACTCTTCCCATCCACATTAATTTCCATCTCTTTTACTTACATAGGATAACATCTATTGAAATAAATAGTTAATCCTTACCGGACGATCGATAAAGCTTGAACCGAACACTTTGTTGACAACCTTGAGCTCTGATTACCAACTTGAAACACCCATCTAATTTACTTGAATTTAATAATAATTCATACCATTTTAAAATAAAAGATACCTAGTTAGCATAAATTTCCATAATATAATTCATTAGTAGCAAAAACCTTAATCGACTAACGACTAAGTTAAAACATCCCTAAAGTTATTTAACAATTTGTTTACAATCCAAAATTATAATCCTTTAAAGTTTATAACATTGCGGAAGCTTGTAAATAGTGTTCGGTTCTTCAAAAGCTAGCTCGATCATCTTCCGGTTAGTTCCAACATCACCTAAGATCAAAACCACAACAAATGTTAGTTTTGATGAAGCTACAATGGGTATAAACAAGTTCTAAGGGTCAAACAATCAAGAAAATAAAAATTTCTCGAATCAGGGGGCGTCGGGTGACGCCAAGGGCCTAGGCGTCACGCCTAGCCCTATTTTTCACAGAATGTTTGCTTTGCTGATGCTGCAGATTCCTAGCTCCAAGTTTATTCACATCCCAACTTAAAATCGCCATAACTTATGATCCGTAAGTCCGTTTTTGGTGATTCTTTTTCCTACACGACCGTAATTAAATTACCAATGTGTCTACCATAATTATTATCCCAGAAATTTGGTTTACGGACTTAGTCACTAAAATTTCTATTTAGATATTTGACCCACTATATTTACACAACTTCACTACTATGCGAAAGCAACCTTAAGGCGTTTTCACCCAACATCCGGGGCTGAGCATCACTCGCATTTCCTTACCAATTCCATGGTTTAATGCTCTTGTGATCGATATCGCCTTTACTAACTAATTAGACACCAATACTAGAATTTATACCATATTCGACCCGTTGGCTCATCTTGTGGAAATTCCTCCAATGTGATGACTACCAATCGGTTCCTTACCAATTTGACTCTATTAATTCAAGTAACAATTGTGATCACTACGATCAACACAATTCCTATTCTAAAACGCGACTACGCATGATTTAACAACAATTCGTTTAATGTAATGGTTTAAGTTACATACCTTCATAATTCGTCGACATTGCCTTCTAACCATAACTACCCATTCCCGGACTCGTCGACCTTAGTGTATCCCTTCTAATCCATGATTTCTGTTTTTATAACTCAATTTAACGAGTGACGTTTGAGTAACTCCAAACACTACCGTTTCGACCATTGTTTTAACACATTCATCATCTAGTGAATTCCATCACTTCTTAGACTTACCAAAGGGTTTCAATTTCACTATTTCGACATCATACCTATTTCAACTAATTCTTTTGACCCGTTTGGTTTGTCGAGTGAATTACATCACTTCTTAGACTCACCGAACGCAACTATTTTCGCTATAACAACATTAGACATATTTACGACTAGGCTTATCTACATAATTGTAACGTGGTGACAAGTCGCGTACCTTTAGTGCTTTTCCTTCAAGCGCGTATCAACTCCGGCTCGTTCGCTTAAAGATTCAATTCTTTTGCCTATAGAGTTCAATCATCAACTTGTTTAGAACTCTTATTATTTCGTATAACGCATAATTCAACATAACATTCAAATATGCGTTTTTACTCAAAATTTCAACATCTAGTTTTCTTTTAGGCATTTCAACAAACACCTAGAGGGCATGATTTTACCAAAATCAATAATCAAGTTCCTTGACTAGTTATTTAGCCAATTTTGAGTATTTTTCACAATTTCAATATCTAGTTTACACATCAACCCTTAGACTTATTTCATTGAGTTCGAATAACACTAGATTAATAGTTATAATTCTAGTGTTCATCATCTTTCTACCAAACCCATTTAACTCATAAATGGTTGATTATGAATCACATGTTTATTGACACTAATGCATCAAACTATTGACTAGGGTTTGTTCTAAATCATGAATTTATCATAACTTCATTCAAAAAATCAAACATGCAAGTTCAGATTTCTATTTCATGTGTTCATCAAGTAATCAAATCGAAACCAAAAGACTAAATTCGACATACCTTGTGATCCCCTCACTTGAGTGATCACTAGTTTGTGCTCCGTTTTTTATTTGAACTTGATTTGGCTTCTCAATTTGAAGAAATTTGTAGATTAGGGTTTGAGTTTTAGGGAGCTCTCCTGGCTCCTGTGTTGTACGCGACCAGAACACACACTTTGTGTGTGTTTTGGTGTTAAATCTTTAATAATTAAAAATTCATTTTGACTTTTGTCAACTTTAGCCCCTTTACTTGTTCAAGTTTTATAAAGCACCTTTCTTAACTAGATTTCTTATTAAATCCAAGAACTCATGACTAACTAGGTTATTTATCCTAGTTATTTTATCTTGGCTTTTACCAAGTTTTATTGTATATATATATATAATCTATATTTTTGGGGTGTTACAAGTCTACCCCCCTTAAAGAGGTTTCGTCCCCGCAACCTTCTTTTAAGTAGTTATTTGGCTTGGACTAAAACAACCTAGTTTTGTTTTTAAGGCATTCTTTCTTTTAGCCAAAAGTTATCCTTTGCCTTGACGCATGCATCTTTTACGTGTAAGTCCTCACGGACCATAACTTGTGTCTCGCATTTCTTATCTTGTCGCCTATTTGTCCCAATTGCCACTTGATTACCCAATAGTATGAGTTTGCCAATATGCTTATTCCATACTACCATATATTGACAAGTGTTTTAAATAATTCACAACACTATTTTGACTTTGGATGATCTTATCAGCTAGACTGGCTAGTCACTGTCACCTCATGCCCCGTTAATTTGGGTATATCCATTTTTGCTATATTCGGATTTACGCGAGTTTATGATCTCCTATCCCGTAACTCACGCTACAACATGATTATATTCTATATCACTCCTTGTGACCATGATCGCATCGCATCACGTCATGTTTAAGTTTTTCATAAACTTTTCATTATCATAATCTTCTTTCTAACGTATCGCATCATGTATTACACCTATTGGTGTTAAGTCCCACATCTTTTATTATTAACTATTTCCTAATTTACCTCATAGTATTCATATTCATTAAACGTTGTCTCTTACTAAAACTGAATTTTAGTTTAACGTTTATCTCTCCAACTTATGTCAATTACTCATACCCATGAATTAACGACGAGAATTTATTCTTTTCCGCTTTTATATTACGCGGGGGATCGTAACAAGTCCTCATGCTTAATCCCAAAGTGACCCGTAGGTTCCTTTACTTAGCCTCATAGGCTATTTTATTAGATCTTTGCCCTTTTTAAGGTGAGACCCTATAGTTTGTTTCTTTGTATTTGTGACCCGAGGGTCAATTTGGTCCCGTAGACCTTTATATTGTTTATAACCCAAGGTTATAGTGATCCCATAGATCATCCTCTACTCGTATCTTTATTTAATTGTATATATGTATATACATATGGCGTCTAGGCACCCCCTTTTTATGTTTAGAATAATTTATTTTCGCTTTTGAGACTCGTTTGACCTTGACCGTAGTCTAAGGCTACATTCATTTTCTTTCGAGTTATCTTTCCGACTCTTTGACTTCTTACATCGTTTTCGCGTCGGTTTATCCCACTCATTCCGTTATTTGGTTTATGCCCCTACTTCCTTTCAACCCGTTACCCGGGTTCTTTATCATAATGTTTTTAACACTTCTGTTTCACTGGTTTGCATTTTCCTTTCTATAATCTTTTACGACCTATCACGTAGATTCACTAATATTTCGCACTTTCACTATTTGGTTTGCGCTCACTTGAAATATCAAGTACTATACTTTATTCAAGCCCGTCCAACATTGGAATAGTTGAACACAACTATCGAAATTTCTGTTTTGCAGAATTTCAGCATCTTTTAGTCATAACTCTTAATCTGAGTCTTTTAACTTTTAATCTGCATCACCGTCTCTTTTATTAATGTCCCGAGGGTTCATTTCTTAGGCCTTGTTTGGTAAAACCATTGCTATCGTTATATAGCTCTTGGGGTTTACCCGTTTTCGTTCTAACACTTCTAATATGTTTATTTTACTAATCTTTTATTCAACTACACTTATCAATGTGATTATTGTTCTTCCTCATACGGGTTTGATTAATAATATGTTACTTGGATGGTTACCCATACCCAAGTTTCTAAATTTGCATTTGACGATACTTTCTTATTCGTAGTGGCGAATAATATGCATCGTTTATTTGGTTTTCCTTGAGGGTATTTTCTGCCCAAGTCTTAATTTCTCATTCTTAGCCTCAATCCATTGTCTAATTGTTGCCCAATGTTATCTTAATGAAATTTTAATACGTGTACCCGCAATACTCACCCCAATGGGCTTTTTCTCAACTCGTTAACCTTCTTTCTTTGCCGTCATTATGGTGACTTATAACCTTTCCTTTATTCCGGGTTAAACGGCTCCTATAGCTTTTTCGATTTTCCATAGATTCTTTCGTAACTCTCCTCAATCATGAGGGATACCGTATTGTTGCCAACTACGGTTGATGTCATTCCATTATAACAATAATGGAAATCCATTCATTTCATTTTTATTATTCCATGTCGTTGCATGGAATTTTTTTTTTCTCACATCGTTTATCAATATAACGATGTTCCTATATGTTTTATTTGGCTTAACCAAGTGTACAACCGTGCCCTTGCCATTCACTACTATTACAATTTCCGGGTTCGGGTGTAATTACATCCTTCCCAACCCAACATTTATTCACTTCGTTAAGTTCCCGGGTTCGAGTGTACGCACACTCCTTCCCGTTATGACACTTGTCTTTCATTGCATTCCCGGGTTCGAGTGCATATGCACTCCTTACCGATGAAATATTTACCGAGATTTCTTTTACCTCGGTTTCACATACTCGCCATTATTTATTTTCTTATCTATATATATACGTTTATATAGGTATTTCTTTTACATAATTCTCCTAATTCATTACTCATATATGCCCTTATGCAACTATCATTCGCACTCGCATCAGATAAAATTTGTGTTAAATTAAATTCACAAGAAACATACCTGAAATAACATCAGGTTCAGCTTTAGCCTCTGTGGCTGTTATATAAAACAGTCTTGTCCTTGACTTCTGGGCATCAGACATTGTGTCGGTTGCGTCTTTGGTTCCAAGCCTTTCTGGACATTTAGACTTCTTATGTCTTGGCTTACCACATGTGCCCTTGTGAATTTTTTTCCACTAAATTTGCACTGATGTAGCACACTTTTTGTAACTCCTCTCTTGGGAGCTTTATTAGACTTGGATTTCTTTACGGAACTTGGATTCATATCCAACACCCTCCTTTCTTCTATTTCTTGTAATATGCTGTCTTTCAATTTAGCCATCATATCGTCCACCACAGGTACGATTGTGGTTTGTAATCTATCAATATAATGTGATAGACTATTTTCTAGAGCTTTTCCGACTGCCTCGGAAATCTTAGCTTTCATTTGTTCAGTCAATTGAGATGTCGAATCATCTCCGGTTACTGCAGATATTTCTTTAACTGAAACATCCATAATGGTTAATCAATACTTATTTAATTCATTTCCATCTTATTATACGGAAATTTATATCACACTCACTTAATCATAAGTAATGTGTTATTTTCCTTCGGTTTGGTCAAGTACATATCTTGCCTTACCTTTCTTACTCAGTGTATTTCCCAGGTTCGAGCGTATTTATACACTCCTCCCATACACTTTTCGCATATTTCATATCGTTTACATCAATTATTAAACATCTCATTTATAACATAACTTGGTTTGCTTTGGTTTGGCCAAGTTCGTAACTTGCTTTAACCATTCTCATTTAGTGCACCTTCCGGGTTTGAGTGTATTAACGCACTCTTCCCATCCACATTAATTTCCATCTCCTATACTTACATAGGATAACATCTATTGAAATAAATAGTTAATCCTTACCGGACGATCGATCAAGCTTGAACCGAACACTTTGTTGACAACCTTGAGCTCTGATTACCAACTTGAAACACCCATCTAATTTACTTGAATTTAATAATAATTCATACCATTTTAAAATAAAAGATACCTAGTTAGCATAAATTTCCATAATATAATTCATTAGTAGCAAAAACCTTAATCGACTAACGACTAAGTTAAAACATCCCTAAAGTTATTTAACAATTTGTTTACAATCCAAAATTATAATCCTTTAAAGTTTATAACATTGCGGAAGCTTGTAAATAGTGTTCGGTTCTTCAAAAGCTAGCTCGATCATCTTCCGGTTAGTTCCAACATCACCTAAGATCAAAACCACAACAAATGTTAGTTTTGATGAAGCTACAATGGGTATAAACAAGTTCTAAGGGTCAAACAATCAAGAAAATAAAAATTTCTCGGATCAGGGGGCGTCGCGTGATGCCAGGGCTTAGGCGTCACGCCTAGCCCTATTTTTCACAGAATGTTTGCTTTGCTGATGCTGCAGATTCCCAGCTCCAAGTTTATTCACATCCCAACTTAAAATCGCCATAACTTATGATCCGTAAGTCCGTTTTTGGTGATTCCTTTTCCTACACGACCGTAATTAAATTACCAATGTGTCTACCATAATTATTATCCCGGAAATTTGGTTTACGGACTTAGTCACTAAAATTTCTATTTAGATATTTGACCCACTATATTTACACAACTTCACTACTATGCGAAAGCAACCTTAAGGCGTTTTCACCCAACATCCGGGGCTTAGCATCACTCGCATTTCCTTACCAATTCCATGGTTTAATGCTCTTGTGATCGATATCGCCTTTACTAATTAATTAGACACCTATACAAGAATTTATACCATATTCGACCCGTTGGCTCATCTTGTGGAAATTCCTCCAATGTGATGACTACCAATCGGTTCCTTACCAATTTGACTCTATTAATTCAAGTAACAATTGTGATCACTACGATCAACACAATTCCTATTCTAAAACGCGACTACGCATGATTTAACAACAATTCGTTTAATGTAACGGGTCAAGTTACATACCTTCATAATTCATCGACATTGCCTTCTAACCATAACTACCCATTCCCGGACTCGTCGACCTTAGCGTATCCCTTCTAATCCATGATTTCTGTTTTTATAACTCAATTTAACGAGTGACGTTTGAGTAACTCCAAACACTACCGTTTCGACCATTGTTTTAACACATTCATCATCTAGTGAATTCCATCACTTCTTAGACTTACCAAAGGGTTTCAATTTCACTATTTCGACATCATACCTGTTTCAACTAATTCTTTTGACCCGTTTGGTTTGTCGAGTGAATTACATCACTTCTTAGACTCACCGAACGCAACTATTTTCGCTATAACAACATTAGACATATTTACGACTAGGCTTATCTACATAATTGTAACGTGGTGACAAGTCAGTACCTTCAGTGCTTTTCCTTCAAGCGCGTATCAACTCCGGCTCGTCCGCTTAAAGATTCAATTCTTTTGCCTATAGAGTTCAATCATCAACTTGTTTAGAACTCTTATTATTTCGTATAACGCATAATTCAACATAACATTCAAATATGCGTTTTTACTCAAAATTTCAACATCTAGTTTTCTTTTAGGCATTTCAACAAACACCTAGAGGGCATGATTTTACCAAAATCAATAATCAAGTTCCTTGACTAGTTATTTAGCCAATTTTGAGTATTTTTCACAATTTCAATATCTAGTTTATACATCAACACTTAGACTTATTTCATTGAGTTCGAGTAACACTAGATTAATAGTTATAATTCTAGTGTTCATCATCTTTCTACAAAACACATTTAACTCATAAATGGATGATTATGAATCTCATGTTTATTGACACTAATGCATCAAACTATTGACTAGGGTTTGTTCTAAATCATGAATTTATCATAACTTCATTCAAAAAATCAAACATGCAAGTTCAGATTTCTATTTCATGTGTTCATCAAGTAATCAAATCGAAACCAAAAGACTAAATTCGACATACCTGTGATCCCCTCACTTGAGTGATCACTAGTTTGTGCTCGGTTTTTTATTTGAACTTGATTTGGCTTCTCAATTTGAAGAAATTTGTAGATTAGGGTTTGAGTTTTAGGGAGCTCTCCTGGCTCCTGTGTTGTACGCGACCAGAACACACACTTTGTGTGTGTTTTGGTGTTAAATCTTTAATAATTAAAAATTCATTTTAACTTTTGTCAACTTTAGCCCCTTTACTTGTTCAAGTTTTATAAAGGACCTTTCTTAACTAGATTTCTTATTAAATCCAAGAACTCATGACTAACTAGGTTATTTATCCTAGTTATTTTATCTTGGCTTTTACCGAGTTTTATTGTATATATATATATATATATATATATATATATATATATATATATATATATATATATATATATATATATATTTGGGGTGTTACAATCTCCCGAACCTCCCGTCCCTCCTTTTACATCTAGGGATGAGGCTGGCCCCAGTAATCCTCCAAATCCTAACCCATATCTGAACGCGAGGCCAAACCCTACAGTAGGGGTGTGCATGGGTCGGTTTGGTTCGGTTTTTACTATTAACCTTAACCATAACCGCTAGTTCGGTTATGGAGTTTTGGTAACCATAACCATAACCAAACTCCGGTTACGGTTAATCGGTTATGAAGTCGGTTATGGTTCGGTTTTGGTTAATTTCGGTTAAGTAACCAAGCAAGGTTTGAAATAAATAAGGTTATGCATGATTTGAACTTAGCTTGAGCCTATTTTATAAGATAATGGATACTAAACTTTTTGATTAAACTACCGATTTAGGGTTCTTTTTAATAAGGTAATTCTCAAACAAAAATAATTATGGCCATAACACCTTAGTTCTTTATCAAAATAAATGGCATCTACATCAAGATCATTTTGTTACTAACATACTTTTATCTTAGTAAAAACCCTCTATATGGTTTTGTAAAACACAAATCCATTATATAAAGTTAACTTCAAAAGTTCGGTTCGGTTTCGGTTATATCGGTTAACCAAATCTTCATAACCATAACCATAACCGATTGAGCGGTTATACAAAGTTTCATAACCATAACCGTTGGTTATATTGGTTATCGGTTATTAGTGGTTCGATTATGTCGGTTATGGTTCAGTTATCGGTTATGGTGGTTAATTTGCTCACCCCTACCCTACAGCATACCCTCTCTTCTCATCCCAACCAGCTACAAGCGGTGCTCCACTAGGCTATGAGCTGACCCTTGACCAGCTCCTACAGTCCCCGGTGACGAGCCTTCCACCCTCAACAACAACTTCATGGGAACAAGCCTTGTCGGTACTCCCCTTGGCACGAAGTGCCGTTATGAGTACTCCCTTGGGAGTTAACTGCTCTGTTGCACCCGGAAGCCTTCAAGGCTTCAACCTTCTGCCTCAGATGATGACTCAGATGATGACCAGTTTCCCGTGGCAACACTTCATCAATCAAGTGCTTGCAACCCAAGGGAACAACAACAACGTGGGTGCAAGGGTTGAAGAAGATGTAGCCAAACCTTACAAGCCGAGTAACCTCTCATGCTTTTCACAGCAAATAGCCGATTATGATTTTCAAACAAAGATCAAAATGCCATCCCACATCAGAACATATGATGGGACTGAAGATCCTGAAGACCATCTTCAGATCTTCACTGGTGCAACAAGGATTGAGAAATGGTCAAACGCTGAATGTTGCCTAATGTTCATGCAAACCCTTGTCGGATCTGCCAGGATCTGGTTCAATGATTTACCTGCTCGAAGCATTCGAAGCTTCGACGACCTCAGCAAGGGTTTCTTGGCCAACTTCTCCCAACAAAGGCGATATGTCAAAGATGCAACGGTAATCTTTCAGATAAAACAATGTGATGATGAGAGCCTTCGAGAGTTCATAGAAAGATACAAGAAGGAAGGTCTAACTTACGTGGGGGCAGACGAAAAGATGAGGGTGGCCGGTTTCATGAACGCCATCACCTCAAAATATCTCACAAGGGATTTCAACAAATCCCTGCCTAAGACCTTGGAAGAAGCTCTCGAGAGGGCTGAAGCTCACATCCAGGGAGAGGAGGCAGTAGATATTAAAGAACAAAGGAAAAGAGGATCCAGCTGGCGAGGCAATAGCCCTGCTAGAAAGAGAGGGAACTTCACCTCCTATGACATACGCCAAAAGGGTTCAGACCATCGAAGGTCTGAAGGCCGGAACCCTCCCAGCAAGGAAAAAGGCATGAGTTTCACGCCTCTCACCAAGACTCCTTAAGAAACCCTAGCTACAGAAGAAGTCAAGCAGAACTTTCGGCCTCCTAGGCCTCTCCCCAAAAGCAGAAAGAATGAGAACTCCACACAATACTGTGAATTTCATGAAGAAAAAGGTCACCATACCAAGGATTGCTTCCAGCTTAAGAAAAGGATTGAAGAAGCTGTTAAGTCCGGAGAGCTTGCTCATTTGGTAAAAGGAGTAAGGGACAAAATGGCTGAAGGTAAAGGCAAGGAAGTCAATATGGTGGACTTTGATGGAAGGGTTCCATACAAGAGGCAACGGTTGGAAGCTTGGGAGCTTCAGTGTGTTTGCTTTCCCCTAACAGAGAAAGACCCTCTTTCAAATCCTCTCGTGGTAGAAGCAACTGTGGGAACATTACAAACAAGTAGGGCATACATAGACACTGGGGCAGCTACTGAAATCATGTTCGAGAAGTTCTTCAACCGCTTGAGCAATGAAGAACGTTCAAGGCTTCAACCCTCTGGAACCTCCATAAAAGGTATTGCCGATATACCCCTTAAACCTTTAGGGCAACTAACACTTAATGTTCGTTTCAGCGAAGGTCAGAAGGAAAGAACCCAACCACACATCTTTGTGGATATCAGTATTCCCTCAAACTATGACGTGATCATTGGGAGACTAGGACAATGTGCATTTTACATGGCTGTTTCTGTCGGTCATGGCACTGTCAAATTTCCCACCGAGAGGGGAATAGCAACCCTTCAACCTTCCCAGGAAGCCTACATGGTTGAAGGTGAAAGCTCCAAAAGCGAAGAAGACAAGCAAAGGCTAATCATAAATCCTAAGTACCCTGAACAGAGAATAAGGGTCAACCCAAACCTTTCACAAGAAACCCTTTCATATCTTGAAAAATTGCTAACACACTACAGAGACGTCTTCGCTTGGTGTCCGAAAGATATGACCGGGATTCCCCGAAACATTGCTGAACATGAGTTAAGGATACCACCAGATGTTAAGCCCGTGGTCCAAAAGAAAAGAAGCCTAGCACCTGAGAGAAGCCTGGCTGCTTGCCAAGAAGTTTAAAAGCTTGTGTCAGCCGGCATTCTCCGAGAAGTCAAGTACCAATCATGGGTTGCAAACCCAGTTATGGTCAAGAAGCCAGACAACTCTTGGAGGATGTGCATAGATTTCAAAGATCTTAACAAGGCTTGTCCCAAGGATTGATATCCATTGCCAGAAATTGATCTCAAGGTTGACTCCCTCACCGGCTACCATTTTAAGTGTTTTCTTGATGCCTACAAAGGGTACCACCAAATACTCATGAAAAAGGAAGATGAAGAAAAGACAGCGTTCCGCACTGATAAGGGGATCTTTTGTTACCAAAAGATGCTTTTTGGCCTCAAGAACGCTAGAGCAACCTACCAACGTCTAGTGGACAAAGCCTTTGCAAGCCAAATTGGCAAAAACATGGAGGCATATGTTGACGACTTGGTGATCAAAAGCAAGACGGAATATCAAATGCTCGATGACATTCAAGAAACTTTCAAGAACCTAAGAAAAGCTCAACCCTGAAAAATGTTCATTTGGGTTTGAGGAAGGCAAGTTCTTGGGTCATATTGTTGGGAAACAAAGCATCAAGGCTAACCCAAACAAGGTGAAAGCTGTTCTCGAAACCAAACCACCAAAGACCAAGAAGGAAGTTGAAAGCCTGAATGGGAAGCTTGCAGCCTTGAAGCGTTTTACCTCAAAGTTAGAAGAAAGGTCTCTCCCCTTTTTCAAAACGCTCAAAGGTTGCACTGACAAGAAGGACTTCAAATGGACTGAAGAGGCCAATGAAGCCTTTAACCAAATGAAGCAACACCTAGCTTCCCTACCTGACATGGCAGCCCCAGAAATGGGCGAATTGATCTCAGTCTACCTCTCAATTGCCGAAGAAGCAATAAGCGCGGTCCTCACCATTGAACGAGAAAAAATCCAGGTACCCGTTTATTTCTTCAGCAAAACTCTAAAATTGGCTAAAACCAAATATCCTCTTCTAGAAAAACTTGTCCTAGCCCTAGTCCAAACAGCTAGAAGGCTTCGAAGGTATTTCCAAGCAAACCCTATACAAGTGGTCACCGACCAACCTATCAGGAGTGTGCTTGAAAAAACAGAAAACTCGGAACGATTAGCTAAATGGGCCATAGAACTAGGTGAGCATAACATCACCTATGTCCCAAGAAAAGCTATCAAGGCCCAAGTCTTGGCTGATTTCATTATAGAAGTCCCTAAGCAAACCGTCACTGAAGTGAACACTGCAACCACTGAACCCTCTGACCTTGAAGCCTGGAAACTGCGCTTGAAGGGTCAGGGGCTGGACTCATTTTGATCAACCCAGAAGGGTTGGAATTCACGTATGCTCTCCATTTTGACTTTCAGACCACCAATAACGAGGCTGAATACGAGGCACTGATCGCCGGTTTAAGGTTGGCCAAAGAAATGAAGGTCCAAAAACTTGAAGTGTTCATAGATTCATTACTGGTCTCAGGCCAAGTAAACGATAGCTATGTTGCCAAGGAGCCCAACATGAAAAGATACAAAGAAAAATACAAGGAGCTAATGAACACCTTCCAAACATGCCACATCAAGCAAATTCCCAGGTCCCAAAACAAAAAGGCTGATGCCTTAAGTAAGTTGGCATCTCTCACTTTTGCCCACCTCACCAAGAAGGTACTAGTAGAAGTGTTGAAGGCTCCATCAATTGATGAATTGGAAGTTCAAGACGTAGTCACCGAGGAAGATCCAAATTGGATGACTCCCATCAAAAAGTTCCTAAAAAATGGTGAACTACCCAATGATCAAGTAGAAGCTGAAAGGGTTAAAATCAAGGCAAGGCAATACGTACTACAAGGAGAAACCCTTTACAAAAAGGGTTACCTTGCCCCCTTGCTAAGATGTGTTGGTCCTGAGCAAAGTCAGTATTTGATCAAAGAGATTCACGAAGGCATACGCGGAGCTCATTTTGGAGCTAGGTCGATGGTTGCAAAACTCATGAACCTTGGGTATTTCTGGCCCTCAATGCATCGTGATACTGCTGAGCAATTAAGAAAATGTGATGCTTGCCAGATCCATGCACCAATCCCAAAAAGTCCTAAGCATGACCTTGTCCCAATAACCTCGGCATGGCCATTCCATAAATGGGGAATGAACATTGTTGGTCCATTTCCCCCAAGCAAAGGAGGAGTGAAATTCTTGCTGGTGGCAATAGATTATATCACCAAGTGGCCCGCGGTTAAACCACTTGCAAAGATCACGGGCAAACAGGTCATCGACTTTGTTTGGGAGAACATTATTTGCCGTTATGGATTGCCGGGAGTACTCGTCACTGATAATGGGAAGCAATTTGCTGAGAAGCCTTTCAGCATTTGGTGCAAAGAGTACAGGATCAATCAGGTCTTCAGCTCAGTGGCTTACCCGCAATCAAATGGTCAGGTTGAAAGAACAAATCGAAGCATAGTGGAAGGTATCAAAACAAGATTAAGAAGGTACGAAAGCAACTGGCTCGATGAATTGCCTAGTGTTCTATGGGCCATAAGAACAACCGAACAAAACAAGCCATAAGAGAACACCCAATAGCTTGGTATTTGGATCCGAGGCCGTGATCCCAGCCGAGGTAGGAGTTGTAACACAACGAATTGTCAACATGGATGCCGAAACAAACCAGAAAGAGACCATGTTGAACTTACACCTCCTAGAAGAAATACGAGACCAAGCCGCAATTCAAGAAGCCAAGTACAAGCCACGAATGGAAGCCTACTACAACAAGAGAGTCAAGAATGAACATTTCAAGCCAGGAGACCTGGTCCTTAGAAACAATGAAGCTAGAAAGAAAGAGAATCAAGGAAAGCTTGGCCCAAAATGGGAGGGCCCATACACCATCCTTGAAGCACATAAGGGTGGATCCTACAAGCTAGCAGACCCAGAAGGTAAAAGGCTTCCAAGGCACTGGAATGGAAAAACCTTGAAAAGGTTTCATGTCTAAACAGGAAAGATTGGTTTGTATTTTGCAATGTTACATTTCAAGAGTTGAACTATGAAAACCTTTTGTAAAAATGTCTCTTGAATGAATGAAGATGTTTTATCAAATTTGTATTTCTATCCTAAAAGCAGGTTGAGAACCTAGCAAGAAACTCCATGGCAAGGGCCATGTAAGGGGTTGAGCTCCCAGGCCACATCGCTCAATAGGTTCAAGGGTTGAATGGACCTATATACGGGGTGAGTTCGTAAATCAATACAACTCCATGAGACTTATTATCAAATAAAGAGTGGTCTCATAAACAGGTTTGAACAGCCTACACCAAATGTTCCTTAAGCCTTAGAATAATAATCAACAAACAGGCTTACGAAATCAAACAAAAACAAGAAAACAAATAGGATAGGTGCTATGCCTTCTTGTTAAAAATACCAAGGCTAAGTGACTGCAGCACTGAACTCTTTAAGGTATAAAAAAAAGAACAACACAAACTCGGCAAAGACAAAGTTATGAGAAGACAAAAATAATGCAACTTGAAGAAAAAATTTAAAGACACAAACAAAGTCAAACCAAAACACTAGGAAGCCTTCAAGGCTTCAAGCCTCCGAAGTGACAACTTGAAACCTTAAAGGTTTCAACCTATCTACAGATAGCCAAAAAGCTTAAAAGCTTAAAAACTTAAAACCAACCAAGCTGCCTTAAATAGGCACAAGTATAAAAACACAACGCGGAAAATAGTTGAACATAATATCATAACAAAGAAAGCCCCGAAAGACTTTCAACCAAGCACAAGTTAAAACAAGTCCTACTGACTTGCAAGTTCAGATATTGTTCAAGCGGCCATATAGGCCTAAAAGCACAACCACATAACAGGAACCTTAGGGGTTCCTGCAAAACCTAATATTGTTCAAAGTTAGCATTACAAACCACAAATTGTTTTTGAGTGCTAAGAAAGCTACGAATATCCGTTAAACATTGACAGAAGGCTTGGAAACCCCGGAACCTTCAGCCTTGGCCTTCTTTGCTTTCTTGGACTTCTTAGCTTTTGCACCACCATCACCACCTACTGTTGAAGCCTCCAACCTGGCATCCTTCGAAGCATCGGGCACACTTGAAAGGGTGTCATCACTATCTCCCGAGTAGGATCTCTTCTTCGAAAGAGAACCCAAGACTTCAACACAGACTTTTTCATTAAGGCCCTCCGGTTTCAAGTCCTGTAACACAGCTAGAGGCTTACCAAAACAAGAAGAAACTTGATGAATATAAGGGTAGGTCAGCCTCTCCATCTGTTCAACGGAGCCCTTAAAAACATCGGAAGCTTCAGGACGAAACAAAGGAGACTTTTCCAGAGGATGTCCAGCTTCATGTAACTTATAACCAGCAATGAGACCTTGATGTTTCCCCAAGTTGAGCAATTTAGTATAAACTTCACCAAGAGCAGAGTTAAATTCAGCGGAGTGAAGCAGATAAGTAACAACTTGTTGAAAACCCTGCTCAATCAACCATTAGTTATCGTTGGTAGCCTGGGAAACCAAAGCCTTCAAGCTTTCATTCTCTTCATCAAAGGCTTTTTGCGCAACAGACAAGGCTTCCCTACCTGCCTTCAGCTTCAACCGATCGGCCTCAAAGCTTTTCTTAAAATCACTCATTTCAATCTCATGCTGCTTAGATAAATCATCAACCTTTTTTGACCAAGCCTCTTCTTTCTCAGCAAATCCACTTATCTCCTTCTTCATCGCGGCCATTGAAGATTTCATCTTATCTTTCTTCTTAGAAAATTCTTCATATTCCTGCATCCTCTGACGAAAACGGGCAATGCCCTGAGGAAGCATGGCAGCAAGGTTGCAGGTACTCAGAATCATGCGAGATAACATCATGTCATCATCCATCTCAGCAATAGTGTTATGAACTGAAGGAGGAGCAATGTGACTCAGAACATCTTCACAAACAGCAGCATCCTTGAAACTGTCATCAATTTTCACCGACCAACCTGGCACATAAACTTCATCCGGGTCCAACCCTTCAACATCCCTGCTTGAAGAACCCTGAACAGGGGTAGAAATAACCTTTTTGGCTGAAGCCTTTTTGCCATTAACAACCAGTTTCTTCTCTTTTTCAGACCCCACTTCAACACCTTGATCCCCAGAAGCTTCGATATCATCACTCAACTCCACCGGCTCAGTAGAAGTGGATTGAGGAACACCCTTCAAACGACGGGTAGATCGCCGGGTTGAAGTCTTGGGAGCAATAGGTTTGGAAAAACCCTTCACATTGGAAACACTAACATAACCCGAACCATCGAACCTTTGTTCAGCAGTCCTAACTACAATGTTTTCATCAGGAACAGATGGGACATCCCCATACACAACATCAGAAGTGTCGTCACTCTTGATAAAATCCAGGGCAGACATAACTACAAATAACAGAAAACAAAACTCATAAGACATAAATAAAGAAAAATGCAAAGATGGAAAAAAGGGAAAATGCATACCCGTGCCACTTCTCATTAGAACCGGATCCCGATCGGCCTTTTCCCACAAATCACTAACCCCTAACATAACTAGCAAATGTTCAGGGAAAGGACGAACCCTCGAAGGGCATTCCCGGATGGCTTTGAGAAAAGTGTCATTCAACTCAGACTCAGAGGGCTCCGGTTCATTGAGAATGGGATTCGGGTGCCTCCACACCATTTTAAATGGGGGAATACAGTCAGAAACCCAGAAAAAGCGATCCTTCCAAGTTCCGAGTGTTGTAACCATAGACGAAAAAAGACAAGCATCAACCTTGGAAGTTTCAAAGGTGAACCAATCACCGTTTTTAGCCAATCGGAAAAAACGGCGAGAAAGCAAAAGTGAAGGATCATACCCAAGGGCATGGCATAAAACTTCGAAATGTAAAACCCTAGCCATACCCTTTGGGTGAATCTGGCCAAAGGAGACTCGGTAATACTCCAATAAATTCAGAACAAAGAGGGAAAACGGATGACGGAGATTCGAAAACTCAAAATGACGACAGTAAAGAGCAATAAAACCAGCCGGACATTTGTCAATCGGAACATCACAAGCAGGAGCAGTCGGTTTAAACATTTTCCTAATACCATATTCCTTACAAAATAATTCTACCTCTTCTTGGGTTAATCGAGAAAAGGACTTTGCCAAATCCTTACGAGCACCCATTTCACAAGAAAATATGAAGTAAGTAAGGAAATAAAGATGAAGTCGAAACTAACCTTGAAGAGAATAAGGGAATCGCAGAGAAAACTTGAAAAGATAATGTGGAAAGAATGATATCTCCAAATATAAAACTCAAAATAATAGTGATAATTGCAAACAGTTACTTTCTGCAATATCGCCGCCCTATGAACTGCCACACATCAAATCAGTTGTCAGATATTTAAAATTCAAAAATTAACTGCCTCTAACCCTTTAAGCCTTTAAGATTTGAACCCTTAGAGCCTTTAGTCAATAAAACACATGTATAAAAGTCAGAAGTCTTTGAGCTAATCTCCCAAAAACCTCTGACTTGGGGGGCTGATGACGGGGGTAGCCCAAGACAAAATAAAATGACTAAAATACATGAGTGCCTAAAGGGTTAAACGGTTCAAAGGTTGAAAAGCTGAGGAGGTGAAGTAAAGTAATGCGAGAACAGTAAATGGTCACATCTCCACCAACTCGCCAGCCGCAAAAGCAATGCAGGTCCACAGAGCACACTCTATTATCCAGGGGTCAAAAGGCTTTAACCCCCGAAAGGGTAAGCCCCTCACTACAAGCAAGGTCGCTAGTCAAGTGCATCCCTCTTTGAGAGGTGTCTTCTCCTATATATTTGACACTTCATTTACTGAGAAAGACATTCCTGACCAGCCCTGATTCTCGATAACGTGGGGGGACCCCACGACCTGCGTTAGGCAAAGTTGAACCCTTCAACCCTTTTGCCTAACCAGCCCAGCTACTATCATTGGTCTATTATTTGTTGCATCAACAGTATATGTATTTACTTTTTGCAGCTATCCAATTTATTCTTAATTCTACGTTCACTACACTCGAACCATCAACCTCATGGGGAGAGACAATATTTCACACATCTGAATACCGCTAGTCATTCTAGACAGTGACGGATCCAGGAATTTTTTTCATGGGGGTGCGGAATATTTTTAAAGATTTTAGGCCCCTGAGTATATAAAAAAAATTCGGTTCATATTGGGTCGTATCGGATCGGGTCATGTAAAACAAAGAGTATCAAGCTAAAATTTATATAATTATCAAAGACATGTCAAACGTCATTACAAACATATTTAAAATGTTGTTCTATGTGTTTTCATTTTTTCGAAATCTATCCAAAACATCTAGAGCTACTTTTCTAAGCAAGTTTTTCTCTATATAACATATACAACTAATTTTCAACACTAAACACTTAAACAATTATCACCAAACTTCATAATTTTCAACTTTAAAATCAAGCCCTAACTTTAAAATCAAGCCCTATTTTTGTTCAAATTAGATTATTAGATTATTAGATTGGGTTGGGCTTGAGTTATGGTGTGTTTATTTGGTTAAAGATTAAGAGAAAGGTAATTGGGTTATGTGAAAGTTAATTAATTAAGTGGAAAGTTAATTACGTTGTAAGGGGGCGGTCGAAAATTTCCAAAGGGTGCGGTCAGGATTTTACTGAGAATTTAGCTCTAAATTTTATTTTTTCAAGGGGTGCGTCCGCCCAACTTAAGATATAGGTGGATACGCCCCAGATTCCAGACCTGCTAAAGCAACATTGCAAATAGCGATGAAATCCCAAAAAAAAACTCTCACGTTCTATTTTGTTTTAGGCCAACACAATCGTCGAGCAGTTGTTGGTAAACCTAATAGAAAGCAAGTACAAAATAACATTGGACCATACACGTGTATGATGCATCAACATTACGACAGTAAGTACTTGCTCGATCATTAGTTTATAAAGGACAAATGCAAAAGGGGGAAATAAAAGAAAAACAAACAAAATTTGGACCAATGTCCCAAAACCCCTCAATAAATACGAAATTAGAAACAGTAAGCTGGACCAATTTTTGGAAAAAGGTTTTGGGGTGGCTTTATAGTGTTGGTTGGGTTACCAAGACTTTAAGAGTACCACATGTTTAGATGAGAAAAGGAAGAATTATTTGAAATAAAACACGTGATTCGGGGCCTTATTAAATAATTGTAAAAGCCATGAGTGGTGCACCGATGCACACGACACAAAATTCATTTTTGAGGAACAAAGGCTACATGTTGTCGTGTTCTTGAATCTAAGATCACTGTCCGTAGACTGTTCAAACGTATAATGAAGATCATTGTTGTTGCTACAACAAGACTTAAGCTAGGAGCCAAAGCACATCAGCCTCCGGGGTAAAAATTGTAGGAATAAGTTACATTTTTAATAAAAACTAGGTTAAAAGAAGTTCGCCGCGTTGCGGCGAATTTCTTTTGTTATTTAGTCTGTGTTTACATGTGTTTTGAAATCACTACGAGCGTGTTGCGAACGAAACTTCTGACAAGAATAAAAAGAAAATGTATAAAAAAACACTAAAAGATAATCGAAAGAAAATCAACCAAAAAAGTTGTATGGTAACGATGTTGTTCGTATGAAACCCGTGGTCAGAGATGAGCAAATTGTTCTGAGTACCAGTACCAAATTTGCCGAACCGAAAGATCTTAAGTACCAATTCGGTACCGACTTTTGGCGTTCCTGGTACCGGTTCACTACCGTTTTTTTACCTTCATATACCGGTACCGTAACCGGTATTTTTCGGTATCAGTACCGATTTTGTTTCGGTTGGCACCGAGCTCATCCCTACCCCTGAAACTAAGAAAAGAAAAAATTAAAAGTTGAAGAAAATAAAAAAAAAAGTTGTACGATGCCGTTGTTCGTACGATAACCGTGATCAAGGATGAACAAATGGTACCGGGTAGCAGCACTGAATTTCCCGAACCAAAAGATTTCCAATATCAATTCGGCACCAACTTTTGGCGTTTTCTGTATTAGTGCCGGTTTTTACCTTCATGTACTGATACCGAACAGGACCGTCCCGGTATTTTCGATACCAGTACTGGTTCGATACCGGTTGACACAAAACACCCCTGATATTAAAAAAAAGATTAAAGTTAAAAAGTAAAGAAAATAACTATTATTATAATATTAAAATAATAAAAGTATTAAAAAAATTATATATTATTATAATATTAGAATCACTATTCATTTCAATTCCTTTATTAATATATATATTAACGAGACTCTCATTATACATGAGAAATTGATCTAGCATAATACCGGTTACTAAATTAACTAGACATAATATAAAATACAATTTTATATACCGAAATCGATTCAAACCACATCCCTAGTAGGTATTTCAACATATATATAGACGCATCTTAGACTCGATTCTTCACCATGTTGAGTCTTCAACCTTGCTTCTTGACTGCAACAATGAACATACTAAAAAGATAAAGGTTTTGATTGAGGATCGTGTTTGTGTTTGACACGGGCCCTTAAAACAGATTCTGCATCTCCTCTCAGACGGTTTGTCTCACAGGGTATAACAATCGGAATAGTATGTGTACTGCCGGAGATGGCATTCACGCCCGAGATAGCACCGGGTATCATGGTGTTCTAATTTATGTGGGAAAATAAATAAAGATAAGTTGGTGATGGTGGAAGAATTAGAGAGCACACTCCTCTCTAAATTCTATAAAACTTTGTGCATAAAAATTCTCTAGTATATCTCTTTTATCTCATTTTTCTCTATTTTCTTTCTTGCATCCAGCAAAGAGTCATAAGGTTCTTTTCATACTCAAAACTAAAACTTCATATTTAATTTCTAATTTTAAAGATAATTATAATAGTAAAAACCTTCATGACATGTTAATGTCTTATTAAATAAAATAATAAAACATAACAAAACCTTTTATCATGATTCTTGAATAAAGATAAAAAGTCATAAAACAACCAATTTATGACAAAGATGAATTTATACTAGAATCACCAAAGTTTAGAAATATTTACTTCAATCACTCAACTTCGAGCATCGATATTCTATTTATCTTAGCTCCATTTTAGAAAAAGTTTGATTTATTATTATGATGCTCTCACGGCATAGAACACAAACCCACGAATTATTATTTATACAACACATATATAAATGTAATTATTGATGTCCAAGATATTTAGTGAAAAACTCATTTTCACTAAAATTTCCAACAAAAATAATTGATTCGTTCTTTGTGTAGTTAAGTTAAGTATAGGAATACGTAGAATAAGAGAGTTTTAGGGGTGTTCTTCGGGTATTTTGTTCGAAATTCGGGTTTTTCGGGTCGAACTGTTCGGTTTTTTTATAAGGAAAAATTGACCCAATAAGCAATCCAATTAAAGCTCGAGATGTTCAGGTTCGGGTTAGTTCGGGGAGGGTTGTTCGGGTTTAGAAATATCTTTAAATTTATCCTGCTGCTAAAAATATCATCAAAATTCAAACATCATTTTACAGTAAGGTATGATAACGTTTAAAACTCCAAACACTCCAAACCAAATCACATCTATAGAAAAAGGCAATAAATGTTCGCGTTTCGAGTTTCTTGTTCAGGTTTCAAGTTTTGGGCTTTTCAGGTCTGGTTGTTTTGGCTTATGGTTGGGAAAAAGTGGCCCGATAACTGGACTATTTAAGGTCCAGGTTGGTCGGGTTCGGATTATTCGAATTTGGGTTTTTCGGTGTTCATTAATTCGGGTTCTAGTGGCTTCGGATTCGGTTCGGGTTCGGGTAAACATGGACAACCTAGTTAGAGTTTTAGAGTGAGAAGATAGAGAAAATGAACTTATAAAACTGAGTTGAGGCAGCCCTTTAATAGGTTAGGGTTCCCGCCCTAGGGCCTGCCCTTGGTAAGCTCACCTTCCACTCCAGGTTAGCTTCTCTCCTTGGTTATACTTGTGTAGGTTGACTTGACCCTTTCGATGTGAGGGGGAAGGATCCACTAAAAAGTAGATTTTGCCTAAGTAGCCTAAGAAGGATTATGATCATGCCATGTGGCACTCCTTATAAGTAGGAAGGAATGACATTTTGGTCCTTATAAATAGGAGTGAGAAAGTAACATGTGGCACCCCTTTTGTTTTATAAAAATATAACAAAAAAAAAATCTAGTACAAAAAATATAGCATAAAAAATCCAGTACAAAAAAAAATATAGCACAAAAAATGCAGTACAAAAAAATAGCACAAAAAAATCTAGTACAAAGAAAAATTCAGCACAAAAAAATATAGTACAAAAAATTCAGCACAAAAAATTGAGAAAAAAATTAAAAAAAATTAACACAAAAATATAGCACAAAAATACATCACAAAAATGTTATAAAACATAGAAATACAACACATTTTTGTGGGTTTTTTTAGTCGTCATATTTTATATAGCAATATTGTACTCAAATTAAAGATAAAAACTCTCTATTTTATGGTGAAATTTTTATGAAAAAATAATGTCGTTTAAAAAAGTTATGAACGTTTAAAAAATGAGGGTGGAATATGCATGTGCCTTGCATGTGGAGAGAGAAAGTCAATAAATAGGATTTTCCCAAGATACCCTTGCACTCCTCTTTTTTCCTACATTTTCATCTTAACCACTGATTTGAAAAATGAATGATTAAGATTACTTATCATCCTACTTAGGCAAAATGAACTTTTTATTTGATCATAGTATCATACCCCTAGATGTGAGTACCAAATTTCCCCTTTTCCAACGGAGGTGTGTGAGTTCCTAGCCAAGGTTGTTGAGATTTGATGTATGCATATTAGTGTTGACTTTCTGACAAAATTAATATTCCATAACCAATCATGTGGGCTTTTATATTTTAATTATGGGATATTGAGTTTTAATTATAGTTGCATTTTAACCGATTTTATTGGGCTTTTAATCATAAATTTGTGGTTGAGCTTTCAATAAAAGTCCAAAAAAAAAAAATTTAAACGGTAGCTCAAAATAATCTTAGGGATAACGTATAATTTTTTAGGGTAACAAAATACAAAAAAAAACCTTAAAAAAAGTTTTGCACTATGCTGTAAAAGTTGAGGGGTAGCGGGTGCTACCCATAGTATTATGCTATGTCCGCCACTTCTACCCTTCGACCCGTTTTAAAAGGAGACATACATCCTTAATTATTGTGCTAGGTCGCTTCCTATACTTTACACGTTTTATAAATTCATATTTGATATGCCCACTGTCTCTATACATGTGTGCGTGTGTGTATTGTAAAAAAGTAGCGATCAATTAGTATATGTGTGTGTATTGTAAAAAAGTAGCGGCCGATTAGTGGTTGGTTGCTAATTTACCATCATTTTATATCAATCATGACATCAATCGCTAATGCTCAATGCGCATTCACATATGTTAAAAAGTCAGTAGGAAATCGTCATTGTCATCAAATATAGGTTTTAGGATATCGTTTAAATCTGATTTAAATACTTTCTTGATTGTATAATCAGTCAACTTGCAGATTAAAGTATTTTGCCTCTAACAAAATTAATAATCAAATAAGACAAAAAGTTTTATTTAAGAATTAGAAGTTTTGTCTGTAAAATTGGAAGTATTAAATTCGTTCTTAAAGTTAGATGAGGCTATATGAGGTTAAACCATCTCAACATTTTAGTTGATGATGATTATACGGTTAGGATGTAACGCCTCGCTTTTTGTAACTTTCCTTATTTAGAAAGTTTGTCTTGCATTCTATTTATGGAAACTTGTATTCTCTTGTAATCGTATTTCATTTCCAATCATTGTAAACCGAGGTTTTGATCATAATAAAACTTGATCATTTTTACATAAATTATACTTTGATTATACCTACTTGTTTTACGTTCGTCTTATATACATGCGTATTACATATTCATCTTTCACACAAACTCGTACTTATTTTACATACAAATTGTCGTAAATACGTGTTTTAATACTCTTTATACGTGTAATATACTTAATCATGCATTCACAATACTCAATTTATGCTGCGTACATGTTTTATACTCAATAATATGTTATGTATACAATTATATCTTAAATTATATTAAAAATCAAACTTTAGGGGGCTGAAGTGTAAAGATCAAAAGATTTCCCCGGGCAACGTACGTCGCGGCACGCGGTAGCCCACCTCAATTCCTCTGATACCCGCGAAGGGGTTCGATCCGCAGCCAACCTCTTATTACACGCGGATTGGCCTAATTCTCAACTACTTTTCTCACCTAATTGTTTTTAAAACACATTTAACACTTACCTAACTCACCCACTATATAAACAACCTTCTTAACCCTCATTTGCACTTTCCAAATACATCTAAACTATCAAAACACTCTCAAATTTTGCTGGAATTTCAAGAACAAGGCAGAAACTTTCTAGTGCAAAAAGTGAGTTCAAACTCATTTTTCTTCATCTTTTCTTTACCATTTCTTCCTCTACAAAGCTTGGAAAACCTCTAGGATTGTTTACACAGGTTTACCATGGTAAACCAAGGTGGAACATCACCATTTTGAGGTCTAAACTTTCTGTTTTGGATAAATCTATGGTTAACTTTTATAAAACTCAACTTTTCTTCTTGAAAATCATTCCTAACATATTCCTAAACCCATCTATGGTTATAGGACTTGTTAGACCTTGATTCCTACAAGTTTAGAGGTGCAAATACCTTCTAAACTTTTTGTTTTGATAGGGTTTAAGACAAACCACAAGTGTTGAAGTCATACAAGTCTACCATAGTTCATATGGCAAGACTTGTTTTTGATGCAAGTGTGAACCTTGGATGCTTTGGCTATCCTAACTTGTTCCACACATCACTTGATGTTTTATTTTGATAATCCAAGTAGCTTGCTAGTCTCAAAGTAACATAACCGTCTAGCCTCCAACACTTAGTTAATTCTTTCCATGTTGGGACGGCTCACCCGGGTTAATCTTACTTGGCGACTTGAAGACATATTAGTTAGTTGTATATCCCCTTTTCATTCATAACCATCTAAATCATCCGTGTGATGATTTGTGCAATGGTGAATCATACAATGAGGTTAATCCTCCATGCTTGACTTACATGACAATCTATGATACTCTTGATGGACTTAGCATAGGATTATTATATAACTATATGAATATATATATATATATATATAAACATGGCCGAACTCATGATAATAATCGGTTTATGATTATTTGTCATGAACTTAGACTACTTTATCTATGATTCTAAGTCTCTCGTTGATTCTAGTGGGCAAACTAGGACCCATGAAATCACATACAACTTAGTGTCAAAACGAGTACTTAGACAAGATATAGTTTTATGCATACATATTTTTTGTACTTTAAATTCCAATCTGAATCCACCATCATAATTCCGATACTCACACACCTTCGTTTACCCCATGTAGGGTGACCTCGGTGTTCCATCCTCCAACTCTCCAACTTTCCACGGGATTACCAAAGGAACGCTTTGCAAAACCGTGAGTACACTCGAATACCCTTTTTACGCTTTACACTTTTTGGGTGCAATATGTTTAACTTATCAAATACACACAATCACACGTATACTTTATGCAAACACAAATAATCCATCATACATGCTTAAATATGTGATACTTGATTTGTATTCTTGGAACATTCTTATGTGATTCGCTTGTCATTAACTTCATACGAGCCTCCCCTTAACATGTATAGCGCTATAGGAGTAACGCACTGCCGTAGTCTTGTGGTCATGTTAAGTCTTTAATTCATGCGGTAATAAGAGGATTGACTTGTTAAATTGCATGCAATGATACAATAATCTAGTTAACTATTTTTTTCGTGTGGATGCGTTTAAACCGTTTTTTTTACATACTTATACTATATTAAACTTGTGTACTCGCCAATGCCTTGTGTGTTGAACTATACTTTTAAACGTGTTGCAGGTTGATGAGGTTGACATTGATCAAATCTAGTAGGGAAGACTTCGAAACACATTTAGAAATACTAGATTTCATTATCGTATTATTGTTGAATTTTGTCGTACTTTATCTTTTCAATGTTGTACTTTGATTTCATATGTTGTAACTTGACAATTTTTGTTATGAAATGAAATTGGTTTTGGATTAAATATTGTCACAACAGTGTTATGAAGTCTCGAGCAATCTTGTTCGTCTCACTCCGATATTTCTGTCATCGGTTGGGGTGTGACATAGGAGTATAACCATTAACCACAGGTAGTTACAGTGTTACATTAGTAACATTTAATAGTAACTATGTTGCTAAAAATGTTCAAATTCGTACCGAACTTCTAAGTTGCTACAGAAGTTTAGATGCTACAACATCTTAGTTGCTTTTGAGGCACAGTCTGCTACCAAGCATTAGCAACTTGCCACTAAGCAGTAGCAACCTGCTATCGTTCTTCAATTACTAAGTTATTACCAATTAGTAGCAACTTACGACATATTTCCAGTAACTTTTGAAGATAATTTCCATACAACTTTTCTCTAGTCTATGCAAATCTAATGTGTTTACAACGAAGCAACTTTAATGTATCATAAAAAGGTTCCACCACAGGCGACACTCGCTATCTAGTAAGTGAGACCCCCACAGGGACGTTGCCTCTAGACCCCGCCTGGGGCGTTGTCTTCTGAACCCTTGGACTCCCTAGTTCCTAAAATTACAATAGTTTTGGTCAAACATGTATTCCACTCCTACTTGCTCCAACCTATAATGTAATTTCCCATCTGGTCTTCAAGTACATAGAATTATCTAAAATAGCAGTATGACACTAAATGTCACACCCCAACCGATGGCGGAAACATCGGGGCGCGACACTGAGCGAAACAGATTGTCCAGGAGAAATCCATAACAACTAAAATTACCGGATATTTATCACTATGTCCCATACCATAATATATCAAATAAAAGCAGTTATTACAGACATTGTTTCTCAAAGACAGATCAAATGTCCTGACAACTCAGATTTAAATAAATTCTTTGTTTATTTCTAGACTCTTCCTAACTCGGTTCCACATAGCAAGCATCCTAGTAGATATCATCCTAAACACCTGTCACATACGTTAAAATAGAGGTCAATACACATAGTGTAAAGGTGAGCATACAAGTTTAATAGATATAATTGAGTTCGAAATTGTTTACGCATAACCAGCATGTAACATGTATAGAGTGAAGGCAAGTAGGTTATCGACAGAGAAATATGCACAGACATGACTGCGAGTTGTAGAATGCGCAACACATATCCCCACTGGGACACGTGAAGTAAAGCCCTTAACAACCCCAGTCCACAACAGGTGCTGAGTCCAAACTATAGTACTATCGTTGCTAAGGTGTCAGGCAATAATCACTATGTTAACATAACATACAAGCATTCATCAAATAACACGTAGCATGCAATAGCGGTTAGCGTATAAATAGTTTTGTGTTGTGTGTTGTTTGTGATTTAGAATAAGTAACGTATGTAACACCCAAAAGTGCATAAAGCAAAAAGGGATCGAGTATACTCACAGATTGTGCTTAACAAGTAAACCCTCTCTTGGATTGAAGGGAGCGCTGAGAGAGAGGTTAGCCTGAACAGTTAACGATAGCATAAACGATAAGCGGCGTGTAAAACGGTGCAAAGAGTGATAAGTATCGGATGGCAATCCGATCGGATGGCAATCCATTCGGATGGTCATCGGATCGGATGGCCATTCGATTGGATTGACACCTCGTTTGGTGAGTGTGTTTGTGTCTGATGGTTTGCCTTTTGAAGTTTTCGTTGTAGCATTTTGAAAACAGAGAAGTATCTCTACCCTTCAGGTCGATCGATCGAACGGCGGTTCGATCGGGTGACGATCCATTCGGCGAGGTATTTCTCAGAGAACAAGTTCACAGCAGTGTTGTCACTCGATCGGATGATCTACCGATCGGGTGGCAATCCGTTAGAACTGACTATGCATTGAACATGTTAAAAATTGTTTAACTGTTGAAGTCCCAGATGTCACATGGTCGGATGGTCGTTCGATCGGATGGCAATCCGATCAGATGGTAATCCATTTGACGTTTAGATCTTCAAAAGTTGAATCAAAAGTTTAAGTGTGGAACCAAGTGTAAGCCGATCGGATGGTTGTCCGATCGGACGACAATTCGTCCCAACGGCCTGATCGTCTTTGACACTTGAATGTTTTGATAGTTTACAGTTTTGATCGAGACGAGGTGACAACGTGATAAACAACAGAAACCTCGTCAAGATTCAAGTAATCCGATCGGACAGGAATCACCCTAGTCCGGTCAGTTAACTGTTCGAGACGGTGGTTCATGTTTAACCCGAAATCGATGGTCTCTATGATAGGAACCAGATCTTGAACCAACACATCACTAAGAAGGAGAAGAAGATCAGAACAAGCTCCGATTCTATCGGTTTTGAGTGCATTGAGTGTAAAAGAGTTGAAAGAAAGTTGGAAAACCATCTTTCAGTCCTTTTCACCATGAATATGTTCAGATCTAAGCAAGATCTTTGTTCATTCATGTGGAAATCATCCAGATCTAGGTTGTTCTTGGTGGATTGAAGCCAAAAGATGAAGTTCATAAGAACTCCATGACAACATCACCCTAGAACACCTCAAATCCACTGATTTCACAGTTAAAAGTTAAGATTCAAAAGAGAGAATGATGAAGAAGTGTGTGTAGATCACAGAAGTACAAGATTTAGGTTGAAAACTTACAAGAATCGCGAGAAATCGAGAGAAAGAGAGCTTGAGTGCGGCTGGGTCGAGTAGAGAGCTGTCACATCAAGTGATGTGACAAGTGAGGGTATTTATAGGGTTTCCCAAAAAGGAAAGTGCAAACGATCGAGTGGCTCCAACGTTTTGAGTTTTGGCGTTTCATCTCATGCGTTGGGTTTCGCGATGCGTTTCGAGTGAGCGTTGCGATAGAATTATCCATTGGCTACACAACTAATCCCAACTACTATATCTAAAATACAATCATCCTAAATTACTGGCATTTAGCGTTTGCGATTCGATTGCGATAGAGTTGCGATTGCGTTTCGATTTATCACCACAACATAAACATAAATAAACATGCACAAGTAACACAAAAATAGCACACACACGTAAAACAATATCCAGAACGCATAATTCGGGTTGCGAATGCGATTGCGATGCGATAAGCGATAAAACATGCGATAAACATCGATTAAACCTCGATCATTAACATGTACTCCACATAATACAACTAATGCGATAAAATAAATAGACTATATGACAAGTCAAAGAACTCAAAACAGGAGTTGAGCAAGGAGTGACAGATCGCAATTAGCAATCTTTTCTTCCTTTGACTTCAATCTTGACTTTGACTTTGACTTTCGAACACGGGGTGTTACAGCCTCCCCTAGTTGAGGGAATTTCATCCCGAAATTTGGCCGAAGTCGTAACAAACAACTGCGGGTACTTCACCTTCATGTCGCTTTCGAGTTCCCAAGTGACCTCTACGCCTCGTTTGCCTTCCCAGCGAACTTTCATAATGGGAATGCGTGAGCGCCTGAGCTACTTGGTTTGTCGGTCCATGATCTCGACAGGCTTCTCCACGAAGTGTAATGTTTCGTCCACTTGAAGATCCTCGAGTGGAACTTGTAAATCATGCTCAGCCAGACACTTTTTGAGGTTCGAAACATGGAAAGTCGGGTGGACGTTGCTAAGTTCCTCCGGTAGTTCGAGTCTGTAGGCCACTTTTCTGATCCTTTCCAGAATCTTAAAGGGTCCAACATATCGAGACGCGAGTTTCCCTTTCTTACCGAATCTGACCACACCCTTCCAAGGCGATACCTTTAGGAGTACGTGATCGCCAACCTCAAATTCAAGGGGCTTGTGTCGTGTATCGGCGTAACTTTTCAGACGACTCCGAGCTTTCACCAGATTGTCTCGAATTTGGAGGATTTTGTCAGTAGTTTCTTGCAATAGCTCAGGACCGGTTATTTGCGAATCCCCGATCCCGTGCCACACAATAGGCGAGCGACATATCCTTCTGTATAATGCCAAAAACGGTGTCATTTGAATGCTGGAATGATAACTGTTATTGTACAAGAATTCGACTAAAGGTAAGTATACGTCCCAATTACCACCGAAATCTATGAAAGACGAACGGAGCACGTCTTCCAAGGTACGAATCGTTCTTTCAGTCTGACCGTCGGTTTGGGGATGGAAAGCGGTACTTAGATTAAGTGTAGTACCCAGAGCAGATTGAAACATTTCCCAAAGACGCGAGGTAAATCGACCATCGCGATCAGAGATGATGTCGCGAGGTGTCCCATGTCGACAAATGATCTCATTGGTGTATATTCGGGCTAATCTTTCTACCTTAAAGTCTTCTCGTATTGGCAGAAAATGAGCAGATTTAGTCAAACGGTCAACGACAACCCAGATGCTGTCGTGACTTGATGGCGTGCGCGGAAGTTTTGTTATGAAGTCCATAGCTATACTCTCCCATTTCCACGTGGGAATCTCGGATTGGACGAGTAAGCCAGAGGGTCTTTGATGCTCGGCCTTGACTTTCAAGCAAGTCAGGCACTTCGAAACATAGAGAGCGATATCTTTCTTCATGCCCGACCACCAATACTTGTAGCGAAGGTCCTGGTACATTTTATCGGCACCGGGATGAATAAATATCGAGACTTATGGGCTTCGTCCATCAGAATCTGTCGTAAATCGGTCCGTTTAGGGATCCAAATTCGGTCCAGATAATGGAAGATCCCATTCGACTTATTCACTAGCTGGGCTCCATCGGTGAGAATCTTTTCCTTCCTCAGAGTGCGTTCGGTAAAACAAGCATGTTGGGCTTCGCGGATAAGGGTTTCGACGTGATGCTGGGTTTGGATATTACGAGCGCTATGCAAATAGCTTCGTCGGCTTAAGGCGTCGGTCACGACATTTGCTTTGCCAGGATGATAACGTATCTCGCAGTCATAATCGTTGAGAAGTTCCACCCATCGGCGTTGGCGCATATTTAGTTCCTTTTGGCTGAGGATGTGTTGTAGGCTCTTATGATCTGTGAAGATCGTACACGTGGTACCATAATGGTAGTGTCGCCAAATCTTCAGCGGAAAAACAACTGCACCTAGCTCGAGATCATGGGTTGCATAATTCTTCTAGTGGATCTTGAGCTGACGAGATGCGTAAGCGATAACCTTGTCCCGTTGCATGAGAACACAACCAAGAACAAGGTTCGAGGCATCACAATAGACAACGAAGTCATCGTTTCCGTCGGGTAAGGCAAGGACGGGAGCATTGCAGAGCATAAGCTTGAGGTCTTGAAAGACAGTCTCTTGTCCAGTTCCCTAAACAAAAGGCTTGTCCTTGTGCGTGAGGGAAGTAAGCGGCACGGCGATTTAGAGAATCCTTTGATAAATCGGCGATAATAGCCCGCTAGTCCGAGAAAAGAACGGACTTCAGACGGGTTCTTAGGTGTAACCCAATTCTTAACAGCTTCGATCTTCACGGGGTCGACGTGAATACCTTTACTGTTGACAATATGATTGAGGAATTGAACCTCCTCTAGCCAGAATTCACACTTGGAGAACTTAGCGTAGAGTCGATTCCCTGGAGTAGTTCGAGAACCAAACGTAGATGTTGCACGTGTTCGGTTTTCGACTTAGAATAGACCAGGATATCATCGATGAACACGAGGACGAAGCGGTCGAGAAATGGTTTACACACGCGATTTATCAGATCCATGAAAACCGCGGGTGTGTTGGTTAGACCAAAAGGCATAACAACGAACTCATAGTGGCCGTATCGAGTGCGAAAAGCGGTTTTGGGTGTATCCTCCTCTTGAATACGTAGTTGGTGATAGCCTGAGCGTAGATCGATCTTGGAGAAACACGTAGCACCTTGCAGCTGGTCAAACAAATCATCGATTCGAGGCATGGGATAGCGATTCTTGATTATCAGCTTATTCAACTCCCTATAATCGATACACATCCTGAATGACCCAACCTTCTTTTTGACGAAAAGGATTGGTGCGCCCCAAGGAGAGGTGCTAGGGCGAATGAAGCCTTTGTCAAGCAGTTCCTGGAGCTGACTCGAGAGTTCGCGCATTTCGGACGGAGCGAGTCGGTAAGGAGCTCTAGCAACAGGATTGGCTCCAGTTACGAGGTCGATACGAAAGTCGATATCACGACTCGGAGGTAAACCAGGAAGATCATCAGGAAAGACGTTGGGGAATTCACAAACAACGAGGACATCTTTTACTCCTGGATTACCTTTCTTTTCCTTCTCCGCTACTACAATGTTAGCCAAGAAAGCTTGGTATTCCTTGCGAAGATACTTGCTAGCTTGGATACACGACATGAGTTTGAGGCCTTTTGAAGGAGTTTCACCATACACACAAAGTTGATCACCATTAGCGAGCGAGAATCGAATCATCTTATCGAAGCAAACAACTTCAGCATGGTTTTCGCGAAGAAAGTCCATGCCTACTATGATGTCAAAACTACCGAGCTACATCGTAATAAGGTCGATAGGGAAGATGTGATTGTTGAGTTCGAGGGTACAATAACGAAGAACAGAATTGATAGTGACGGTTCTTCCGGAGGCAACTTCAACATCGAATGTCGAGGGGAGATGGGCGCGCTTACGATTAAGGAGCTTTTCGAATTCAAACGATACAAAATAGTTATCGGCTCCAGTATCAAACAAACACGAAGCATAAATACCATTCACAAGGAACATACCATTAACCACATTGTTGTCAGCCTGAGCCTGGCGCACATTGATGTTGAAAGTTCGAGCGCGAGCTGCTTGCTACTATTGCTGCTGAGGCTGCTGCTAGGGCTGTTGCTGGGGCTGCTGCTGTTGTGGCTCTTGCTTCACAACTCGATTCGGGCACATGTTTGCGAAGTGGTTGGGATCACCACAGGCAAAGCAAGCTCTAGCATGGATCACGAGTGCAGGAGCTGCTTGCTGGCCTTGAGGAGCAGGAAGTAGAGCTTGTTGAGCAGGAGCTGGAGCTCTAGCTTGACGAGGACCTGTAGGGCAGTTGGCGGTGAAGTGGCCATACATATTGTAGTGCACACGGTATCTGCAGGCGATTCCCACTGGGTGGTGATAAGTACAAGTAGGGCAAGCTGGGTGAGGACCAGTGTACGCACGCTTAGCCGGCGGTGCGTTGGTAACCGGGGCCGCTACTTGGCGGTGTTGAGGCTGCGATGGAGCAGGGACAGCTTGAAGAGGAGCAGCATTAGTGACAGCGCAATTTTTGCTACTGTTGTTGTTGTTCTTCCTCTTGCGACGAGAAGACTTTGAAGACTGAGGAGCGGCGGTGGTTTCAGCAGTTGCAGCGGTGGTAACTTGATGCAGATTCTTGGTGGCTTTATCCCAGTAGCCAGACTTGACTCGCTTGTCATTGATCTCAGCGGCGAGCATGTAAGTTTCTTCAATCGTTGACGTCTTTGCAGCTTGAACGAAATCAGCCACGCAATCCGGAAGAGCACGGATATACTTCTTGATGGTGATTTCGAGCGTCTTAACTTGGTCCGGACAGATTATGCTTAGCTGCTTGAAGCGAGCAGTTAAAGCAGAATTGTCACCATCCTTCTGCTTGATATGCCAGAATTCGTCCTCCAACTTTTGGCGCTCATGGGGAGGGCAGAACTCTTCCATCATGACGTCTTTTAACTCATCCCATGTCAGACCGTAAGCTGCATCATTTCCGCGTTTGTTTCTCTCGGCCGTCCACCAATCTAGAGCTCGGGATTGGAAGACGCCAGTGGCGTTTAGAGTGTGGAGATCAGCAGGACAGCCACTCTGGCGCAAGGTGACTTCGATCGAATCAAACCATTGGAACAGGGCCGTAGGCCCATTTTCGCCAGTAAATTCTTTCGGCCGCAGGCTTTGAACTGCTTGAAGCTAAAAGCAGACTTTGGTGAATCAGTCCTGGACTCTTCAGAAGACTTGCTAGCATTCTCGTGTAGGTCGCTAACGGTCTGAGGGATAACCTTCGCTATCTGCTTAGCGACGAGAGCCGCAATGCGTTTTTTTTCTGATTTCGGCGGGCAGTTCGAAAGTGAAGGGATCCAGATGACGACATTGTCTGCAACAGACATCGCCACAGGACTCAAACACAATATAAATCGAATCTCACCTCACACTTCCTTAATATGACTAAAGCTCAGGAACACGATAAGCATATAATCACAGAACATATAAGCACGTAGGAGCACGTAAGCACGCAAAGCACAAAAGCACATGAGGCAGTTAGAATACAAAAACCTATCATTCAAAGTCCGCGCGCGTTCGAGAATAGCGTTGTGATTAGTGAGTACACAGCGAGTAGCATATCATGCGTTCATCCACAAGTAGTAACGATTTGTTAGCAATTTGGGATAGATGTGCAGTGCGGGTCGTGTGTGTCGATCGAAGCGAGAGCGAAAAGCGAATAAATCACCAAAAATCAGAACACATAAACAGATAAAGTCACATAAACACATAAAATCCACATAAAAGCGACGAATATCAGAGTCAGCAGTTGCGGGCTCAGAATCGAAACACATAAAATCAGCGATTGCGAGCTTGAAATCGAAAATAGATTGTTTAAGGCTTGATAGATGTCGACTATCCAAAGTGATTCGACTAATCACAAGGACCCTTAGTGCACACCTTGGCCTTCGGGACTGTGCTCTCGCCTCGATTTTGGGCGATCGGCACGCATCTTTCCAGTTCAGTGTGACTTCAAATCGTTGGAGTCCATCGAGACTTTGGTGAGGGTTTTATAAAATTAAAATAAAGATCGGAACAAGTCGTTAAGGTTTGGATTTCACCCCTATCTTAACAAATTCGTTCCTGTTTTGATAAAAATGGAGAAGAAAATATGCGTTAAAGTACGGATTTCACTCCTAATTTAATGCAAATTCTCCTGTTTATAGATGAAAATGTGGGTCGAACAAGCAATTTAGTTGAGAGTTTGCGGTTTTCACACCTAATCTCAACCTAATCACTCGTTCATTTTCGAAAATTAGAGTGCAGTGATAGTGTAGTGTAAGCGAGAATAGCGAGATACAGTAAGTAAGCTTGTACAGAGCCCCTACAGGGTACGCACAAGTCGGTATGTTGGTACTTAACTATAGACTAGGTCGTTTCTAAGACATCGACCCGGACTAGGTCGTGTCTTGCCTAATTCCCTATAGTTATGGCTCTGATACCAATCTGTCATACCCCAACCGATGGCGGAAACATCAGGGCGCGGCACTGAGCGAAACAGATTGTCCAGGAGAAATCCATAACAACTAAAATTACCGGATATTAATCACTATGTCCCATTCCATAATATATCAAATAAAAGCAGTTATTACAGAGATTGTTTTCTCAAAGACAGATCAAATGTTCCGACAACTCAGATTTAAATAAATTGTCTGTTTGTTTCTAGACTCTTGCTAACTCGATTCCACATAGCAAGCATCTTAGCAGATAGCATCCTAAACACTTGTCATATACGTTAAAATAGAGGTCAATACACATAGTGTAAAGGTGAGCATACAAGTTTAATAGATATAATAGAGTTCGAAATCGTTTACACATAACCAGCATGTAACATGTATAGAGTGAAGGCAAGTAGGTTATCGACAGAGAAATATGCACAGACGTGACTGCGAGTTGTAGAATGCGCAACACATATCCCCACTGGGACACGTGAAGTAAAGCCCTTAACAACCCATGTCCATGACAGCTGCTGAGTCCAAACTATAGTAGGCAACAATCACTATGTTAACATAACATACAAGCATTCATCAAATAACACGTAGCATGCAATAGCGGTTAGCATATAAATAGTGTTTGCGTTGTGTGTCGTTTGTGATTTAGAATAAGTAACGTATGTAACACCCAAAAGTGCATAAAGGAAAAAGAGATCGAGTATACTCATAGATTGTGCTTAACGAGTAAACACTCTCTTGGATTGAAGGGAGTGCTGTCACACCCCCAAAATACCACCCGCGGGAACCCACGCGAGGCGTGTGACGTACCAGGATCTAGCCACCAATCATATTGAACTCATAACAATATTTCAAATAAAACTTTCATTTATTCACATAAGCGTTACAAAACAATATTTGCTGTTCAGCGGAAGCATACTACAATCATTAAGAATTTCATAACACAAGTGTGTAAAAACCATTAGACGTGTCTCATGATTCCATGCAACTCGACCCATGACCACTCCAGCATCCCAGACAGCAAGTTCTAATGACATGTACCTAAAGGCCTGCAAGCATGCAGAAAAGTGTATCAGACAACGCTGGTGAGTTCAAAGTTTGTTAACACGTTTAGTTACCAGATATCAGTTTAAAACATTTCAGAGATTTGATGTTGTTAATAACTCGAATACCGCCGATGGCTCCAGATTATTTACTCTATTCCCCAATAACTCTATCAAAGCAATGGTCAAGACTGGGGTCATTAGTTCACGCCCGTCCTCCCCGGTACCGTGTGAGGGTGCCAAACCTAAATAGCGCTATTAACTAATACCCCGTTGCCTCCCCGGCAACAAATCGGTAGAAGGGACTTAAATGATAGATATGAGTGTATTAACCGACATCCCGAGTTTAACATTCCAGACAAACCCAATAACCCGACATTCCTCCCCGAAACGTTTACCAGATGTCCCTCCCCGGGACGCATGCTTGGAAAAAAAGCAGTGAACTCACTTTAGATTTGCTCGGTATGTTACGTTACACTACCCGTTCCCAGTTGGCCAACCAAACCCTACCGTGGTTACCAGAGATGATCAGTTTCGTAAACACATACTCAGGTTATATATTCAACAAGTCACACATAATACCATTGTCACGTAGCACATAGCAAGTGTTTAGATTTCATACGCATTTATATCGCATGTTCGTGTTCCCAACAGTAGTTACTAATGACACCAGTTTCATAATAGTCGAATCACGTTTTGTCACAGATTGCATTTCGCTAAGATCATAGTATAACACATATCAAGTATTCAGTTCCCAAACAAGTCTACACCCTAAGTTCATGACACATAACAATATTCACCGATGTACTGTTTACTCTCACAAATTAAGTCAATGTCCTCATCTGGTTAACATTATTATCATGCAAGGATAGAATCTTATAATCCAACTACCCATACGAGTCAATTCAAGACCCTCACATCTAGTTAACAGGCATTAAACAGAATATTACAGCTCATGTGTCCAATAACATAAACTTCACCAATCTACTGTTCTAACCATCCACCCCTCGGCGAAGAACCCTAGAGACGAAGTATCTATTCTTCGTCAGGATCACATGTGACGAAGAACCTATTCTTCGTCGGAGCTAAGTGTGACGAACTACCAGTTCTTCCTCGAGACCAGATTGTGACGAAGTATTAAACTTTCGTCAAGACTAGGGTGCGACGAAGTAAGGTTCGCTAAGATCACGTAATCAACAGTTAACACATTTCTAAACATAAATAATGGATCGAACGACAGTTACTTTGCAACCCTAATTATGAATCATCGTCATCCTTTAGAACATAACAGTTTTTCATTCATCAAGCAAACCATATTAACCAATCCCCTAATCATCCCATGACTACACACAACCAGGTTATTAGTTTATTATAACACAGGTTCATTTAACAGGATTATCAAGCCACATCATGAATCTGAACCTATACACAATCAACCAATCCTCATCATAAACATATTCACCACTAAAAACAGACACACCCTAATACATATTATGCGCATATAACAACATCAACCATTCATACAGTTTCACGAATCCACAACCATGTGCAACAAGAGAATCTTAATAATTAATGAAGCAGACATACTAACCAAGAAAGCAAGAAAGGAAACGAGACGATCCTTCGAGGTGAATCAAGGCTACCGTCAGCTTGTTTTGAGATTAGGAGAGTTAGGGTTTTGTCAGTTATCACGTTATGTACATACAAGCGAATACTAGGTAAATATAACCGACTCGCATCTGGGCCTTACCTGGGCCGAAGGCCCATACGGCGAAGGACCCACTCGGCAAAGAACCCCTTCTTCGTCGAGTCTAGGGATGGCGAAGAACCTATTCTTCGTCGGAACTAAAGGTGATGAAGAACCTTCTTATTAAATAAATTACATTTCATATGTCACATTTAATAACAACATTACACATTAGCATTAATTGTTCAAATAACTACACTCGACACCAAGTACAACAAATTGTAAAAACAGGATTGTGAGGCAAGCAATGTGCACAGGAAAGACCTTGAAATCTCGGGTTGTCACAAGCGCTGAGAGAGATTAGCATGAACAGTTAACGATAGCATAAACGATAAGAGGCGCGTAAAACGGTGCAAAGAATGATAAGTATCAGATGGTAATCCGATCGGATGGCAATCCGATCGGATGGCCAGTTGATCGGATGTCAATTCGTTCGGATGGTCATCCGATCGGATGGCCATTCAATTGGATTGACACCTCATTTGGTGAGGATGTGTTTGTGTCTGATGAGTTGCCTTTTGAAGTTTTCGTTGTAGCATTTTGAAAACAGAGAAGTATCTCCACCCTTCAGGTCGATCGATCGAACGGCGGTTCGATCGGGTGACGATCCGTTCGGCGAGGTATTTCTCAGAGAACAAATTCACAGCAGTGTTGTCACTCGATCGGATGATCTAACGATCGGGTGGCAATCCGTTAGAACTGACTATGCATTGGACATGTTGAAAATTGTTTAAGTGTTGAAGTCCTAGACGTCACATGGTCGGATGGTCGTTCGATCGGATGGCAATCCGATCAGACGGTAATTCGTTCGACGTTTAGATCTTCAAAAGTTGAATCAAAAGTATAAGTGTGGAACCAAGTGTAAGCCGATCGGATGGCTGCCCGATCGAATGGCAATCCGATCGGACAACAATCCGTCCCAACGGCCTGATCGTCTTTGACACTTGAATGTTTTGATAGTTTGCAGTTTTGATCGAGACGAGGTGACAACGTGATAAACAACAGAAACCTCGTCAAGATTCAAGTAATCTGATCGGACAGGAATCACCCTAGTCCGGTCAGTTAACTGTTCGAGACGGTGGTTCATGTTTAATCCGAAATCGATGGTCTCTATGATAGGAACCAGATCTTGAACCAACACGTCACTAAGAAGGAGTAGAAGATCAGAACAAGCTCCGATTCTATCGGTTTTGAGTGCATTGAGTGTAAAAGAGTTGAAAGAAAGTTGGAAAACCATCTTTCAATCCTTTTCACCATGAATATATTCAGATCTAAGCAAGATCTTTGTTCATTCATGTGGAAATCGTCCAGATCTAAGTTGTTCTTGGTGGATTGAAGCCAAAACATGAAGTTCATAAGAACTCCATGATGACATCACCCTCGAACACCTCAAATCCACTGATTTCACGGTTAAAAGTTAAGATTCAAAAGAGAGAATGATGAAGAAGTGTGTGTAGATCATAGAAGTACAAGATTTAGATTGAAAACTTACAAGAATCGCGAGAAATCGAGAGAAAGAGAGCTTGAGTGCGGCTGGGTCGAGTAGAGAGCTGTCACATCAAGTGATGTGACAAGTAAGGGTATTTATAGGGTTTCCCAAAAAGGAAAGTGCAAAGGATCGAGTGGGTCACCGATCAGATGACAGTCCGATCGGATGGAAATCCGATCGGTTGGCCATCCGATTAAGCGGTCACTCGATCGAGTGGCTCCGACGTTTTGAGTTTCGGCGTTTCGTCTTATGCGTTGGGTTTCGTGATGGGTTTCGAGTGAGCGGTGCGATAGAATTATCTATTGGCTACACAACTAATCCCAACTACTATATCTAACATACAATCATCCTAAATAACTTGCGTTTAGCGTTTGCGATTCGATTGCGATAGAGTTGCGATTGCGTTTCTGTAGGTCCCCTTGAGTCGTATGGATCTTTCACAGAATTGTCAATCCAATCAAGAGTGCGGAATCCTCTTGATCAGAATATCAAAGAAACAAGTAGAAGAACAGAAACAGCAATTCCAATCAAACCGGGTTTCTATTGATTATCAGTCAAACTGAATTACAATCAATCAAACCCTAACCACTCAAATTTCGTCCAAGCCCTAGTCTCTCACGAAATTCTCACACACAAATTGTTTTTGGCTGATTAACCTAAACCCTAAAGCCTAACCTTGTTTATATAATACAAGGTTTGCTACTTGGACTAGGGTTTCCTACATGGACAAGCCCATTTCGTCCCCCTAGACCCAATCTGGGTTTCGTTTAGCCCAAACTCTATTAATTCACTAATACAAAGCTAAACCCGCTAACCGTTTAACTAATTACAATATATCCAAAGACCAAATCTAAGCTGTTGTCACAAATATGCACCAACAGTTTCGATTTATCACCACAACATAAACATAAATAAACATGCACAAGTAACACATAAATAGCACACACACGTAAAACAATATCCAGAATGCATAACACATAAATAGCACACACACGTAAAACAATATCCAGAACATAAAACAATATGCGATTGTGATAAGCGATAAGCGATAAAGCGATAAAACATGCGATAAACATCGATCAAACCTCGATCATTAACATGTACTCCACATAATACAACTAATGCGATAAAATAAATAGACTATCTACAAGTCAAAGAAGTCAAAACAGGAGTTGAGCAAGGAGTGACAGATCGCAATTAGCAATCTTTTCTTCCTTTGACTTCAATCTTGACTTTGACTTTCGAACACGGGGTGTTACACTAAAATCACCAACTTTAAATTTCTAATCGATAAATCTTTAGACGATGGTCGATTATTATTTATTGAATATTAACTAATTTCAATATTCATATCATCATATTTACAAGATATGAGAGTGTTTTTTTCTTTAGATATGAACTAGCATTACACCCCTCATGTTGCGATGGGGGCACGCTAAGTGACAACCGAATAAAATACCGGGGAGTAAACGGGAATTCGCTAAATGACAAAGTACTAAGTGACAGCAGAGTAAAGTATAGAGGGTATAAACAAAAGTTCACTAAATAACAGGGTATAAGAATATATATATATATATACCAAATGACAAATTACATATCCAATCTATGTATGTATAGCATATGTGAGAGCATAATCTTCAGACTTTGCAATTTGTATTTAAGGTAAGGTAATGGTCCATACAGAAGTTAAATATAAAAGCCCACATCCGAAGCTACCTCCATTGATTGATTAATTGAATGGTCCATGCAGAACTTACATATCAAAGCCCACATCCAAAGCTACCTCCATTGATTGATTAAATGTAACTATGTAAGAGACCCAGAGCATAAAAAAATTGGTAACTCTACCAAACCATTGGAGGTGGCATTTACCTCATCCAAGTTCGGATCAAATATAAAATTCATGTTTTTTATTTTATTTTATTTTATATGGTGTGGATATATGTGCAACGTATTTTAAGCGGTGCAAATGTGTGTCATGTATAACATCAGGGCCGGCCCTGAGAATTCATGTACCCTGTTCGAGCTCGAAAGAACGTGCCCTTAGGTCTTAACTAAATAAAGTTTGTATCAAATTAAGTTAACGCCTAAATAATGACCGACAACATAAATTAACTGAATTCGACATAACTTAACTGAAATCGACATAACTATATAAGTTAACTGAAATCGTAAATAACTTAACTTAACTTAACTTAACTGATCGACAACATAAATTAACTGAAATCGACATAACTTAACTGAATAACTATATTCGACATAATAACTGAAATCGTAAATCACTAAATCAATCTTAAATCATAAGTTACCTGTGAACTGATCCGACTCCGTGATCGAAGATGAAGGTTGTGACTGTGAAATCGAAGGGCCTTCTGGCTGCTGTGTGTGAACTGTGGGCTGTTGGCTGAAGAGTGAAATCGAACAAAACGTAAAAACAACTGCAGAATGATGATGATCGAAGGCCTGCTCTATCTCGATTATCCTTCCACCTTCCTGTTCCTGCGACGTTTCATTACCAGTCCCAGTTGCCGCCCAGATTTCTTTTTTCTATTAGTTTTTAGAATTATTTGGGTATTGGGCTCACTAACCTAATGGGCTAAATAGTTTAAACAATATGATTTTTTTAAGTGGGCCTATGTTAATATTTGTTTGGTTATACTCTATTAAATTTTTTTTACATATATAATATCGGATTTTTTTTAAAAATTACGTGCCCTATGAAATCACGGGCCCTGTTTGGTTGTCCTCCTCGCCCTCCTTCAGGGCCGGCTCTGTATAACATGTTCATGAACTCCACGCACGTACAATTGTCATCTTCTCATGATTTCCTACGTTTTCTTGTTAAAATTGACTTTGCATGGAAGCGCCTATATATTTGTAAGGCTTTTTGTACCAACAGAAAACGGTTGTAATCCTACCTGTCAAGTCTGTATTTCAAGTCCCTATGTGGTGCTATTATCACTTTTACTAGACATAATTGAGTTTTAGAACATGTTAATTAACTATGGTCCATTGACGATCCCATAATTAATAACAATAAATGTTTGTTATTTAATTTATAAGTACGGAAAAAAGAAGAATACATCTTCCTAATTCCTAAGACAAAAAAAAAGTAATAAAAAAATCTTCCTAAAATCTTCCTAATTCCTAAGACAGCACATTGTGGCTCAACGCCATCCTTCACATCAGCTGTTAACGGCTTGAAACACCAAAACAAGGGCGTTAAGCAAGAACGCCATCAAGTGGGGCGGTTAGCCTCGTAACGGGCGTTAGAGAGAAACAGATATGGGGCCCATGAAACCTCAACCAATCACCATTTTTCTTTATTTTTATTTTTTTAGTTAAACCACAACATGGACGTTTCTTGTAAGATGATGTTCTCTACACTAACGGATTAAAGATGTTATCTACGCCAAGAGGTAACCACAAATGTACTCTACGTTGATAGATTAACATTAACAGATTTTCCCTTCTACGCTTCTCATGTTCGATACAGACACAAGACAGAATCATACAAAGGATGCATTCCAACATTTCGTTAACTAAAGTAGAGATACAAACAATCACGGTCGGGGTTTCTCTTCCGAAAATCTCGGAAGTTGGACAAGCGAGTTAACTCGGGTGACACCTTCCAACCCTGACCACCCAGCAGCCGTTTCCTCATCCCCAACTATTGTTAAACCATCAGGGTTCTCTTCGGGTGATCTGACCGTACAGTTTCTCTGCAACGATGGCTCACAGTTCTGGCCATCATCCGATTCACCTGCTAGTGTTGCAGACGAGAACCCTTGGTCTTCACAATCAGATTCGGAGTCCATCCGACCATCCAGAAATAAGCAAATTACCGCACAATCATCCATTTTAGACGTCGGGTATTTCGTTTTCCATTCACGAGCAGCTGAGTCAACTAGGTTTCTTGCCGCAGATGACCGAGTTGAAGATGATGACACTATCTCGATCACCTCTTCATTGCTTAAAACATCCCAAATCTGCAATCGTTGTCATCGGATTTCGTCGAATCGTAAAACCTTAAACACATAAGCGTAATTTACTGCTTTTAATTGTAATAAAAGGTTACTAAACTTACCCCGTCTGAAGCGAGGACAATGAACTTATCTCTATCGGTGAGAACCCTGTGCGAAAATTCCGGAACCGATATAACTCCATACTCCTTCAAACAAAAATCTCCGAAAGCACGTGCCATTGCTAACCCTGGTGCATCATCGAATGGTAACCAAACTCTTGATACCTCGGGTTCATCTTGCAACGCGAAAACTCGACCTTTGCAACGTTTAATCCTTTCAGCCTCTCCTAGTAGATCAAAAATATATAAAATCTTTCCGTTTCAAAACACTATCTTTTGTAAAAAAAAGTAATTGATGTTCCAATGCCACTATGCAGTTAATATCGGTCGATATATAAAATATAAGTGTCAAATATAGGGATATTGTTGGCAAAATTGACCCATATATCACCGATTTTCTCGATATCAGTGCCTTTCTTCTTAGTTCTACCATTCGTCTTTCTTCTTATTGCTGCTATTAGTGTTTTAAGTCTTAGTTGTTAAATGTTAGTGTTTTAAGGCTTAATCAGTTCGTAGTTCGTACTTGCTACAACTGTTAGTGTTTTGCAAGTTGCAAAAGGTTAATTTATTAATGGTAAGAGAGTATGCTGAATTAACGCCCCGCTTGCGGTATGCTCATATAATGTATATATGTGTGGACGTCGGGGGGCAAAAGTGAAAGTGCACTAATTTTAACGTTATTTTACTAATTTCGTGAAAATAACGTTAAAAGAGGGGGATGGTTAATCATGCATCATGTGGTGGCGTTGATAGCCGAAAGACAAGGGGGTACATGCACTAATCAGCGTTTGTCTCAATTGCTAAGTGTTATGTGCCTTATGTCCAAGGCTTGATGCAAAACTACAATCGAGCCGGGGGTCTCATTGGAAGCAGCCTCTCTATTCCTACGGGGTAGAGGTAAGGCTGTCTACATCTCACCCTCCTCAGACCCTACCTTAGCTTTGCTATTGGTTGGATATACTGAGTATGATGATGATGATGATGATGGAGGAGAGTATGCTGAATTGTTCGTGTTAAATTGCTATATAAATAAATTTTACATGATATTAAAATTACCGATATCCAACCGATGTCCCACTGCGATAACCTATATCTCAAATATCGGTCCTTGACCATCATCATCATACTCAGTAAATCCTACCAATAGCAAAGCTAAGGTAGGGTCTAAGGAGGGTAAGATGTAGACAGCCTTATCTCTACCCTGTAGGATAGAGAGGCTGCTTCCAGTGAGACCCCCAGCTCGATTGTCGTTTTGCATCAAGCCTTAGACATAAGGCACATAACACTTAGCAATCGGGAAAAAGACCGATTGGTGCATGCACCCCCTTGTCCTTCGGCTATCAACGCCACTACATGATGCATGATTAACCGTCGTCGCTTTTAACGTTATTTTCACGAAATTAGTAAAATAACGTTAAAATTAGTGCAATTTCACTTTTGCCCCTAAGCGACTACACTTTTGACCGATATCCGATATTTTACCACATTAACTGCTTAACAATACCATCAAATTATCTTACTTGGTAAGTCAGGCTTCAGATCAACGGTCAATTGAACCGCTACAAGTGAATTGTTGCTGTCGGAAGATGCCATGATAGCGCGTGAATCTCCTATGCTTCCCATAAAAAGATTCGATCCCTTAAAATAAAAGAAAAATCAGAATCAAATCTAAAGATGCAAAATTCAATTTGGAAACATGACAAAAAAAAACGATACCTGTTTTACAATGGTGACAGCGGTGCTACCGCTACAAAAACAATCTAAACTGGGATGATACCGCAATTCTTTATCCATCGATTTATACGATTTCAAAAATGCATCTTTCCATGACAAGCCTGTTTTATCTTCTATTCCAGTTTCACAGTCGGCTCCTTCGGATACAGTGTCTTGACTGCAACAAATAGTGCTAGCAGATTTGTTTTTCTTTGACTCGAAAGAATCAAAAAATGAAAATAATTTCAACGGTAACGTATCACGAACTTTACGCGCAACCAGATGACCATAAGGTCCATGGCCATCAAAGATTCCGCAAAATGTCAAATCTTCTGCCATGAAATCCTGCGGTGATTCAGTCAAATAATTAGTTAATTACATAACATACATGAACTTAGGGGTGCTAAACGGGTCGTGTTGGCGGGTTCAACCCGACCTGAACCCGAAAAGAAGAGCCCAAACATGGCCCATTCAACCCGAATTTTTTTTATTTTTTTCACAAATTAATATTTTAATATTATCATTTTACTAAAAAACACAAATGTATATAATACAATTACATTTTAATTATAAAATTTAATATCAATGTCCTCCTTTTAAGTTATAGTTATGGCAAAAAATACACACCCAATTTAATCTATGACATAAAACACATGTAAAAAATAAAATATAAGATAAATGGGTCAACCCGCCAACCCGGCCGGGTTGACACGAACCCGACCAGTTTAGCTAAACAGGTTGGCGGGTTCATCCTGAAATTGACCCGAACCCGTTTAGACTCAACCAAAACATGTTAGTTCGTGTCGTGTCCCTACATGAACTACAACTATAAGAAATGTTATTTTTTTTCTCGAAAGACTTACTTCCCACACGATCATCGCGTCCTGATTTACACCCTTACGACCTTGTTGAGTAAATATGCAAGAGCTTCGGCTTTTCCCGTTTGTAAAAATACGGTTTGGTATAGAGGACATATGCTGCAAGGCGCTTACGTGGTTCACAAACGTTCTTTTTGTTCTTCTTTGTCCGCCAAAAATAGTGATTTCAAAGCAAGACGGTGGAGAAACGACGTCTCCATCACTCATGCTGCTACAAGAACTCTTGCTACTTGTGGAAACACAACACCCCATTTTTCAGTTGACCAACATCCAGTTTAGAAGCACGGTAGAAGATTTCGTATCAAAAGTCACCCGTTGATGCTTCGCTGCACAAATGAAGAAATGAAAAGTTCAATGAGATGATAGAATGATGGAATGAGAAATACTTTGTTGTAGAGATAAACTTACTTAATATAACAAGTGGAAACTTTTTTATACATAATAATTTTGAAATGGTAGTTGATTAAAGAATCTTGTGAAACAGTCAGCTAGGTGATTAGCACATAGTTAAGCACAAAGTCAACTGATCGGCTTATCCGATTATTTTAAAAAAAAATTAATCCAAACACAATAAAAATTAAAGATAAGCCTTATATATCATAGTTTCAGCAGATTGACTTGATACAGGTGATATTAAATAGGGAATTTTAATATGTAATAAACATTGTAATGATGGCATGACAGAAGGCTTTTAGGTGTTATTGCTTGGAAAATGATTGATTTTTATCATGCCAATTGAAAATATCATAAAAATAAACATATGAAATCCTTTCTGTATGAAATAATTGAGTAAGGCCCATTCTATACACACCCCCCCCTCCTTCCTGATTACACCCCCCCTTGTGAGAGGAAAACTGTCGGTCCCACGCAGGCCCCACCTGTAAGTATGTGAGAGGAGGGGGGTGAAAAAAGTAAATAGAGGGGTGTAGAAAGTAGCACCCTTGAGTAACCAAAGTAAATCATTGTCATGTGACTCTTAATCTCATCTATTCCATTAAAAGATTGAAAAACACAGGGGTTACATCAAGAAAAATGTACAAAAGGAAATTGGTTACCTCAGTCAAATCTTGTAAAAAAAATGATTTTTTTTTAACTCTCATAAACATCCAAGCAAAATGGAAAGTGGTCCTTTTGGGTAACTTTAAAATTCAAGTAATCTAGAATACAACAAATGGAGATTCTCAAACAAAATAGTACACTTGCTCAGTAAGAGTAAAATCTTAAAAAACAAGCACAAATTCAAGAAACAAGCAGATCTCCTTTTGTGCACTCAATGAGAATTCCAATGACAAACAAAAACACAAATTCATCAAATTTTATACACCCTTTATGCTGACAAAAAAAAAAGAGATATCAACTCAAAGGAAAAAAGACATCAAGAATTTCCAATTATGAGCATAAAACAAGCCTATACACACAAGGAGACATTCAAATGCAAAAACAACATAAACCCACCAAAATTATGGACCAATAACAAAAACCCAACAAAGGTTTAAGAAAAAGATTGAATCTTTAACATTAAAACCTGTTATTACCTTGCAAATAGGCTGGAACTGAAGAGAGAGAGAGAGAGAGAGGTGTCATAGGGGAGGGGAAGCCATTGATGGTGGCATAAGTGAGAACACGAGAAGTGTGAAGGAGAGAGGAAAGGGGTTATTAAATTGCAGTTAATATGAGGTGTTAAAAAGGCGGAGGAAGAAGCAAAGCAATGGGGCAATAGGCAGTAGGAGTATTGGTGAAATGATTTGAAGGATGAGGTGGGAACTTTAAACCACGCCCCACTTTGCTGTCCAAGGGTGTTCCTTTTATTATGTCTAGGCCACTCAACCTTTTTTTAGTGTTTGGGAGGGAGTAAACTTATATAATAATAAAGTTTAACCATTGTTTTAGTGGTAGTCATGGGTATTTATTTAAGTTTCATCTATTGTAGGTCTAAGTGAGTTTTTTCTCTCCAGGTCTCAAATTCGAGTCTGGGTGATAGGGGTTTCTCATTGGGAGTTTAAATTGGTGACCTATTATGCGAGGGGGCTCTCTAGCGTGGATCCAGTTAAGAAAACGTATGCTAAATCTCCGGACATTCGCAAATAATTCACGCCTTTGAAAAAAATATATAATAATAAAGTTTAAAGTTAATCATACGATTGATTATGTTTTTTTCTTATCTAAACGGAACACATAAGGATGGTCGTAGTGGACTAGTGGCTTCACGTCCCTTGCGATATCTCAGTAGAAGATGGCGAGGAAGCTTTCGCCAAGCCTGCAAGGGGCGCGAAGGAATGCAACGAAAGGTAAGAGAAAGTCAAACAATGTTTTCTTTTTTTGGTCAATCACTTGATGCCACATCACCCATATTTTTTAGCTAAACAACTACACATAACGCCCTTATGAACGGTGTAGTATAGTTAAAGTCTCACTACCTACGTAAGAGAGATGTGGTAGTAACTTTTTCACTTTTTTAGTTAAGACACTACACTCTCTAATTCACACCACCTAAAATCTACATAAAAGCCTATAATAGGGTTTGAACTCTCACCACTTGGTTAAGACCACCCGTAGTGGAAGGGGTTTTGGGGGTTTTTTCCCCTAAAAACGCCTCTTCGCGCCATCAAAACCGCCCCTCCACGCCATCAAAACCGCCCCCTAGGCGTATTTTTCAAAAAATCGCGAGAGCGTCGTACTTAAAACGCCTAAAATCCATAGATTTTGAGATTTGACCGTTGGGTCCAACGGTAATAAAAAAATTCTTTATTTTTAATCCATTTTTTACCTATAGAAACCCAACTTTCAACTCCATTTTTTTAAACTTTCCCCTCTTCTCTTCACTACTTCTTCACGTTTTATAAGAAAAAAATATCATGAATCCCTTTCGACCCCCTTTCAGTGTTCCGTCTAGACCCAACAACCAAACTTGATATCGCCCGAACACCACCCAACCACAACCGTCCTACAATTTCCAAGATATGGACCCGAATATGATGGTCCAAAACATCCTCCTCGGTTGATCCGGAAACACCCACTTCCAATGCTCAAATGTCGACTTAAACATTAATGTGAACGAGGATGAGGAAATGGAGTTGGCTCGTCCACCCGGTAGAAGAAGTGGGAAAAAAGGGGAAGGTCGGAGTCATATTCGGCATGTTTCGAAATGAAGCAAGATTTCGAAGAGATGAACGGACGCCTATAAGACATACGAGACTTCGGTCATAGGCGTTTGGAGACAATGCAAGAAAGAAACGCCGAAAACAAAAAATTTATCGCGCTACAAGAATTGAGGCAAATGGAGAAAGACATAGAATTTTTGTCTAAATCGATCGATCCCCTCGAAGGAGACGCGTTGATCCTAGAGCAAATGCGTCGGCAACAAATCTGTAACAAATACGAACTTTAGATTTTATGTTTTTTAACATTTTTTCGGTTTTTTTATTTTTAGTTATGTAATTTTTTATTGAGTTAATTACTGTTTTCGTCCCTGTGGTTTGTCAAAAATCACTATTTCAGTCCATTAGTTTAAAAATTGCGATTTCAGTCCTTGTGGTTTCACTTTCGTAACCATTTTAGTCCACCTCGTAACCATTTCAGTCCCTGTACTTAACATAATAATGGATTGAAATGGTTACGAAAGTGAAACCACAGGGACTGAAATGGTTACGAAAATGAAACCATAGGGACCGAAATCACAATTTTTAAACTAATAGACTGAAATAGTGATTTTTGACAAACCACAAGGACGAAAACAGTAATTAACTCTTTTTTATTTAATGAAATATTATTAGTTTTAATTTTAAAAGAAAAACAAAAAAAATAATTGGGTAATCATTGGATGGGACATTATTGGTCATTACACCACTACACCCATTTTAAACTCATGCCTCCTTACTGACTAGGCTGACACATGTCGTTTTATCACAATGAAGGGACGTTAGTTTCAAAACTCACTACACATGGTCTAAGAAGAATTCATTAACATCATTGAACCAAAAGCCTCTTAGCTTTGTTGGCTATGTTGATCAATTTTGTTCAAAAATGGAAAACATAAATGAAATATCTGTTATGGCATCCAGACCAGCAGAGAATCCAGTCTAAGAGTTTGAGATAAGTGGATTTAACCAATGATGTTCGGGATACATTATTTTAAATATATCAAAAAAATAAACTAATAAACCATCATGTCATTTGATTTTTATCAAAAAAAAATATTATTAGGTCAATCCCATTTACAACAAGTTTAATTTATTTATTACATCCTATTTAGAGTAAATTATTGTTTTCGCCCATATGGTTTAACCAGTTTAATTCTTTTAGTTAAAAAAAAATATTTTAACATATCAGACTCCGAGGTTGCATTTTATAACGGTTCCCTAACACTAACTTTGTTACTTTTTGCATCTAAGTGTAAGGGTAATTAGGTAATTATATATCTTAGGGGCTGTTTTTGACAATTACAAAGTTCTTTTAATATTTAAAAGATTATTAATGCAATTACTCAAGTTTTTTTATTATTTCATTATTTTCACGATTATTATTTAACAAAATACCTTTTAAATATAAAAATAAATTTGTATTTTTATTAACTGTTTGTTTTTATAAATATCGTTTTAAAAAATAATTTGTTTTTAACATTTTGTTTAAAGTGTCTATCATTTTTAAAATTGTTATTTTTTAAACCATTTGGTTGTCTTAAAATCGTTCTTTTTAAAGTCGTTTGTCTTTTAAAGTTTTTTTAAATACTTCATTTCATACCATTCTTTTTAAAATCATTTGTTTTTTAAACATTTTGAATCAACTCACTATTTTAAGTCATTCGTTTTTTTAAAATTTTACAAAACGACGTGTATAAAAAACAAAAGAAATGTAATATTTGAAAAAAGATGAAACATTCTAATAAAAAGTTTGTAAAAGATTGTTCATTTTTCAAACTTTTTTTAGAGTGATTTATTTCTTTTTCAAATCTTCCATTTTTTGGACCGTTTGTTTATTCAAAATTCGTTATTTTTTAATCTTTTTGTGTATTAAATTCGTTTGTTTTTTAAAACCTTACACTTGTTAACTTATTTTTTAAGGTTTTGCTTTTTTATAAACGTCCTTTTGTTAATATTCTTTTTTAAACCACTCGTTTGTTTAAAATCAATCTTTTTTAAATTCCTTCAATTTTTGAAGTCGTTCATTTTCTTAAGTTCATTTTCTCTAACGGCTATAAGTAAACATAATACTAAAATGAACGATTTCAAAAAAACAAAAAAAAAAAACGGTTCTGAAAGGAACGGTTTAATAAGAAATGCATTTAAAAATCAACAACTTAAAAAATGAATTGTTTAAAAAAGTTTAAAAAATGATTTTAAAAATAATGGTGTTAAATGAATTGCTTAAAAAAGTTTAAAAGACAAACAACTTTAAAAACGATTTTAATGAGTAATTGCATTAATAATCTCTTAAATATTAAAAGAACTTTATAATTATCAAAAACAGCCCCTAAAGTATATAAAGACCTAGAGTAGGGTTCGCACGGAAAGTGTGTTTTTCCTAGAAAGTCTAGGAAGCGATCTGGTCCATCCGATTGGTGTGTTTAAGGGTTGAGATTAAATCAATGGCAATCTTGTAATATTTGAGTTTAATTAATTGATTGTTTTAAATGAATAGGGGCAATTTTGTCAAATGGCCATTTTTTTAAATCAATTAGATAACTGGAATCCCTACTTTCATGGGATTTTCCCTCTCTCTCTCCATTATTGATTTGATTTTCTCTCTTTCTCTCTCCAATCCAACCCTAAACATAATAAAACCTACGATCTCTACTTCCCCTTGCTGTTGGCGACTGCTTGTAACCTGCGATCTCTCCAAAAGCATTCAGATTTCGGTTCCAAGGCTTGTTGATACCCCTTTTCTTCACTAGGTATTCATATCTTGTGTTGTGATTAAAGTTCTTGAAGTGCATATACGTTTTCGGTCTTAATCTGCTTGTAACTTGGCTGTGTTTTTTTCTGTTTTAATTGATGATTGTAGAGAGGCATGTAAAACACAGCGTCAAGAATCTGCTTGCTGTTAAAACACAGCGTCAAGAATCTGCTTGTTGTTAAAACACAATGGGCTGCTTGCTGTTAGAACACAATGTCAAGAATCTGCTTGCTGTTAAAAATGGTTGCAAAAGTTGTTAGGCGCTCCCTAGTCGGATTCGGGAGTACTCGGGAAGTACTCGGCTTAGGCGGAGATTACTCGGGGAGTAACTGGCCTGGGAGACCAGTACTCGTGCCTCGGCAGCCTACCTTGTAGCGAGTACTCGGGGAGTACTCGGAGCCTAGGCGGGACTTTTACAACCATGGTTAAAACACAATATCAAGAATCCTCCCACAAATCTGCTGACTTAAAACACAATCAGATTTGTTAAACTCCAGTATAAAAACAAACTGTTGTAAAACACATTATGATGTAATGTAATCATCAAAAAACACAATGTGATGTAATGTGACACAGACAACAACATAAAACACATTCAGAGTGTTAAAATGCAAAATAACTGTTAAAACACAACCTGATTATATATTGACTTCAGATTGTTAAAACACACTGACTTCAACCTCTCTGACTGGTAAAACACATCACCAAGAACATGCTGATAGTTTCAGATAAACACATTGACTTGCAGATTTGAATTCGAAAACAATAAAAAATCCGATAAATCATGGAATTTTAGTTAATGAAGATACATTCCAAAATAAAATTAAAATGTGAAATTACATGATAGCCCTTCTACTTAAAATCCCTCAATGACACATGTCCAAATCTTATTCCTTCCTAGACTTTCTAGGAAAAATAGACTTTCCACCCAACTCCTACTCTAAAGACCTAATTACCCTTAAACTTAACTACAAAAAAATAACAAAGTTAGTGTCAGGGGCCAAAATTGTTATAAAATGCAAACTCGGGGTCTGATACGTTAAAATATTATTTTTAGGCTAAAAGGGTTAAATTAGCTAAACCGCAAGGGCGAAAAGAGTAATTTACTCTCCTATCTAAAATGCTTACAACTTAATACAAGTTATTCTACACTAAGGCAATCATTTTACTCATTTAGATAAGTGGATTTAACCGATGATGTTTAAGATACATGATTTTAAGTGTATTCTAGTTAAGATTAATACATTAGACAAAAACAAATATAAGGGTCATTAAGACATTAACCTCTTAACCTCGCATGATTAAAATTTTAATGTCTATTTAAAGGTTATGTATTTAATCATTTTAAGATAATTAATTTAAGCTCCTCAAAAAAGAGTTACAAGTAAAGCTTGAACTCGTGACCTCCATCTAAATTGGGGAGCGCTTTTTTCATTTGCAAAAAGATTAATCACAAGTCTTGCATCTTGATAAATATCAAATTGACAATATTTTAACTTTTAAGCTAGGTTTTTTTTTTTTTTTTTTTTGTTGGAGAAATGACAATATGTTATAAAATTTAATGTTTCTTTTTTTTTTTCTTTAGGTGTCATCTTACCATAAAATCTAGTTGGGATATAAAAGTGTTATTTTCTTTTTTTGCTTGAGAACTGAATAATAAGGGGGTGTTTGGATTGTTGAAAGGGAATGAGAATGAATGAATGATTATGAATTTAGTTTACGTTGGAGTAAAAACACACATGATTATTACCAAAATGTTGTTTAGTTTACAGTTAAGTTTGGGTGATGATAAAAATTGGCCTTACAAGATCTCATGTTCCATATGAATTTCACAAACTCATGTCACATCTCAAACTGTCACCAAAAAACAAATATCATACGTTTCACTATTCATAAATATGTGAAGACGGAGAAGAATAAGAAAAAAAGGGATCCAGGCGATTGTGTTTATAGCGATTTGGTGTATAAAATTAGAGATGTTAGGGTTTTAACCGTTTATTTGTCTAGATTGCATGTTCTTGCACATATACCATTCTTGCACAAAATAAAGCTAGGGTTTTAACCACACATACCGTGAACAGTCTCTGGTACAAAGGGCTTCACATACTTAGACTTCGACCGGAAATTCCACTGACGGTTGTTCTTTGGATGTTGAGGATCGTCGTCCTTCATTTTCGTTAAAAAATTTTGATGACCGATCAGATTTAGGGTTTATATTGTGAAGAAATGAGGGGAAGAAGATGAACTAGAATCGACGTTTAGAGGGAAAACAACTGACAATGAGGGAGTAGGGGTGCAGGCATGCTTTTATATGTTAGGCATAAACAATCGGATGAAAATACCCTCACGTGATAAGAACGTGGGGTGAGTTAACAGAGAAGACAAACTAAAGTTAGACCCATGGACTATCCGGGAACAAAAATTGAAAAGTTTGGGACTATAGAGGTAATTTTAGAAAGTTAGGGACTAACGGTGAAAAAAGGTCAAACCACAAGGACTATCCGAACATTTTTCTCATTTAACAATTTTAAGTCTCAAAATACTATATGTTATATTTTTAGTTATTATTTTAAATTAAATTAATATATCCACTTCAATGCGGATAAATAGATATAGGATCGGTTTCATGTACTCGGATGGGTATAGTGTAGCCGATATTGAATAACGAATTCCATAAGCCATAACTACTTTCACACCTTAAATACCTGTCTCAGATATTTCAAATTTCAGGGTTTTCTGTCATCTAAAAGTGGACTAAAAGCTTAATTCTTTAAATCCTCATTGGATTTTGGGAAAACGACATGAACCAAGATTGTTTAGGAGGTTCATTAGCTATGGCAATAATCTATTGCTACTTTAATTGTTGGAAAGAAAGATGGAAAATGGCACTGTTTTTTCACTCTTTTTGATGTTCTTTATAGCCAAAAGAAGATAGAGCCTTCCTTTGTATGTAGATAGATCCAAAATTGAATGATTAAAGTTAATAGACAACTTTGATCTTTGTATTATTTCTGGAAAGTTGCAAGATTCTTCAACTAAAGAACCACAATCTGCAGTGTTTATTTGATATGAAATGCCCTTGATCTAAAAGCATTTTTTTATATTAATTGTTTCGAAATCCAATGTGATTCAAGTGCTTTCGTGTGGTGTTCATGGATAAATCAAAACTGGTTCGATTGCGCAATTAAAGGTTAATACACTTTTGATTGCTTATTGTTCAAGATTTTAACTTTACTCAACCTTTGATATTATTTTTCTCCTATTTTTTATTCTACCTTTATCAACATCATATCAATTGTTGACGCATGATGGAATTGTCGTCACCTATCACGCAAGAGGTAAGCATAAAACTCGTGCATTATAACAAACATCTAATTAACATCTTTTTTTTTTTAACGAACAAAGAAACCCCTCTTATTCATCGCCGAAAAATGTTGATAATTCAACCAGTTAGATACTGTCACTTACAAAACATCCCGAAAACAAAAAAATGCAAACAGAAACAATACAATCATCCTACATCTAATTAACAAACATCTAATTCACATCTAGTTTGGGATAAAACACACAAAAGTGTATACATGCTGTGAGTGAAAAATATGATATCACTAAGCTTTTTATAGAAAATGTTAATCATTTGTAAGAAATTTTATTCATTTCTCACCACACTAACATTGAGAAGTTACATACCAAACTTAGGAAATTGAATGTGACAACTAATAAATCATAAAAATTGATGATAACTCACTATATTTGCTTTAGCTGAAAATCAAGAAAATATTCAAATTCAAGTTGAGATTTATTGATGTTTTTTCACATGTATTAACACTCGCGACTTCAAATATGAATACGTTAATCGGATATTTGGATTGGTGTTGCTCTATCATTTTGATATACATGTTTTTTCTTAATTCATTTATTTTGGTGTGGGAACGATGAAATCAAGTGAAGTGGGATTTAAACGACATTTTTTTGTAAGGCCGGAGGGTGTGGGGGCGCCACCCCTGCCATGTCATCACCTATAGCGCCCCGGGGCGCTATACCTCCACACCCACCAAATTAAAGGGGGCGCTATAGGAGGGGGCTCCATCATGTTAACTTGAAGAAGGGGGGTTATCAGGTGGGACCCACTTATTTAAACCAATCAAAATTTTTTATTTTTTCTCTATAGCGCCTCACTTGTTATCACCACACCCTCCATGTTAGGGGGGGGGGGGGGTTATAAAGCCCCTTTGGCTGACGTGGCGCCTACGTGGCGATGATGTGTCCTTATAAAGCCCCATGGGGGGTTATCCCACACCCTCTAGCCTAAGTAAAACATTAGTCAATATGAATCTTGCAGAATAAAAAGTTATTCTTGATTTTTTCGGTGAAAGAGTGAAAAGTGTTTGGTTCAAATACAAATAAATTTTTGTTTATGAATTGTACGAAGCAAAAGAGAAATCCACGTCGGTGAAAGAGTGAAAGGTGTTTGGTTCAAATACAAATAAGTTTTTGTTTATGAATTGTACGAAGCAAAAGAGAAATCCACGTTTTGACGTTTTCGTAATTACTTTAAACAGAGCAATTATGCGATAAGACTAAGCGGTATGAGGCGCCATGCCGTAACCACCTCAGCATGGCGCCTATGATATGGTTGGGGGGAGGGGGGCTATTGATGGCCAACGAACACAATAACGAGCATTCACGAAGCTGAATGGTGGGGCCCTTGGTTGGCTAGCCGTTACCATCGGCTCTTAAAAAAAGATCCTTTTTATTTTAAAAACAAATTTTTACCTTATATATATATCTATTCAACCCATTTTTTAAACACAACTCAACAAGGATCGTCTCATCTTTTTAACACTTAAAACATCTCTCACAACCCATAACTTCATCATGTATCCATTCAATAACGACCCGAACATGTTTTCTCCAAACAATCCCTGTTACATATCAACTAAACAACACTCGTGGACCATCAACGCCAACACCGGTGAAGGCGATACCAACCGAGAATTCACCAACATGGAACATACAATCATCACAACCCCGACACACACCTCCACCCGTTCAAATGTCAGGTCTTTACATGTACCCTCCCAGGTTTGGCCAATACATGACACAACCCTTGTCTCCTATGTCTCATATTTCTCCTATGTCTCCAGCCGATACCGGCCAAAACATTAGTAACCGATAGCTAACCAAATCCCGAAACCGAAATCCGTGAACGTCATCCTTGCGGAAACAACGTAGAAAGCAACCCGACCAGCCACGAGCAAAAAAGAGTCATGACAAATGAACGATGAAATAGGAGTTAACATTGGCACAAGTGTGGGTCGACATATCCGAAGACCTTATTGTTGATAATATTTTTTAAGTGTTTATTTACTTATTTAATTGTATTTTACATGTTTAAAATTATATAATATTAATTTTCAGTTTTTAAGCATACGCCTTTTAAAAAAAAATATATCATTGTAAATGTTTAAGTTATATAATTTTTAAAAGTGTTAAAAAAAGTTTAAAGTGTATAAATTTTGAAAGTGTTTTCAAAACAAATAATTGTTATAAATGTTGACGCAGGAAATGATCAAGAGGTGCCGGTTTTTACGAGACGGAACCGAGAAAAGTTTTTTTGTCGTCATGAAGCGTGAACCGTATCGTTCAAACGATTCTATCTCAGGAAAGTGGTCGTCAATGAGGTTGAAATGTAACAACTTCAACAACATTGTCAACCACCATATTAACATAAAAAATAGACCAGCGACGTAGACTTCATGTCTGCCGCCTTCGACGAGTTCAGAGCAACATACGGTTGTGCATTAATTTACCATGGTTAAACTTTGGGAGGTGCTTAAAAATTTGCCAAAGTGGTATCTTGTGCCACCGGTCAAGCCAGGCCAAACATCAAAACGCTCCAAGACTAGTTCACATACGCCTGAGTCGCGCTCGTCCGCATGTGGATTTGATGCTCATTCTTACTTAGACCTAAACGACGTAAACATCGACCTACACTTTGACGAACCACATGAATTGTCATGCCCAACAGGTAGAGACAAAAGCAAGGCAGCAGCTGCAAGAGCAAGATCCAGAGGCAAATCCACTTCTACAACAACAACAACAGATACCGAAGGTGGATCCAGTCGCTCGTTCATGTTAGACGAGAAACTTGGTCGAATTTTATCGCTAAAGGAACAAGAGATCGAGTTGCAAAAGAGTAGACAAAACGCGGCCAACATTCAATTCCTCAAAGAACCGATTTCACCTCATGTATCCGAGGATAATCGTATGATCATCAAAATGGAGAAACAAACCATTCGAGCAAAATCTCTAAAGTCCTAGAGGCCTTATTTCGTATCTCGCAGTAATAATTAAGCTACGAGTAACGTAATTTTATAACTCTCATACAATTATGTTATAAAGTTATTATTTGGTGAATGGTGTAATCATCATAATAACAAAAATATCATTTCATCCTTTTTTTTCTTCGCTTCGTATACTACACACGCTAAATCCTTTTTGCACGGATTTCTGCATTCCACACTAGAGTAAGAAAACCAAATATATGCATGATGTAATTTTGGTGATCTCAATCTCAAGTAGTGTAGAAATCAAAAGGGTGGTGGTTTATTTGTAGGGTTTTTATTCCCGAAAGATCATCACTTTAATGGGTAGTACCATATGCGTTGCAATATGCACATGCCATTAGGTCATCAAAAGTCCCTATCCAGTATCCACCTCATATTAAGCCACATCACACCAAAATCTCACACGACAGTTTCTCAGCCATAAACTATGAAAACCAGATAAGACGATAAGCCCATATCCATATCAAACCAAACCAAACCAAACCTCCATTACCACTTCACCACCAATCCCACCTTCACTCACTCATCACCATGGCCTCTCCCACCCTCATCACCCCCACCACCTCCACCCCTAAACCCCTCCTCTCCATCCGCTGCAAACACTCCACCCCTTCCACCACCACAACCACCACCACCACCACCCACCGCCGCACCTTCTTATCATTATCTGCCGTCATAGCCCTCTCATCCCCACTATCTGCTACCACTCCGGCTGCATTGGCTGCATCCGATGAAGAATACACAAAAGAGACTCAAGAGGTGATCAACAAGGTCAGGAACACAATCAACATGGACAAAACTGACCCGAACATAGCAACTGCAGTGGCTGAGTTGAGAGAAACTTCCAACTCTTGGGTGGCTAAGTACCGGAGAGAGAAAACCCTACTTGGAAGGTTATCTTTCCGGGACATGTACTCGGCTTTGAACGCTGTCTCCGGCCACTATGTTAATTTTGGTCCCACTTCTCCGATTCCGGCTAAAAGGAAGACCAGAATATTAGAAGAGATGGACTCTGCGGAGAAGGCCTTGTTGAGGGGCAGATAGAGAGCATGCAATGGATCATATATATATATCAACTGTTGTTAGTACTCTTATTTTTTGTATAAGTTATGATTCTGATATATATATGTTGTCAGGAGGTTTGTGATGGGTTTGACACAATGACATAATGAGGTTTGTGTTTTCTTAATGCAAAATCATATATTTATTTGAAGGATTTAACTGATGTTAGAGACATTTAACTAGTACTGAATTTGGAGTTCTAATTATGCCAGTTTGTGATATTATTACATGTGCACATGGGTTGAATAATGTGGTCTGTTTGAATTGAGAAAATAATGGGAAAATGAGTGGAACAATTTGATAAAAAAGAAACTATAATATTCGAAGAAATGTGGAATTATCAAGTCATGATTGATAGAGAATGATTTGGGCATGATCCCTGTCTCATTTCTCATGGTGTTGCTCATGCTAATGCTAACTTGACTCATGTACAAAATAATGTTTCCCAACTCATCATTGTTATATCGTGTTAGAAAATGGACACTCAAAATTCACGGTATGTAGATATGTACTTGATCGCTTGGTGCCGTTGCACGAACAAGAGCAACTCAAACTACAACGATTAATTTCTTATAATTCTTCATGGTTGTAGCATTAGGATTATATTTATAATCTACAAACTAGGCATAAAATACTATACCGGCGAGGCTATAATTGTGTGAGTGCCCTTGTACGATTGATAAACATCTCTGCAGGATTCTTCGAATTGAAGATCTTTCTCAGTGACAACAAGGTTCCAGTCAGTTGTCAAATTTTTAAAGAAGTAATGTTGGTATACACTACATAATGTCAACTGGATATCAGTAGGACATAACATGTCAAAAGAATCCTAGCCAAAGGAAGTTAATATAGAGGGTTAGGTAATGCATAATTTTCCATTCTCTTTTGTACAATCTTTCTTATAACAACTTTGTAACTGTTTCTAAGTGAGAGTCAGTTTGATTAAGTATATCTGCGTGGATAGAGAATGGTTAAGATAATGGTGATTACTGTTGATCTCGTTTTGGCTCATAACTGTTTGATTATTTTCAATAAAGAGGTGTTCATTCTTGCAAGTCAATTTCATCTTGGTATATTTTGTTCTTTAGTGTTATAAGTTAATCGACTCAGACCCACTTTTAACAAGTAACATCTCAAATGGATGCGTTTCCTGTTGGTTCAGTTATGTTTGATCATAATAGAAAACATATAAACATACCTGTTACAGCAGACAATGCAGTGGAGAATCCAGTCAGAGATGATCCCATTGTGTTCGACATAATTGTCAGTGTGATCTGATTCCTTCTTAGGGTGCTAACTGATGATGGGGACTAAGAAAACCGACAAGGGAATCGGTTGTAGGAGAGGGAGGTCGAATGATGATGATGTTATGATTAGGTTTTCTGATTGAGTGTATAACCTAATGACCTCTACATAATATTTACCATGAGTATTAGATAAGCCTGATCAGGTGTTAACACTCATTTTAGCCTTAAACAAGTACTATAGCAGAGAAATACAGCCGTTGAATCATTATGCGACTCAGGACCCCCATTAATCATACTATAGCCTTAATTTAAAACCTAATCGTCATGATCAAAATACGCATAAGCCCTTTGTTTGATTTGTAACTTTATTTGTCTATATGCCATTATACCGGTTGAACATATTCTAAGAGACATACAAAATCAAACTGAGGAAATTTCATTAATCATAAAACATAAGCTAGTACAATATGCTCAAATAAGGTCTTTACTAAATCCCATATTCCGAACATGTTCTTCGTAAACCTTAGGAGGGAGACCATTAGTCATCAGATCCGCAAGCATATCTTTAGTACTAATATACTCGATACAAAGATTATTTTCCTCAACTCGTTCACGTACGAACATATATTTTGTATCAAGATATAAACCAGCTCCAGTCGAACTGTTACTGTTCGAGAAACTAACAGCAGCTGAATTATCACAATAAAGCTTCAATGGTCTAGAAATGGAATTAACGATTTTGAGTCCAGTGATCAGATTTCTAAGCAACATTCCATGACAGGTTGTGTTATAAACAGCAATATACTCTGCCATCATTGTGGAAGTTGTGGTCAACTGTTGTTTATGACTCTTCCAAGAGATAGGGCCGCCTGCTAACATAAAGATATAGCCCGAAGTGGATTTCTTGTCATCTTTGCATTTGGCAAAGTCAGAATCAGAGAAGCCCACCACTTCTAAATGATCACTTCTTCTATAAGTCAGTTTATAGTCTTTTGTCCCTTGCAGATATCGAAGTACCTTCTTAGCTGCTTTCCAGTGATCTAGGTCAGGATTAGTCTGATAACGGCCTAGCATTCCAGCAATATAAGCAATATCTGGGCGAGTACAGACTTGAGCATACATCAAGCTCCCGACTACTGACGCGTAAGGTATCTGGCTCATTTGCTCCTTCTCAACCTCTGTTGTCGGACACTGGAATGAACCGAAAACATCCCCTTTAACTACTGGAGCGACGGAGGGTTTGCACTGTTGCATGTTGTAACATGTAAGGACACGATCTATGTAAGCCCTTTGGGACAATCCTAAGATCCCTTTGTGTCTATCTCGGTGAATTTCGATGCCAATGACGTAAGAAGCATCTCCGAGATCCTTCATGTCGAAGTTATGCGAGAGTAACCGCTTCGACTCATGCAACATGTCTAAACTATTACTTGCCAATAGAATATCATCTACGTAAAGGACATGTATAGTAAAGTTGCTCCCACTCATCTTGAGGTAGGTGCTGTTTTGGTCAAAAATCACACAAGGATAATGTAACCAAACTTTATGAAAACGGGGTATGATGCTTTGGTTAACTATGAAAGTAAAGGATCACTTCTGTGATGAAGATGCAAAGACACAATGATTTATACGAGGAAAAAGCCCTTGATCAATGAATGATCTCCGGCATAAAAAACCTCGGGTGATGGCAACTACCGATCACCAACTTCAATATAGCAAAAATATGATTACAACTTTGGATGATAATGAGCTGAGTACAAGGATCACTGAGTGTCTAAGTGTTTGAGAGTTGTGTCGTATGTCGTGTGTGTTCTTCCGAATGAAGAAGAGTGGTACTTATACATGTGTGGGTGACCTATTTTAGGTAAAATGACTAGATATCAGCTCATTACCCCTTTAGAAATAAAGATAATCTAGCCTAAATTGCTGCCCATAGATCAAGCCATGTTTCCATATCTCGTACAACGTCTATCTCTGATTTAGCTCTTGCCATATTTGTACAACGTCTATCCCTGGATCATGGTCTTTAGAGCATATCCTGCTAGATGTTCCTGCAAAACAATATTGTAGTAAGCGAAGGTGACCGTTAGTATAAGGATCACCATAACGTCCCATGATCCTGATCTTGAAGTCCGGCTGAGGATCACTGCCTGCCAAAGAAACAAGGATCACTGGTTAGGATCACGTATAAGGATCACTTATAGTAAAAATCCAGCCCTAACAATTGCCCCCAAAATATAAGGAGTTAATTGTAAATAGACGAGTTATATTTTGTTTCGATCTTATCTCTAACGGGCGATTCCGAATAACTAGCCGTTACACATGGACTAGCCGTTGTGATCATTACGTCATAGATGTGATAATCCCTGCAAATCATCATTATAAATAGGAGATAGGGTTAGGATCATTTTGCATTTAAATTTGAGATATTTTCCCTTTATAACCGCTACCGAAGACTGATCAGGTATCCTCTGCTTCTCTTTTTCCCTTCTTCCTTCTCTTTTTCTATTCCGTCTCTGTTTCTGTTCCGTCACAAACATGTTGCTCCGGAATTCTCCACACAAGGATTCCAAGAAGGATAGTCCCCTGAAAAGCCAAGGGATCATTAAGGATTCTCCTACGGAGAGATGTTGCTTTACCGATGCTCATGTAGATAGGATCCGACATTGCTTTCCGGCGGATGCCGTTTTCAAATCCTTCACACCCATTGCCTTGAGTGATTTTACTTCAGATACCTGGGTGATCTTTCCTGCAACTCCATTTATCATAGGATATTCGTATCCTTTTCCGGCCTTCACCCAATCTTTCTTTTCTCTGACCGGCATATCTTATATCCAAGCCATGCCGATGATCTGGAGGGTCTTGTATACCTTCGAGAGGATCATCGAGCAGAAGGGGATTGATTTAGGGATGGCAGAGCTGGCCGCACTTTATGATCTTACCACGTTTGGCTCTCATCGATATTTGTTGAAACGGAAGGCCGGGGAGGATCATCCTGTTTTGAAAGTTACCAAAAATGACACAAATTGGAAGCGTCGTTTTTTCTTCGTGAGAAGGGATTCCCTCCCTGGTGGGAATGATCTGCCCAAGGAGTGGGCTACTCATGGTAGGGTAGAGGATCCTCGAAGGATCACTATCAGCCCTGTCTTATTTGACGAGGATCACTAATATCTCTTTTCCTTTGCAGCTATTTCCATTGCTCATCTCAAGTTAACCCCTGCTGCAAGAGAAAGAGTTTTAGCTTTTAAAAGGCTAAACCCTGAGGCCAGAAGTTTTCAAGTCACCATCCGAGATTCACAAGAAGTATCTTCCACGTCTGTCACAATGTCAAGTAAGTATCCTTACCAAAAAGTAAAATATTAAATTAGTTAGGAGACTTATCTTGTTCTGTTTGTGTAGGTGCTGGGAAATCCGCCAAGTCTGCCAAATCTGCCTCCTTGTTTGGGATTGATGACCTTGCCAAGGTCACGTCTTCGAAGAAGAAGACTTCGGTTGCTAGTCCTTCTACTTCAGCCCCCAAATTACCTATTAGGGGTAAAGGGAAGAAGAGGAAAGTTTCTGAGGACCTTCAAGGATTCCCCCTTCTTCGTCAGCAATTTCTTGATTCTGTCAACGAGGTCAGGATCACTGCCCCTGTTGGTTATCCTGATGGTTTTTGAGGATCACCCATGTCTGACGTTATATCCTGTTGTTTTTGCAGAAGCTTACTGAAATAGAATCTTATGTCAGCCATGTTGAAGATCAGGATCGCCGGATTGCCGACCTTCATCAAATGGGTGTGCTGAAGGATCTCAAGATCACTGATCTTGAGAAGAAGATCCGGGCTGTTAAGGATGAGGCTGTCAAAGCATTGATCAAGTTTGATTATGAGAAGCATGACATTACTCAGGACGCCAAAGTCTCTGCCGCGATAGCTATGTACAAGATACAACTGCAGATGGCCACGGAGGCTCAGGATCCTTCCTTTGATAAGAGCACATGGGATATTGAAGGCTGGAAGGCAAGGTTAGCAGAGTTGGATGACGACGATGATGTCGAGGATATCCCTATGCTTGAAGGTGGAGATGCTGGTAAGGATCAGGGTGAAGTGAGTGGAGCTGGTGGTGACGGTGCAGCGAAGGTTTGAGCTGCAAGATTGGGCAATGATGGAAACTTCTAGACATAGCCGGAGCCCAATTTTTTTTGTTTAGTGGTTGTGACGTTTTAAAACAATGATGGTCTGTATTTGAACAATAGTTTAGGGTTGAGGATCCTGGATCCTTTTAGACAATAGGTAGGATTACAAAAGGTGGAGGGATCCTCTGTTTGGGGGATGAAGCCTTTGTGATCCTGCCGCTTTTACTTTCCTGCAAAAATGCTAAGACCGCATAGACAATGGACACCCTTTGCCAACCCATGTGGACGGGCCACGTTTTGCTGGTAGAAATGTGGGTTGGCAATTTTGACAACTTTTTGAAAGGGTTGATGATCCTTTTATTTAATAACTTTAATCTTTCTGGATTATCTTGTGTTGTTATTCATCAATAATCCTCTTATTTCTCAATAACAAGAGTTGAAAAAGTGTTTAATAAACTTAGGATATGATCCTAGATCAAATATCCTGATATTTGAAATTATTCAAAGTATTTTAGTTCAAGGATCATAGGTTTGGTTGTCAAAGTATAAGGGTTGGTTAGGATAAAGAGTATAATCAAAAATAATCAAGGATCATACCTGAGGATCCACGTTAGGATCCTATCCTTTAATCGGAACAACCATAGGTAAGACTTTAATGGATAATAAGGATTAAGGATCCTTAATTGTTTAACTTCGAAAACCTGAGAAAATGGAACATAACCCGGGACTAAGCCAATATAAGAGATAAGTTAGTAACTGGGGACAAGCCCAAAGGATAACTGAGAATGATCCCAGAGGATCACTGGGGACAAGCCCAAAGGATAACTGAGAACGATCCCGGAGGATCACTGGGGACAAGCCCATAGGATAACTGGGGACAAGCCCAAAGGATCGTATGTAAACTGGAGTATGGCCCTTTCTGGCAACTATCCAAACTTAGTGACATGAAAATGTCAAAACCTTAGCTAACGTGAAAACGTTAGAAACCTTAGGAACGGATGTATGGTGCGTCCACCATTATACGTAGGATCCCTAATATAGCCAGTACGATGAGGTTGTCAGCCCCGAAAGTGGGTACTGGTCCCAAAGACGTGAACTATACCAGGATCATCGTGCGCTGCTGGCGAAAACTGGGGATAATCCCAAGGATAACTGGGGTTGTACCCAAGGATCTTTGGTGCTTTTGGAGATCTTTGATGATTTGCTGAAGATACCTGAACTATCATAACTCAAATGGTTTGTGAGTAGAGGATGAAGGATACGTGATCCTTATCCTTAGGCAAAAAGTAAGAAAATGCAATAGTTTTAGGATAAGCATATTACCAGAGTAAGGATCACCGATATCTCCAGGATCCTTCAAGGATACTTCAATGTAAGGATCACATGCAGGAAGGATCATGTTCACATGAAATATTTCTTTAAGTGAACAGCATTCCAGGCTCTTGGTAACAAGTTCCCTTCCATGGTTAGCAACCTGTATGCCCCCTTTCCTGCTTCAGCTTCAATCAAGTAGGGACCTTCCCATTTTGGTGCTAGCTTCCCGTCAGCAGGATTGATAGTATTTTGAAATGCTTTTCTCAACACCATATCTCCGACTTGGAACTTCCTTATCCTGACATTCTTGTTGTAGGCACCAGCCATCTTTTGTTGGTAGCTTGCCATCCTTATCCTGGCTAGATCCCTGTTTTCCTCAATAGTATCTAAATCCTGAGCCAGGATTGTAGCATTTTCTTCAGGATCACGAGCACTTGTTCTAGCAGTTGGGATCACCATCTCTGTTGGGATCACTGCTTCTGCCCCGAATACTAAAGAGAAGGGTGTCTGACCGGTGGCATTCTTGGGAGTTGTCCTATCAGCCCATAGCACATAAGGTAACTCTTCTGCCCATTTCCCTTTCTTGGATCCTAGCTTCTTCTTCAGATTGTTGATGATGATCTTGTTGGATGATTCTGCTTGACCATTGGCTTGTGGGTGAACTGGTGTTGATGTGATCATCTTGATTCCCCAACTGTCACAAAAGTTAGTGGTTCTGCTTCCAATGAATTGGGAGCCATTATCACATACAATTTCAGAGGGAATGCCAAATCTAGTTATAATGTTTCTTTTAATGAAGGATATGACCTCCTTTTCTCTGACTTGAGCGAAGGCTTCAGCTTCTATCCACCTGGAAAAATAGTCAGTCATGGCGAGCATAAATACTTTTCCACCAGGTGCTTTAGGGAGCTTGCCAACTATATCCATTCCCCATCTCATGAATGGCCAAGAGGATGGTATGGGGTGTAGTAATTCAGCTGGTTGGTGAAGGATATTGCTATGTCTTTGGCAAGGATCACACCTCTTAGCATACTCTATAGCATCCCTTTTCATGGTTGGCCAGTAGTATCCTGTTCTAAGGATCCTTGAGAATAATGCCCTGCCCCCAGTGTGGTTTCCACAATCTCCTTCGTGGAAGTCTCTCAACACTTCTTCAATTTCAGGATCCTCAATACATCTCAAATATGGTCCTGCAAGGGATCGTTTATATAGCATATTATTTAAGATTGTAAATTGAGATACCTTGATCCTGAAAGCTCTAGGATTTTCTCCCATTGGGATCTCTCCGTTTTGCAAGTATTTCATGATTGGTGGGATCCATGATCCTGAATAAGATCGAGCTTCTTCACTAGGGGTTACTGCAGTATCCTCTTCTATTTCCATGGCTACTTGATTTTCAATAGCAGGAGCCAGGATATGGATGATAGGGATACTTATATCTTCTGGAATTTTTAAGGATGATCCTAGGTTGGCCAATGCATCAGCTTCCGTGTTATCCTCCCTTGGTACCTGTGTTAAGCTAAAAGAAACAAAAGAGAGTGCCAATTCTTTGACTATCTCTAGATATTTGGTTAGTTTTTCACCTTTAACAGCATAGGATCCGTTAAAGTGATTGGTGATCAATAATGAATCTACATATACTTCGAGATATCTTACCCCCATATCCTTAGCAATCTGTAGGCCAGCAATTAAGGCTTCATATTCAGCCTCATTGTTAGTTGCTTGGAATTCACAGGCTATGGAGTGGGGTATTATGTCCCCCTGTGGCGATTTTAGTAGGATCCCTAGCCCTGTGCCTTTGATATTTGAGGATCCGTCAGTGTGCAGGATCCAAGGATCCTTGGTCTCATCCAACTGCTGAACCTCCAATTCTGCTTCTTTTTGTAGATCACTACTGAAATCAGCCACAAAGTCAGCTAGTGCTTGAGATTTAATGGCTGTTCTTGGTTCGTATCTTATATCATGGGCACTAAGCTTCACTGCCCACTTAGCCATTCTCCCTGACATATCCGGTTTCCTGAGGACATTCTTAATTGGAAAATTAGTTTTAACAACAATAGTATGGGTTTCAAAATAATGCCTTAACTTAGTGGATGCCATGATTAATGCAAGGATGAGTTTTTCGAGGTGTGAGTACCTGGATTCGGCATCAAGTAGACTTTTACTTACATAGTAGATAGGATATTGTGTACCTTCGCGATCCTTAACAAGTACAGCACTTACAGCGGTTGAGGATACCGCCAGATATAAGGATAACACATCTCCTTTTTCCGGTTTTGCTAATGCTGGTGCTGAGGACATATACTCTTTTAGGGCTTGTAAAGCATTCTCATGCTTCTCAGTCCATTCGAACTTCTTATTCTTCCTTAGGATATCGTAGAATTCTTTGCACTTTTCTGAGGATTTCGATATGAACCTGTTCAAAGCTGCTATCCTGCCTGTTAGTCTTTGAACATCCTTGGCATTGGCAGGAGATTTGATATTTATTAATGCTTTGATTTGTTCCGGGCTTGCTTCAATGCCCCTCTGGGTTACCATGTATCCTAAGAACTTTCCTGCCTTAACACCAAAATGGCATTTTGAAGGATTAAGTTTCATGTTATAATTGTCAAGGATATCGAATGCTTCTTCCAAGTCCCTTAGGTGATCCTCAGCTTTCTTTGACTTGACCACCATATCATCTATGTATACCTCCATAGTTTTTCCAATTTGATCTTTGAACATCATATTTACCAGCCTTTGATATGTTGCACCTGCATTTCTTAGTCCAAAAGGCATGGCGATATAACAATATAAACCGGTTGGGGTCATAAAGGCTGTATCCTCTTGGTCAGATGGTTCCATCTGGATTTGTTGGAATCCAGATGATGCATCCATAAAGGTTAACAGTTCATGCCCCGCTGTTGCATCCACCATGGAGTCAATGTGGGGTAATGGGAAAGGATCCTTGGGACATGCCTTATTCAAATCAGTGAAATCGACACATACCCTCCACTTTCCGTTTTTCTTTTGGACAACAACCACATTGGCTAACCATTTTGGATACTTTACCTCTCTGATCATACCTGCTCGAAGTAGTCTCTCTACTTCTTCTTGGATAATGGCATTCCTTTCTGGTGCAAACTTCCTCCTTTTTTGATGGATTGGCTTGATAGACCTGTCAATGCCAAGTTTGTGAGTAATAATATCCTTGGATATACCTGTCATATCTTCATGTTTCCATGCAAAGGTAGATTTTCTTCTTTTGAGGAAGGATATCATGTCTTCTTTCATCTTGCCAAGGATCCCTGATCCGATATAGATTTTTGATTCAGGATCACTAGGATCCAAGAGGATTTCATCTACATCTTGTTCCCTTGCCTCCAAGACATTCCTCGGAGGATACTGTAATTGCTATTGCTCCCTTGGCTTCGAGGTTGGCTTCATGGATGAGGTATAGCAATCCTTAGCCTCTTGCTGATCACTGTCGATCTTGATTATCCCCCATGGGCTAGGGAGCTTCACACATTGATGGTAGGTAGATGGAACTGCTTTCATGTCATGTATCCAAGGCCTGCCAAGGATAACGTTGCAACAAGATAAACAGTCAATAACACAAAATTTTTGGTAATTATGTAATCCTTCCACGTAGATTGGGAGTTTGATGTCCCCCAGAGTTTTCTTCGTTTCCCCACTGAATCCTACAAGCACGGAGGATCTTGGTGTGATGTCTGATTCTGGGATTCCCATCTTCTTCAAGACATCAAGCTGGATAATGTTCACTGAGCTCCCTCCGTCAATAAGGATCCACAAATGTCTGATCCTCCGGATATGAAGTTAATCACTTGTGCGTTTGCCGGAGGTGCTGGAGCCTTTTCAGGGATCCTCTCAGGATCCTGGGTCCTTTGCTTTTTTCTCCCCAACAATTCTTTTAGATGCCCCTTGCTTAGCAGGTATCCGATTTCTTTTCGTAAGGCTATGCAATCTTCAGTTAGGTGCCCGAAATCCTCATGGTATGCACACCATTTGGACTTGTCTTTAGTCCCGGATGGTTTATCATTCTTCCTGGGCCACCTAGCCTTTTCACCTAGATTCTGCATTGCAAGGATTAGTTCATGATTATCAACGGAAAAACAATATTCTGAGATGGGAGGATATTCTTCATCATCCTCTTCTTGGTCGACAGCATGCACATTCTTGTTCTTGTTTCTATGGTAGGATTTGAACTTGTTGTTTTTGAAGGAGGATTGTAACACCCCGTGTTTTCCAAAAGTCAAAGTCAAGTGTTGACTGTTATTGGAATTAAAGATTAATAAAGATTAATTTCGTTTTAGTTTCATTTTGATTTTCATATTATTTGGAGTAAGTGTTGTATAATCAAACTAATCGACCGATAATCGAACTGTGAATCAACGACCGACTGTGAATGATAGGAAGTAACAATGCAATAAAGCTAGTCAATCAATAATCAAGGTGAATCGAATCAATCATCGAACTCAAGTGTGGGATTTTAGTACTTTATACGTGTGTGTGTGCCTTATGTGTTACTTGTGCATGTTTACTTTTATGTTAAAGTGTGTGGTGAATCAATCAAATCAATCAAGACTCAAAGGTGAATCAAACTCAATGGAAATCGAACCCGAAATGGTTGTAAGGATGCTTGTATGTTAGATATAGTAGTTGAGACTAAAAGTAATTTGATTAGGAATTCTATCATTCTCAAATCATCGTCTATCGAACTCGAAATATCTCAAATCGTCGCGAAACACTCAAAACAAGGCAAGCCGATCGAACAGGGCAACCTGATCGAACAGGCTAGCCGATCGAACAGGCTGTTCGATCGGACAGCTGCTCGATCAGGGATGCTGTTCGATCAGCTGACCCTTTCCTCTTTTGGAAGCCTATAAATAGGGCTGTCTTTGTCAACCTTTCCACTTTTGGAAAAGCTCTGACCGACCAGCCTCTTCTTCTCACTAAATCTCAGATTTCTCTCAAACCGGTAAGTATTTCGCTCTAATCCTTGTACGTTTTTGTTCATTAATCGATTCTCCATCTTTCTATCTTTCAAAATCTGAATTTCATCCATGAAATCACCAAGATCTAGGTGTTCTTGAGTGATGTCATCATGGTGTTCTTGGTGTTCATCAAGAACTTCATGTTCTTGACTTCATTCAACCATGAATAAGCTAGATCTAACCGATTTCCACATCAATAACCTAAAATCTTCCAAAGATCTTAACATTTCACGGTGGAAAAGGATTGGAAGACGGGTTTTCATCTATCTTTCAACTCTTTTACACTCAAAAGGGTGAAAACGAGACTTGAACCGATTTATAAACCATTCTAAACAAACACATGGTTCAAGATTCGGGTTCTACCACGAGATTACCGATTACAAGTTAAATGTTAAACTCGGGTTCCAAACCGTCTCTGGCCGAGCTTGGGTGATTCCTGCTCGAGTCAGTAGACTAAGTAGGGACTTCAGCTTTGTGGTTCAACTCGTAGTCAAAATATCTCTAAAACATCAACAATTAACGGGAATAACCAAGTGTTAAGTGAAAGGTTAACCGAATCGAGAAGCTGGCCGAACGGCTAGGCTGTTCGATCGAACAGCCCAACCGAACGACTATGCCAGCCGATCGACTAGGCTAACCGATCGACTAGCACTTAGTCCCACAAACTCATGAAGTGTGGTATTGACGAGGTACTGTTCGATCGACTACGCCACTCGATTGTAATCATTACTACTCGAATCATGAGATACTATACTTCAAAACACTTGGACTTTTTGAAACATTGGAATGTCACCCGATCGAGCATGCTAACCGATCGAGTGACATCTTGCCAAGTCTGCAATGCTAACCGATCGGTTGGGCTAACCGATCGAACAGCTGTTCGATCGGCCAACTTGAAAGGTAGTACAAACCATCATACACAAACACATCCTTCACATCAAAGGAAGAAACAATCCACTTGAAGGAACCAGCCGATCGAGCCAGCCGGCCGATCGAATGGATGTTCGAACGGACTATCAAACCAATCGAACAGCCCACTCGATCGAGCTGCTGTCCGATCGATTGGTCTATCCGATCCAGTTTCCACTGTTCACTTTTTCCGCGTTACTCATCGTTGTGTTATCGAACTATTCAGGCTAACCTATTCTCAGTGCTCCCTTCAATCCACAATCAATCACTGTGAGTATACTCGATCCCTTTTTGCTTTCGGCACTTTTGGGTGTTACATACGTAATCTATCAAATTCACAAACAACACAAACTATTTGAACGCTAACCTACTTGCATGTATTACTTGTCTAAATGATTGCTGTTTATTATGTTTACACGTGGAGTGCTATCTACCTGCTTTAGCAACGTAGTACTATAGTTTGGACTCAGCACCCGTTCACACGGGGGTTGCTAAGGACAATTACTTGCATGGATTACGGTGGTAATCATGTATTGCGAACTGTCTCGGACAGTCAACTCGAAGTCATTGGTATCGATGGTCCCATGTTGAAAATTTACATGCATCGTTTGCCCTTGTGTACGTGCTTGGTTATGCGTAAACTATTCGAACTCTATATGCTATATCAAACTTGTGTACTCACCTTTACATTATATGTATTGACTTTTATTTTAATGTATGTGACAGGTGTTTAAGCTACTAGCGTGCTAGGGAAGCGAGGCAATAATAAGCTTCTAGGAGCCTGTGACCTTAGGACAGTGTCCACGTACCTGCTCCAGGGCCATAATTATCTGTAGATCTTGTACTGGCACCTGTAGTCAGTAAGATTTACTGTTAGCCGTCTAGAGGTCTTAAAACAATATTTAATTCGGTCTGTAATAACTAAGAATTTGAGTTGTCGGAACAGTTCCCATATTGTTTAGTTGATTTCTATGATGACTTGTTATTATTTGGGACACGGTATGGGACGTGTTATATAACTGAATTGTATGATAGTTGTTGTGGAAACTTCTGAACAATCTGTTTCGCTCAGTGCCGCGCCCCGATGATTCCGCCATCGGTCGGGGTGTGACAGATTGGTATCAGAGCCATAACTATAGGGAATTAGGTTAGACACGATCTAGTCCGGATCGCTGTCTTAGAGACCTAGACTATAGTTAGGAACCAAGAGACCAAGTCTATGTGCTTATTTTATGTTGTTTCCTTCTATTCTATCATTACATCCGAACTCCGAGCCAAATTTTGTAATTTGGACGGGATTAGGAGTGAAATCCGTGAATTCCTGCCTAAATTACAAATTTTGCCAATTATTTTGTGCGATTTTCTACCAACAAAACGGGGGAGAATTATACCAAATCAGGGCTGAAACCCGAAATTTGATGAAAACTTTCCTCTGAATTTTTCTTAAAACAAGGAAGAAATTGCTGAGCTAGGGGTGAAACCCTAACCTTGGCAGTTATTCCAACTTTATTTCATCTCGCCAAGGCAATTGACGGACTCCAACGACCTGAACCCACGAGTATGGCCTAGAATGCGCATGCATAATGCCCAAGAATCGAGGCAGAAGCATGTCCCCTAGAGTCGAAAGTGACGACAAGTCAACTGTGAATAGTTAAGTTGCCATGGTTAGTCAAAGTCTAGTAGCCGCAGACAATCCATTTTCCGATTTTGAGTGTTGCTTTGTTGATTTTATGTGATTTACCTGTTTGCGTGTTTTAAGAATCGTTGGTTACTCCATTTGTTATCAATCCGCGTGACCTTGTTGCTATTCTATCTCGATTCAAATTCTTGTTGATGTGATCTAAACGAAACCAGTATGCTATGCTACGCTATACGGCTAAGTTAGACGACACAATGTGGTGCTATCCGATACGCAAAACGAACGGCACTCGACTTGTGGTTATAGGTTTCTGTTTTCTGACTACCTCTGTGATAAAATTGCGTACGTGTTTAGGAAATTAAGTGCTCTATTTGCTCAATTGCTTATGTGCCCTAATTGTTTCTGTGCTTATGTGCCCTAATTGCTTCTGTGCTTATGTGCCTCTATGATTATGTGCTTATGTGATTATATGTGTTACGTGACGAGAGATGCGACGTGATTCTAAGCCTTAGAGATCTAAGAACGTGCGAGACTCGAATTCGTTGTGTTGAGCCTGTGACGATGTCTATTGCAGACCATGTCGTCATCTGGACAACCTAGATCACGCTCGCATCTTACCCGCCAGGAGAAAAGAGATCGACGTCTGGCTGCTATCATCTCTAAGACCGTGGCGAAGGCTGTCAGTGATGTGTTCGAGAACGCAAGCAAGTCATCTGAGGAATCCCGAACCCTCACGCCCAAAGACTCCAACAAAGCTACTTTTAGCTTCAAACAATTCAGGGCATGTGGGCCAAAGGAGTTTACCGGTGAAGATGGCCCTACGGCTCTGTTTCATTGGTTTGACTCGGTAGAAGTCACCCTTCGTCAAAGCGGATGCCCAGATCACCTCCGTACTCTCAATGCTACCGGTGTCTTCCAGTCGCGAGCTTTGGACTGGTGGACCGCAGAAAGGAACAAGCGCGGGAACGACGCTGCATACGAGCTGACGTGGAAGGAATTGAAAGCGATCATGATGGACGAGTTCTGTCCTCCCCACGAACGCCAAAAGTTGGAGGATGAGTTCTGGAGTATCAAGCAAAAGGAGGGAGACAATGCTGGTCTCACCGCCCGTTTCAAGCAATTAAGTATCATATGTCCCGACCAGGTCAAGACTTCTGACATGACCATCAAGAAATACATCCGTGCTCTTCCGGATTGTGTCGCAGATTTTGTTCACGCCGCCAAACCCGCAACGATCGAGGAAACCTACCTACTCGCTGCTGAGATTAACGACAAGCGAGTTAAGGCTGGTGTCTGGGATAAGCCATCCAAGTCGTTGCATCAAGTTACTGCCGCATCAACCGACAACCCTGCTGCTCAAACCTCCAAGTCCTCGAGAAGAAGAAAGAAGAACAAGAGTTGTGCCGCTGCAACCAATGCTGCTCCTCTTCAGGCAGTACCGCCACAACAGCAGCAACCACAGCGCACTGCGCCAGTGATCAATGCGCCGCCGGCGAAGCGTGCGTACACCGGCCCCCACCCACTCTGTGCTACATGTTCTTATCATCACCCGGTGGGTGTGGCCTGCCGATTCTGTGCCCACTGCAACGTTTACGGGCATTTCACTGCGAGTTGCCGCTATGGTCCCCGTCAAGCTCAAGCCCAAGTCACTGTTAACCAAGCCCTGCTACCTGCTCCTCAAGCTCCTCAAGCTGCACAGGCCCCAACAACCAATGTTCGGACCTGCTTTGCATGTGGTGACTCTAACCACTTCGCAAACCGGTGCCCGAACAGGGTGGTGAAACAAGAAGCTCAACAACCCCAGCAACAACAACAACAGCCTCAACAACAAGCCGCTCACGCCAGAACCTTCAACATCAACGCACGCCAGGCTCAAGCTGACAACAACGTGGTCAATGGTACGTTCCTTGTGAATGGTATATATGCATCATGTTTGTTTGATACTGGAGCCGATAACTGCTTTGTGTCATTTGAGTTTGAGAAACTTCTTAGACGTAAGCGCTCTTATCTTTCGACACCCTTCGAAGTAGAAGTCGCTACCGGAAGAACGATTGCTGTCAATTCTGTGCTCCGTGATTGTACTCTCGAGCTCAACAATCATATATTCCCGATTAATCTCATTCCAATGCAGCTCGGAAGTTTCGATGTCATAGTAGGCATGGACTTTCTTCGTGAAAACCGTGCTGAAGTTGTGTGTTCCGATAAGATGATTCGTTTTGTGCTAGCTAGTGGTGATATTCTATGTGTTTATGGTGAAACTACTGCAAAAGATCTCAAGCTCATGTCCTGTCTTCAAGCTCGCAAATATCTCCGCAAGGAATATCGAGCCTTCTTGGCCAACATTGTTGTAGCTGAGACGGACAAGAAAAAGAAAGTTGAAGTCAAGGATGTTCCTGTTGTCCGAGAATTTCCTCAGGTGTTCCCTGATGACCTTCCTGGATTACCTCCAAGTCGTGATATCGACTTTCGAATCGACCTTATTCCAGGAGCCAATCCAGTGGCCAAAGCTCCGTATCGACTCGCTCCATCTGAGATGCGAGAACTCTCAAACCAACTCCAAGAGTTACTTGAAAAAGGCTTCATTCGCCCGAGCACTTCTCCATGGGGCGCACCAGTCCTTTTCGTCAAAAAGAAGGACGGGTCGTTCCGGATGTGCATCGATTACCGGGAATTGAACAAGCTGACCATCAAGAACCGATACCCCTTACCAAGAATCGATGATCTGTTTGATCAACTACAAGGTGCTCAGTGTTTCTCCAAGATTGATCTACGTTCAGGCTACCATCAGTTGCGGATTCAAGAGGAAGACATACCCAAAACCGCCTTTCGAACCCGATACGGCCACTACGAATTTGTTGTCATGCCTTTTGGTTTGACCAACGCACCCGCGGTCTTCATGGATCTGATGAATCGCGTGTGTAAACCGTTCTTAGACCGTTTTGTCATTGTATTTATCGACGATGTCCTGATCTATTCCAGATCGAGGGCCGAACATGCGCAGCATTTGCGATTGGTTCTCGAGTTGCTTCAGGGAAACCAACTCTACGCCAAATTCTCCAAGTGTGAGTTCTGGTTGGAGGAGGTTCAATTTCTGGGTCACATTGTGAATAGTCGGGGTATACACGTTGATCCTGCAAAGATTGAGGCAGTCAAGGGATGGGTTACGCCAAAGAATCCGTCAGAAGTTCGCTCTTTTCTCGGATTAGCTGGGTACTACCGGCGATTCATTGAAGGATTCTCAAAGATTGCTGTACCGCTTACCTCCCTTACTCATAAAGACAAGCCTTTTGTGTGGGGAACCGCGCAGGAGACTGCTTTCCAAACCCTCAAACACATGCTGTGTCATGCACCAGTTCTTACACTGCCGGACGGAAGCGATGACTTCGTTGTCTATTGTGATGCTTCAAACCTTGGACTTGGCTGTGTTCTCATGCAACGAGACAAGGTTATAGCTTACGCATCTCGACAGCTCAAAATCCACGAGAAGAACTATACAACCCATGACCTCGAGCTAGGCGCAGTTGTCTTTGCCTTAAAGATTTGGCGACACTACCTGTATGGTACAAAGTGCACGATCTTCACCGATCACAAGAGCCTACAACATATCTTTAACCAGAGAGAACTCAATATGCGTCAACGCCGATGGGTAGAACTTCTCAACGATTACGACTGTGAGATCCGTTATCACCCAGGCAAGGCGAATGTAGTTGCAGACGCCCTCAGCAGAAAGAATTACGTGATAGGTGTTCGAAACATCCAGGCTCAGTATAACCTCAAAACTCTCATCCGCGAAGCACAACACGCTTGCTTTAACGAGCGTACGTTGAAGAAAGAACGAATCTATCACGATGGAACTCAGCTCGTGAGCAAAGCCAACGGGATGTTCTATTATCTGGACCGAATCTGGGTTCCGAGGAGGACAGATTTGCGAAAGATCATCATGAACGAAGCCCACAAATCCCGATATTCCATTCATCCCGGTGCGGACAAAATGTACCAGGACCTTCGCTACAAGTACTGGTGGCCTGGGATGAAAAGGGATATTGCTCTATATGTTGGTAGCTGTTTAACTTGTGCAAGAGTCAAGGCTGAACACCAAAGACCTTTAGGCTTACTCGAACAACCGCCGATACCCGTATGGAAGTGGGAAAGCATAGCTATGGATTTCATAACTAAGCTTCCGACCACGCCATCAGGTCACGACAGTATTTGGGTTATAGTCGACCGTCTAACCAAATCAGCCCACTTTTTGCCAATACGAGAAGACTATAAGGTGGCCAAGCTAGCCCAAATCTACACCGACGAGATCATTAAGAATCATGGTACGCCTCGAGACATCATTTCGGATCGCGATGCTCGGTTTACATCGAGATTGTGGGAAACTTTTCAAGCGGCTCTTGGTACGACGCTGAATTTGAGTACCGCATTCCACCCGCAAACCGACGGGCAGACGGAAAGAACGATTCGTACTATTGAAGACATGCTCCGTGCGTGTGTTATTGATTTTGGTGGTAGTTGGAGCAAACACCTACCGTTAGTCGAATTTTCATACAATAATAGCTATCACTCCAGCATCGAAATGGCACCTTTCGAAGCCTTGTATGGTAGGAGATGTCGCTCGCCTATTGTATGGCACGAGGTCGGTCATTCACAATTGACTGGGCCCGAGATTCTGCAAGAAACGACTGACAAGATCCACCAGATAAGGGAAAGCTTGGTAAAGGCCCGGGACAGACAAAAGATGTACGCCGATAAACGACGCAAGCCCCGCGAGTTTGCAGTTGGCGACTACGTGCTCCTAAAGGTATCACCTTGGAAGGGAGTAGTCCGATTCGGCAAAAGAGGGAAACTTGCGCCTCGATTTGTTGGACCTTTTAAGATTCTGGAAAGGATCGGTAAAGTTGCCTACAAACTCGAATTACCGGAGGAACTCAGCAATGTCCACCCGACTTTCCATATTTCAAACCTTCGAAAATGCGTAGCCGACCACGACGCAATAATACCACTCGACGATCTTCAGGTCAATGAGACGCTACACTTCGTGGAAAAGCCTGTCGAAATCATGGACCGACAGACCAAGCAACTCAGACGCTCTCGCATCCCTATTGTAAAAGTACGATGGGAAGGCAAACGAGGCGCGGAGTTCACTTGGGAACTCGAAAGTGACATGAAGGCCAAGTACCCGCAGTTGTTCAGATAGATCTGAAGCGTCAAATTGGTAAAATCACACGGCAATGTACGGTTCTCGGCCTAATTTCGGGACGAAATTCCCTAAAGGAGGGGAGACTGTAACACCCCGTGTTTTCCAAAAGTCAAAGTCAAGTGTTGACTGTTATTGGAATTAAAGATTAATAAAGATTAATTTCGTTTTAGTTTCATTTTGATTTTCATATTATTTGGAGTAAGTGTTGTATAATCAAACTAATCGACCGATAATCGAACTGTGAATCAACGACCGACTGTGAATGATAGGAAGTAACAATGCAATAAAGCTAGTCAATCAATAATCAAGGTGAATCGAATCAATCATCGAACTCAAGTGTGGGATTTTAGTACTTTATACGTGTGTGTGTGCCTTATGTGTTACTTGTGCATGTTTACTTTTATGTTAAAGTGTGTGGTGAATCAATCAAATCAATCAAGACTCAAAGGTGAATCAAACTCAATGGAAATCGAACCCGAAATGGTTGTAAGGATGCTTGTATGTTAGATATAGTAGTTGAGACTAAAAGTAATTTGATTAGGAATTCTATCATTCTCAAATCATCGTCTATCGAACTCGAAATATCTCAAATCGTCGCGAAACACTCAAAACAAGGCAAGCCGATCGAACAGGGCAACCTGATCGAACAGGCTAGCCGATCGAACAGGCTGTTCGATCGGACAGCTGCTCGATCAGGGATGCTGTTCGATCAGCTGACCCTTTCCTCTTTTGGAAGCCTATAAATAGGGCTGTCTTTGTCAACCTTTCCACTTTTGGAAAAGCTCTGACCGACCAGCCTCTTCTTCTCACTAAATCTCAGATTTCTCTCAAACCGGTAAGTATTTCGCTCTAATCCTTGTACGTTTTTGTTCATTAATCGATTCTCCATCTTTCTATCTTTCAAAATCTGAATTTCATCCATGAAATCACCAAGATCTAGGTGTTCTTGAGTGATGTCATCATGGTGTTCTTGGTGTTCATCAAGAACTTCATGTTCTTGACTTCATTCAACCATGAATAAGCTAGATCTAACCGATTTCCACATCAATAACCTAAAATCTTCCAAAGATCTTAACATTTCACGGTGGAAAAGGATTGGAAGACGGGTTTTCATCTATCTTTCAACTCTTTTACACTCAAAAGGGTGAAAACGAGACTTGAACCGATTTATAAACCATTCTAAACAAACACATGGTTCAAGATTCGGGTTCTACCACGAGATTACCGATTACAAGTTAAATGTTAAACTCGGGTTCCAAACCGTCTCTGGCCGAGCTTGGGTGATTCCTGCTCGAGTCAGTAGACTAAGTAGGGACTTCAGCTTTGTGGTTCAACTCGTAGTCAAAATATCTCTAAAACATCAACAATTAACGGGAATAACCAAGTGTTAAGTGAAAGGTTAACCGAATCGAGAAGCTGGCCGAACGGCTAGGCTGTTCGATCGAACAGCCCAACCGAACGACTATGCCAGCCGATCGACTAGGCTAACCGATCGACTAGCACTTAGTCCCACAAACTCATGAAGTGTGGTATTGACGAGGTACTGTTCGATCGACTACGCCACTCGATTGTAATCATTACTACTCGAATCATGAGATACTATACTTCAAAACACTTGGACTTTTTGAAACATTGGAATGTCACCCGATCGAGCATGCTAACCGATCGAGTGACATCTTGCCAAGTCTGCAATGCTAACCGATCGGTTGGGCTAACCGATCGAACAGCTGTTCGATCGGCCAACTTGAAAGGTAGTACAAACCATCATACACAAACACATCCTTCACATCAAAGGAAGAAACAATCCACTTGAAGGAACCAGCCGATCGAGCCAGCCGGCCGATCGAATGGATGTTCGAACGGACTATCAAACCAATCGAACAGCCCACTCGATCGAGCTGCTGTCCGATCGATTGGTCTATCCGATCCAGTTTCCACTGTTCACTTTTTCCGCGTTACTCATCGTTGTGTTATCGAACTATTCAGGCTAACCTATTCTCAGTGCTCCCTTCAATCCACAATCAATCACTGTGAGTATACTCGATCCCTTTTTGCTTTCGGCACTTTTGGGTGTTACATACGTAATCTATCAAATTCACAAACAACACAAACTATTTGAACGCTAACCTACTTGCATGTATTACTTGTCTAAATGATTGCTGTTTATTATGTTTACACGTGGAGTGCTATCTACCTGCTTTAGCAACGTAGTACTATAGTTTGGACTCAGCACCCGTTCACACGGGGGTTGCTAAGGACAATTACTTGCATGGATTACGGTGGTAATCATGTATTGCGAACTGTCTCGGACAGTCAACTCGAAGTCATTGGTATCGATGGTCCCATGTTGAAAATTTACATGCATCGTTTGCCCTTGTGTACGTGCTTGGTTATGCGTAAACTATTCGAACTCTATATGCTATATCAAACTTGTGTACTCACCTTTACATTATATGTATTGACTTTTATTTTAACGTATGTGACAGGTGTTTAAGCTACTAGCGTGCTAGGGAAGCGAGGCAATAATAAGCTTCTAGGAGCCTGTGACCTTAGGACAGTGTCCACGTACCTGCTCCAGGGCCATAATTATCTGTAGATCTTGTACTGGCACCTGTAGTCAGTAAGATTTACTGTTAGCCGTCTAGAGGTCTTAAAACAATATTTAATTCGGTCTGTAATAACTAAGAATTTGAGTTGTCGGAACAGTTCCCATATTGTTTAGTTGATTTCTATGATGACTTGTTATTATTTGGGACACGGTATGGGACGTGTTATATAACTGAATTGTATGATAGTTGTTGTGGAAACTTCTGAACAATCTGTTTCGCTCAGTGCCGCGCCCCGATGATTCCGCCATCGGTCGGGGTGTGACAAGGATCCTTGCTTATCTTGTTTTGAGGATCCTACTTGTCTCTCCTGGATCCTTTTGTCATCCTCTAGCCGGATAAACCTGAGTGCTCGAGTTCTTACTTCATCTAAATTCCTGCATGGTGTCATAACAAGATCATCATAGAATAATGAATCCTTAAGCAGTCCCATTTTGAAGGCTTCAACAGCCGTAGCCATATCCAAGTTGGGAATGTCCAAGGATTCTTTACTAAATTTAGTTATATAATCCCTTAATGATTCATTATTATTTTGAGTTATCCTGTACAAATCACTAGTTAATTTTTCAAATTTTCTACTACAAGAGAATTGGTTATTGAATAAATTAACTAAATTAGCAAATGAAGTAATAGAGTAAGGGGGAAGACTTAGCAGCCACTTAAGAGCTGATCCAGTTAGAGTGGATCCAAATCCTTTACATAGGCATGCTTCCTTCAACTTTTCTGGGATAGGATTGATTTCCATCCTTTCCCTGTATTGTGCTATATGCTCCTCTGGATCCGTTGTGCCATCATACAGCTTCATGGTAGGGATATGGAACCTTTTGGGCACCTCTGCATCACAGATTGGTGGTGCAAAGCGAGATACCTTGTGGCTTCCATCTGCAATCTCTGGGATAGGCTTGACTACCCCTGGAACACTTGAGATCATGTCCTTTAGTTTCTGTAATTCCCTGGCCATAGCGTGATTGGTACCTGTATCCTGCATGAATCCATGATTAGTGGTAGGATAATTATTTAAAGTGTTACCTCCCATTGGGTTCAAGTTAGGGAATCCATATTGCTGGGATTCTGGAACAACGGAGGGACCAGTGGAAGCAATGGTCTGCATTGGGATGAAGTCCCCTTGATGGACATCTAGACTTCCTGTTTGCAAACTTTTTAGGGATCCTGGTATCTGGGATGATCCTGGAACGAAGGAGGATCCTTGAACCTGGGATGATCCTGGAACAAAGGAGGATCCCTGAACCTGGGATGATCCTGGAACAAAGGAGGATCCTTGGCCCTGGAATGATCCTGGAATAAAGTAGGATCCTTGAAACTGCTGTGCCCCCGGATAGGCTCCCGGATTCATGAAGGATCCCATGTACTGAGGATAGGATCCTATTGGCTGAAAATGTGATTCTGATGTCTGAGTCATTGCTGCCGAATTGAGACGTGATCCTCTTGACTCCCCTGTGATTTGCACGTCCGGGATCCCTGGTGACTGGGAAGTGATTATTGGAGTATCAAAGCTCAAGGATTTGGGCATTAGTGGAGAATGATCCTCTGCCGCTTTCTTTTGTCTTTTGAGATCTCCAATTTCCCTGAGGATCCTTTCGTTAGTTTCATCTTGCCGCTGCATACGATCCTTCATCTGCAAAATCAAAGCAAATACATCACTAGTACTGGGAATAGAAGAATTCATAGCAGAAGAAGATAGAGGTTTAGAGAAAGTGGGAGTTGATCTCTTCTCAGTATTTTTCTGAGATCCTGCCGGTGGAGGAGGCAAGGTGATCTGTGATGAAGTGACCGCAGACATCGCCGTGGACGTGTTCTTCAGTGATGAAGCCATGTAACTCTTTGAAATGATTTTGAACAAAAGATTTTCTTATGAATGAAGCACCAATTGCCCCACGGTGGGCGCCAAACTGTTTTGGTCAAAAATCACACAAGGATAATGTAACCAAACTTTATGAAAACGGGGTATGATGCTTTGGTTAACTATGAAAGTAAAGGATCACTTCTGTGATGAAGATGCAAAGACACAATGATTTATACGAGGAAAAAGCCCTTGATCAATGAATGATCTCCGGCATAAAAAACCTCGGGTGATGGCAACTACCGATCACCAACTTCAATATAGCAAAAATATGATTACAACTTTGGATGATAATGAGCTGAGTACAAGGATCACTGAGTGTCTAAGTGTTTGCGAGTTGTGTCGTATGTCGTGTGTGTTCTTCCGAATGAAGAAGAGTGGTACTTATACATGTGTGGGTGACCTATTTTAGGTAAAATGACTAGATATCAGCTCATTACCCCTTTAGAAATAAAGATAATCTAGCCTAAATTGCTGCCCATAGATCAAGCCATGTTTCCATATCTCGTACAACGTCTATCTCTGATTTAGCTCTTGCCATATTTGTGAAGACGCGTCCCTGGATCATGGTCTTTAGAGAATATCCTGCTAGATGTTCCTGCAAAACAATATTGTAGTAAGCGAAGGTGACCGTTAGTATAAGGATCACCATAACGTCCCATGATCCTGATCTTGAAGTCCGGCTGAGGATCACTGCCTGCCAAAGAAACAAGGATCACTGGTTAGGATCACGTATAAGGATCACTTATAGTAAAAATCCAGCCCTAACAGGTGCATTGATCCACTTGATTCTTCATAAAACTTTGCTTCTTCATGACTTCATCAAACTTGAGGTACCACTGACGTGATGCTTGTTTTAACCCGTAAATGGATTTCTTCAACTTACAGACTAGATGCTCCTGACCCTCAGGTTTAAAGCCTTTAGGTTGTTTCATGTAAACATCTTCGTCTAAGTCTCCGTTAAGGAAAGCGGTCTTAACGTCCATCTGATGCAGCTCTAAATCAAAATGAGCTACTAGGGCCATGACGATCCTTAATGAATCTTTACGAGAGACAGGGGAAAACGTCTCTTGATAATCAATTCCCTCTTTCTGAGTGTAGCCCTTTGCAACCAATCTCGCTTTGTAGCGTTCAACGTTCCCATTCGGATCCAGTTTTGTTTTGAACACCCATTTGCATCCTACGGGGTTGACTCCGTTGGGTAATTCTACCAAATCCCAAACGTCATTTTTCTTCATGGATTCAAGCTCATCAATCATTGCTTTATTCCATTCAGAAGACTGATCACTGGTAATGGCTTCATTGTAAGAGATAAGATCATTGAGCTTTCCGGGATCCATTTTAGTCAGGTAGGTAACATAATCATCCCAATTAGTAGGCCTTCTTTGCCTAGATGACCTCCTGAGTGGATTATCGGGTTCAGCGTTGTCTTGGCTTTGAGCGTTTGATGTGCCTTCGTCATGAGGTATAATAGGTTCTGAATGTAGAGGTAAATTTGCAGTTGGTGCAGTAGCTTCAGGTACAGTAGTTGCATTGGGTACAAGAGGAGTAATCGGAGTAATGGTAAGTGATGAGTCCCCCCCCCCCGCATCTTGTACTTCTTGCAATTCTTCGTAAGGGTTGGTACTGCTCCCACTGACCTTGAAATCCTCCAGGAACGCGGCACGCATGGTTTCAACAATACGGGTGACATGAGAAGGACAATAGAAACGATAACCCTTAGAATTATCAGGATACCCGATAAAGAAGCAGGTAACTGTTTTTTGGGTCAAGTTTCCTTAGGAAAGGATTGTAAAGTTTTGCTTCAGCAATGCAGCCCCATACTTTCATATATTTAAAACTCGGTTTCCTTCCTGTCCAAAGTTCATAAGGAGTTTTAGGGACAGACTTAGAAGGAACTCTATTGAGTATATGAACAGCTGCTTTTAACGCTTCAGTCCAGAGGAATAATGGTAAATTAGTGTTGGCTAACATACTGCGCACCATATTCATAAGGGTACGGTTTCTTCTTTCAGCGACACCGTTCTGCTGAGGTGTACCAGGCATGGTGTATTGGTTCACAATCCCCTGGCCCTTACAAAACTCATAAAATGGACCAGGAACTTGAACCACATCAGTATGTCTTCCATAATATTCACCGCCTCTATCTGATCTCACAACTTTAATCTGACGATCTAATTGTTTTTCAACCCCAGCCTTATAATCTTTAAAAGTTGTTAGAGATTCAGATTTCTCCTTAATAAGATACAAATACATGTAACGAGAATAATCGTCAATAAAAGTGATAAATGAAGTATGTCCTGTTATGCCAGCGATTTGGTAGGGACCACTAATGTCAGTATGAATGAGTTCTAATACATTAGAGCTCCTAGTGGCACCTTTCTTATTCGCTAATGTCATTTTACCTTTAAGGCATTTGACACATGTTCCAAAGTCAGAGAAATCGAGAGGAGGTAAGACTTCATCCTTTACAAGACGATTTAATCGTTCTTTTGAGATGTGGCCTAGACGTTGATGCCACAACATGGATGAAGTCTCTAAGTCTCGTTTCTCTTTCATCTTTGTGATTGATTCATTAATGTTATATGACAACAAAGATTTGGAAAAGCCATCATCTAGTTCTAATCTATAGAGACCACCATCCAGAACACCAGTACCATAAAGAACAGAATCATAGAGGATAGAGAGTTTGCGATGACCATGGGAAACAATAAAACCGTCCATGTCTAACTTTGGTCCTGATACAAGGTTCCGAGTTACCTCCGGAACATATAAGGTATCATAAAGTTTAATACATAAACCAGTTTTCATAACTAATTGTAATGTTCCAATGGCCTTCACTTCTAATTCTCCATCATCCCCAACCTTAAGCGTTCTTTGGTTTCTTTCCAGCTTCCGGATTGAAAGGAATCCCTGAGTTGAATTGGTAACATGAACCATAGAACCAGAATCAAACCACCAAGAATTAGCAGGAACACTTAAATTATAAGACTCAAGTATCATAAAATAATCGTTACCTTTCTTAGCCAGCCACTCCTTAAAGTCAGGGCATTCCTTCTGCATATGTCCTGTCTTTTACAGAACTTGCAGCGGATTCTGCCTAAGGAGTTCTTAGAGCTGGAGGGTGCACTTGTATTAGGATTAGGCCTTTGGACTTTTGAAACATCCTTCCTCCGATGATTGTTCTTCCGCTTCTTAGAGTTGGAGGTAGTGAAGTTAGCAACATCAGTAGTGCGATCCATCCTCATACGCTCTTCCTCCTGTACGCACATAGCGACCAGCTCAGTCATCGTCCATTTGTCCTTCTGAGTGTTGTAATTGATCTTGAATGCTTCAAAGGATGAAGGAAGCGAAGTGATGATAAAATGAACAAGGAAACCATCACTGATTTCCATTTCCAGCCCCTTCAGCTTATTGGCCATGTCATTCATCATCATGATGTGCTCGCGAATGCCGCTCCTCCCATCATACTTAGTTGTCACCAGCTTGAGGATAAGGGTACTAGCGTGTGCTTTAGACGTCCCCTTGAACTGCGCCTCCACAGAAGCCAAGTAGGTTTTAGCATCTTCAGAATCAGGAATAGCTCCTCTGATTGTATTACTGATGGAATGCTTCATGAACATGAGAGACATGCGGTTACACCTAGTCCATTTTTCATGAACTATCTGCTCAGCAGTAGTACTTTGAGTGGTAAGATCCGCTGGCTTATTCTCTCTTAGAGCATAATCAAAGTCTAGCAATCCAAGTGTGAGCATAAGGGCATCCTTCCATGCAGCAAAGTTATCACCAGTCAAAGGTGGAATCCCCTGATTTGGTGCTGATAGTGGAAATAAGATGAGCAAGTTATGATACTAAGGAAGAAGTTCTAATGTGATCTAAGGGCATGTTAAACTAAGGCAGGCATAAATAATGACCATTTTACATTATGAAGCTGTGATATCGTCTATTACTAACATCAAAATAATAGACTTAGTTAAAAAATTCTACTTAAACGAAGACAAATCAGCTTTGGCCAGAAGTGTAATCATTGAAGCATATGTGCAAAGTGGTTGTAACAAATCAGCTTTGGCCAGAAATTGAGACAATCACTTTAGTTATGCACTTGTTAAGTATGCCATCTGTGAAAGAATTAAATCAGCTTTGGCCAGATATTAAGACATTCATGTTTATGATGCACGCTTAACATAGCTTTCGTAATACTTGGATGATAAGTAGATGTATCAAGTCAGCGGCCAGAGGTGATACATCAAAAGCTCATTCAAGTTAAGCCATTTTGGTTTTGTAAAACATTATCTGATTCTGATTAATTAACTAAGTAATTACAAAACCAATTATTTAATAGCAAACCACCCGTTAGCGCGGATCGAACCAATTATTTTATGAACGCTCATGATTTCGGATAGATGATGTCTTGGATTCATCCGAAATGGATAATTTTGAACCGCCCCGAGCCAAATTTTAGCTCACATTAACTGCCAAATTTTATGAACACTCATGATTTCGGATAGATGATGTCTTGGATTCATCCGAAATGAATAATTTCGAACCGCCCCGAGCCAAATTTTAGCTCACAATAACTGCCAAATTTTATGAACACTCATGATTTCGGATAGATGATGTCTTGGATTCATCCGAAATGAATAATTTCGAACCGCCCCGAGCCAAATTTTAGCTCACATTAACTGCCAAATTTTATGAACACTCATGATTTCGGATAGATGATGTCTTGGATTCATCCGAAATGAATAATTTCGAACCGCCCCGAGCCAAATTTTAGCTCACATTAACTGCCAAATTTTATGAACACTCATGATTTCGGATAGATGATGTCTTGGATTCATCCGAAATGAATAATTTCGAACCGCCCCGAGCCAAATTTTAGCTCACATTAACTGCCAAATTTTATGAACACTCATGATTTCGGACAGATGATTTCTTGGATTCATCCGAAATGAATAATTTCGAATCATTTCGGATGATTTCGGATGATGATACTTAGTCTGAGATTCATCCGAAATAGTCAGATCTTGATGATCCGTGATGGATTTCGGATGGTAACGTTTAGTCCGAGATTCATCCGAAATGGTCAGTTATTTGATCATTCGTAATGCTTAGTCCGAAATTGTCAGTTGTTGATCCGTAATGGGTGAACAATGTTCATCTGGAATGATTAGACAGTTGCTGATCCGTAATGGGTGAACAATGTTCATCCGGAATGATCAGACGGTTGATGATCCGTAATGGGCGAACAAAGTTCATCCGGAATGATCATCTGTAATGATCAGATCTGTAATGTGTTCTGCAAGCTGTTACAGCTGTTAATGCGAAATCATAACAGAAAATTCGAAATCTTAGGAATTGTGATAGAGTTTCCTATTTTATCATTGATCTAATTTTATCAGTAAATTTCGAAAATCATAATCTGTTTATCCTATTAACAGATTTCGAAAACCTTATTAGATAAAATTAGATCAAAATTAGGAAAACATTCAATAATTCAAATCATACTCCAAAACATAAAGGAAATTTCGAATTTTAACTAAGAACATGATGAACCCTAAAATTAAAATACTCAAACATTCATCCGAAATCTGGAAATATCTTACACACTTAAATATATTTCTGAAACTTTTGATTTCGGAACAGTAATGAGGATGAATATATCATCCGAGATGCCATTCCGGATGACAGAAACCGAACAGATAATGATTTCGGATGACAGAAAACGAATTTAATTATCGTTTTAAAACCTGTTTTCCAGTTTTAATCCAGATTTACGGATAGAAGACAGAACTGAATAATCAACATATGCTCCGATACCACATGTTGGTTCAGTTCTGTTTGATCATAATGGAAAACATATAAACATACCTGTTACAGCAGACAGTGCAGTGGAGAATCCAGTCAGAGATGATCCCATTGTGTTCGACATAATTGTCAATGTGATCTGGTTCCTCCTTAGGGTGCTAACTGATGATGGGGACTAAGAAAACCGACAAGGGAATCGGTTGTAGGAGAGGGAGGTCGAATGATGATGATGTTATGATTAGGTTTTCTGATTGAGTGTGTAACCTAATGACCTCTACATAATTATCCTTATATAAGCTCCCAGGAGGAAACCCTAATTAGTTAATAAGGGTAATATGGTCCATCAACAATTACCAACTAATTAAATAATAGGTTATTATATATTTTGATTTATATTATATAAATGATTATAATGGCTATAGATTAAATATTAATACATTATATATTTAATCTTACATTTCCATCTACTATGAACACCAGATTCTCACACTAATAAATGACACTCTAGCTAATTGTCATAAATAAGGTCCAAACAATGTTTCTGAGACATGACATGTATCTGCACTTTATGTTTTATCCCTCAATAGGGATCATTAAAATCTAAACAAAAATAGATCTAGTCACATAAGTATTCTAATTAACATGATATGTCAAAAACATGTTCATGAAGCTCAATTACTCTTTGTTTTAGGGTTAATGTGGGTGTCCCGGTTTGATTCTCCATTTTATGTTGCTGAAGAGTGAAGACCCTCTCTTTTGTAATGTCGTATTACAATTGGGTGAATTGTAGCGTTGAAGAGTAATAAGGTAATCATGAAGTGAAGTCGTGTTAGGATTTTGTCAAGATTTTTTTGCATTATTAAAGATTTGGATGATTTGAGAAAATGAGGTGTACAGATAATAATAGTAAGGAACATTAATTAAGGTACCTAACCAGCGCAATCAGTGTTAATTGATATGATATGTGATGTTTATATGTTGCACATGATTCAAGAAATTTACCTCCGCGTTCATTCATCCATAAATTACATGTAATCTATGTAAAAAGATCAGTTTAAACCAACAATTATGACTCTTTTTTTTTTTTCCTAAAGAAACTGTCTTGATTGAGAATTTCTTCAATTTAATTCCAAACTTATCAACCAAACAAGTAAACAACGGTGATTAATATCGATTTTATTCTTAGAAACGCCAACTCATTATTCAATTACACCCTTTAAACCCATGATCCTATGGTCTAGTGGCATCGATGATATGTTCGTGTTGGGTATACAAAATCACGTAATAGGTTTCAAAATCAGGTACTTTTTTTAAGAAAACTATAGCAATAGGCTACTCGAATTAAAGAGAATGAAATTTTCGTTAATACGGTCTAATTTAAAAAAAATATTAACGTATGAAAATGTTATAATCGTTTGAAAATAAAGGGGAGAAGTTGTTCACTTGGGAAATGACAAGAATATAGGAGTGTTTGTCGAATCGAATATTGAATTTTCGAATTATTCGGATAATTTTTATTTTCCCTTGAATTCATATTCGATTCGAATTCGATTAAAATCTACCAAATTCGATTCGAATTCGTATTCGAATAAAATACTCAATTCGTATTCGGTTTGTATTCAATTGAAAATTCGAATTCGAATAGATTCGATTTGATTTAGGTTCTTCAAAAACATATAAAAAAACTATCAAAATGAAACATAAATTTTAAAGCAACCATAAAGCATGATATCATAACACTAAAATTACATGTAAAAAACTTCCAAATAAAGTATCATAAATCTAAAATTCAAAATGAGAAGTCAGGAATAACCACTCCGCATTACAAGTTAATATTTTTAGGGTTAGAAATCTATTGATAGATTTGTTACTCAGGTTTTAGTTATGGGCCATGTGGTTGGTTTGGTAATGGGTAATTTTAATACTTGGAATAAATTTTGAAAATAATTTATAGTATAGCCTAATAAAAGTTATATATTTATTATATATAAAAATAATAAATAAAAATATATAATTTTTATTCGAATTTCGAATCGAATCGAATTTGAAATTGTAAATTCGTATTCAATTCGTATTCGATTTACTTGACTCGAATTGAATCGAATTCGAATTCTTATAATCAAAACGAATTCTTGATAATCGAATCGAATTTAAACGAATTTCGAATTTTTCGAATTCGAAACGAATTCTGAACACCCCTACAAGAATACCCTTCCTGCCAATGACACTTGTCCTTCTCTAATTCTCATGTATACACGTCCTATGAAATTGTTGTCTTGTACAAGATCCAACTCCCCCCCCCCTCTCTCTATATATTACATACTGAAGATGTTATATTTTAGACGAAAACAAGTAACATTGCATACCAATGCGACTAACTAGTCAACGATGCTCACGACTCACTCTTCAATCGATTGAACTTATATACATCTTGAGTGAATGATAATTGATCGAAAACGAGCAACATGTGGAATGAAAACAATGGTGACATATGAATTTGAAGTCTTTGTATTAAAATTGAAACTGATCGGACACGAAGAAAACAGAGCTGCTCGGTTGTAAACCAAGCGAGTTTCAGCAACATTTTCTGCTCGTTTCCTAAAACTCGAACAAAGTCGAGCCATTCGGTTCCAAGTGCAAAGCACGAGCATACTACTAAGCCTACACCATTCTACTAAGCCTTATAAACCTATCTTTCAATTGAATTTATACATATATATATATATATAATACATTTTCCACTGACTTCTTAAAATTTAAGTAGTACATATAGAATTGCTTAATGTACAATACCTAATGCACATGTTAACTACTTTTCAAAGGCAAATTTGTCTTTTTAACAATATTTACATCATTGCCCTTCAATAGTTACATTTTCCCCCTTATCTTTGCCTATGTATTCATTAATTTTATTTTTCCTTGTTTTTATCTCATATCTTTCAATATATTATGTTTTAAAAAAAAATATGAAAATACCATTAAAATGTGCTTATTTTTGTCGACGTAATAATGTCACTTTTATTCGATATCAAGATGTGAATTATAATATACAAATCATTCATGATGTACAAGTATTTTGAGACATTATAATGCTTAAGTCAATTAGGCGGTTATAATGTACAAGTTAGTAATGGCTTAACGTACAAGTACATTAAGCACTTTTATGATTGAATTCAATTTACAAAAAAAAAAAAAAAAAATAAACATGTATGATCGTAACCGTTCCCTCAAATTTTAAAGTTAGTTTAAAACTTAAAGTTTTTTCCCTTATCTTTACGCATGGATTCCTCAATTTTTATTTTTCTTTGATTTTATCTCATATCTTTCAATATATTATGTTTTAAAAAATTATGAACATTCTGTTATGGGTGAGCATAAAACCGAATTAACCAAACTGTAACCAAAATCACTGAAAAACTGAACCGAAATAACCAAAGGGTCGGTTATTTACATTTTTGATAACCGCATGTTGCGGTTCGGTTATGGTTATTCTTATTTTCATAATTGAACCGAATGTTTTAAACATGGCCGAATTTATAGGACCATAGGTTTCTAAGTTAGTGTTTAAGTGTTTAACCATGGACCAATCCATATGTTTTTTTAGTGAAGTGTTTAAGTTTTTTGACCATGACCCAACCTCATTGAATTTAAAACTCTAGCCACTTTGTGTTCATATGTATGCTTCCACATATCTACACGTGTTACTTTTGTTTTTAGAATTCAATATGCATGCGTAGTGAAATATAATTGATAAGTCTACAAGCTTTAACTGTGCATATTTATTTTTGCGTATGAATTTTGCATAACCCACACATTTAAAGCCTAACTTTAGAAACGATAAAAACTACCGGCCTATAACCGAACCAAAACCGCATTAAGCCCAAATAACCGAGTAACCGAACCGCACCATGATCACCCACATTCCGTTAAAACGTACTTATTTTTGTCCACATAACGATTAAAATTTTAATTTAATATCAAAATGTGAATTATAGTGCACAGGTCATTCATGCATTCATGTACAAGTATTTTGATACATTATAATGTTAAGTAATTACACGGTTAAACGTACAAGTTATTAATGGATTAATGTACAACTCCATTAAGCACTTTTATGATTTAATTCAGTTTAATAAAAAAAAATCTAAAACAAGTATATTGTTCCCTCCAATTTTAAAGTTAGTTTAAAACTTACAGTTTTCTCTCCTTATCTTTACCCATGTATTCGTCAATTTTATTTTATTTATGTATAAACTTATAACTATAAATATAAACTATAAAAATTATTTAAAGCAATAAATATGGTCACACCGATGATAAGTGATCGGCCAAATACAATAAAGCAAAGTTTTTAGATGAAGAATATGGTTTCTTAATGAAAATTATCAAATTCAAAATTAGGGTCCGAGGTGATAAAATTTGGGTCGAATAGTTAGGGTGTACTGTCTATGGCATTTGTCACATGGTTAGGACTATGAAGACATTTCCATCTATTATTTATGGGCCCGTAACTCTAAACATAGTGAAATTTACACTAATTTTAATTAGTTGGTTAGTTTCTTAAACCTATTTGCTCTTGTTGAGTTGTTTCAAATATGTTAGAAAGCAAGCAAAGAGGTCATTTCCTCAAGGATGTGCATTTCCATGGTTTTGTGATGAAAAGAAAAGAAATGATGGGAATGATGCATTATTCCCATCGTGCAACTCTCTCGCCATCAACACTACATCACATGTTTTCCTTCTCATCTCTCTCCTGCCTAACCTATTAAAATGCAAATTTTTCTCATATTTTCATTCTCTCGTCTATAAATGATTTTTTCAATTTAATTAAATTAAGAAAGAATTACTAGTAAAATTAAAAAATTAATTTTAAAATATAGATTCTAATAAGAAATATCAAATCTCTTTTCCATTAATTAAAAATGCAATATTAAGACTACAAAATTAATTTTAAAATATAACTTAATCTTCGAAACTTGATAAAATTTGAAATAGAGTGAGTTGAAACTTTGAGAGAGAGATTCTAAAAACAAGCAAAAACAATATAATTGAAATGGTATATATAGGTTGTTTTGAGATATTTTCTAAATAACGACTATATTAAACGGTTAAAATGACTATTGTAGCATCGGATGTTGGAAAGAAGACCACCAAAGGGGGCAAAGCTGGTACCGAGGAGGATGGGGCGATGTTTATTCCAGCATCACATGCCACCTCATCCTTCCCAATTCCATCCTGATTATGTTCTGTGTGCCCTAATGATATAACAGAGGCATTTGTTTCTCAATTGGTTTGGTCTTTTCGGTTATCGTGATAAACCTAGTCTAACTTAATATATGAAACTTATGGTCGATCTTGTTTATTAAACTGACTTCATTAAACTCATATAATCTCGCCTCAATTCAAGTTTTTTACAAATGGTTCACGAATGCCTCAAATTCTTTACACCCCTTACTATGGGTGTGCATCGGTCGATTTGGGTTGATTTTGTCCTAAAACCATAAACATAATCGAGACGTTGGTTAATGAATAAACATAACCATAATCAATCGGTTGTGGCAGTTTCAGTTAATCATTTTTTAAAAGTTATAGTGGGTCGGTTATGAATCGATTAACTGTGAATTTAGATCTAGCTAAAAATAGTTCAAAATAATATAATTGTGCATTATTTGGCTCTAAAAGTTTAGGCTTATATTTTTTACCATTGAAAAAATTGTTATTACACATTTCTATATATAGGGTAGAGTTCGACTACAAATTCCAAAACTTCTATAAAGTGTACAAAGTCATAAGATGTATACTCTTTCGGTTTATGTAACCTGTGATGACTGATTCAATGATAAAGAGTTTCATCTTCTACATCTTTCTATCTTTTATGTTTTTGATGTTTCACGTCATGAATCAAGTGCAATGTTGATGTTCGTCATCGATCCAGTGCTTTAACAAAAACACTATCATAAAACACCCAAAACCCACAAATAATAAAGTGGATATTACTAAAATACTATATTTGAACCCTTACAATCCATAAAAACTTAAAACACACCATCATACAATTATATATATATATATATAACACCACATGATAATCAACATAAAAATTATGTTGTTAAATAAACACCCACATATGACGATCTAAAGCTTACTAAAACAACATATTAAAACCCTAATAGTCCACTAAAAGCCTTAGTTCACACGACTTTGTAAACTTTTTAGGACTTTTAGATTTTGTAGCCATCTCCTAGTGTGTGTGTATGAAAGTTATTACATGGCACTAAAATACATATGACCTAATTTTGGTATAGGGTTCGGCTACAAAGTTCAAAATGTCACACCCTGACTTTTGAGGAAGCGTGATTTGTTATGACTTGCTTAATATCATTGCATTCAACCATAACAAACAACTATACGATAATACCAAGATGTTCATCCATATATAGTTTTCAAAATAATACAACCGTCATTGTTTAACATCAAACTATGACTTCAAATTTAGATCTCATGACAACCAAAGCTTAAAGTTCCATACTGGACTTCACAAAAGACACTAATAAAAGCGAGCTTTGGAACCATGTATTCTATCAAGGATAAATCACATGACTCAAACCTTTCAGTACTGGATGACATCTTTAATTAAAAACACAACTTGAAATCTTGAACGCCCGCCAGATCCATAACCACTTTCCTGAAATACATGTAGTTTGAAAACATCAACAAAAGTTGAGCGAGTTCATGTGTTTTATATGTTTGGGCGAACATCTTTGAAAACATTTGTAAGTATGTATGTATGTATGTATGTACTTTGTAAACTGGTATGAAGCAACAAGGAAACAGATCAATTAATGTGTAGCTAATACATTAATATACGTGACATGGTGCAGGAAGGCTCAAACCTAGCAAATTTTGTCTCCGACAATAAGACATAGTCACCACATGGTCCACTCGGCGGACGCATGGGTGGGACTCACTACACCCAAATAGATCTATCAGTCATGTCTCTCGGTCCTACTACGAGGATTAATGGTATTAAGAGTGCGCCTACCCATTCACATGATCTAACAGTATTTTTCCTTAGCTAACCATACCATTTGTAATTGTTTGTAAACATTTAGGAACATGTACTTCACCCCCGAAGTTATAAAACTGAAAACAGTTCAAAGAAAGGGGGGAACATGAACTCACAGTTTTGCGTTCTTCGTATCCAACTGTAACTCAAAGTTTCCTCTGGTGTACACGACTACCTACAACGTACTATGGTCTATTAGACGAGCGGGTCGTGCCTTGACTTAGTATTAATTAGTGTCTTCATCATTATTCCAAGTTATATAATTATTGGTTAAAATAATAAATATTTTAACTTAAATTATATTTATTAAACTTTTGGAATAATAGTTAAAACAATATATATTTTAACTTGATACTTTTCAAGTTTTTTTTACATGTATCTCCTTCCCAAGGATGGGTGTACTTGTATCCGTATTCTTATTCTTGTATATTTTTGCCATGTATTGGTGTCATATCCCGGTGTGTATTTATTTATACGAAAATACGTATTTCTTGTAATTATTAAGTATCCTTATACTTAATTTTGTATAAATTTTTCCGAAATAATATCTTTAACAGAAATTCATCAATATATATTTCCAAAATATATATTTTAAGAATATTACTTAGAAAAATTATTTGTAATTTTCCCTTGGCAAAAATATTTGTGTTTTCATATAAGTTCCAAAAATAATATATTTTCAAGTCTAACTTGGAAAATATACGTAAACTCATTTTTCTCCCAAAAATAATATGCTTGATGTTAGTTGGTGAAAATATATACTTCTTTCAAAAATAACACGTCTTCTAATAATTCCAAGAAAATATATATTTTTACTTGCCCAAAGATAATATATTTCCTTCTTGTCTAAAATATGAAATATTTTGGAGTAATCATGAAAATCCCATTTCCATTCCCTTGATGTCCAAAATATTATTTACCAAAATGTACACATGAATAATATTTTCGGAATATTTTGTAAGTTATATTCCTTTGTTCGGTTTGTCCAATATTTTGGGTATAATTTATATGTTCATTCTCTTGGAATTTTGGTAATATTTTGGATTGTAATTTCTTGGTATTTTGATGAGTTATATTATTTCATGTCCTAAAATAATATAACTAATACACAAAATATGCAAATAATCACACACATGGTGTTATCTAAATATATATTTTCCTAAATACATATTTAGTCACTTTTATTTATAAAAAACAAACCTCCAATATTTATAATTTTTGTAACAAAAATTATGGCAAACTTTATGTGAAAATCCATGGTTTACAATACACTTGTAAATATTTGTTTAAAAATATCTTTCTAAGTGATTACTTTTTAGAAAAATTTTGCCATAGTTTTCCCCAAAAATGGAGGTTTCCATACCTTCAAGGTATATCATTTTCTTTTGTAAATCAACACAATCAATCCACAATCTATAATAATTAACCTACACTTACCAATTTTGCCAAAAACAAGCATAAACTTCTACTTCATGAACTTGAAAATTTATAAAAATTTGTAGTAACTTACTAGTGTTTTTAGTAAGTCTTGTTACCCTTTAAAGTGTGATTGATTCTTTAAAAACGTCATTTTTAAAGCAATTGGATCTTCACAACTTATAATCCTATTTTTTAAAAATGTTTCTTCTTTGATTTTTCTTGTTACATAAGTGTTTCTACGCTTTATTAACCACCAAAATGAGGGTTATTCATTTAAGAACCAACATTTAGTAAAACTTGTATTTTTAACTTGGTTTCTTGAAAAATCATTCTTGAAATATTAGATTTACAAGACTTACAACTCACTTTAATCATCATTTTACAAGTAAGCAATATATTCTTTCAAGTTCATGCTTTTTGTGAGGATGATTCATTAAACTCAAACATGTTCATCCTCTCATCTTGCTAGATTATGTTTTTAATCTTGATCTAGCAAGATCATATGATGATCTACATCATTTTCATAAGCAAACAATGATCAACAAGCAAATCAACACATAAACAACATGATTTCTTTAAGATTTAAGCTTATGTTCGTGTTTCTTTCTCTTGATTCTTCGTGTTCTTTGAGTTTATCATCATATATCCTTCTTTAACCATTTAAACAAGATGTAAAATGGAAAGTATAGTGTTCTTACTACTAGCACAAGCCTAGGGATGATCAAGAGAAGAAATGAAGTGGATAAAAGCTTATGTGAGAGGTCCTTCAACTTTCAAGAGCTCTAAGCTTCATTATACACCTTCTTACACCTTTGTATATATGTAGAATGGTTGGAAGATGATTGAAGATGATGGATGTATGGTGGGGTGTTCTTGGCCGTAAGTAGGAGAGGAGAAGAAGAAGAAGAAGAAGATGTCAAGTGTTGTGTGTTTTGGTGAAATGAAGGGTTAAGTCTTGAAGTTATTTATAAAATCCACCAACATCTTATGATCCTATGTGTATTATGTTCAAAAAGATGAGACAAGATCCTTTAAATTAATCAAATAAAATCTACATGTGGGGGCCACATGTAACCGTGTATAGGTGGGGGGGGGGTTCTAGACTAGGTTGTAACCATCAGTTAGTTAATATAGTTAGATTTCAAGTATATAGTTAGGTTAGTTAGTTACTAGATATTATATAGCGTGTTATGATGTTAAGGGACCATAACTAGCTTGGTAATGTTAAAACAATGCTTCTAGTGAAAATTTTGAGTATTGTCCGGTTGTTCGGTTGGTTACCGGTTCGTTAAGGTGCTAAACTACGCAGTTTAGTGTGCTTTATGTTCCCTTTTATGACAGTTTCGATTTCCGACACTTAGGAAAGCATTCAGGACCATTTATCCATATTTCTGCATGATATTAGTTTGTTTAAATGCTGAATTTGCTGATTTTCTGCAGAATTCTGCAGTTTATGTGAGTTTTAGGCACTTTCCTGCACTTAAACTATTACTAGGAAGGCAGTTTTGTGATCCTTACTTTCCTATACACTATACTCGTGTAATACTTTGTTTCTGGCTCATTCTGTGTCTCAATACAATGTCTGTCTATCTACTGAACTCTGTCAGCATTTTTCTGTTTTGCTGGATAACTGTGCTAACTGTGTTTCATGCATCATTTGAGTCAATAAAGTTCTCATGCAATGATGACATGACATTAAGCAATATATGATGCACATGTATGTATATGGTAATAACCAGAAGCAATTCAAGTAATTAATTGTAATTTAACACAGTCATTAAGCACTAATCATTATTTAATAATTGTACGGATGTATGCAAATTTGACAGTTGTCACATTCTCCCCCTGTTAAGAAAATTTCGTCCTCGAAATTTATACTACCTTAACTCCTTAGGGTTACATTATGCGTGTATGGATATGAATAATACTGAGGTATATAACCACGAAACTGAAACAAAACTTATTCGAATCAGATAAATCCAAAGGCACACGGCAGCACTAAGAACCCACTGGTTAGAAGGCATGTGCTCCAGAATTTGATGTCAAAGGGCATGAGGCGTATAGATGTATAATCTAATGTAACTTATCCCACAGAGTTTCAACAAAAGAGGAGTTTTGACCAATAGAATTCCAAACGATTGTTCACAGTATGCAAGTGAGTTCTAGAAACAATAACATCCGCTGGATGAACTCAAAATCAGCAAGCTCAAATGTAATAGTAACATGAATACGATCCGTCAACTTTCGAACAAATGAATGAATAAAATAGCGTGTTGACATTATGGAATAGTGAGGATACACCGAAATGAATTTCAACCGAATCTGGTGTATCATTGTCTGGATTCGTAGTTGCATTAAGAGTGTTTAAATGACGAGTCAAACGAAAGGCATATGTAGTTTCGTATGAAATGGTTGACCATGATTAGCACAAGCTACAAGTTCGTACTGACACCACAAGGTGTCGTAATGACATAATCCAATGATAGCAGTGACCGAACAAGTTCACCGTGTTTGAAATCAATGAAAGTGTACTGAAACAAATCTGAAAATTTGATTTAAACAACGTCATAGGGTTTTCAATCGAATATGGAACATCAAAGAACTACTGTTTCCGATCGAAGATGAAAAAGCAATAAATACCGCAAGGCATTTGATTGGTAATGAAAGAACCGTTAGGAGGTACACTGGGATATAAAATGAATTTATGTACCATTTTCTTAACACACGATTGTGGTAAGATTGCCTAAATCATGAATAACCAGAACGGATTTAGAACGAGCCAATGAATAAACAATTAAATCCGTGCGTGAGATGTGTAAATGAGATTAGCACAAGCTTCAATCTTGTGAAAACATCACCACAAGGTGTCGAAATCAACAGACGACTTAATAGAGCCGTAGACCAAACGAGTCCAATACGAAATCAGAACAAAAGAGAAACTTGCAAGGATGAATTTGAATATTACGATCTTAATACATCATATGGTGTCTTGAATTGAATATGCGAAGTAGACAAGTTCAAGCAATTGAACTTGGTTTTAGTGCAACTGACAATTAAACGTATGTATCGACAAGGGAATTTTCGGCATGGTTACAAAGATAAACCATGTATGTACCTTGAAAGAAAAGGAGTTTCAAGAAAGTGTGTTGACTTGATAGCAAAAGAGCCAACAATTACAATAATGCAGGCCATTCGAATCACAAATAAATAATTAGCTTTAGCAAATAATATTTGAACTTCAATGAAGCGTTTATTCGAAGCGAAACCACATGCATAACAAATGGTGCATGCGTAGCATATGAGTTTCCAAGAAATGTAACAATGAGTATTTGATGTAATGAAGAAATGATCAAGTATCGAGATAAATGAGTGTTTGCTTTAATGAAGAAAATTGTCGTGATGCAACTACCATTAAGAGGAGTAGAGATGCAAAAATCTACTCGCTAGAAGCAAAAGTGGAATTTCAATATAAGAAATTTGAGTACCTTATTTGTTCGGCTAACTGAAATAGCATATACGTCAGAATATTGGGGTTTGCTCAAGTTAATAGACGTGGTTTCTATGTGATAACCTTTAATTTGTTTTGTCCTAAGTTCCTGAATTTCCTAAGTACATGATCTCCTTGGTTTTCAAAGTTTCGTATTCTTGTGTACAACTGTTTTGTGTATCGTGTAGAAAACACAATATTAACGTATGTCTAAAAGCAACTTGTTGACTCACTGTACTTTGGTATACTTTCTTCCTGAATTGACAACTAATGATACTCGATCAACGATCGATCTTGGAATAGTAGTTGGATCCTTGCAGTTAGTTAAATAAATCGTTAAGCCTTAGCGGGGGATACCGGTTCTTAATGGTTGACTTGTTCAGCTCTTGGTAGTCGATGCTCATTCGAAAGTTACCACCCTCCTTTTTGACGTGCAAAACTGGAGCTCCCCAAAGCGAGAAGCTTGGTCTTATAAATCCCTTATCTAACAATCCTGAAGTTGCGTCGACAACTCTTGCATCTTTGAAGGCGCAAGTCGATAACGTGTCTTGGCTATAGGCGCGGTGCCTGGGACCAAGTCAATGTGGAATTCGACTTGTCGTTGAGGAGATAATCCTGAAAAGTCTTCGGGGAAGACTTCAGGATATTCCCTTACCACAGGGATATCTTCGAGCTTTGGTTCTTCGGCTTCTTTGTCCACGACATGAGCCAAGAGGGCAATACACCTTTTACGCAAAAACTTCCGTGCCTTCAAACAACTAATAATCTGTAGAAGCGTATCCTGCTTCTCCCCATGAATCACGATTGTCTCCTCACTCGTCATCGGGCTGCAGAAAATCTTCTCATGGAAAACAATCTCCGCACGATTACTCGACAACCAATCCATCTTGACTATGACGTCGAAGCTTCCCAACTCAACCAACAGAAGATCTATTGAGAACTTACGCTCTCTAAGTTCTATCACACAGCCTCTAATTACTTTGTTAGCTTCCACTAGCTTCCCATTAGCTAGTTCTATCGAGTACTAGATATTTAACTTAATTACTACTAAACCAAGTATACTCTGAAGCTAAAATTTGACAACAGTATCAAATAGCACAGATGCATAACGTTGACTAATATGGGACGTACCGATGACCATGTTTGGATCCTGGCATGCTTCCCTAGCTCCCCTGTTGAGCTTTCATCCACGTGCCTGATTGTTTTCAGGGCAATATTTTCTTAAATGCCTTTTTTCTCCACAGTTAAAACAACCTTGAGTACGTTTTTGATTGTCACTCTTGTCACACCCCAACCGATGACGGAATCATCGGGGCGCGGCACTGAACGAAACAGATTGTCCAGAAGTTTCCATAGCAACTATATTTACCAAATATTTAAAGCAACACGTCCCATACAATGTCATAAATGATAATACAATTATTACAGAAAAGATCTAGTCAAATTGTTCTGTTCCAACAACTCAGATTTTTATTACAGACAATTGTTTATTGTTGACCTAGGTCTTTCCTAGCCTCGATTTCACAGCAAAGTAAGCAAATAAGCATCCTAAGCACCTATCACATACGTTAAAGTAAAAGTCAATACACATAGTGTAAAGGTGAGCATACAAGTTTCATAAATATAATAGAGTTCGAAATCGATTACGCATAACCAGCACGTACACAGTGTGAAATGAGGCATGTTAGTTATCGACATGAACCTATCGATACCAATGACTGCGGGTTGACTGCCCAAGGCAGTTCGCGATACACACTCACCACTGTGAGCCATGTAACTAATTGTCCTTAACAACCCCTGAGTGAACAGGTGCTGAGTCCAAACTATAGTACTATCGTTGCTAAGGCAGGTAGACAACATTCCATGTGTAAACATAACAAACAAGCATTCATTAAGTCACATATAACATGCGGTAACGGTTAGCGTTAAAAGTATTGCGTAGTGTGTTCAATGTGATTTAGAATATGTAACGTATGTAACACCCAAAAGTGCCTAAAGCAAAAAGGGATCGAGTATACTCACAGTGATTGGTGGATTGAAGGGAGCGCTAGAGAGTAGGGTTAGCCTGATCAGAACGATAGCATAACGATAAGCGACGCGTAAAACGATACAAGTGTTAGTGGGTCGAATTACAGGTCGATCAGATGGTAGTCCGATCGGACAGCTGGTCGTTCGAGTAACAGTCCGCTCGGATGGTCATCCGATCGGGTGACCTTTCGAGTGGATTGTTTCCTCCCTTTAGGAAGGATGTGTTTGTGTATGATAGCTTGACTTTTGAAGTTTTTGTTGTAGCATTATGAAAGCATAGAAGTATCTCTACCTTTCAGGTCGGTCGATCAGATTCGATCGGACGATAACCCGATTGGTTAGACACTTTAGTGAGAACAAGTTCACCGCAGTGCGTCATTCGATCGGATGGTAGTCCGATCGGATGGCAGCCCACTGACACTAAACATGTTGAAAATTGTTTAAGTGTTGAAGTCTGATCATTACATGGTTGAGTGGTAGTCCTTTCGGGTGGTAATCCGATCGGTCAGCACTTAGTTCAATGTTCATCCTTCAAGGTTTTGAAAATAGGTTATGTGTGGGACCGAGGTGTAAATCGATCGAGTGACAACCCGTTCGGGTGACAGTCCGATTGGATGGTAGTCCGATCGGACGGCATTCCGTCCTGGTCGTTCCGTTCGTCTTACACTTGGTTATTTTGATAGTTTGTCATTTTATCGAGATGTTTTGATAACGTGTTAAGCAACAGAAACCTCGTCAATACTTGGTACTCCTGATCAGACAGGAACCACCCAAATCCGATCAGTTAACTGTTTGAGACGGTGTTTCATGTTTAACCCGAAATCGGTAAACCTCATAGGTAGAATCCAGATCTTGAACCAACACAACCACAAGAATGAGTAGGAAGTCGGTGCAAGCTCCGATTCTATCGGTTTTGAGTGCATTGAGTGTAAAAGAGTTGAAAGAAAGTTGGAAACCATCTTTCTATCCTTTTTACCGTGAATATGTTTTGATTTGTGAAAGATCTTTGTTTGTTTATGTGGAAATCGATTAGACCTAAGTTGTTCTCGGTGGATTGAGGCCAAAAGATGAAGTTCTTCAAGAACACCATGATGACATCATCCTAGAACACCTCAAATCTAGTGATTTCACCGTTAAAATTTAAGATTTAAAAGATAGAAAGGTGTAGAATCAAGTGTAGATCAAAGATGTACAAGATGTAGGTTGAGATCTTACCGGAATTGAGAGAAATCGGAGAAAAAGTAAGCAAGAGCGCTGGTCGGGCGTCAGAGAGCAAAAGTGGAAAGTTTGATGGTGACAGGGGGTATTTATAGAGTTTCCCAAAGTGGAAAGGGACTGGTCGATCGGGTGGTAGCCCGGTCGACTGGCTGATCGATCAAGCTGTAGCTCGATCGAACGGCTGGTCGATCGGCTAGTCGCCTGATCGATTGGCCGGTTGGTTTGAGTGTTTGGTGCAACGAGTTTTGCCGTTTCCTTTGCGATTGCGAGCGTTGCGATGCGATAGAGTTTCCTATTCAAATTACTTTTAATCCCAACTATTATATCTAACATACAATCATCCTAATTCACTTGCGTTTAGCGTTTGCGATTCGATTTCGATTGCGTTTTGATTAATCACCACAACATAACAAAATAACATGCACAAGTAACACATAAGGCACACACACGTAAAACAATATCCATAACGCGTAATTCAAGTTGCGAGCGCGATTGCGATAAGCGATTAAATATACGATAAATGTCGAATAAACCTCGATTATTAATAGATACTCCACATAATACAACTAACGTTAAGCATCATATAGACTAACTACGAGTCAAAGAAGTCAAAACAGGAATCGAGCAATGAGTGACAGATCACAATTAGAAATCTTGTCTCCCTTTGACTTCAATCTTGACTTTGACTTTGACTTTGACTTTCGAAACACGGGGTGTTACAGCCTCCCCTACTTAAGGGAATTTCGTCCCGAAATTAGGCTGAAGCCGTATCAAAACAACTGCTAATACTTCGCCTTCATGTCGCTTTCGAGTTCCCAAGTGAACTCTGCGCCTCATTTGCCTTCCCATCGGACTTTCACAATTGGAAAGCGCGAGCGTCTGAGCTGCTTGGTTTGGCGATCCATAATCTCGACAGGCTTCTCCACGAAGTGTAGTGTTTCATTTATTTGGAGTTCAGCAAGAGTCACAATTAAATCATGCTCAGCCAGGCACTTGCGGAGGTTCGAAACGTGGAAAGTCGGGTGCACGTTACTCAGTTGCTCCGGTATTTCGAGTCTGTAGGCGCATTTTCCAATCCTTTCCAGAATCTTAAAAGGTCCAACATATCAAGGCACTAGTTTCCCTTTCTTGCTGAATCTGACCACACCCTTCCAAGGTGATACCTTTAGGAGTACGTAGTCGCCAACGTCAAATTCAAGGGGCTTGCATCGTCTATCGGCGTAACTTTTCTTACGACTCCGAGCTTTCAGCAGATTGTCTCGAATTTGGAGAACTTTGTCAGTCGTTTCTTGCAATAGCTCAGGACCGATTAATTGCGAGTGCCTGATCTCGTGCCATACAATGGGCAATCGACATCGTTTTCCATACAAAGCCTCAAATGGTGCCATTTAAATGTTGGAATGATAACTGTTATTATACGAGAATTCGACTAATGGTAAGTAAGCGTCCCAATTACCACCGAAATCTATGACACACGAACGGAGCAAGTCTTCAAGGGTACGAATCGTTCTCTCAGTCTGACTGTCGGTTTGAGTATAGAACGCGGTACTCAGATTAAGCGTAGTACCGATAGCCGCTTGAAACGTTTCCCACAGTCGCGAGGTAAACCGAGCATCACGGTCAGAGATGATATCGCGAGGCATAAGAAAATGAGCAGATTTGGTCAAACGGTCAACGACAACCCAGATGCTACCGTGACCTGATGGCGTGCGCGGGAGTTTGGTTATGAAGTCCATAGCTATACTCTCCCACTTCCATATAGGGATCGGGGGTTGTTCGAGTAAGCCAGAGGGTCTTTGGTGTTCGGCCTTAACCTTCGAGAAAGTCAGGCACTTTCCAACGTAGAGAGCGATATCCCTCTTCATACCCAGCCACCAGTACTTGTAGCGAAGGTCCTGGTACATTTTATCGGCACCGGGATGAATAGAATACCGAGATTTGTGGGCTTCGTCCATCAAAATCTGTCACAAATCGTTCCACTTAGAGATCCAAATTCGGTCCAAATAGTGGAATATCCCGTTCGACTTATTAACAAGCTGGGCTCAATCGTGGTGAATCCTTTCTTTCTTCAAAGTGCGTTCGGTAAAACACGCATGCTGGGCTTCACGGATGACGGTTTCGAGATGATGCTGGGCGGGAATATTGGGAATACTGTGCAGATAGCTTCGTCGGCTTAGAGCATCGGCAACGACATTTGCTTTGCCTGGATGATAACGAAACTCACAGTCGTAATCGTTGAGAAGTTCTACCCAGCGGCGTTGACGCATATTAAGTTATTTCTGATCAAAGATATGTTGTAGGCTCCTATGATCGGTGAAGATTGTACACTTGGTACCATAAAGGTAGTGTCGCCAAATCTTTAACGCAAAAACAACTGCACCTAGCTCGAGGTCATGGGTTGTATAGTTCTTCCCGTGGATCTTGAGCTGACGAGATGCGTAAGCGATAACCTTGTCTCGTTGCATAAGAACACAACCAAGACCAAGGTTCGAGGCATCGCAATAGACAATGAAGTCGTCGTGTTCTTCGGGTAAAGTGAGAATAGGGGCGTTGCAAAGCATATGCTTGAGGGTTTGGAAAGCAGTTTCTTGTTCGGTTCCCCAAACAAAAGGCTTATCTTTATAGCTGAGAGCGGTAAGCGGTACAACAATTTTAGAGAATCCTTCGATAAATCGACGATAATAGCCTGCTAGTCCGAGTAAAGAACGGACTTCAGACGGGTTCTTCGGCGTAACCCAACTCTTAACTGCTTCAATCTTCGCAGGATCGACATGTATACCTTGACTATTGACAATGTGACCGAGGAATTGAACCTCCTCCAGCCAAAATTCACACTTGGAGAACTTAGCATAGAGTCGATTCCCTTGGAGTAACTCGAGAACCAAACATAGATGTTACGCATGTTCGGCTTTCGACTTGGAATAGATCAGGATATCATCGATGAACACGATGACGAAGCGGTCTAGAAATGGTTTACACACCGGATTCATCAGATCCATGAAAACCGCGGGTGCGTTAGTTAAACCAAAAGGCAAAACAACGAACTCATAATGGCCGTATCGAGTGCGAAAAGCGGTTTTGGGAATATCCTCATCTTGAATGCGTAGCTGGTGATAGCCTGAGTGTAAATCGATCGTCGAGAAACACGTAGCACCTTGTAGCTGGTCAAACAAATCATCAATTCGAGGCAGGGGATAGCGATTCTTGATTGTCAACTTATTCAACTCCCGATAGTCGATGCACATCCTGAACGACCCATCCTTCTTTTTGACGAAAAGGACTGGTGCGCCCCATGGAGAGGTGCTAAGGCGAATGAAGCCTTTATCAAGCAATTCCTGGAGTTGACTCGAGAGTTCACGCATTTCGTATGGAGCGAATCGATAAGGAGCTTTAGCAATAGGGTTGGCTCCAGGAATGAGTTCGATACGAAAGTCGATATCACGACTTGGCGGCAGTCCGGGAAGATCATCAGGGAACACCTGAGGAAATTCGCAGACAACAGGAACATCTTTCACTTTGGTCTTCCTTTTCTTTTCCTTCTCTGCTTCTACAATGTTGGCCAAGAAAGCTCTGTATTCCTTGCGGAGATACTTGCTAGCTTAGACACATGACATAAGCTTAAGACCCTTCGAAGGAGTTTCACCATAAACACACAAAATATCACCGTTAGCGAGCGAGAATCGAATAATCTTATCAAAACACACAACTTCAGCATGGTTTTCACGAAGAAAATCCATGCCTGCTATGATGTCAAAACTTCCGAGCTGCATCGGAATGAGATCGATGGGGAAGATGTGATTGTTGAGCTCAAGAGTACAATCACTTAGAACAGAATTGACAGCGACGGTTCTTCCAGTGCGACTTCGACATCGAATGTCGAGGATAGATGGGAGCGCTTACGATTAAGGAGCTTCTCGAATTCAAACGACACAAAACAGTTATCGGCTCCAGTATCAAACAAACACGAAGCATAAATATCGTTTACGAAAAACGTACCATTAACCACATTGTTGTCGGCTTGGGCTTGGCGCGCGTTGATGTTGAATGTTCTGGCGCGGGCGGCTTGTTGCTGTTGCTTTTGAGGCTGTTGCTGAGGCTGATGCTGCTGGGGCTCTTGTTTCATAACCCTGTTTGGGCACATGTTCGCAAAGTGGTTGGGATCTCCACATGCGAAGCAGACTCTAGCGTTGACCACGGGTGCCTGAGCCGCTTGTTGGCCTTGAGGGGCTGGGAGCAGAGCTTGATGAGCAATGGCATGAGCTGGTGCTTGTCGGGGACCAGTACGGCAGTTTGCAGTGAAGTGGTCGTACATATTGCAGTGCGTACAAAAACGGCAAGCTAGACCCACCCGGTGATGATAAGTGCATGTCAGGCAGGCAGGGTGAGGAGCGGGAGCTGATCGGTGTTGTTGTTGCTAAGTTGGTACCGCTTGGAGTGGAGCAGCGGCAGTGACAGCATAGTTCTTGTTGCTGGAGTTGCTGTTGTTGTTCTTCCTCTTGCGACGAGAGGACTTCAACGACTGTTATGCGGTGACGGTGGTGTCGGCAGTTGGTGCGGCGGTAGTAGCTTGGTGCAGGTTCTTTGAAACTTTATCCTAGAAACCAGCTTTTACTCGCTTGTCGTTGATTTCAGCAGCAAGCAAGTAAGTTTCTTCGATTGTAGCTGGCTTGGAAGCATGCACAAAATCTGCAACACAATCCGGCCGAGCGCGGATGTACTTCTTGATCGTCATGTCGGTGGTCTTCACCTGGTCGAGACAGATAATGCTGAGCTGCTTGAAGCGAGCAGTCAAGGCAGCGTTGTCACCATCTTTCTGCTTCAGATGCCAGAATTCATCCTCCAACTTTTGGCGCTCATGGGGAGGGCAGAACTCTTCGAGCATAACGTTCTTCAACTCATCCCATGACAAACCATAGGCTGCATCATTTCCGCGCTTGTTCCTCTCGGCCGTCCACCAGTCTAGAGCGCGTGACTGGAAGACGCTGATAGCATTCAGAGTGCGGAGATTGTCAGGACATCCACTCTGACGCAAAGTGACTTCGATCGAGTCGAACCATTGAAACAAGGCCGTAGGGCCATCTTCGCCAGTGAACTCTTTCGGTCCGCATGCCTTGAACTGTTTGAAGCTGAAAGCAGCTTTAGGGGTAGCCTTGGGAGCTTCGGTCCTGGACTCTTCGGACGATTTGCTCATGTTTTCGTATAGTTCACTCACGATCTGAGGAATAATCTTTGCTACTTGCTTAGCAACCATGGCAGCGAGGCGTTTGTCTCTCTGTTCTTGGCGGGTAACTCATGGGTGACGGGGTCCAGATGATGACATTATCTGCAACAGACATCGCCATGGGTTTCAGACACAACATAGTCGAATCTCACCTCACACGCCTAATACTACTAAAGCTTAGAAACACGTATAATCATGTAAGCACATAGGCACATAATCACATATTCACGTAAGCACAGAAGCACATAAGCACATACGCATGTAACCACAAGATGCAGTCAGAATACAGAAACCTATCATTCAAAGCCTGCGCGCATTCGAGAATAGCGATTGCGAATAATATGGCGAGTAGTATAGTATAATCGAATTTATCGTAACAAACTATATGGCGTATGGTCGTTCCACGAATGGTAGCGATTTGTTAATGTGGTGTAGTGAGTGTCGTGAGATCAGCGGAAGCAAAAGGCATTAAATGGAAACCAGTGATACCTCAAAACGCTAACAAATAAGCATAAAACCACATAAACACATAAGCTTCACATAAAATCGACGAGTATTAGAGTCGGAAATTGCGAGCTCAGAATCGAAACACATAAAAATCGAGAAATAGATTGTCTGCGGCTAGTTAGACCTTGACTAACCAAAGTGATTCGACTATTCACAAGGACTCTTGGTACACACTTTGGCCTTCGGGACTGTGCTCTCGCCTCGAATCTGGGCGAATGGCACGCATCCTTCCAGTTTCAGTGCGACTTCAAGTCGTTGGAGTCCGTCGAGACTTTGGTGAGAGTTTTGTAAAGCAAAGTAGGGCGGAATTAGTTGTCAAGGTTCGGGTTTCACCCCTAACTTAACAACTTTGTTCCTGTTTTTGATAAAAGTAGAGATGAAAATCGGCGTTAAAGTACGGATTTCACTCCTAATTTAACGCTAATATTCGTGTTTTATAGATGAATACAGATCAAACAAGCGATTTAATTGAGAGTTTGTAGTTTTCACACCTAATCTCAACCTAATCACTCGTTCATTTTGAAATTAGTGTGCAGTGATAGCGTAGCGTGCGCAAGAATAGCGAGAAGTAGCAAGAAAACTTGCACATAACCCCTACAGGGTATGCACAAGTCAGTCTGTTGGTACATAACTATAGACTAGGTCATTTCTAAGACATCGACCCGGACTAGGTCAAGTCTTGCCTAATTCCCTATAGTTATGGCTCTGATACCAATCTGTCACACCCCAACTGTAACACCCGTCTTAAAAAGGTCTTATTTATTATAAAATAAGCAACTTGCAAAAACAAAATGCATTTCTACCAAAAACATAGTTAATAGCTAAGTTTTACGTCTTCATAGTGTATTAACATAACAAACTACATATTTAAAACATTCAAGATTTTGTAGTATTGACATAACAACGTTATCTAAACATAATTAGATTAGTGCGGAAGCTTCAAAACTTGTGTTCGGTTCTTCAAAACTTGCTTGACCGTCATCCATAAGATCCACATCATCACCTAGGGTCAAAACCATTAAAAACATTAGTTTTGACATTAATATAGTGGAGACCGTAATTTACAATGGGCTCTGTAACTTTGCCATTTAACTATTTTGTTGATTTTGCCCAAATCTGCATGCCGTTTTAGGCTATTTCTTCCCTATATGTCTGTAAATTCATTACGGACATGTTCATTTCGACTATCATACCAACATTTGACTCACCGACCATACGGCTAAAAATTACTATACTATCATTTATTCGACCCATTCTATCTTTACCCATTTTTCTACCATTTAACTAATAAGGTTATGGTGCCTTATGCCCATCATCCGGGCTTAGTACCACTCGCATTTCCTTACCAATTCCCATGGTTCAATGCTTTGGTGATTGATATCGCCATTGTTATCCGATTAAAACACTAATGCTATGTTTTACACAATTATCCGACCCGTTGGCTCATCTTGTGGAAAACCTCCAATATGATGACTACCAAACGGTTCCTTATCAATTCTAACGCCTATTAGCTCAAGTAACGATCATGGTCGCTACAATAAAGACCATAACTATTCTACGATGTAATTACACACAATTTAACAACAATTCGCTTAATATAACGGGTCAAGTTACATACTTGCGTAATCCAGCAACATTGGCTTCTAACCGTAATTACCCATTCCCGGGCTTGTCAATCTTAGCGTACCACGTCCATTCCATGGATTACGTTTTTATAATTCAATTTTAATGAGTGACGTTTAGTCTCTTTAACACTGTAAATTCAACCCATGTATGACCCGTTTGGTTGTTTAATGGGAACCACCATTTTACAACATACCAAACCAGTTCTAACCAACATTTAACCCATTTACTTATCTAGTGATCTTCGTCACTTCAACTAGACATCCAAATTCAAACACTATTCTAAATTCAAGTCTAGTAGTAAAATACATAATAGACATAACGTAACTCAACCGTGGTCACGTACATTCAAGCCACTTCATTTTCAACCGATTATGCTACATTATTTGACCCGTTGGGTTGTCGAGTGATAGCCATCACTTCAAGGACAAGCCAAAACTTAATTATACCATTGATTTGGCCCGTTTGACTGTCGAGTGAGCTTCGTCACTTCAATGACATATCAACCTTAGTTTATCCGTTTATTTTGACCCGTTTGGTTTGTCGAGTGAACTTCATCACTTCTATGAACAACCAAACTCAGGTATTACACTACATTTCCATTAACATTTCTAAGAACAATATTTATGCATAATGTAACGAAACTAAAAGTTACATACCTTCAAGGCTTTCCTTTCAAGCGCGTATCGCCCCCGGCTTGCCCGATTGAAAACTCGGTTTCCTTGCTATAGAGTCCAACCATAGATGTTTAGAACTCTATTTATAACACATAACGCATAATTCACCATATTAATCAAATATGCGTCTTTAGTCCGATTTTCAACATTTATCTTCTCTTAGGCATTATATCAAACACCTAAAGTGCATAATTTCATACTATTAGAAATCAAGTTCTTGACTAACTATTTAACCAAGATTTATACATCATTTCACATGTTCATGACAATTTTTCATATTAACAAATCTGGGTTTGCTTCATAGAGCTCAAATACACTAAGTCAACAAAGATAATCCTAGTGTTTAACATAATTCTACAATACCCACTTGACATATGAGTGGATGATTGTAAATTCACAAATTTTGAACATCAATTCAACAAGTAAATGACTAGGGTTCACTCCTAGACATAATTTCATTCCTAATTTCATCCAAACTTGATCATGCAAGCTCAGATTTCAATTCTCATGAATTCATCCAAAAAATCAAGCTGAAGCTATATTGTGAAATTTGTATACCTTATGATCCCTTCGTCGAGGTGATCGCTGTTTTGGTCAAAAATCACACAAGGATAATGTAACCAAACTTTATGTAAACGGGGTATGATGCTTGGTTAGCTATAAAAGTAAAGGATCACTTCTGTGATGAATATGCAAAGACACAATGATTTATACGAGGAAAAAGCCCTTGATCAATGTATGATCTCCGGCATAAAAAACCTCGGGTGATGGCAACTACCGATCACCAATTTCAATATAATAAAAATGTAGTTACAACTTCGGATGATAATGAGCTGAGTACAAGGATCACTGAGTGTCTAAGTGTTGAGAGTTGTGTCGTATGTTGTGTGTGTTCTTCCGAATGAGGAAGATGGGTATTTATACATGTGTAGGTAACTTATTTTAGGTAGATAGACCACTAATCAGCTCATTACCCCTTTAGAAATAAAGATAATCTAGCCTAAATTGCTGCCCATTAGTCAAGCTAAGTTTCCATATCCGGTACAACGTCTATCTCCAATTTAGCTCTTGCCATATTTGTGAAAACGCGTCCCTGGATCATGATGTGTAGGGCATATCCTGCTAGGTGTTCCTGCAAAACAATTTTGTAACAAGTGGAAGTGACCGTTAGTATAAGGATCACCATATCGTCCCATGATCCTGATCCTGAAGTCTGGCTGAGGATCACTATCTGCCAAAGAAACAAGGATCACTGGTCAGGATCACGTATAAGGATCATTTATAGTAAAATCCAGCCCCAACAATTGCCCCCAAAATATAAGGAGTTAAATGTAAATAGATGAGTTATATTTTGTTTTGAGCTTATCTCTAACGGACGATTCCGATTTACTAGCCGTTGCACATGGACTAGCCGTTATGATATTTACGTCACTGATGTGACGATCCCTGCAAATCATCATTATAAATAGGAGATAGGGTTAGGATCATTTTGTATTTAAATTCGAAGTATCTCCCTTTATAACCATCATTGAAGACTCTTGATCAGGTATCATCCTCCTCTTTCTCTTCTTTGCTCTGTTCTTTCGTGCTTTTACTCTGTTTTCATCTCGAATATGCTTCTTCGGAATTCATCGCACAAAGGCTCTAAGAAGGATAGTCCCTTGAAAAGCCAGGGGATTATCAAGGATTCTCTCGTGGAGAGATGCTGCTTTACTGATATCCACATAGACAAGATTCGCCATTGTTTCCCAGCGAATGTTGTTTTCAAACCCTTTGATCCTACTGCTTTGAGCGATCTTGTCTCAGATGTCTGGGTGGCTTTTCCTGCTACTCCCTTCCTCATCGGGTATTCATATCCTTTTCCGATGTTCACCCAATCTTTCTTTTCTCTTACCGGCATCTCATATATCCAAGCTATGCCGATGATCTGGAGGGTTCTATATACCTTCGAGAGGATCATCGAGCAAGAAGGGATTGATTTGGGGATGTCAGAGTTAGCTGAACTTTATGATCTCACCACCTTTGGTTCTCACCGGTACTTGTTGAAACGGAAAGCTGGGGAGGATCATCCAATTTTCAAAGTGACCAAGAATGATGCCAACTGGAAACGTCGGTTTTTCTTTGTTAAGAGGGATTCCATCCCGGATGGGAAGGATCTGCCCGAGGAATGGGTCACTCATGGTAGGGTAGAGGATCCTTGAAGGATCACTATCAGTCCTGTCTCGTATGATGAGGATCACTGATATCTTTTCTTTTTTGTCTTTTTATGCAGCTATCTCCGTTGCTCATTTAGACTTGACCCCTGCTGCCAAAGAGAGAGTGTTAGCTTTCAAGAAGCTTGATCCTGAAGTTCGAAGTTTCCAGGTTATTATCCAAGATTCTCAAGAGATATCCTCTGCATCTGCCACAATGTCAAGTAAGTATCCTCATAGAAAATAAGTTTTATGTGAAAGTATTTAATTTAACAAGGGAACTTATCTTGTTTTTGAATGGTGTAGGTGCCGGAAAGTCTGCCAGGTCTGTTAAATCTGCCTCCATGTTTGGGATAAGTGACCTTGCCAATGTCACGTCTTCTAAGAAGAAGAAGGCTCCTGCTGCCAGCCCTTCAGTCTCAGCCCCTAAAGCTCCTGCCCGAGGCAAAGGGAAAAAGAGGAAGGCTTCAGATGACCTTCAAGGATTTCCTCTTCTCCGTCAGCAATTCCTTGACTATTTTGATGAGGTTAGGATCACTGCCCCTGTTAATTGTCTTCGACAAGTCCGAGGATCACATGTGTCTGATGTTGCTTTCCTGTTGTCTTCTTTAGAAATTCTCCGAAATGGAGACTTACGTCAATCAGGTTGAGGATCAGGATCGTCAAATTGCTGACCTTCAACAGACGTGTGGGCTGAAGGATCTTAAGATTGCCGATCTTGAGAAGGAGATCCGGGCAGTCAAAGATGAGGCTGTTAAAGCGTTGATCAAGTTTGATTATGAGAAGCATGACATTACCCAAGACGCTAAGGTCTCTGCTGCGGTAACCATGTACAAGATACAACTGCAGATGGCTACGGAGGCTCAGGATCCTTCCTTTGACAGGAGCACATGGGATGTTGAAGGTTGGAAGGCAAGGCTAGCAGAATTGGAAGATGACGATGATGCTGAGGACATCCCAATGCTGGAGGGAGGTGATGCTGGCAAGGATCAAGGTGAAGATGCTGGTGGAGATGGAGCAGCAGAGAAGTAAGCTGCATGATTGGGCGATGATGGATATTGTTGACTAGGCCGGAGCCCAATTTTTTAGGTTTTTGGTAGTGGTTTGTGGTTGATGGTTTGTGAACAATTATGGTTTGTAATTTCTGGACAATAGTTTTTTAGGGTTAAGGATCCTGGATCCTTTGAACAATAGGTAGGATTACACATGGTGGAGGGATCCTCTGTTTGGGGGATGAAGCCGTTGTGATCCTGCCGCCTTCTAATTTCCCTGCAATACTTTTGAACCTATTATCATGGACACCCTTTACCTACCCCAGCGGACGGGCCACGTATTGCTGGTAGAAGCTTTGGGTAGGTAATTTTGACAACTTTTTTGAAAGGGTTAATGATCCTTTGGTTTAATAATATAACTTCAATCTTTCTGGCTTATCTTGTGTTGTTATCCTTTTTGATTTTCAATTGTTCTGACACATGTTTGTTTGAAAAGTTTGAGCAAATTATGTTTAAGAAATTTAGGATATGATCCTGGATCAAATATCCTATAATCGAAAGTTTCCAAGATAGTTTATTTTAAGGATCATAGGTTCAGTTGTCAAGGTCTAAAGGTTATTCAAATGAATAATGAAATTAAAAGTAGTTAAGGATCATACCTGAGGATCCAAGTTAGGATCCTAACCTTTAATCGAAATTACCATAGGTAAAACTTTAATGGATAATAAGGATTAAGGATCCTTAATCGTTTAACTTCGAAAACCTGAAAAAATGGAATATAACTTGGGACTAAGCCAATATAAAAGATAAGTTAGTAACTGGGGACAAGCCCAAAGGATAACTGAGAATGATCCCGGAGGATCACTGGGGACAAGCCCAAAGGATAACTGGTGATGATCCCGGAGGATCACTGGGGACAAGCCCAAAGGATAACTGGGGACAAGCCCAAAGGATCGTATGTAAACTGGAGTATGGCCCTTTCTGGCAACTATCCAAACTTAGTGACATGAAAATGTCAAAACCTTAGCTAACGTGAAAACGTTAGAAACCTTAGGAACGGATGTATGGTGCGTCCACCATTATACGTAGGATCCCAAGTATAGCCAGTACGATGAGGTCGCCAGCCCCGAAAATGGGTACTGATCCCAAAGACATGAACTATATCAGGATCATCGTGCGCTGCTGGCGGAAACTGGGGATAATCCCAAGGATAACTGGGGTTGGACCCGAGGATCTGTGATGCTTTTGAAGATCTTTGATGATATGCTGGAGATACCTGAACTATCATAACTCAAATGGTTTGTGAGTAGAGGATGAAGGATACATGATCCTTATCCTTAGGCAAAAGGTAAGAAAATGCAATAGTTTTAGGATAAGCATATTACCTGAGTAAGGATCAACGATATCTCCAGGATCCTTCAAGGATATTTCAATGTAAGGATCACATGCAGGAAGGATCATGTTCACATGAAATATTTCTTTAAGTGAACAGCATTCCAGGCTCTTGGTAACAAGTTTCCTTCCATGGTTAGCAACCTGTATGCCCCCTTTCCTGCTTCAGCTTCAATCAAGTAGGGACCTTCCCATTTTGGTGCTAGCTTCCCGTCAGCAGGATTGATGGTGTTTTGAAATGCTTTTCTCAACACCATATCTCCGACTTGGAACTTCCTTATCCTGACATTCTTGTTGTAGGCACCAGCCATCCTTTGTTGGTAGCTTGCCATCCTTATCCTAGCTAGATCCCTGTTTTCCTCAATAGTATCCAAATCCTGAGCTAGGGTTGTAGCATTTTCTTCAGGATCACGAGCACTTGTTCTAGCAGTTGGGATCACCATCTCTGTTGGGATCACTGCTTCTGCCCCAAATACTAAAGAGAAAGGTGTTTGGCCAGTGGCATTCTTGGGAGTTGTCCTATCAGCCCATAGCACATAAGGTAACTCCTCTGCCCATTTTCCTTTCTTGGATCCTAGCTTCTTCTTCAGATTGTTGATGATGATCTTGTTGGATGATTCTGCTTGACCATTGGCTTGTGGATGAACTGGTGTTGATGTTATCATCTTGATTCCCCAACTGTCACAAAAGTTAGTGGTTCTCCTTCCAATGAATTGAGAACCATTATCACATATAATTTCAGAGGGGATGCCAAATCTGGTTATAATGTTTCTTTTAATGAAGGATATGACTTCCTTTTCTCTGACTTGAGCGAAGGCTTCAGCTTCTATCCACTTGGAAAAATAGTCAGTCATGGCAAGCATAAATACTTTTCCACCAGGTGCTTTAGGGAGCTTGCCAACTATATCCATTCCCCATCTCATGAATGGCCAAGAGGATGGTATGGGGTGTAGTAATTCAGCTGGTTGGTGAAGGATATTGCTATGTCTTTGGCAAGGATCACATTTCTTAGCATACTCTACAGCATCCCTTTTCATGGTTGGCCAGTAGTATCCTGTTCTAAGGATCCTTGAGAATAATGCCCTGCCCCCAGTGTGGTTTCCACAATCTCCTTCATGGAAATCCTTCAACACCTCTTCAATTTCAGGATCCTCGATACATCTCAAATATGGTCCTGCAAGAGATCGCTTATATAATACATTATTCAGAATTGTGAATTGAGATACCTTAATCCTGAAAGCTCTAGGATTTTCTCCCATCGGGATCTCCCCGTGTTGCAAATATCCCATGATCGGTGAGATCCATGATCCTGAATTAGGTTGGGCTTCTTGACTAGGGATCATTGCAGTATCCTCTTCTATTTCCATGGCCACCTGTTTTTCAATAGCAGGAGCCAGGATATGGATGATAGGGATACTTATATCTTCTGGAATCTTCAAAGATGATCCTAGGTTGGCCAATGCGTCAGCTTCCGTGTTATCCTCCCTTGGTACCTGTGTTAAGCTAAAAGAAACAAAAGAGAGTGCCAATTCTTTGACTATCTCTAAATATTTGGTTAGTTTTTCACCTTTAACAGCATAGGATCCATTAAAGTGATTGGTGATCAATAATGAATCTACATATACTTCGAGATATTTTACCCCCATATCCTTAGCAATTTGTAAGCCAGCAATTAAGGCTTCATACTCAGCCTCATTGTTAGTTGCCTGGAACTCACAAGCTATAGAGTGGGGTATTATGTCCCCCTGTGGCGATTTTAGTAGGATCCCTAGCCCTGTGCCTTTGATATTTGAGGATCCGTCGGTGTGTAGTATCCAAGGATCCTTGGTCTCATCCAGCTGCTGGACCTCCAATTCTGCTCCCTTTTGTAGATCACTACTGAAATCAGCCACAAAGTCAGCTAGTGCTTGAGATTTAATGGCTGTTCTTGGTTCGTATCTTATATCATGGGCACTAAGCTTCACTGCCCACTTAGCCATTCTCCCTGACATATCCGGTTTCCTGAGGACATTCTTAATTGGAAAATTAGTTTTAACAATAATAGTATGAGTTTCAAAATAATGCCTTAACTTCGTGGATGCCATGATTAATGCAAGGATGAGTTTTTCGAGGTGTGAGTACCTGGATTCGGCATCAAGTAGACTTTTACTTACATAGTAGATAGGATATTGTGTACCTTCGTGATCCTTAACGAGGACAGCACTTACAGCGGTTGAGGATACCGCCAGATATAAGGATAACACATCTCCTTTTTCCGGTTTTGCTAATGCTGGTGCTGAGGACATATACTCTTTTAGGGCTTGTAAAGCATTTTCATGCTTCTCAGTCCATTCGAACTTCTTATTCTTCCTTAGGATATCGTAGAATTCTTTGCACTTTTCTGAGGATTTCGATATGAACCTGTTCAAAGCTGCTATCCTGCCTGTTAGTCTTTGAACATCCTTGGCATTGGCAGGAGACTTGATATTTATTAATGCTTTGATTTGTTCCGGGCTTGCTTCAATGCCCCTCTGGGTTACCATGTATCCTAAGAACTTTCCTGCCTTAACACCAAAATGGCATTTTGAAGGATTAAGTTTCATGTTGTAACTATCAAGGATATCGAATGCTTCTTCCATGTCCCTTAGGTGATCCTCAGCTTTCTTTGACTTGACCACCATATCATCTATGTACACCTCCATAGTTTTTCCAATTTGATCTTTGAACATCATATTTACCAGCCTTTGATAGGTTGCACCTGCATTTCTTAGTCCAAAAGGCATGGCAATATAACAATATAAACCGGTTGGGGTCATAAAGGCTGTATCCTCTTGGTCAGATGGTTCCATCTGGATTTGTTGGAATCCGGATGATGCATCCATAAAAGTTAACAGTTCATGCCCCGCTGTTGCATCCACCATGGAGTCAATGTGGGGTAATGGGAAAGGATCCTTGGGACATGCCTTATTCAAATCAGTGAAATCGACACATACCCTCCACTTTCCGTTTTTCTTTTGGACAACAACCACATTGGCTAACCATTTAGGATACTTTACCTCTCTGATCATACCTGCTCGAAGTAGTCTCTCTACTTCTTCTTGGATAATGGCATTCCTTTCTGGTGCAAACTTCCTCCTTTTTTGATGGATTGGCTTGATAGACCTGTCAATGCCAAGTTTGTGAGTAATAATATCCTTAGATATACCTGTCATATCTTCATGTTTCCAAGCAAAGGTAGATTTTCTTCTTTTGAGGAAGGATATCATGTCTTCTTTCATTTTGCCAAGGATCCCTGATCCGATATAGATTTTTGATTCAGGATCACTAGGGTCCAAGAGGATTTCATCTACATCTTGTTCCCTTGCCTCCAAGACGTTCCTCGGAGGATACTGTAATTGCTATTGCTCCCTTGGCTTCGAGGTTGGCTTCATGGATGAGGTATAGCAATCCTTAGCTTCTTGCTGGTCACTGTCGATCTTGATTATCCCCCATGGGCTAGGGAGCTTCACACATTGATGGTAGGTAGATGGAACTGCTTTCATGTCATGTATCCAAGGCCTGCCAAGGATAACGTTGCAACAAGATAAACAGTCAATAACACAAAATTTTTGGTAATTATGTAATCCTTCCACGTAGATTGGGAGTTTGATGTCCCCCAGAGTTTTCTTCGTTTCTCCACTGAATCCTACAAGCACGGAGGATCTTGGTGTGATGTCTGATTCTGGGATTCCCATCTTCTTCAAGACATCAAGCTGGATTATGTTCACTGAGCTCCCTCCATCGATAAGGATCCTGCGGACAAAATGGTTAGAGATAAAGAGAGTGATAACTAAACTATCATGATGAGGATCCTGGATGTTGAAGCGATCATCCTCATCAAATGTTATCATCTTTCCTTCTGAGACGCTTGAGGTTCTAATAGGCCTTTCTCCATTATCCATTTTTGATTCTTTTGCATGTCTTTTGGCCGCTGAAAAGGATGTACCACAAATGTCTGATCCTCCGGATATGAAGTTGATCACTTGTGCATTTGCCGGAGGTGCTGGGGCTTTTTCGGGGATCCTTTCAGGATCCTGGGTCCTTTGCTTTTTTCTCCCCAGCAATTCTTTTAGATGCCCCTTGCTTAGCAGGTATCCAATTTCCTTTCTTAAGGCTATGCAATCTTCAGTCAGATGGCCGAAATCCTCATGGTATGCACACCATTTGGACTTGTCTTTAGTCCCGGATGGTTTATCATTCTTCCTGGGCCACCTAGCCTTTTCACCTAGATTCTGCATTGCAAGGATTAGTTCATGATTATCAACGGAAAAACAATATTCTGAGATTGGAGGATATTCTTCATCATCCTCCTCTTGGTCGACAGCATGCACATTCTTGTTCTCGTTTCTATGGTAGGATTTGAACTTGTTGTTTTTGAAGGAGGATCCTTGCTTATCTTGTTTTGAGGATCCTTCTTGTCTCTCCTGGATCCTCTTGTCATCCTCTAGCCGGATAAACCTGAGTGCTCGAGTTCTTACTTCATCTAAATTCCTGCAAGGTGTCATAACAAGATCATCATAGAATAATGAATCCTTAAGAAGTCCCATTTTGAAGGCTTCAACAGCCGTAGCCATATCCAAGTTGGGAATATCCAAGGATTCTTTACTAAATTTAGTTATATAATCCCTTAATGATTCGTTATTATTTTGAGTTATCCTGTACAAATCACTAGTTAATTTTTCAAATTTTCTACTACAAGAGAATTGGTTATTGAATAAATTAACTAAATTAGCAAATGAAGTAATAGAGTAAGGGGGAAGACTTAGCAGCCATTTAAGGGCTGATCCAGTAAGAGTAGATCCAAATCCTTTGCATAGGCATGCTTCCTTCAATTTTTCTGGGATAGGATTGATCTCCATCCTTTCCCTGTATTGTGCTATATGTTCCTCTGGATCCGTTGTGCCGTCATACAACTTCATGGTAGGGATATGGAACCTTTTGGGTACCTCTGCATCACAGATTGGTGGTGCAAAGCGAGATACCTTGTGGCTCCCATCTGCAATCTCTGGGATAGGCTTGACTACCCCTGGAACACTTGAGATCATGTCCTTTAGTTTCTGTAGTTCCCTGGCCATAACATGATTGGTACCTGTATCCTGCATGAATCCATGGTTAGTGGTAGGATAATTATTTAAAGTGTTACCTCCCATTGGGTTCAAGTTAGGGAATCCGTATTGCTGGGATTCTGGAATAACGGAGGGACCAGTGGAAGCAATGGTCTGCATTGGAATGAAGTCCCCTTGATGGACATCTAGATTCCCTGCTTGCAAACTTTTTAGGGATCCTGGCATCTGTAAGGATCCTGGTATCTGGGATGATCCTGGAACGAAGGAGGATCCTTGAACCTGGGATGATCCTGGAACAAAGGAGGATCCTTGGCCCTGGAACGATCCTGGAATAAAGTAGGATCCTTGAAACTGCTGTGCCCCCGGATAGGCTCCCGGATTCATGAAGGATCCCATATACTGAGGATAGGATCCTGCTGGCTGAAAATACGAGCCCGATGTCTGAGTCATTGCTGCTGACTTGAGATGTAATCCTCTCGTCTCCCCTGTGATCTGTACGTCTGGGATCCCTGATGGCTGAGAGGTGACCATTGGAGTCTCAAAACTCAAGGATTTTGGCATCAGTGGGGAATGATCCTCTGCCGCTTTCTTTTGTCTTTTGAGATCTCCAATCTCCCTGAGGATCCTGTCATTAGTTTCATCCTGCCGCTGCATACGATCCTTCATCTGCAAAATTAAAGCAAACACATCACTAGTACTGGGAATAGAAGAATTCATAGCAGAAGAAGATGGAGGTTTAGAGAAAGAAGGGGTTGGTCTCTTCTCAGCATTTCTCTGGGATCCTGCCGGTGGAGGAGGTAGAGTGGTTTGTGCTGAGGTGACTGCAGACATCGCCGTGGAAGTGTTCTTCAATGATGAAGCCATGTAACTCTTTGAATTGATTTTGAACAAAGGATTTTCTTTATGAATGAAGCACCAATTGCCCCACGGTGGGCGCCAAACTGTTTTGGTCAAAAATCACACAAGGATAATGTAACCAAACTTTATGTAAACGGGGTATGATGCTTGGTTAGCTATAAAAGTAAAGGATCACTTCTGTGATGAATATGCAAAGACACAATGATTTATACGAGGAAAAAGCCCTTGATCAATGTATGATCTCCGGCATAAAAAACCTCGGGTGATGGCAACTACCGATCACCAATTTCAATATAATAAAAATGTAGTTACAACTTCGGATGATAATGAGCTGAGTACAAGGATCACTGAGTGTCTAAGTGTTGAGAGTTGTGTCGTATGTTGTGTGTGTTCTTCCGAATGAGGAAGATGGGTATTTATACATGTGTAGGTAACTTATTTTAGGTAGATAGACCACTAATCAGCTCATTACCCCTTTAGAAATAAAGATAATCTAGCCTAAATTGCTGCCCATTAGTCAAGCTAAGTTTCCATATCCGGTACAACGTCTATCTCCAATTTAGCTCTTGCCATATTTGTGAAAACGCGTCCCTGGATCATGATGTGTAGGGCATATCCTGCTAGGTGTTCCTGCAAAACAATTTTGTAACAAGTGGAAGTGACCGTTAGTATAAGGATCACCATATCGTCCCATGATCCTGATCCTGAAGTCTGGCTGAGGATCACTATCTGCCAAAGAAACAAGGATCACTGGTCAGGATCACGTATAAGGATCATTTATAGTAAAATCCAGCCCCAACAATCGCTAATCTATGATTGGATTTCGATTTGGAGCGGATTTGAGCCTTCAATTAGGTGAAAATGCAAGAGCTAGGGTTTTGAGGGGAGTCTTGGTCGCCCCCTGTGCTCTTGATCGATTCCAGACACATCTAAGGATGTGTTTGGATTTTGATTTATTATGTTTTAATAACATAAGTTTCCATTTTAACATTTTTGGCCCCTCAATTAAAAGCAAGTAAATCTCTAATGTTTTAATCAAGTTCCTTTGTTATAACTAGACTCTTGACTAACTAGGTTATTTATTTCTAGTTACTTTATCTTTTGTTTATTTTACACTTTATAATTTCAATATAAAGTTTTATAATTTCGGGGTGTTACACCAACCGATGGCGGAATTATCGGGGCACGGCACTGAGCGAAACAGATTATCCAGAAGTTTCCATAATAACTATATTTACCAAATATTTAAAGCAACACGTCCCATACCATGTCATAAATGATAATACAATTACTACAGAAAAGATCTAGTCAAATTGTTCTGTTCCTACAACTCAGGTATTTATTACTGACAATTGTTTATTGTTGACCTAGGTCTTTCCTAGCCTCGATTTCACAGCAAAGTAAGCAAATAAGCATCCTAAGCACCTGTCACATACGTTATAGTAAAAGTCAACACACATAGTGTAAAGGTGAGCATACAAGTTTAATAAATATAATAGAGTTCAAATCGATTACGCATAACCAGCACGTACACAGTGTGAAATGAGGCATGTTAGTTATCGACATGAACCTATCGATACCAATGACTGCGGGTTGACTACCCAAGGCAGTTCGCGATACACACTCACCACTGCGAGCCATGTAACTAATTGTCCTTAACAACCCCTGAGTGAACTGGTGCTGAGTCCAAACTATAGTACTATCGTTGCTAAGGCAGGTAGACATCATTCCATGTGTATACATAACAAACAAGCATTCCTTAAGTCACGTATAACATGCGGTAACGGTTAGCGTTAAAAGTATTGCGTAGTGTGTTCAATGTGATTTAGAATATGTAACGTATGTAACACCCAAAAGTGCCTAAAGCAAAAGAGGGATCGAGTATACTCACAGTGATTGGTGGATTGAAGGGAGCGCTAGAGAGTAGGGTTAGCCTGATCAGAACGATAGCATAACGATAAGCGACGCGTAAAACGATACAAGTGTTAGTGGGTCGAATTACAGGTCGATCGGATGGTAGTCCGATCAGACAGCTGGTCGTTCGAGTAACAGTCCGCTCGGATGGTCATCCGATCGGGTGACCTTTCGAGTGGATTGTTTCCTCCCTTTAGGAAGGATGTGTTTGTGTATGATAGCTTGACTTTTGAAGTTTTCGTGGTAGCATTATGAAAGCATAGAAGTATCTCTACCTTTCATGTCGGTCGATCGGATTCGATCGGACGATAACCCGATTGGTTAGACACTTTAGTGAGAACAAGTTCACCGCAGTGCGTCATTCGATCGGATGGTAGTCCGATCGGATGGTAGTCCGATTGGATGGCAGCCCACTGACACTGAACATGTTGAAAATTGTTTAAGTGTTGAAGTCTGATCATTACATGGTTGAGTGGTAGTCCGTTCGGGTGGTAATCCGATCGGTCAGCACTTAGTTCAATGTTCATCCTTCAAGGTTTTGAAAATAGGTTAAGTGTGGGACCGAGGTGTAAATCGATCGGGTGACAACCCGTTCGGGTGACAGTCCGATCAGACGGCATTCCGTCCTGGTCGTTCCGTTCGTCTTACACTTGCTTATTTCGATAGTTTGTCGTGTTATCGAGATGTTTTGATAACGTGTTAAGCAACAGAAACCTCGTTTATCCCGATCAGTTTGTCGTGTTATCAGACAGGAACCACCCAAATCCGATCAGTTAACTGTTCGAGATGGTGTTTCATGTTTATCCCGAAATCGGTAAACCTCGTAGGTAGAATCCAGATCTTGAACCAACACAACCACAAGAATGAGTAGGAAGTCGGTGCAAGCTCCGATTCTATAGGTCTTGAGTGCATTGAGTGTAAAACAGTTGAAAGAAAGTTGGAAACCATCTTTCAATCCTTTTTACCATGAATATGTTTGGATCTGTGAAAGATCTTTGTTTGTTTATGTGGAAATCGATTAGATCTAAGTTGTTCTCGGTGGATTGAGGCCAAAACATGAAGTTCTTCAAGAACACCATGATGACATCATCCTAGAACACCTCAAATCTAGTGATTTCACGGTTAAAAGTTAAGATTTAAAAGATAGAAAGGTGTAGAATCAAGTGTAGATCAAAGATGTACAAGATGTAGGTTGAGATCTTACCGGAATTGAGAGAAATCGGAGAAAAAGTAAGCAAGAGCGCTGGTCGGACGTCAGAGAGCAAAAGTGGAAAGTTTGATGGTGACATGAGGTATTTATAGAGTTCTCCAAAGTGGAAAGGGACTGGTCGATCGGGTGGCAGCCCGGTCGACTGGCTGATCGATCGAGCTGTAGCTCGATTGAACGGCTGGTCGATCGGCTAGTCACCTGATCGATTGGTCGGTTGGTTTGAGTGTTTGGTGCGACGAGTTTTGCCGTTTCGTTTCGATTAATCACCACAACATAACAAAATAACATGCACAAGTAACACATAAGGCACACACACGTAAAACAATATCCATAACGCGTAATTCGAGTTGCGAGTGTGATTGCGATAAGAGATTAAATATACGATAAATGTCGAATAAACCTCGATTATTAATAGATACTCCACATAATACAACTAATGTTAAGCATCATATAGACTAACTACGAGTCAAAGAAGTTAAAACAGGAATCGAGCAATGAGTGACTGATCACAATTAGAAATCTTGTCTCCCTTTGACTTCAATCTTGACTTTGACTTTGACTTTCGAAACACAGGGTGTTACAACTCTTTCTTCCTTGATAGTCGTTGTTGTCGTTGTTTCCTCCGTGATTCCCGCTACCATCTTGGCCTCCATTTCCATGTTCAGTACCTTGCCTACAAGTCTCCTGACATGCCCCCTCCTGCCACAGTTATCACATTTTCCATATTTACATCGCGCGACATGGTAACGTCGATAATTGTCGCACATAGGTAGGATACCCATGTACTCTTTCCCCTTTTTAGCTTTGTTCTTATTATTCGCCAGAGTACCCTTCTTGAAATTTGCGAACTTCCTCTTGTTATCTCCATATGGCTCCACAGGAGTCTCCTTTTTCTCCTCCGAGGTGGAAGATTTTCCTAGTTTAATCGCTTCCTCGGTGAGCGTCACACTTAAATCGATAGCATCGGTAATTGTTGGAGGCTTTGATGTTTTCACCATGCTCAGAATCTGAGGTGCCAATCCCCAGATGAAACGTTCAATCTTCTTAAACTCTGGTTCTACCATGTAGGGGACAACATGAGACAAATCATGGAATCTCTGCACATACTCAGCTATCTTTGAACCTTCCATCTTCAAGTTCCAGAACTCAGTTTCCAGCTTCTGGATTTCTGCTCTCGAACAATACTTCTTATGCATCAGCTCTTTCAGTTCGTCCCACGTTAAAGCATATGTAGCAGCCTCGCCCAAAGTCTGAACCTGGAGGTTCCACCATGACAGAGCCCCATCTAGAAATAGTCCAGATATGTACATGACTTGTTGCTCTGGAGTACATTTTCTCAATCGCAAAACATAATTCGTCTTCTCAACCCAACGAACAAAAGCTACGGCACCCCCAGTGTCGTCGAAATCCAGGGGCTTGCAGCCCAAGAACTGCTTGTAGGTGCAGCCTGCGACATAAGCAACATCATTCACATAAGGCATTAGCAAAGCACACTTGGAAATGTCCAAACGTGTTGTAATGTGTCTTAAGTGACTAAACATTACCGTTGGGTGGGTTATTTCCTGAGATACCTCCGCTGCGTTCGGAGCGAAGGGCCTCGTGCTGTGCGATGGCCTGTGAGATGCGTTCTTGTAATTCCACCTCTGTCGTCAGCAGAGGGTTGTTGGTATCGGTGTTCCTTCGTGGCGACATCTTCTAAGAAGAAGATCGGTTAGGTCAGGTCTTATTAAAGACACAGGCACATAAGCCTCTACTTAACGAATAAGACCTAGGAGGTGTGTATACATATGTATATAAGCAATCACATAACATCACAATTATAGCACAAACAGGTAAATCATCAACATGTTTAGTGGGAACATGTCGACTTGAGCTTTCATTATTTACCGACCACAATCACATTGTCTACAAAGTGTATCTCATCAAAAGGGACACAGGGTCACCCTACCCTTGTCCAATAAGTCTATTAGTGTACCAAAATCACGTGGTAAAAAGTGGTCTTCAAAAGTCTTCACAATCTCGGCTCATTAGTTGTGTCTTTACCTAAAAGTAATGCAATCTGCATAAAACCAGAAACTAACTATATTGGTGACTGAGGTGGAGGAGGGAAGAAAAGCAAACTGCTAACATGTGCGAGCTCTTCCTCGAGCTTGTATACACGGCGAAGTAAGTAGCTGATCTGTTGTTTGATAGTAAGGAATCGAGCATCAAACTCTGGAAAAGGTGCAAAAGCAGCAGGCGAGAGTGCAAAAGGAGACAGTGATGAATGTGGAGGATCAAAGTATATTGGCATAGACAGGGTGGAGGACGTGGTGTCAGCTCAAGCTCCAAAACTCTATAACTCAAAACCTCAAGCTGTAGCTGAAGTAACAGGAGCAACTCATCCCTTGTGTAGCCTCCATGATGTGAAGAATGATAGAGATCTGAAATCGGCATAGTGTATGGTAGGGACCATCGAAATGGCTTGTCCAGCGGTAAAGAAGTGAAGGGAGCAAACGGTGCAGCCTGAGGGAGCCGTGGAAAAGCTGCTGAAACAAAAGGATCGTCACGCGGGTGCTGACCAAAAGTACCTTCCCCTGGACAGGGTGCGGGTATGTCTTGAAAGAAAACAATCGGCAAACCAGTGTGATGGACATCGGATTCTACAGGAGGGAAAAGAGCAACATCAGCGGGTGCATGTGGGGGAAATGGCTCATCAAAAGGAGGATCAACAGGTACAGGTACTGTGTCTGGTATAAGGGGTGCAAGGTCTGGTAAACCAAAAAGGAGCATGGTCAGGATCAGAAATCAGCTCAAGATCAATAGGTGCAACAATCAGGCTAACCCAAGAGGAACAGGAGCTAGCTCAGGAGCAGGCTCTGGGTCGTGTGCAGGTGTGGGATCTTGAGCATGTGATAGTGTGGCAGACATAGCGGTGTCGTCGTCTGAGTCAGTAGCAAAAGGCTGCAATCCAGTCGTCTGTAAAGCTGTAGATGTCACAGACTCAAAAGAGTCTGAAACTGAGTGCAAACTAGTATCAGAGGATAACTCAATATCGGGAATCTCAAGAAGTGGAGTAGCAACAACGTCCTCGTCTAGCTCTTCATCACCATGGCGTCGTCAGGAGGACCATTGACAAACGAATCAACGCCATCATCAACAAATTGTCAAAAGGGCAGATCCTCGGGAGGAATGACCACGAGAGGTACAGCATCGAGGATCGGAGCCACGATGTGCTCGCCATTGGGGTGATCAAATAACAAGGTGATCATGGACTGGAACAGGAATGACAAAAGGATCCTTGTTAGGGAAGCCATCAGCAGGGGTAAATCATCACCAAAGTCTGATAGCGCGAACGGTTGGAAGTCGTCCTCGTCCTCGGACAGCATGTCAGGATCACTCTCAGTGTCTAACGTATATATCTCTGGCGCGGCATGACCTCGTCGTCTGACACGACTGCCTTCAGGTTGCGGGCATCCGACAATGTAATGTAACACCCCGAAAATGGGATTAGTAATCAAACTCCGTTAATACTGAAAGACGGGTGAAATACCGTTAGTGGTAAAATTTAACCCGAAAATATTAGGATTTAAAGGAATAATCCTAATATTAAATACAACGTGAATAAAAGCTTTTAAGGGAGTAAGTTTATAAGAAGTCCGAGTTAACGGGACTTAAAATAAAACAGGTTATAACTCCCATAACCCACTAAATAACTAGGAATATCAACCTAGTTAGTCTAGTGTTTTAAAATAAAGAGGGAACTTGATGTAGTAACCTTTATAAACATGGGTAAAGTAGAGGGACTAAAATGGTTAAGATGAGAAAATGAGTTTTTATTAATTAAAACTAAAAACACCAAAACACACACCTTTGTGTGTGTTCTGGTCGTACAAAACACAGGAGCCAAGAAGGGCTCTCAAGCTCAAACCCTAACAAGCATAAAATCAACAAATTGAAGGGGTAAATCCAACCTAAATCGAAATCCAAGCACGAATTCATGATCACCTCGATGAAGGGATCATAAGGTATGCCAAATTTCATTATTTAGTTCCATCTTGAATTCTTGGTGAACATATGAAATCGAAAATTTGGCTTGCATGATTAAAGTTTGGATGAATTTAGGATGAAATCATGTCTAGGAGTAAACCCTAGTCAATAACTAGTTGAATTAGTGTTGAAATTATAAAGTTCATGATCATCCATTATGGGTGTTTAAATGGGTTTTGTAGAAACATGATGAACACTAGAACCATGATTGTCAAACTAGTGTTATTTAAACTTTATGAAGTTAATCTTGACATTTAACCATGAATTTGATGATCTTCTAGTAAAAGATGTTGAAATTGGCAAGATAGGTAGCCATAAGTTTGATTGTTAAATTCAATAAAAGAATGCCCATTAGGTGTTTGTTAAAATGCCTAAATGAGAAGTAAAGTGGTGAAATTCAAGTGAAACGCGTAATTGGCAAGCTTGACTAATCACATGAGATATGGGATAAAACGAGTTCTAATCATAATGTTGATTTGCCTTAATCGTGCATATTATATGATTAAAGGTAGTTGACTTTAGAAAGTCGAACTAACCTATGATGAAGTCGAATAGAAGTTTCGACATAAAGTCCGTAAGATGAACTAGTCATAATAATGATGACTAATCTAACCATCTTACGAATTATGATGCTAGTTTGACTCTTGACAAGCTAGATGGAGGCTTGGGGAAAGAAGCGGGTCAAACGGATCGTATTCGCGGAAAAGAGCATAATCCGGATACTAGGTAAGTTAAAGCTTACACCTTTTATTAACAACTATTGGTTTTATAGATTATGAATAATCAAAAGTCATATTTGACTTATGATGTTTTGACCCGTCATGTGCGGTTCGGAACAAAAGACATTAATGATAAACCATGTTGAATGATTAAAAAGAGCTAATAAGATCATTTAGTCATGCAATGACTAATAAATAACGAGTTCTAAATGATTACCTTGTAAGGTAAATCAATACAATTAATAAGGGTTAAACGGTAAGGTGGTCACTAGTTGACGATAACCGTTGGTTTTGAAGGACACTTTATGGCGTAAGATATAAAGGGGTCAAAATGATCAAGAAATAGATTTATAAGGAAAATTGACCGTACGGTGTAAACCGGTACAAGTCATGTAGACGAGATGATGATAAATCCATCTCGCAAAAGTAAACGGTCATTTAGACCAAACGGGTCAAAAGGTGAAAATATCACCCTTTGACAATATCGACTAATGGTTTGTCGAGTTGTATGATTACAGGAATAAATATCGATTGAATGTTGACATCGCTATACTTAGAGGCTACTAAGGCAAGGTATCGAAACGGGTCAATATATTGATCCGAGCCAGGTTTGTATAATGATTCAACTCGTCATGTAGAACTTGAGGTTCTATAAGTGTTAGACAAGGATAAAATATAGATATTCGGTTATCATTAAGGTAAACCGAATAAATTGGGTCATGATTATGGTATTTTAGAAATATAATTGTTTCTAAACAAGATTATAGTTTTAAAAGTGAGATTTTGGTCGAACATGGCTTTAAAGGTCCTTCGTCGTAATAGGAGGGGTAAAAGTGACCAAAATGCTCTTATAAGTGAAATTAAGCAAACGATCCCTAAAGGTTGCTTAGAAATGAGTTTTGTAACCAAATAGATACTTGTATTAAGTATAAAAAGTGAAATATGTGAATCTTTGGGTCAAATGACTCTATATGAGTCTTTGCCGTAAAATGATAATCCGAGGGGTAAAACTCGGAATAAATAGATCTCCACATTAAATCCTCCACACATATAGTTGTGGTGGAAGATAAATTGATAAATAATATGGAAGTACAATGCTAGAAGTGAATGGGTATGAATTATGTGGTAAAAGTGCTTAAATACCCTTAACGGGTCAAAATAAGCTTCTAAGTCAAAACGGGTTAAAGAAGGTATACAAACCCGTGATTTTGAGCCTAATATAATAGGAGATATTGAAATTATGAAGTTCATGGGTTTAAAGATCAAATAGGCATGTTTGTTTGATAAAATCACGAACGGGTCAAAATTTGGTAAAAAGGGTAATAAGCCAAAGATTTAAAAGTCTTAAATTTTTGTTAATCCGGATGTCGGATTTTAACTCCATATGATGGAGAATTAAATTACGGACGCGTAGGAAAAAGAATCGTGTAAAACGGATTAAAAACGAGAGAGTTATGTCCGTTTCGGTAAGAACTAATGAAAAATAGACGTGCAGAGTTGACACGGGCGGGTGACTTTTTGACACGGCCGGGTGGCTGGGCTTTGAAAAATATATGTTAACTGACACGGCCGGGTGACTTTTTGACACGGCCGGGTGAAGGGGCTGAAAACAAAACAAAAATAATTTCTTGTTTTGTTACGTTAAGCATGGAACTTGTTTATACTCGATTATTAAAGTGTCAAAACTAATTATTTACATGGTTTTGACCGTAGGTGAAGATGGACCTAATCCGGATGAAGATCAAGCGGCGAGCAAGAACCGAACACACGTTAAATGAAGCTTCCGCGTCAAATCTTGATTTGTGTTGATATAAGTGAATTATGTAAACACTTATAAATTGTTTTTGAAATGTTGTAATCATTTGGGAATGTTGGTATAACAAGTTTTGTAAAGACACATTTTAGCATAAAAATTTGTATCTTTTATTAAAATATTAATAAAACCAGACGGGCGTTACAAGTTGGTATCAGAGCTTAAGGTTAAAAAGAATAAAGTGTTCGGTTCGAGGCTTGATCGCAAATCCGGTAAGTACTAGTATGTTAATGGTTTAGCGTGTTAAAGTGTTGTAAACAACACATAGGGTTATCGTGTAATACACATTACCCTAATTCAAATGATTAATATAGTTGATGAAAATACGCGCGTTGACGCATATAGTAGAAAAAGCCTTGTATTATAATACGGGCGATTACTGAAGTTGATATTATTAACTATTGTAAATGTTTTAGTTGAAGGACACTCGCATCTAAAGATAGCGGGAGTCTAACAAATTGCGGACTTGACGGAGGAACGGTCCAAAGTACGACAAGTAGAACATACTCACCAAGGACCTAAATCACGCAGCGATCGCGAACAAGGCTAATGGCAAGAAAAGCCTGTCAGGGCAAGCGTTACCAGGTGCACATTTTAAATTTAATTGCACATATAGTAATATGTAACAAATACGTAGAGATTGAAAGTTGCATATGTAGATTGAAAACTTGGAAAAACCCGAATAGAAAACCTATCCGGGATATTGCTTCCAAGAGAAACAAATAGAGGCATTACTTACATGGGGTGTAATGTGAAAATTATAAAAAGGTCATGTATACCAGGTGTTGATCGCTTATTCTGGCCAGGTAAGTGGTGAGCACGTGGTACCATGAACTTTTTATGATGGACATGCTTACACCCGATGTAGTAAGGATGGGGCGAGTGGGACAAATTAAAAAGTACCTAAATGGATCAGATAAGCAAAGTATTTGATCATAACGTAAACGCACAGCCGAGTGATGGAAGCGTATTATATTAGGATAATGAACCCGAGAGAAGGGACAAAGAAACATGTAAAATGATCTAGACATGTATTGGGAGGGGGTGTACTTACACTCGAACCCGGAGAATGTAAACATGTAAAACGATTAAGATATGAACTGGGAGGGGGTGTACTTACACTCGAACCCGGAAAACGCAAACATGTAAAATGATGTAGACATGTATTGGGTGGGGGTGTACTTACACTCGATCCCGGAGAATGTAAACATGTAAAACAATTAAGATATGCACTGGGAGGGGGTGTACTTACACTCGAACCCGGAAAACGCAAACATGTAAAATGATGTAGACATGTATTGGGAGGGGGTGTACTTACACTCGAACCCGAAGAATATAAGCATGTAGAATGATCAAGATATGCATTGGGAGGGAGTGCACTTACACTCAAACCCGGAAAATGCGAATATGTCTCTAAACGGGTCGTTCTTGTAAAACGTCAAATTTGAAGACAAAGTCGGAATATAAAAATGAAGCGAGGTCTTAATGCATACCGGGAGGGTTGCAATAATAACGACTTCGGTAAAACACCCGGTTGATGGGTAAGAATTAAACACATGCGTAGACTGAGAAACGGGAACTCGGATGGAAAGTTAAAAGACTCGGGTTTTGAGTCGTAACTAAAAGACGACAAGATAATGTAAATAGAAATTTTGAATAAATTATGTTCAACTATTTCAAACTTGAATGGGTCGAATATAATATCATGCCGAACGGCATGAGTAAACGCAAGCAGGATAAAGGTAGCGTTAAATGCAAAAGAGTAATGAGCCCGGTAATGGGACATAACCAAATAAGAATATATGCAAATCAAATAACAGTAAGCAGTGGATTCGGTATAATCGAACCGAATAAATAAATTTGAAAACAAAAGAAATTGTTGCAAAAAGTGAAAGATTTCACTAAAGACCTTTAAATGGGTCAAAGTAACGGATTCATAAAGAATTCGATAGTATATGAAAGCGATGGATATCGCTAAGTTAACTAAACTAGTGGAAATAACGAGATTACGTTATTTCAAGTTGCACTAAGTCGTATGAGATATGTAGACAATTAGTAACCAAAAAGATGTTACCATACTTTTCTGGTAATACTAACGAATGGTTAAAAGTATAAGTAATGTTTAAAAGATTTCTCGGATCGAATACATCGAGTTTAGACTCAATGAATTATGTAAGAAAAGGTTTCGAGGACGAAACCTCTTTAACGGGGGTAGACTTGTAACACCCCGAAAATGGGATTAGTAATCAAACTCCGTTAATACTGAAAGACGGGTGAAATACCGTTAGTGGTAAAATTTAACCCGAAAATATTAGGATTTAAAGGAATAATCCTAATATTAAATACAACGTGAATAAAAGCTTTTAAGGGAGTAAGTTTATAAGAAGTCCGAGTTAACGGGACTTAAAATAAAACAGGTTATAACTCCCATAACCCACTAAATAACTAGGAATATCAACCTAGTTAGTCTAGTGTTTTAAAATAAAGAGGGAACTTGATGTAGTAACCTTTATAAACATGGGTAAAGTAGAGGGACTAAAATGGTTAAGATGAGAAAATGAGTTTTTATTAATTAAAACTAAAAACACCAAAACACACACCTTTGTGTGTGTTCTGGTCGTACAAAACACAGGAGCCAAGAAGGGCTCTCAAGCTCAAACCCTAACAAGCATAAAATCAACAAATTGAAGGGGTAAATCCAACCTAAATCGAAATCCAAGCACGAATTCATGATCACCTCGATGAAGGGATCATAAGGTATGCCAAATTTCATTATTTAGTTCCATCTTGAATTCTTGGTGAACATATGAAATCGAAAATTTGGCTTGCATGATTAAAGTTTGGATGAATTTAGGATGAAATCATGTCTAGGAGTAAACCCTAGTCAATAACTAGCTGAATTAGTGTTGAAATTATAAAGTTCATGATCATCCATTATGGGTGTTTAAATGGGTTTTGTAGAAACATGATGAACACTAGAACCATGATTGTCAAACTAGTGTTATTTAAACTTTATGAAGTTAATCTTGACATTTAACCATGAATTTGATGATCTTCTAGTAAAAGATGTTGAAATTGGCAAGATAGGTAGCCATAAGTTTGATTGTTAAATTCTATAAAAGAATTCCCATTAGGTGTTTGTTAAAATGCCTAAATGAGAAGTAAAGTGGTGAAATTCAAGTGAAACGCGTAATTGGCAAGCTTGACTAATCACATGAGATATGGGATAAAACGAGTTCTAATCATAATGTTGATTTGTGTAACAACTGTCACTAAAATCAATAATTAGGATAATAATTAGTCAATAAGAAAACCCTAATTGAGACACCGAATAAATTCTGCACTAGCCTTAAAATTTTCAGGACAATCGGAATCAGGATCAGGACCCTAAAACTCAAGGGGGGTAAACCCTAGTTGGACGTTTATCTAAATTAAACGTTGTGTAGATCTGATTGGTCAATTTCATTGACTCAGCTAGGCTAGTCCCACGCGTGGCAACCTATAGTCGGTTTATACCCTTTACGGACCGTAAAGGGTTAGGCTTACGGTCCGTAAGCGTGGCCAATTTCGTGTATAAATAGCAGGCCTTGGGACTGAATCTGGGAACCTAAAACGACGCACAAATTCTGCCTGTACGTCGAGTTAGAGCCATAATACCACAATTAAACACACACAATCACGAAGTGCTGCCGCAATCAGGGTAATAACTCGATCGCTATTACGATTCAACGTCCGATCGATTATAACTATCCAACGATTGTCCGAGTGCTGCTCAAATTGAGCTTCTACTTTGATTATTCGTCGTGATTTCGACTTGAATATCTGAGTGCTGTTCGAATTCGGACTATGCTCTGTTATTCGTTGTGAATCCGATTGAATTATTAAGTATTGCACTTGTTAATCATTGTGAGGGTTTGATCTCGTGAATTGACGTAACTGCTGTATTAAGTTACTAACCTATTGTGTATGCATTATTATTAAATTAGGTTAAATCAAGGCTAATCAGTAGGCTTATGCCTTGCCCGTTAAATCTGCAATGTGAGTCATTCCTCTTTTTATAAACTCTTTTCTCACAGTTTGTGAGTCAACTGTTTTACAAAACTCCAAGTTATTTTCAAAGTTATAATTACAGGGATTAAGTCGTGGTTATCTTGACCGCTGGTTAGTGGGGTATTGTGCACATTACTAATTTCTCACAGTTAGGCAATAAGCCCTAACATGGGTTAGGCTAATAAGACCTAACAGTGACAAAACGTCACTAATTGGGTGACTGGACCCAATAGTGGTATGACCATCGTCACACGGGTGGCAAGACCAGATATTAATTAAGATACTGCCATAGTAATCGCTCTTATGCTGTAATTTATAACTATGTGTCGTTTTTATCAAACTGAATGATTCACTCAGTATTTCCCGCTGACAAAACCTTTTTACAACATGTTTCAGGTGACATACTGTAATTTCAGTACACATGCTACGGAGCACCATCAAGCTTGAAATAGTGGCTCAATTAAATAAACATGTTTGTAAATTAATGAAATTATGAGGTTTACGGGATTTATCCTGAAATGTAAATAAATAATATTCGGGCATTTTTCAAGTTTAAAACGATCCTGTTAAGACTTCCGCTATAAAAATAATTACCACGGGATTTTCTGTCCCGCGGCTCCTGAAACGGGTCAAACCGGGTCGGGGGCCGTGACAGAAAAAGGTGGTATCAGAGCCACTGATCAAGCCACTGATTTAAGCCTGTTAAGTATTTAGAAACTACTTAAAATTTCCAACTGTCATTCTGTGAATATATGTTTTATTATCTGACTAATTGGATATAGTATGAGCAGAACTTTATTTGCTAGCCAATGTAGCAAATAATGCAATTCTTGACCTAAGTTTTAGTACCTTTATTATTCATAGTCTAGAAGTCTTATTCAGTAAGTAAATAAACTTACAAGTAAAACCTAGGGTATTTTAAATTTTAGTTGTTTTGGGTAGTTAAACAGTATGAAATGATATTTCAAAGTTGTTATAACTTCTGACTTAGTAACTATGTTATGTTAAACAGCATGAGTGACTTGTCTGATGCCCTTCAGAATTTAAATCACTATCCAGTAAGAGTAGAAGTTTCCAGAGATTTCAATAGATATATACCAGACATAGAGAAACCTATAGAATTCACCACTGTACCTCTCGAAAAACCCACCCCTAAGAAAATAGAAATCGGGGAAAGCTCTAGGCAAATTGAGGGGTTACCATCCCAGGAAGAATTTGATTTTTCATTGACAGATTATAATTCTATCAAGTCTGTTAATGAAAAACAACTAGTAGAACCAGCGATTCCAAAACCTTCGATCCACTCGCAACCTTTAGGAATAGACGAATGGTTGACTAATGAAATACAGATTCAAAATTATCCCTATAAGCTTTTTCCTCAGTACGATCCAGAACCAAATCCACCAATAAGTAAACGAGAATATAGCTAGACTCCGCCACTTTGACTAAAGAATTAATGAATGTTGGGAATAGGATCCAAGAGATTGAGAAACAGATCTCCTGGAAATACGATCAGAAGCAACGCCATTACTAGAATATTATTTGGCAAAAAGATAGGAGATTTATAAAAATGATTGTATAATAGTAAATAGTAAAATTAGTATGTGTAAAATAAGTAATAGGACGGTTGTATATAGAAGCATAATACCATGAAAATTTTAGAAAATTTACAACTTTTGGCTGTTTACGTAATTATGTGCAATTAAGGGTGACATTGAAATTACTTCTGGTATACTAATTATGTATCTATAAATTAGTTATCCAATGGAAAACACTAATAATGAACCTGTCAACGAGGTCAATCAATCCGAGCAACAATCAGGGGATCAATATATGACTAGGCAGGATATAGAAAATATTGTTGCTCAAGGGATAGCTAACACTATTCCAACAATGATAGCTCAAGGGATAGCCAACGCTATTCCAGCAATCGTTGCTGCTGTTAAAAATCCAATAGAACCACAGCAAATCGTTCCTAGCAAACGTATTTCTGAAAATAACTTCAGTAATAGCGTAAACGGAGGCAATAATCATGTTAATCATGATGAGGAACTAGGACAAGTTCCGCTCTCTAAGAAAAAGAAAGCTGCAACGCCTGGTTGCACTTACAAGGAGTTCCTTGCCTGTAAACCTGTAGAGTTCGCAGGCAATGAAGGGGCAACTGCGGCACTGCGTTGGTTAGAGAAAACCGAGGCAGTGATCAGAATAAGTAAATGTGTTGAGGAAGATAAGGTTATGTACGCTTCGCACCTTTTCAAGGAAGAAGCGTTAGAATGGTGGAATACAGTGTTACAAGGTAAAGGAAGTGACGTGGCCTATGCCATGAGTTGGGAAGAATTTAAGCAAATAATAGAAAGAAAATTTTGTCCCGAATATGAAAAAGAGCAGATGGCGAATAAGTTTTTAAGTCACCGAATGGTAGATGTAGATTGTCGAGGGTATACTTCAAAATTCTTTGAGTATGCCAGAATTGTACCTACTTTGGCTTCGCCAGAACCGGTACTTATCTCTCGCTATATCTGGGGTTTGATTAGTGAGATTCGTGACATTGTCAAAGCTGCGAGACCCCGCACAATTGACGATGCGGTAGAATTAGCTAACACTCTAACTGACGGATTGGTACGCACTCGGGAAGAAAATAGGAGGAAGGATTTAGCCCAGAAAATTTCCCAAGAATTTCATATAGGTACTAGTAACAATTTCAAGAAAAGAGAAAATGGGCGATTTTCCACTATTCCATTTTGCAATACCTGCAAGGGAAAACATTTTGGAAAATGCAGAGGATGCTGCAATTACTGTAAAATTCCAGGACATCAAGAAGAGGATTGCAGGAAAAAGAAGGCTATAACTTGCTACAATTGTGGAGAACCCGGACACTTCAGAACAAGCTGTCCGAAATTAGGCAATCCAGCTAACGAAAAGACTGCAGAAGGGAATACCAAGAAAAATGCAAGAGCTTTTCAATTAACTACTCAGGAAGCTGAACTAATTCCTGACATCATAGTTGGTACGTTTTAGTTCACTAACGTTTATGCAAGTATTATTTGACTCTGGTACAAACCAAAGTTTTATAAATACTTCATTCTGTCAAGCCCTTAACCAAACTTAGACAGACTTTTACAGTTTAAACAACAGATAGGAATTTCGTTAAGACTAAATAAGATGTTGCGAGAAGCAAAGATAAAATTAGGATATACATTTCTGCAAAACTTGTTACTAATTAATTCAGCCGGATTTGATGTTGCATTAGGAATAGATTGGTTAATAGCCAACTATGCTTGAGTTCTTTTGATCTAGGTTCCGTAGAGATCCATACACTGCAAGAAAATTTGTAATAATAACCAGAGATAAACCACAAAAGTTACTGAAATTAACATCAGTAATGAAGCTGGCCAGTTCTTTACAGAAACTAGGAATAATATATATAGTATCAATAGTTGCTGATACCAAAAGATAAGAAAAAAGAAGACATTCCGATTATATCGGAATATCTTGACATTTTCCCCAAAACCTACCAGGATTACCACCGAATAGCAGAGTAGAACTTAGAATTTATCTAAATCCATGAACTATACCGATAACAAAGGCACCCTATCAATTAGCATTCACTAAAATGTTAAGAATTAAAGAAACAATTAGATAAATTATTAAGTAAAGGATTTATACGACCAAGTTCCTCCATGTGGAAATACTTCAGTATCGTTTATGAAGAAAAAGGAAATCCTAAGTGACTGCGACTGTCATATTTAGTATCACGAAGGAAAGGTTGAAGACAGCTAGAAAAGTGATACAAATAAATTAACGAAAGCCATTGAAGTTCGTGGAGACAAAATGCTGTCAAAAGTATTTCCTTGGAAAGGAATTTATAAATTCGGTAAGGAAAGAAGCTAAGTCTAAAATGCGTAGAACCATTCTCAGTGATCCAACAAAAAGAACCAGTAGCTTATCGTTTACAACTACCAGAAGAGTAACAGGAGTACATGATGTGTTTCATGTATCCAATCTCAAGAAATGTCTATCAGACGAATCCCTGGTAGTACCTCTTCAAGATATAGAGGTAAATGAAAATTTTAAATGGTAAGGAAACCATTACAAATAAAAAGACCGGAAGATCAAGTTTCTCAAACACAAACAATCAAGTACTAGTAAAAGTCAAAAAATCCAGGAGAAAACCAGAATATACCTGGAAACTAAAATCAGAAATAAGGTGAAAATACCCTCATCTATTTCAGTAAATCTCGAGGACGAGATTTTTCGTAAGGTGGGGAGGATGTAACAACTGTCACTAAAATCAATAATTAGGATAATAATTAGTCAATAAGAAAACCCTAATTGAGACACCCAATAAATTCTGCACTAGCCTTAAAATTTTCAGGACAATCGGAATCAGGATCAGGACCCCTAAAACTCAAGGGGGGTAAACCCTAGTTGGACGTTTATCTAAATTAAACGTTGTGTAGATCTGATTGGTCAATTTCATTGACTCGGCTAGGCTAGTCCCACGCGTGGCAACCTATAGTCGGTTTATACCCTTTACGGACCGTAAAGGGTTAGGCTTACGGTCCGTAAGCGTGGCCAATTTCGTGTATAAATAGCAGGCCTTGGGACTGAATCTGGGAACCTAAAACGACGCACAAATTCTGCCTGTACGTCGAGTTAGAGCCATAATACCACAATTAAACACACACAATCACGAAGTGCTGCCGCAATCAGGGTAATAACTCGATCGCTATTACGATTCAACGTCCGATCGATTATAACTATCCAACGATTGTCCGAGTGCTGCTCAAATTGAGCTTCTACTTTGATTATTCGTCGTGATTTCGACTTGAATATCTGAGTGCTGTTCGAATTCGGACTATGCTCTGTTATTCGTTGTGAATCCGATTGAATTATTAAGTATTGCACTTGTTAATCATTGTGAGGGTTTGATCTCGTGAATTGACGTAACTGCTGTATTAAGTTACTAACCTATTGTGTGTACATTATTATTAAATTAGGTTAAATCAAGGCTAATCAGTAGGCTTATGCCTTGCCCGTTAAATCTGCAATGTGAGTCATTCCTCTTTTTATAAACTCTTTTCTCACAGTTTGTGAGTCAACTGTTTTACAAAACTCTAAGTTATTTTCAAAGTTATAATTACAGGGATTAAGTCGTGGTTATCTTGACCGCTGGTTAGTGGGGTATTGTGCACATTACTAATTTCTCACAGTTAGGCAATAAGCCCTAACATGGGTTAGGCTAATAAGACCTAACAGTGACAAAACGTCACTAATTGGGTGACTGGAACCAATAGTGGTATGACCATCGTCACACGGGTGGCAAGACCAGATATTAATTAAGATACTGCCATAGTAATCGCTCTTATGCTGTAATTTATAACTATGTGTCGTTTTTATCAAACTGAATGATTCACTCAGTATTTCCCGCTGACAAAACCTTTTTACAACATGTTTCAGGTGACATACTGTAATTTCAGTACACGTGCTACGGAGCACCATCAAGCTTGAAATAGTGGCTCAATTAAATAAACATGTTTGTAAAATAATGAAATTATGAGGTTTACGGGATTTATCCTGAAATGTAAATAAATAATATTCGGGCATTTTTCAAGTTTAAAACGATCCTGTTAAGACTTCCGCTATAAAAATAATTACCACGGGATTTTCTGTCCCGCGGCTCCTGAAACGGGTCAAACCGGGTCGGGGGCCGTGACAATTTGCCTTAATCGTGCATATTATATGATTAAAGGTAGTTGACTTTAGAAAGTCGAACTAACCTATGATGAAGTCGAATGGAAGTTTCGACATAAAGTCCGTAAGATGAACTAGTCATAATAATGATGACTAATCTAACCATCTCACGAACGGGTCAAAATTTGGTAAAACGGGTAATAAGCCAAAGATTTAAAAGTCTTAAATTTTTGTTAATCCGGATGTCGGATTTTAACTCCATATGATGGAGAATTAAATTACAGACGCGTAGGAAAAAGAATCGTGTAAAACGGATTAAAAACGAGAGAGTTATGTCCGTTTCGGTAAGAACTAATGAAAAATAGACGTGCAGAGTTGACACGGGCGGGTGACTTTTTGACACGGCCGGGTGGCTGGGCTGTGAAAAATATATGTTAACTGACACGCCGGGTGACTTTTTGACACGGCCAGGTGAAGGGGCTGAAAACAAAACAAAAATAATTTCTTGTTTTGTTACGTTAAGCATGGAACTTGTTTATACTCGATTATTAAAGTGTCAAAACTAATTATATACATGGTTTTGACCGTAGGTGAAGATGGACCTAATCCGGATGAAGATCAAGCGGGAAGCAAGAACCGAACACACGTTAAATGAAGCTTCCGCGTCAAATCTTGATTTGTGTTGATATAAGTGAATTATGTAAACACTTATAAATTGTTTTTGAAATGTTGTAATCATTTGGGAATGTTGGTATAACAAGTTTTGTAAAGACACATTTTAGCATAAAAATTTGTATCTTTTATTAAAATATTAATAAAACCAGACGGGCGTTACATGTAACAACCCGCACGTCCGTGCGTTGTTACCATTCATTTCACTCGTTACGCCTAGCACCAGAGATTCGGATCATAATGTAGCATATCGCATACATCGTTATCTCGCAGTATCTTCGCATATTACGCATACTTTATCGCTATAACATATCGCATCACACACACCAACACTCACGATGAAGTTGAGTGAGGACCTATTCTACCCTCCTCGATGGCCGTGAAGCGTCGTAGAGTAACGCATATTCGAAACGAAACCCGGTTATTGTATGTCAACTTTGAAATATGGATATTTATACGACCCTATGTGACTAATTATACTAAATATATGAATGTGGGTATGAAAAGGTGTGACCAAACTATCGCAATGCTTAACGATCAAAACGGAACATCGAAACGTAATTCGCCGGAGACCCCGATCGAGTGACTGATCGATCGGATGGCCAACCTATCAGATTGCCACCCGATCGGATTGCCGCCCAATTGGACAGCCACCCGATCGGATTGCCACCCGATCCCTGGCACTCCCTCACCTTCTCTCCTCTTCACCTATAAATAACACTTTTCACATCACATGAACAGTGATGTGACAACTCCCACTCGACCAGCACGTTTTGGGACTATTTTCTCTCGATTTCTCGCGATTCTTGTAAGTTTCTACCTCAAATCTTGTACTTCTATGATCTACACACACTTCTTCATCTTTTTCTCTTTTGAATCTTAACTTTTAACCGTGAAATCAATGGATTTGAGGAGTTCTAGGATGATGTCATCATGGAGTTCTTATGAACTTCAAATATTGGCTTCATTCCACCAAGAACCACTCAAATCTGAAGGATTTCCACAAGATTAAACAACATTTTCGCATAGATCTACACATAATCATGAATAAAAGAATTGAAAGATGGTTTCCAACTTTCTTTCAACTCTTTTACATTCAATGCACTCAAAACCGATAGAATCAGAGCTCATTCTGATCCTCTACTCTTGCTTAGTGAGGTGTCAGCTCAAGATCTGAATTCTATCTACGAGACAATCGGTCTCGGGTTAAACACGAACCATCGTCTCAAACAGCTGACCGACCGGACTAGGGTGATTCCAGCCCGATCGGTTCACCTGGGCGTTGATAGAGTTCTGTTGTTTGGCACGTTGTCATACCGTCTCAAGAAAACCGTAAAACTTTTAAAACAGTCAAGTGTCAAAGACGATCAGGTCGTTGGGATGGATTACCGTCCGATCAGATTGCCATTCGATCGGATTGCCACCCGATCGGACAGCCGTCCGATCGGCTTGCACTTGGTCCCACACTTAAATTATATTTCAACTCCTCAAGAGTTTTGAACATCAAACGGATTGCCGTCCGATCGGAATGCCACCCGATCGAACGACCATCCGACCTTGTGATGTTTTGAACTTCATCTCCTAAACAATTTTCAACGTATTCAATACATAGCCAGTTCCAAACGGATTGCCACCCGATCGGATTGCAATCCGATCGAGTGACAAACTGTTGTGAACTTGTTCTCACTAAATGTCCTACTAATCGGATCGTCACCCGATCGAGCCGCCGTTCGATCGATCGACCTGAAAGGTAGAGATGCTTCTTTGGTTGCAGAATGCTACAACGAAAACTTCAAAAAGGCAAACCATCATACACAAACACATGCATACCAAAAGAGGTGACAATCCAATCGAATGGCCATCCGATCGGATGACCATCCGAACGGATTGCCACCCGATCGACTGGCCATCTGATCGGGTTGCCATTCGACACTCAGTCGCATCTCATCGTTTAACGCACTGATCGACGGTTACGCTATCAATCTGTAATCAGGCTAATCTCAGACGTGCTCCCTTCAATCTAACCAAGTTGTGTTTACTTGTTGAACACCGACTGTGAGTATACTCGAACCCTTTTTTTATCGCATTTTGGGTGTAACATACGTTCCTATCAATCAAAGTATCAAAACGAATTATACAATCAAACTATATATCACTTGCGAATAACTGTTATACATATTTACACGTGATGCTAGTTACATATGTGATAGGACTTATACTCGCGAGGTCCCGCCTTAACTAGTATAGTACTATAGAACCCGACGGGGTCTAGTTAGGATGAATAGCAATCGCAATCGCAGCTCGAGTGACTTAGCTGGTAGTATCTTTCTTATATGCATGTATGTTGAGGTATCTCGTTTATGTGTATGGTAATTCGCATCACTTTTTATCTATTTACGCATTGCTATCAAAACTTGTAAACTCGCCAATACTTTTGTATTGACGTTGTTTTAATGTATGTTGCAGGTTTAGTCGTAGTCTACATCAAATCAAGCTAGGAAGTCTAGAAACACACCTAAAATCTAGGTTGTCGGATTTGTATTGTTTGGGAGAACATGAAATTCATGACAGCTTACATGATTGTAATTATTTATTAGTATGGGATAATGAACGCATTAAATACTGTCGCAATGTAGTTGTTATGGATTCTCTTGAGCAATCTGATCCGCCTAGTGCCGCGCCCCGATGATTCCGCCATCGGTTAGGGTGTGATAGACAACCCACTCTCTGAGGATAACATGTGTGCCTGCAACATTGTAATCCTAACATATGTACGTATAGTAACCACTAACACCCAATATGTGCAAACAAAGGCAATTTATCATGTAATCATGTATCCTTGTTATTTCTCATGAAATCTTTCTATCCTTCCTAGTCTCCAAGACAAAACCACCTAGTCTCCCAGACTAAACCAACTAGTCTCCCAGATAGGGATGGCAATGGGTCGGGTTCGGGTCGGGTATTGGTAATCCCATACCCGTGCCCGGTTATAAAATCGTGTCCCATACCCGACCCAATACCCGTCGGGTATTTGTCGGGTAATTACCCGTCGAGTATCGGGTATACCCGCGGGTATCGGGTTTACCCATTAATTTGTTAAAAGATATACGTTGAGATTTCTAAATACATTTTTTTACTATTGTAATTATTATATTATTTTATTTATACAACAACTATTATAAATTAAAAATGTACATTACATACATATAAGTTTTATCATAAATTAATAATAACTTTATAATACTTATACACTTACATGCATATACTTCACAACATACAAAATATAAATACTATTATCAAATGCATATACTAAAAGAAAATTTATTTTTTCACATTATGAACATACTAAAATAAATCACTAATAGACAAGGGTTAATGGGAAATAAAAGTATAAATTAAAAAAAAATCGGGTATATGATCGGGTATATAGTTCGGGTAAACGGGTATATGGTTTCGGGTAATCGGGTCGGGTATCACCTAATCCCATACCCGACCCATACCCGCGAAAATTTTTAAAATTAATCCCATACCCGGCCCAATACCCGTCGGGTATCGGGTATACCCGTCCCATTTGTGTCGGGTTTCGGGTATACCCGTCGGGCTCGGGTATTTTTGCCATCCCTACTCCCAGACTAAACCAACCAGTCTCCCAGACTAAACTACCTAGTCTCCCAGACTAAACCAACCAGTCTCCTAGATTAAACCACCTAGTCTCCCAGACTAGACCACACATGCAAACCTTGCAATCGTGTTTCTTGTCTTTCCTTTTGTAAAAATGTTTGTTTCTCTGGATCTGGGCGTTTTGTGTATGTAATGAAAACATGTCGTAAAAATATTTTCGTGAGAGCCCTAATGATTGTAGTCTAGACTCGAGGAGGAATCCTAGTTCGCTACAATTGAAGCTCTGTTACCAAACTGTCACACCCTGACTTTTGCGGAAGCGTGATTTGGTGTAACTTGCTTAATATCATTGCATTCAACCATAAAAAACAACAATATGATTATACCAAGATGTTCATCCATATATAGTTTTCAAAATAATACAACCGTCATTGTTTAACATCAAACTAAGACTTCAAATTTAGATCTCATGACAACTAAAGCTTAAAGTTCCATGCTGGACTTCACAAAAGACACTAATAAAAGCGAGCTTTGGAACCATGTATTCTATCAAGGATAAATTACATGACTCAAACCCTTCAGTACTGGATAAGATCTTTTATTAAAAACACAACTTGAAATCTTGAACGCCCGCCAGATCCATAACCACTTTCCTGAAATACATGTAGTTTGAAAACATCAACAAAAGTTGAGCGAGTTCATGTGTTTTGTATGTGTGCGCGAACATCTTTGAAAACATTTGTAAGTATGTATGTATGTACTTTGTAAACTGGTATGAAGCAACAAGAAAACAGATCAATTAATGTGTAGCTAATACATTAATATACGTGACATGGTGCAGGAAGGCTCAAACCTAGCAAATTTTGTCTCCAACAATAAGACATAGTCACCACATGGTCCACTCGGCGGACGCATGGGTGGGGCTCGCTACACCCAAATAGATCTATCACTCATGTCCCTCGGTACTACTACGAGGATTAATGGTCTTAAGAGTGCGCCTACCCATTCACATGATCTAACAATATTTTTCCTTAGCTAACCATACAAATTGTAATTGTTTGTAAACATTTAGTAACATGTACTTCTCCCCCGAAGTTATAAAACTAAAAACAGTTAAAATAAAAGGGGGAACATGAACTCACAGTTTTGCGTTCTTCGTATCCAACTGTAACTCAAAGTTTCCTCTGGTGTACACGACTACCTACAACGTAATGTGGTCTATTAGACGAACGGGTCGTGCCTTGACTTAGTATTAATTAGTGTCTTCATCATTATTCTAAGTTATATAATTATTGGTTAAAATAATAAATATTTTAACTTAAATTATATTTATTAAACTTTTGGAATAATAGTTAAAACAATATATATTTTAACTTGATACTTTTCAAGTATTTTTTTACATGTATTTCCTTTCCAAGGATGGGTGTACTTGTATCCGTATTCTTATTCTTGTATATTTTTGCCATGTATTGATGTCGTATCCCGGTGTGTATATCTATATACGAAAATACGTATTTCTTGTAATTATTAAGTATCCTTATACTTAATTTTGTATAAATTTTTCCGGAATAATATCTTTAACAGAAATTTATCAATATATATTTCCAAAATATATATTTTAAGAATATTACTTAGAAAAATTATTTGTAATTTTCCCTTGGCAAAAATATTTGTATTTTCATATAAGTTCCAAAAATAATATATTTTCAATTCTAACTTGGAAAATATACATAAACTCATTTTTCTCCCAAAAATAATATGTTTGATGTCTATTGGTGAAAATATATACTTCTTTCAAAAATAACACGTCTTCTAATAATTCCAAGAAAATATATATTTTTACTTGCCCAAAGATAATATATTTCCTTCTTGTCTAAAATATGAAATATTTTGTAGTAATCATGAAAATCCCATTTTCATTCCCTTGATGTCCAAAATATTATTTACCAAAATGTACACATGAATAATATTTCCGGAAGATTTTGTAAGTTATATTACCTTGTTCGGTTTGTCCAATATTTTGGGTATAATTTATATATTCATTCTCTTGGAATTTTGGTAATATTTTGGATTGTAATTTCTTGGTATTTTGATGAGTTATATTATTTCATGTCCTAAAATAATATAACTAATACACAAAATATGCAAATAATCACACACATGGTGTTATCTAAATATATAATTTCCCAAATACATATTTAGTCACTTTTATTTATAAAAACCAACCTCCAATATTTATAATTTTTGTAACAAAAATTATGGCAAACTTTATGTGAAAATCCATGGTTTAAAATACACTTGTAAATATTTGTTTAAGAATATTTTTCTGAGTGATTACTTTTTAGAAAAAAATTGCCATAGTTTTCCCTAAAAAAGGAGGTTTCCATACCTTCAAGGTATATCATTTTCTTTTGTAAATCAACACAATCAATCCACAATCTACAATAATTAACCTAAACTTACCAATTTTGCCAAAAACAGCCATAAACTTCTACTTCATGAACTTGAAAATTTATAAAAATTTGTAGTAACTTAGTAGTGTTTTTAGTAAGTTTTGTTACCCTTTAAAGTGTGATTGATTCTTTAAAAACCTCATTTTTAAAGGAATTGGATCTTCACAACTTATAATCATATTTTTTCAAAAATGTTTCTTCTTTGATTTTTCTTGTTACATAAGTGTTTCTACACTTTATTAACCACCAAAATGAGGGTTATTTATTTAAGAACCAAGATTTAGTAAAACTTGTATTTTTAACTTGGTTTCTTGAAAAATCATTCTTGAAATATTAGATTTACAAGACTTACAACTCACTTTAATCATCACTTTACAAGAAAGCAATATATTCTTTCAAGTTCATGCTTTTTGTGAGGATGATTCATTAAACTCAAAGATGTTCATCCTCTCATCTTGCTAGATTATGTTTTTAATCATGATCTAGCAAGATCATATGATGATCTACATCATTTTCATAAGCAAACAATGATCAACAAGAAAATCAACACATAAACAACATGATTTCTTTAAGATTTAAGCTTATGTTCATGTTTCTTTCTCTTGATTCTTAGTGTTCTTTGAGTTTATCATCATATATCCTTCTTTAACCATTTAAACAAGATGTAAAATGGAAAGTATAGTGTTCTTATTACTAGCACAAGGCTAGGGATGATCAAGAGAAGAAATGAAGTGGATAAAACGTCACACCCCCAAAATCCACATGCGGAGTATCACCGCAGGAGGCGTGACTGACCAGGATCTAGCCACCAATCATATTGAGCAATGTAATTAATAAATAAAAATCCAACCACACAATATAATTGGTGTTCAGAAGAAGTTAATCAAATTCAAGTTATCAGCAGAAGCATAAAGTTTAAAACCAAAGTATAAGTTTAAAAGTTCAAATGTTTAACATGGAACTCAACAGTCCATGTCCCACAACGACTCCTGCTCCCATGCAAGCTCCAGCTAAGCATCTAATGACCTGCAAGGCATGTAACAACGAGTCAACAACAAAGTTGAGCAAGTCACAGTTGGTTGTCCATTTTAAAGTTGTTCCAAAAACCATAAGTTCTTTCGAAAACCATGTATTAACCAATTCCTTGTTTCCCAAACCATAACCAGTGGGGGCTACCCCATATTAACCACTAGACCCAATACCATATCGACAACTGACTGGAGTCATGTTTATGTGCCCTACGTTGATGTTTATCATCATTGACTAAGTGCCCAGATCCATTAGTCCACTCCCGTCCTCTGCGGTACGGTGTGAGGCTTGTCAAACCTAATAGCGCTATTTAACTAATGACCCGCTCACCATTGGCCCGGCGATTAAGTCGATATAAAAATGAGGGACTTCATGATAGAGTTTTGTCTAGTAAGTTATATGTTGTGATCCTTCCTAAGGAGGAATGGAGGTACGTAATCTACCCAAGGAGAATACGCAGGTTTATTGTTGTCATCCTTCCCATGGAGGATGGATGTACATATTCTACCCAAGGAGAATATGCAGGTTCCGTTTTTAGTTTCATAACCCATTCCCAAACCACCGGGAATCCCATGCCTTATAGAAAGTGTGAACTCACCTTGCTCGGTTTGTTAAGTTACTTGTTCCCAATTAATCAGTCAGAGCCTATGGTGATTCACGTATACATAATCAGTTCACATTCACAAAGTTCACGTATAACTTGTAATCACAGTGTGCATGTTCAAGCAGTGATTCCCAACTGGCACATAACAGTGATGCGTGCAAGTGTGTATATGTTTTAAATGTATATTTAAGCCCTTTTTACACTTTTAGCCAAGTTTTAAATTTATAAAACACGATTTTACTAACACTAAACACACATATGGGCAAGTGCACCCATCATGGACGTAGTATAGTGTTGGTAAGATACTGAGGTCGTCCAAGTACACAAGAGCTTTTAGTACCGGTTTATCCTCAACGGGGCTAATCAAATCAAAATGTTAGAAAAGATTTTTAAACTAAGAGAAATAAAAACTAACTAAATGATGAAAAATAAAATAAAAATAAAAACAGATAGACAAGATGAATCACTTGGATCCGACTCGTGTATTAGTATAACCTTTGATTATTTTCGCACTTTTGCACTTGTTTAGGAGATTATCTTAGTTATTGTAGTAGGCCCCTCTTTTGAAGGCGACGTTACCCTCAACCCAGTAGTTTGAGTCAGCAAGGATACAATCCTAAAGGGTTGGATTATTGGAAGATAATGAATTAAGTTATTAATGCAAATTATGGTAGGCCCCGCTTTTGGCGATGACGTTACCCTCGACTAAGTAGTCTGAGTCAGCAGGGATACAGTCCTAAATAGCCGGGTTATAGTATTAATAGTAGTTAACTTATGAGGGGGTCAAAGAGTTTGGATCCCCGCCATCCAATACCTATGGGCATTGAAGGAGATCCTACTAAAATTGACCCAGGTCCCTTGCAGGACCTCTAAACATTGAACAAGGGCAAGACCCTTACCGAACCGTTCCCTTAACCCCCAACCAGGTAGCCAACATACCTCCATATAGACCGTGGAGATATGAATGGTGAAAATATTTTATTTTATATAGACAGTAAAATAATGCCAAGACACCACGGACAAACGATAAGGAAAGATCACCTTCAACATAAGCAACTAGTTATTAAAGTCATTAATACAAAACCAAATAAAAAGTGCAAAAGATTAAAAATAAAAAGTATTATACTAAACACTTGTCTTCACCAAGTGATGTAAGAGACTTAGGCAAACATGGCCTTGATTGTCAAGAACTCTTACGATCAATCTTGGATCCCGAGACGACTCACACACTCTATGATGGACAATGGATGATGGTGGTGGATGATGGTGTGATGGTGGTGGTGGGTGGTGGATGAAGTGTGAGAGAGGTGGTGTGCCAAGGGATGAGTTGAAATGGCTCCAAGCACTCCTATTTATAGGCTGAACAGAAGCCTGGGCACGGCCCCGTGTCCGCTGGACACGGCCCCATGCCCGTCTGACACTCTCTCTCTTCATTAATTGTAATTCGCAATTACAATAAATGCACCTGCAGCACTATGACCACGCCCCCGTGTCCGCTGGGCACGGCCCCGTGGTGGGCAATAGAAGCTTCTACCACTTTGTCTTTTGTGCCAGGGCTGACCATCCTGGACACTGCCCCGTGCTCGCTGAGCACGGCCCCGTGTTGAGCTGGACACGCCCCGTGCTGAGCTGGGCACACCCCGTGTTCAGCTGGGCACAGCCCCATGCTCAGCTGGGCACAGCCCCATGCTCAGCTTTCTTCTTGTTTTTGCTTTGGGAGATGCTGTCGAGGAGACGGGCATGCCACGTTTCTTCCTTTTCTTTATATTTATGTTGGATTTGGCTGCATTTTTGCTTCTTTTGTTCATTTAAGCTCTTTTAACCCTGAAAATACAAAAGGAAGACAAAAGCACACTTTTTCCAACATTAGTACTTAAAAAGAGTTAGTTTTATGCCTCATTTGATGTAATTTATATGTTGCATTTTACACACATCAACAGTCACATAATTCATTCACATCCCCAGTTCACAATTATGTAATGTAACAATGCCTAAAAGTTAAGTATGCCATGCGCAAGAACTAGATCATGTTTCCTTGGTCATAATTTAATTATCGTTACAGTAAGTACCAAGGTTTTATTAGCAAAATCATCCATCACAGAATTAACTTAGTTCACTGTGTCTGTTTACCCTCTTGACGAAACACCCCTGTTTCATCGTGATCCCCCATGGACGAAACTCCCAAGTTTCGTCGTGATCCTTCATTGACGAAACTCCCAAGTTTTGTCGACATGTGTGTTTCGTCAACATGCATGAGTTACGTCGGGAAAGAAGTTTCATCACCTGCTTAACAGTTTAAACTATGCACACACAGAAAACTCTAATCGCCATTGTTCCATTATTCCATTCATACTGATCGATTAGTTGAAATCACTACTAAATCAGTTAACCCTAACTATTAACCAATTCATCATTTAATCATCTCATAACCGATTTACAGATCAACCGTTTACAAGTATCATTCAAATCAAACAATAAACCCTAGATTACCAGATCATCATCATCATGCTAAAACACATCGGTAAACATATTGCAGTCGACCATCCATTCAAATCAAATAACGAAATCATTCATATGGTCTTAACAACAATACAAAATCCCATTCACTATCTACGAACATGTATTCCACAATTCACAGAACTTCATCAATCAGATTCATATATATACGAACATGTATGATCTACCACAGAATCATGTAACGATTAAACAATGGTGTGAACTAACCGAGATGTGGTTGCCGTTAGACACGAAAGACAGGCTTCAGGAGATTGAAACTCCGAACAGAATAGACAGGTTGCCGTAAAAAGAGAGAGGATAGAACACTAGGGTTTGATAACTGCCGTTTTACGTACAAGGGTGTGAATATAAAACGAACTGGCTTAGTCGCTGATGGGCCTTACCTGGGCCGAAAGCCCGTCTCGGCGAAACTACATTGGGCGGCGAAACTCTCTAAGTTTCGTCGAGTATGAATAATGACGAAACACTAATGTTTCGTCGGACTCAGGTTTCCTCAAATGTGAGAATGTAAGGGTTAGGTTTGTAAACTCTAAATAGTTCATAAGTTCAACAGTTCATTATTTAACCAAGTAACACAATACAACAATTTATAAATCAAATAATAAGGTGCACATATTACAACGCAACAATTTATGAAGACACAACTGAGAGGAAAGACCTTGAAAACTTGAGTTGTCACATAAAAGCTTATATGAGAGGTCCTTCAACTTTCAAGAGCTCCAAGCTTCATTATATACCTTCTTATACCTTTGTATATATGTAGAATGGTTGGAAGATGATTGAAGATGATGGATGTATAGTGGGGTGTTCTTGGCCGTAAATAGGAGAGGAGAAGAAGAAGATGTCAAGTGTTGTATGTTTTGGTGAAATGAAGGGTTAAGTCTTGAAGTTATTTATAAAATCCACCAACATCATATGATCCTATGTGTATTATGTTCAAAAAGATGAGACAAGATCCTTTAAATTAATCAAATAAAATCTACATGTAGGGGCCACATGTAACCGTGTATAAGTGGGGGGGGGGGGGGTCTAGACTAGGTTGTAACCATTAGTTAGTTAATATAGTTAGATTTCAAGTATATAGTTAGGTTAGTTAGTTACTAGATGTTATATAGTGTGTTATGATGTTCGGGGACCATAACTAGCTTGGTAATGTTAAAGCAGTGCTTCTAGTGAAAATTTGGTGTTTCGGGTATTGTCCGATTGTTCGGTTGGTTACCGGTTCGTTAAGGTGCTAAACTACGCAGTTTAGTGTGCTTTATGTTCCCTTTTATGACAGTTTCGATTCCCGACACTTAGGAAAGCATTCATGACCATTTATCCATATTTCTGCATGATATTAGTTTGTTTAAATGCTCAATTTGTTGATTTTCTGCAGAATTCTGCAGTTTATGTGAGTTTTAGGCACTTTCTGGCACTTAAACTATCACTAGGAAGGCCGTTTTGTGATCCTTACTTTCCTACACACTATACTAGTGTAATACTTGGTTTCTGGCTCATTCTGTGTCTCAATACAATGTCTGTCTATCTACTGAACTCTGTCAACATTTTTTTGTTTTGCCGGATAACTGTGCTAACCGTGTTTCGTGCATCATTTGAGTCAATAAAGTTCTCATGCAATGATGACATGATATTAAGCAATATATGATGCACATGTATCTATATGGTAATAACCAGAAGCAATTCAAGTAATTAATTGTAATTTAGCACAGTCATTAAGCACTAATCATTATTTAATAATTGTACGGATATATGTAAATTTGACAGTTGTCACACAAAACTCCTAAAAAGTGTGAGAAGTGTATGTAGGCATTATGTTTTAAACTTTAGGCATGATGTTTTAGATTCTTGTGGCATGATATTATATAGGATAACCCAACAAACAACAATTTAAAAGCATGAAATTTAAAACACACTAATTAACTTTCATGGCATGGTGTTTTAATTTTCGATGTTTAGAACGTAGTTTTATCGTGTTGTAAGTTGTTACATTATTTTTCTATATATATTATATCATGCAAAAGAATCTAAAACATCATACCTAAAAGTTAAAACACGGTGCCTAAATAGACTTCTCACATTTTGTTGGAATTTTGAACTTTATAGTTAACTCCTAACCTAATTTGTAATATTAGTACCGATTATTGTCGTATAAGTAAAAAAATGATATAATCCATGAACTCAAACAAACTTCAACCGAAACGATATGATATATCCCATAAATTCAAACAAATATTCAACTAAAACATCAATACAAAAAAAATGGTGAAAATTCCAAAATTCAACAAAGAGTTTACTACATGTTGGTTCGACTCGTATGACGGGTACGAAAACATTGATAACAAAACCGACTCACTATTTTCTATTTTTAGATAAACCATTAACCGATCCACCTACTTTTTGTTTGATCCGATTTATTTGGATTGATTTTGTTACTTAATTTTGTTATTAATCGGTTAATTCGATTTTTTTTATAGCCCTACCTTTACACCAATTTTTTTATAGCCCCACCTCTACATCACCACCTTTCTTTCCCTTCATCCATAGGAAATGGTTTCACCATCCATCCGTATCCGTATCCATCTCCATCCAATCATACCAAGAGAAAGAGAGAGATAAAGAGAATCAAGAGAGAGATAAAGAGAAAATGAAGAGGACCAGGGTGGGGGGGGGGGTGTTCTCCGTCAGGGTCCCCCTACACATCGGCTCCACGTAAGGTTTATCGAACCCACACCCATAAGCCTTACAGCAGTATAAACAAAGGGTTTAAAAAAGGGTAAGCAAAAGATCAGGCAGTCGTTAAAAAACAAAAAAAAAAGGTTGAAACAAATAATAAAATAGATTTGAGCAGTATAAAAAACAAAGAAAAGGTTAAAACAAATAATAAAATAAATTTGAGCAGTATGATTTAGAATTACGCTTAAACACATGTCTTTTTCCAACTATTTTAAATCAAAAACATTAATTAAAGCATAGCCCATCAAATTTCACTAGCTTAAAATAATAATTCCAGGAACAAAGACTAAACACATACAACAAGACCATTTGATCTCGACATAAAATAATGCATTTTGTTGACTTCTACTTCCCATAACAAACATAGTCTTGGCACCAACACAACTCTTGACAAATAATACGTGATTCTCATCACCTCTACTTTACTCTCCAACAATAACAATAATACACCCTCGTCTCCCTCATTTCACTCTGCAACTTCCCCTGTTCATCCTCCTCTGTTTCGGCTCGATTCGAACCCGTTATCAGATCGTTTTCCGCCCCAATTCAGGGATTCTGCTGTCTTTTTCTCTTTTGAATTTTGTGGGTTTTGATTAGCTTTCAATACTCGTTATTATATCTATCGTGTTATCTTGGAGTGAAAGTTTGGGTTAAATCTAGATCACCGTTTACATTTCTTGCAGAGAAATTCGCCGGAATCCGCATTCTCCGGCGACAAGATTTTCTTTTATGGTCAAGATTCTATTGTTTTGGTCAATTAAAGCTAATTAAATTAAAAAATATTCTTATTATAAATTACAAGTCTTACCATTTTCTTCTACTCTAGATATAAAGCAAACACACACATACATACACACTCTCTCTCTCTCTCTCTATATATATATATCTTTTTCTCTCTCTGAATTGGAAAACATCCCTTTGTGTTCATCATGATTGCATCCCTTTGTTGTTTATGAGAGCTTTATCTCCATCTGTCCTTCTTTTTGGGGGTATCCTCTGTTTTTACAGAGCAGGAGAGAGAAACAAAAACCTCTAAACATATCCTATCTGTACTTACTTTCTCTCTCTAGAAATGAGATCAATGAGATCATCAAACCTTCAATGTTTTCTGGATTCCACAACCCCTGTTGTTGCTTCTCAGTTTCTTTCAAAGGTTTGTATGTATTGATTTAAATCGATCTAATGAAACCAACTAACATTTCGTTTGTTACTTATGTTTGTTGAATTGTTTGATTTGTTTTTAGAGTGAGATTATGAATCTTAATAGACTATGGCATCCATGGGATAGAGAGGTTGTTGAATTCTTTACTTTGGGAGATCTATGGAGTTGTTTCGATGAATGGAGTGCTTATGGAGCTGGAGTTCCGATTAAGGCCGATGGTGAAACTATTGTTCAGTATTATGTTCCTTACCTCTCCGCGATTCAAATCTTTACAAGCAATTCGTCGTTGAACTACCTACGGTATGTTTTTCTTTTTTACATGTGTGTCTTTTCAGAACCAATAATATGTTGAAAACCGTAACAAAATAGAATAGTCTACTTTGTGGAAAATGTATAGAAGTTGATTATTCAAATTTAACTAGTAGGAAAGAGAAAGTGTGCCTCTTAGGTTAAATAGTGTACACAAGATTATCCAACTAGCATGAAAGAGAAAGTTTGTCACTTTAGGTGACCGTAATTGTCTTATATATCATGTTTAAAACACTGTTTATGTAATCGTAACTATCTTATTTATCATATTAAACACAATATGTATATCAGTATAAGTGTATTATATGGTTCTCGCAATTGATCAACAGTAGTCTGTATATGTTGATTTCGAAACATGTTAGAAAAAGATTTTGATTAACGGAATTATGATTGCATTACAGGGAAGAGACGGATTCTGAAACAAGGGATTCGTCGAGTGATACGTTTAGCGAGGAGAGTGAGAGTGAGAAGGTGTCGAGGTGGGACGGATGCTCATCTGATGATGGTGAGACGCCGAATGATCATCGGTTGGGTCAACTTTACTTTCAATACTTTGATAAATCAACTCCATATGGAAGAGTTCCCCTCGTGGATAAGGTAAACATAAATAATAATAATAAATTTCAACCTTATTTTTTGCTACCTATTTATTAGTATTTAGTATTCGATAATGATGACACGCAACTTCAAATGATTTGTGTGTGGGTAACGACCTCCATGAGCATTCATTGTGTGGGAAATATCTTCATCTTACGTTTTCGACATGCATTAATATATAGATTGTTATGCACATGTAACTTTTTGATACACAAATTTGGTATAATTTGCTATCAAATTTACAATTCAACTTTAGTTTCTATGTTAATTACATCATGACATCATGTGATCGTCATCCTTTCGACCGACCATAGTTTAATGATGATCTAGGGGACATTTTTGGAAGTACATTCTTATAAGAATTAAATGACCCTTTTGCCCCCAACTACAAATGTGTCCATGCTTTCTAGCAAACACGTTTTTGTTTTGACATGTTCACTTGTTGAGTCCATAGTTTAAACTTTAAAGTAGTCTGCGCGTGAACCATGCTGACGTGGCATGTATTTCAATAACACCCCCCCCCCCCTAGTATGCTAAGAATGTTGTATAACCACTTATCTTTCTTTCTCGTATTTTTTTTTTAAATCTTGGTTGTGTATTTTATTTTCTAAAGGTATGCGCGTTGTCTAAAAAGTATCCTGGACTCATGTCGTTAAGAAGTGTCGATCTTTCACCGGCTTCTTGGATGGCGGTTGCTTGGTATGTCTAAAAATGACTTAATCAAATTTACATTAATATGGATAAAATGTGTATGGTGTTGAAGAGTTCATCTTTGACCGCGTAATTATTGTGTTTTAGGTACCCAATATATCACATTCCCATGGGAAGGACAATAAAAGACTTGTCTACTTGTTTCTTGACATACCATACCCTCTCTTCATCATTTCAAGGTACATGTGACATCATATTGAAATAACTATTTTGGTAGAAAGGCATATCGAACTAATGAACATTAGTGAGGGGAGTGGACAATATTGTTTGGTATGAGGATTGAGGGGACATATGTTACATCACCTAATACTTGATAAATGCGTGTAGATTTGGATATTGAAGACCAAAATGGATGCTCGAATAGAAAGAGAAAACAAGGAGAAGGAATCCGTCTTCCACCATTCGGATTGGCCACTTACAAGATGCAAGGTGACATTTGGATGTCGGGTAAGGACCAAGAGAAGCTAGTTTCGCTAGTGAGTGTGGCCGATTCGTGGTTGAGACAATTGGGTGTCCAACATCACGATTTTAACCACTTTCTTGGCAATCGTCGTAGTTGAAGTCTTAACTTAATTTGACATTCCACTCAAACCCATGAGAGAGAGATACATGTACAAGTGATCATCATCGTCAAGATTTCTCCTTTTTGGTATCCCTAGTGGGCTTTTACCGGTTTTGCCTTTGTTGACTTTCTTGTTCTTAGTTATCAACTCTAAATTTTACTCAAGTTTGGAAGGACCCTTTTCTGATATGAATATTTTGATGTATATAAATTGCTTTTGTGCTAATTATAGGTAATATAGTCCCAAAACAAAGATATTTGAAGGAAACCGGGATATAGAGTTGTTGGTTACTAATATTTATTATGATTGCTTAAATCAAGCATATGTGTTTGGTCTCAATGGCTTCTGTAGTATAATATTAAAAATAGTAGTTTAAAAATGTAACTAAACTATCAAATCAATAATTTGATGATTAACTATTTTATTTCCTCTTTCGTGTGTAAAAGATATTTTTAAATAATATAAAATCAGATTGTGTGTGTGATCAAATACGACCATTTGAATATGACTGTTAATATTTAAATCTAAAATATATGTTGTTACTTGGATATTTCGAAACCGTTTGAAAGAAAATATTGACTTTTGGTTATGGAAGAAGGAGAAAAAACAAAATGACTTACCAAAAATTGCTATAAATTATAAATTATTGATGCATCTCGTAAACGACGTCAAGGAAACTTTTTATTTACTTGATGAAGTTTCTCAAAACTGAGGTAAATTTTGTAACTACGTCATCCAAATGATGCTTGCCAATTTGTTATTTGTCTTTTTATGTACGTAGTATCCATCCCCGCTAATATATATATATATATTTTATTTTTAGTACGTGGGACTTGAATACTAAATTTTGATAATCTGCGTTTAATCTTCGCTTGAACCGGAGCTATTTTGAAGGTATTCATCATATGTGGCTCATTGGAGTTGTCAATCCGCCATCTAACTCGTCCTCATACAATTGTTATTCGTATTTTAAACTTTCTCGACCACATCTAAGCAATCCTTCAAGCAAATGAACATCTCTACTACCAGAGGAGTTAGTCGAGTTCTCCTAATCGATAAGACCCTGCCACTAAAGGGCCAACGGGGTGGTTGCGGCAACCTTGTGATGATAAATTGTACCTTAGTTTAGATACTCACTTATATTTCTTCATTTATGTTGTTTGCTTGTGTTCATTCATTTTTGTGAACCGTTTGTTTAGAATATTAACAAACGAACATGAGTACATACATTGTCTTAATGAACGAAAACGAACAAAAAGTCGTTTCATTTAAGTATTAGTGTTCGTTCAATTAAAGTTAAATGAACAAACATGAACAAGGCCCGTTTGTATTCGTTCAGTTCATTTACATGCGTATGAATTATAAGAAAACTTACCAAGAGCATCTACTGTTGGATCAGTTCTGTTTAATCAAAATGGAAAACATGAAAACATATCTGTTACAGCAGACAGTGCAGTGGAGAATCCAATCAGAGAAGATGACATCGAGTTTGACATGTTTGTCAGTGTGCTCTGGTTCCTCCTTAGGGTGCTGACTGATGATGGTCATTATGAAACCGAATAAGGGAGTTCGGCTATGGAGAGGAGGTCGATGATGTTATGCTAATTAGGTTATGTCTAAGTGTGTAACCTTTTAACCTCCACATAAGTCTCCTTATATAAGCACCCAAGAGGAAACCTAATTAGTTAATAAGGGTAATATGGTCCATCAACAATTACCAACTAATTATTTAATAGGTTATTATATATTTTGATCTATATAATGTAAATGATTATAATGACTACTAGATTAAATATTAAACATAATATATTTAATCTTACATTCTCCCACTTAGCCGAGTAATCATTTACTATGAGTGTTAGATAAGCCTGATCAGGAGTTAATACTCATTTTAGCCTTAAACAAGTACTATAGCAGAGAAATACAGCCGTTGAATCATTATGCGACTCAGGACCCCCATTAATCATACTATAGCCTTAATTTTAAACCTAATCGTCAAGATCAAAATACGCATAAGCCCTTTGTTTGATTTGTAACTTTATTTGTCTATATGCCATTATACCGGTTGAACATATTCTAAGATACACACAAAATCAAACTGAGGAAATTTCATTAATCATAAAACATAAGCTAGTACAATATGCTCAAATAAGGTCTTTACTAAATCCCATATTCCGAATATGTTCTTCGTAAACCTTAGGAGGGAGACCTTTAGTCATTGGATCTGCAAGTATATCTTTAGTACTAATATACTCGATACAAAGATTATTTTTGTCACACCCCTAATGAAATGTGTCACCAGTGGGCCCGGTGGGGGAGTATCGTGACGTAATTGATATCATCATAGTCAAACAACACAAATTATAAGGCACAGCGGAAGCAATAAAATAGATTTATTTCAACCAAACACAATGTAATATCCAAGTATCACATATAGCTGAAATAGATCCACAGGCGGATCGAAATAAAAAGGAGAAAACTGTTCAACAGATAATGGCATCCAAGTTTGCGAGACTCTAACGATGCTAAGGAGTGGCCAGCCTATTTCGTGTAGAACCTGCACTTAATCTTTTTGGGGAAAATACGTCAGTTTACACTGGTAAATACAATTTAACTGACTCATTTTGAAAATATTTTAAAAATTGATTTAAATGCACATGGCACAAAACTTTTTATAACTTGGGATAATTAATCCAATTTAATCTTGTAAAAGAATTACATGTTTGTTATGCGTTTAGTCGCCCGGTTCGTACCGGGTTTAAGGTTAATAGACACACCACATAGTATAAATCCGCGGCGGGAAACCAACGGTTATACCTTAATAATATGGACACATTGTCGGGTGTACGCCTACACCCGCGTGCCAAGGTCGTGGCCATTTCGTGAATGATGCCAAGGATATCCGGGACATGGTCATTAAACTCCCAAAGGCGTAAAACAAACAAAACCAATTTTTAAACGGGTCACATTGATAATACCCAACTACTAATGAGTTAGGGTCAATTGCCCGACCAAACAGTATTTTATATACCGTACCCCAAGCCCGTATAAGGGAAAATAAGTTAAAAGTATTTACCTGAGCAAGTATAAACCACAATAAGCAAATGCAAGTGTCTTTTACTGGTCTCCTATTCTGGAACAAAGGTTTATAATAACCTATTAGAATCCTAACGGGTCTTTAATATAGCCTAAGCTTAGACCGGTTAGTTTCAAGGAGTATATATGGTTTAATCGCATGGAAGGCGAAAACCGGGAAGGAATGTGATTTAGACCCAACAAGTTTGGATACTTGTATAATATGGGTAAATTAAACACATTCTGGATTTTGAGACAAAGATGATACGGTTTGACCCGTTTCGGCTGATATGTGTAAACTAGTTACATAAACATATCCGAACGCGGAAGTGCGTAACGGGTAACCATATAAATCATATACAAATTTCCTGAGATTATATGCACCAAATATGTTGTGATATCAGTAAGATATGTCCCATTATGCCCGAAATAATTTTAAAATCAAACTACGCCTCATAAGGGCATTTTGGTCATTTAAAAGGGTATAAAAGAGTTAAACTAGCAATCTGAGTTATATATCTGAATAAATCAGTAAATACGCTTAGTTTACTATGTTATAACAGTAGGATATCATATGTATGTGAATTTCATTAATTATAACCATCCTATGCACCGAAAGGGCATTTTGGTAATTTCACATAAGCCTAAAAGGTCAAACTGGAAATCTGAGTTTGAAACCTTAGTTTACTGTTATAATATAAAATTTTACTAAATATTTCAGTAGGTATCAGCTCTTATATATATAAACTAGTTTTGATACATACTATGTCGTAAAAATGCCTTAAAAGACGATTTGGAGCCATTTCCGGGTTTTGAAAGAAAAGCTTATGTTTTTATAATTCCAGAAAACTCAAAATAATATAATTAACATAATAAATCAGTAGAAAAAGGTTTGAGGTCAAAATGATTTATAAACTCATTTTATAGCCTAAAAGGACATAACTGGCAATAACCGAGTTAAGCTTAAAACTCTAAGTTATTCTCAGCCTAAAAATAAATAAAAATCTCTAAAAATCCCAAAATATTATTATATATCAGTGGGTATAAAGTTTGGTATAAAAATTTGGGTTTAGATAGGCTATATGCTAACTATGCTATTTAATTAATAAGAAAGCTTCTAATCACACTTATGAGCATAACTCCTAATCTAGACCTCAAACTGATGTCAAAATTTAGGTACAAGTTTATAATTCAGTAACTAAGATGTCTACCCATTTATATTTTCAAAAATCATATTTTATGGACATTTGGCATAATGGTCAACATATGGGCATTTAACGGAAATTTGCAAAATAATTAGACAACTAGTGAACTAAGCCGTATAATCACAGAGGGTTATACTAACATGTTACTAGGTCCAAAAGAAGCTCTAAGGCAATCTTAAACTTGACTAAAACGGGTCAGAACTGAAAGTCAAAGCGAAAGTCAAACTATGCGACTTTCGGTTCCGAACCGGGTCTAAACAGAAAATTGTCAAGTTGAACATGTTGGGAGATGTTCTTATATTAGTTACCAAGTTACATTAAAGATCAAACAGGTTGCATGTATCCTACATTGCTAATTATGAGTTAATTTGGATTTAAGCATTCTGTTGACTTTTTAAATATACTTTGACTCGACAATTAACATGGTTAGAGTGGGAATCTGGAAACACCCTTTTAAGGGTTTGTTACCCACATAATTACCTACTTATAGTTATTTTTTAATTCGAGATTTGACTGAGTAATTATGGACTAATCTCGAAGTCAAACCTTAATTACGATGGTTTGGCTTTTAGCTAATTAACTAAGCTAAGATGGATTAAGGGAGGTTAAGGACACTTACAAGAGTCCTAATTACTTCTAGAGATCACTAGGAAGATGGCTTGTTGTCCAGAGAGCTCCAGAGATGAAGTTGCAAATGAATGTCCAAAAATGGTTACAACTCATGCTCTTATATAGTGCACCAATGAGCTCAAGATCATGACATGCAACTCTACAATTGTTGTGTGATCACCCCAGGTGTCCCTAGAGGGCTAAATACCGCCTAGCAAGTCCCTGGTTTCGAAAACCATGCTTATAAGTTGGTGTAACAAGCTGAACAGGCAGCTGTCCATTTTCTGCTGCCAGCGACAGGCTTACGGACTGTAAGCCTAAGCTCTTGCGGTCCATATGCAGCTCTTGCGGACCGTATGCTTGAACTGATGAGGTCCGTAACCGACCTTTGCTGAAATCGCCCAGGTATGCATCTTACGAACCGTAAGCTTGAAGCCATACGGTCCGTAACTGATGGCCAGAAGCCAAAATTTGCAAACTTCCAAGAATTGACCATGCAATCCTATAAGTCCGAATGTCATGCCATCTTTTTCAGTTGTGGGTCCTCTTTGCTCAGCCATTGCATGCTTGTATGATCCTTACATGTTTTCACTTCAATTTGGATTCTTGTGGGAGGTTAAAGTGACGGAAATACCAAGAACCAGTCTTGGATTCTCAATATAGTTGAACAAGACTTATAAAACTTATTTCAACTTCTTTTAAATCCAGAATTTAAATTAGAGTTTTGTAGTAACATTCCTAATAATCCAATTCCCATATAAAAGATGGAATTTTATTTATTTAGAAAACAACCGGTTAATATATAAGATGCTTATCATAACGATTTAAGGATCTTGGGATTTATGATTCTGGTTGGTCAGAGGTGTTTTAATAACATGTCGCCCTTGGGTCGTTCAGGGGTATTTTTAATAACATGACGCCCTCTTTAAAATCCTACCATACATCTTTTTATTTGATCCGGGTTCCTGACACGTTTGTCTCATGACACGTGTCTTTATTTTATTCGGTACGATTTTACGAGGTGTTACAATTTTCCTCAACTCGTTCACGTACGAACAAATATTTTGAATCGAGATATAAACCAGCTCCAGTCGAGCTGTTACTGTTCGAGAAACTAACGGCAGCTGAATTATCACAGTAAAGCTTCAATGGTCTAGAAATGGAATTAACAATTTTGAGTCCAGTGATCACATTTCTAAGCAACATTCCATGACAGGTTGCGTTATAAACAGCAATGTACTCTGCCATCATTGTGGAAGTTGTGGTCAACTGTTGTTTATGACTCTTCCATGAGATAGGGTCGCCTGCTAACATAAAGATATAGCCCGTATGGATTTCTTGTCATCTTTGCATTTGGCAAAGTCAGAATCAGAATAGCCCACAACTTCTAAATGATCACTTCTTCTATAAGTCAGTTTATAGTCTTTCGTCCCTTGCAGATATTGAAGTACCTTCTTAGCTGCTTTCCAGTGATCTAGGCCAGGATTAGTCTGATAACGGCCTAGCATTCCAGCAATATAAGCGATATCTGGGCGAGTACAGACTTGAGCATACATCAAGCTCCCGACTACTGACGCGTAAGGTATCTGGCTCATTTGCTCCTTCTCAACGTCTATTGTCGGACACTGAAATGAACCGAAAACATCTCCTTTAACTACTGGAGCGACGGAGGGTTTGCACTGTTGCATGTTGTAACATGTAAGGACACGCTCTATGTAAGCCTTCTGAGACAATCCTAAGATCCCTTTGTGTCTATCTCGGTGAATTTCGATGCCAATAACGTAAGAAGCATCTCCGAGATCCTTCATGTCGAAGTTATACGAGAGTAACCACTTCGACTCATGCAACATGTCTAAACTATTACTTGCCAATAGAATATCATCTACATAAAGGACAAGTATAGTAAATTTGCTCCCACTCATCTTGAGGTAGGTGCATTGATCCACTTGATTCTTCATAAAACCTTGTTTCTTCATGACTTCATCAAACTTGAGGTACCACTAACGTGATGCTTGTTTTAACCCGTAAATGGATTTCTTCAACTTACAGACTAGATGCTCCAGACCTTCAGGTTTAAAGCCTTCAGGTTGTTTCATGTAAACATCTTCGTCCAAGTCTCCGTTAAGGAAAGCGGTTTTAACGTCCATATGGTGCAGCTCTAAATCAAAATGAGCTACTAGGGCCATGACGATCCTTAATGAATCTTTACGAGAGACAGGTGAAAACGTCGCTTGATAATCAATTCCCTCTTTCTGAGTGTAGCCCTTTGCAACCAATCTTGCTTTGTAGGGTTCAACGTTCCCATTCGGATCCAGTTTTGTTTTGAACACCCATTTACATCCTACGGGTTTGACACCGTTGGGTAATTCTACCAAATCCCAAACATCATTTTTCTTCATGGATTCAAGCTCATCAATCATTGCTTTATTCCATTCAGAAGACTGATCGCTGCTTATGGCTTCATTGTAAGAGATAGGATCATTGAGCTTTCCGGGATCCATTTCAGTCAGGTAGGTAACATAATCATCCTAGTTAGTAGGCCTTCTTTGCCTAGATGACCTCCTGGGTGGATTATCGGGTTCAACGTTGTCTTGGTGTTGAGCGTTTGATGTGCCTTCGTCATGAGGTATAATAGGTTCTGATTTGTAGAGGTGAATTTGGAGTTGGTGAAGTAGTTTCAGGTGCAGTAGTTGCATTGGGTACAAGAGGAGTAATCGGAGTAATGGTAAGCGACGAGTTGCAATTCTTCGTAAGGGTTGGTACTGCTCCCACTGACCTTGAAATCCTCCAGGAACGCAGCACGCTTGGTTTCAACAATACGAGCGACATGGGAAGGACAATAGAAACGATAACCCTTTGAATTATCAGGATACTCAATAAAGAAACAGGTAACTGTTTTAGGGTCAAGTTTCCTTAGGAAAGGATTGTAAAGTTTTGCTTCAGCAATGCAGCCCCATACTTTCATATATTTAAGACTCGGTTTCCTTCCTGTCCAAAGTTCATAAGGAGTTTTAGGGACAGACTTAGAAGGAACTCTATTGAGTATATGAACAACTGCTTTTAACGCTTCAGTCCAGAGGAATAATGGTAAATTAGTGTTGGCTAACATACTGCGCACCATGTTCATAAGGGTATGTTGGGATTGAACCCTACCAGAGGAACAGATAATGAAAGCCAAAACCGGATCACAACACTGGACTCACAATAAGCAGCTGTTTACTATAAGCTTTCCCCTTGACTGTGGCTCCAACAGCTGATATACTCCAAAGTACTGATTTTATCAACATCTGTTGACCTACAACTGCTGTTCTATTCAAGAACTGATGAAGACTAAAAGCCCTGCTGTTCAATCTGCTGCCCTGAGTCAAGCACTGCTGATCATGACAAGTACTGCTGGTTTCACAGCAGTGGAATGATGCAGCAGCAGTTTTGTTCATCTCATGTAACGTAATGCAATATCAGTAGTTAGCAAAGCAGTAGTTGTATAGATCAGTAGATAGAGTTTGTTAGGTTGTTAGATGTCACTTTCATGGTGACGTCAGCTGAGATGCTTCAGTGGTTTGGATTGTCTATAAATGTAACAGTACTCTGTACTGTTACATTTGATCGTTTTGAGTGAGTTCTTCTCCTCAATTCAATCCTTTCATCTTGTACAACCAACCTTGGGGTATCAGGCTGAGGGGGAGTTTAGTTATGTAAGCATGCTTGTAATCTTTTGATTTTCTTTGTAATCATTCAACTTATTGAGAAAGCAATTGTTTATCAAACTATTCTCTTCTTTGATTTGTGTTTAACAAAGTTTGTATTCATTTCCGCTACACTTTTCACTGTTTCATATTCTCTGAATGTTCAAGTTATACAAACAAACACAACCATGACAGCCTCCGATCCTAACAATTGGTATCAGATCTTGGACAGTCAAATTCGATCTAACAATCAATTTGACATAATAGTTCAGCTCAAAATTCATTGATACTAAGGTTGTTTGTATTTAGTTGGAAAACAGAGCAATGAGAAATCATGTTCAAAATGATGAATCAGATACTCTGTAAAACAACCAAGATGTCATAAAATTCACAAATCTCAAACAACTAGTGATATCATGCACAAATTACTCATAGTCCCCATATCTGGAAACTTATCTGGTAACTATGATACATTTGTCTTCATTCAAAATTGATTCAACTGTTGTTATGAATTTGTGATGATTTCATCATTTTTTTTACTAAAGTATGTACCTCAGATTGGCGAAACCTATGGTCATATAAACATTAGTGTTTTGCTAACAAAGAAAGAGGGAAATAAAGCTTTAGTCATGAAATCTTATGTGTTAAAAAGCAGGTTGAAAATCCTCAGAAGGACCAAATCAACTCTGTCAAAACGCATGAAGAAAATCTGGGGTCAAAACAGTCTAAATCATATGTAATGTGAGATTTGGTAATAAAACATGTACAAATGTGGCCAGATCTCTCAAAACATTGCTGAAAATGATTTTGGATTGAGGATTCTTTCATAAAAACCTCCCAGTAAGCAATTTATTACTTATGAATGGGAAGGGTAGAAAGGGAAGAAGAAAATGAACAAAACTCAAAAGTGTGCTTATCTCAAAGCGTTTGAAACCAAAAGAAAAAGAGTATAAGCATAAAACACTTATGAGGACAAAGTTAGGTAAACAGTGGTCATCATGCAACTGTGTGCTTTCACCAAATACAAGAATCGTTCAGGTAACAATGGCATCTCCAGTGATTGACCTTAAAAGAAGAATTTACAATCAATTGTCAAGAAAATGACCCTAAACAATGGTCAAAATAACTTGAGAATGATATGATCATGTTTGTACTTGAGAAGCTGTCAGATCCTTTTGATGTTATTTTCAAAACATCCTTTAACTATTTCTTAAGGTGTTTTTCTCAAATAAAACCGGATATATTACTTCATTTTATTTGAATAATATATTTTGGACTTTTACTCATTTTTAATAGTAAAATGTTCATCTCTGGTCAGGATGTAATTTCCTTATTTTTGTGTGAAATTACTTTTCCTAAAACTAATCAAAAGGAAATGGTACACATGTCAAGGCCATGTCAAGCTCAAGTTAGTTTATCACTAATCAAAAAATTGATTGTAAAATGATTTTGAAATACTAAGATACTCATGTTCTAATTCAAATAATTAGACAAAAAATGAGTAGACTTAGTAGAAAAGTCTTCATCTCTGGGATGCTAAACCAATGTCAGGGATACTGAACATGTGGCAAAACCTTGAACAAAGATTTATGTTAAAACTGCTGGCAATTTAAACTTGAGAATTTACATCCAAAATGTAAATTGTTGAGTATAGCATTTCTGAAGCTAAACAGATGTTGGACATGATATTGTGTTTACACAAGACAAAATCAATACCCACTTCTGATCAAGCAGATGCTAAAATTATTTGTCAAAAGTCAAAACACTGTTGCACAAACAGTTGTTATACTAATGACCCTCATTATTGCTTTATACCACTGTTGTACCTTAAATACTGCTGTGTATCAACATCTGCTCTCTAAAGTCTGTCCACTGCTGAAAGTCAACCCTGCTCCTTGAAAATCTTGAAAAACACTGATGTTCAAAATCATTGTTCTATCCACTGATATACTATCCACTGATAGTAAAAGTCATCCACTGCCTCATTTTGTTACCGTTGTAACTACTGATGGTTGATCCATCAGTGGCTGTCAAAACAACTGTCCTCCATTATTTACTCCTTCATCAGGTGTTGACACGTGGTCAACTTTTTAGTCGTCAGATCGTTATAACCGCTGCCTCATCAGCATTCACTTTTTCCCTAAAATAAAACCCTGATTAAACCCAAACAGGGGCTCACATTGTCGAATTGAATTCCAAAATTCTCTTCTCAAAGCAGTTTCCCACTCTTCTTCGCAAAACTTTCTTCGATCTTCTTCATCAAAAATGACGAAACCAAAATCGAAGTCAAAATCAAAACCATCTTCTTTCTCCACCCCAACAGACGCCACTCAAATGGCTGTTGAACCGAGCGATATACCATTCAAAGCTCCTCACAACTACGTGGGTATACTCACAAAACCCACAACCAACAACACCTTCAATTCCATCATAGACATCATATCTGCATCAAAGTATAAAACTTTGTTAACAGCAGATGCTCCCATCTACCAGGAAACCCAGAGAGAGTTCTGGAAAAATGCCACTCTTGAGAAACAAGATGATGTCATCAAAGCCATAAACTCCTCAATAAAGGGTAAAGCCATCCAAATCACTCCGTGATCTATTTTAGAAGTCTTCAAACTCGACGATCAGAAAGGTAAAATTTCTTTCTCAAAAACCGAGTTGAAAAATGATTTTCTGAACAGGGGATATGCAGAACAACCTAAAAGGGATACCTTACAAAAAGGTTATTTTCCTTCTGCACCCAGATTTTTATTTCACACACTTTTGATGTGTGCTTCAAATAAAACAACATCTTTCAATGAAATACCATTAAAAATTCAATGTCTGGGATAATGCTATTTTAAATAATAAAGATTACAATTACTCCCAGGAAATTTTTAATGATATGGTAAAGAATGTTAACAACAAAGCATTTCTGCCCTTTCCACGATTTCTGAGTTATTATCTTGAACAAAAATTTGAAAAGAAAGATGCAGATTTGCTCAAACAAGGTTCTCCTTTTCAAATAAACGGCTTAACACCTGAGACTTTTTCAAGGATGTTAGCCCCTGTAAAAGCAAAAGCAGGGGTACCTGAGCAGAATTTAGCAGATGAAACTGCTCCTCAGGTATCTGCTGCTGAGCCCACTGCTCCAGGTGATCAAAGCAGCACACCCACTGTTTTGAAACCCACACCTGCCACCACAAAAGGAACCAAAAAGAAAACATCCAGAAAGCCCTCCAAACCCAAACCAAAGGCAACTCTGGAAGATGAGATCCCAGAGTCAAAGCCAGTGACAGCACAAAAGTCACCAATAACCACTGCTGCTACTTCCTCACAGCAGATGGAAGAAAGATCTCAACCCTTGCCTCAAACTCCTCCTGCATCCTCACAAAAGGATCAGGTTGTAAACACAGGGACCCCACAATATGAAGCTCTGGACCCACTCGGATCCATCTTCCACAGTCCTAATCCTTGGGACATGTCTCTTTCAACCCCTTCACCCTCACCCTCCATATTACCACAATCCATGATACCTTTGTTGCATACAGTTGGTATTACTCAGATACAAACCAGTTCCTCACAAACACCTATCACTGTGAGTATACTCCCACAAGTGACTGGGTCTGATGTTGATATCTCTGTTATCCCAGCAACAACTGAGGAGGTTACACTGCAGGAATTACAAGTGTCAGTAGTTCAAGTGGAGCAGCCACTACAAATGTTGAACCCACTGGTTTGCATTTGGACAGTGGTTACATACATAAGACTCCCTTGAAGGCAATTTCTTCGATAGCGCCACTGAGAACCACCAGTGAGATTGTTTTAACTACTGGCAACATCAAAAGGTTATCAAGTGCTGAAGAAAGAAGTCCCCAGTACCAAGAACAAAGGGCATCAATGGCTGACTTTTGGGACTCTGTTCCTAAGTCATACATTGGTAAAACCACTGCTGGTGGGGATTCAGATGATCCTGTTAATTCAGGTGATGATTCAAAATATCAGGAATTGACGGGCAGGGTCGAAAACCTTGAAACCTCTGTTGCTGAAATAAAAGATATGGTGCAGCAGCTGTTAAAAGCTCAGAAAGCCCAATCCACTGCTCCTCCTGCTTAAGCACCTGCTCAACAGGCACCTGTTGCAAATGAGTTATGGAACATATTCCAACCACTGCTGGAACGACAAAAACAGATGGCAGATCAGCAGCATGCCATACATGTTCAAAAGCTGACAAATATGGTGGAATCAAGATTCAAGGATACTCAGGCAGATATTAAAGCTATAAAGGCTCACATTTAAAGTGCTTCTGGAAAAGTTCCCTCCACTGTTCTTTTCATGAATAAACCCTTCCTAGATAATACCAAAAAGGGGGAGAAGATCAAGTGGAAGAAAAAGGGAATTGATGATGGTATATATGTTGAGCCAGAAAATAGCCAAACTAAAACTGCAGTATCAACACACACCACATCACCACACACCACCACAACTACTGCTCCACCACCATCTGTGTCTACAGCACCAAAACCATCATCACCATCAAAATCTGCCACCCCATCATTGTGACAACTCGTAATTCGAACCTTTTTTTTTGTGTAACGTTACGTGCTTATGTGAATTATATTAATTGACTGAATGCATGATTATGTTATATTGGTATGTGTATTAATTGAATCAATCGCACAAGACTCACCGATCGCACAATGCACGTCCGACCGCACAAGCCCAATTGGGCTACACTCTTATAACCGAAACCGAATGGGCAACCCAGGTTGGGTTCGGCCCATCCCCCTTTGATCAATTAACAATTAGAGTGTTTGTAACCATCACACATTGTTACCAATACACTTCACACACACAAGTTTACAAACCCTAGTGCTCTCTTTCCCTCTCTTGAAGCCGACAACGAACATCCCCTTTCGGATCGAAAATCGTTGTTGATCGGATCATTCCCTTCACACTCTTTTAATCGGTTAGTGTTTGGATCCTTCGGTTACCTGTTTGATGATGTTTTGATGTGTGTTTACAATTTTGTATGTTGATCTAGAATTACTGTAAACATGATTGATTGTGTTGATTGTTCATGTTATAATCGGCTCACATATATATATTAGATTATGTTCATATAAATTGGAATTGTATGATAAGGATCTAGAACCGAATGCATGGTTGATATGATGAATCGGTTAGGGTTACATGCTAGTCTTTGAGTTCAATAGTCGAACGATTAGGTTGTATGTTCATATGATACTGATTCATTGTTCTGGAATTGATATGAACGTGTTTGAATGTTGAATAATTGTGATTTGATCTGATTATGAAACTGCCAAATCTGTTTGCTAATGTTACGGAGATAATGAGCATCAAACAAGGAAATCTGTTACGACACGGGTTGCGAGTCGAGAACCCACTGTCTCGACTCGAGACCGCAACAACCACACACAAACAGCACAACTCGAGACCATTATTGCGAGTCCTGTTGCGACTCGAGACCGTGTAGTCTCGACTAGTACATGATGACCCGAGACCTCCCCAGTTGCGACTCGAGACCTTGAGGCCGGCACAACTCGAGACCGCACTGTCTCGACTCGAGATCTCTAGTCTCGACTCGAGACCATGCACACATGCACACTGTTTTGGACTTTGCACACTGTTACGAGCCCAACCATTTGGGCCGCATACTTGGACTTGTTTACGTGACTGATCTGTTGATTGATCTGCCATGATTATACGTGTATGCTATGATCACTACTTGTGTACAATACGTGTAGAACATACGTGCACCACTTGAACGCAAACCTAACTTGTATGGTAACCCTGTTAGGACGTGGTTGACCACTCTTAGTTCAAGAAACCTTTTGTGTATCTGCCGAGCAAACCAAGGTGAGTTCACACAGCCAAGGCATGGGGTTCCCAGGGTGGGAATGGGATTAGATGATTTACTTGTACTTACCTAGCTAATGGAACTTAATGATATGGTCCTCGGGTGAGGAAGGGTTATTGATAAGATACGACTAGACTAGTGATACTAATAGAACTGATCTTCGCACACACGCCGGGGTTGGCTGCGATAATATGACTAATCTTCGCACACATGCCTAGGATGGCTGCGAACCATACACTAAACTTCGCACACATGCCGGGTGGCTGCGATACAAATATACCTAGTCTAGAATACTTGGGGAAAACTTCCCCTAATCTTCGCATACATGCCTAGATGGCCGCGATGCAGAATAATACGATACATGATCTATTGAACGAACATAACGCTACTCATACGATTACAATTACTGAACTATCAATTGTGAACTCGCTCAACTATTTGTTGACTCTCTGCTGCATGCCTTGCAGGACCTTAGGTACTTATGGAGCTTGCACAGGGAGGAGCAGGTCGTTGTGGGACATGGATCGTGGATGCCATGTTAAACGTTTAAACATTTGAACTTATGACTCACTTTGGGTTACATACTTATGCTTCCGCTACTCAAATTATGTTTTGTTTGGTTTGAACATCAATTGTATTGAATTGGGTTTTACGAACTACTTTAATTATTATACACTATGTTCAATATGATTGATGGCTTGATCCTGGTCATGTCACGCCTCCAAGCGGTGGTACTCCGTGGGTGGATTTCTGGGGGTGTGACAGATTGGTATCAGAGCCATTGGTTATAGAGAACTCGGTTTTAATAAGGGAAAAACGTTTTTATTAAAACCAGACTATAACCAGAACAGTGCTCTCAACGATCCACAACGACGCTTCGCTCCACGTGCAAGACTCAACATCCTAGGTAATATGGTTTATGTTTATTACCTGCTTGCTAGAATTTCATAGAACTTTGCTCGTAGTATGCTTAGATACACATGACACTATTGCCTGAGAACATTTGTGTGCTTACTCTCTTCTGTCATCTCACTTTTCACGAACCTCTCTCACTATGTTACCTTTACTATGAAGATCATGTCTGGACGCGTTAACATGACTCAAGCCCAGTTAACGGCTCTCATTAACGAACAAGTTGTTGCGGCACTTGCAGCCGCACAAGCAGGAGGTATATCCTGTAGTCATAACTCACACTAGGATCTTTAGATCCTACACTCCTAAACCAACTCTTGTGTTTAACTCTGTCCTATTCGTACACAATAGGTCAACCCGCACAGCAACCTGTTTGCACTTTCAAGAACTTCATGGACTGTCGTCCAAGCACCTTTAGTGGCACGGAAGGAGCTGTGGGACTCCTCCATTGGTTTGAAAAGCTCGAGTCGGTATTCGAGATGTGTGAATGCCCTGAGGCTCGCAAGGTCTAGTACGCCACTGGCACGTTAGAAGGAATTGCGCTAACTTGGTGGAACGCGCAAGTTCAACTCCTAGGGTTGGCAGCTGCTAACGCCACCCCTTGGAATGAGTTCAAGGAACTGATCAAAAGAGAATACTGCTCACGAGACGACATCCACAAGTTAGAAGTGGAGTTTTTCAATCTTAAGATGACGGGGTCGGAGATCGAGGCCTACACCAAGCGGTCGAATGAGCTGGCCGTTCTGTGCCCAACTATGGTGGACCCACCTATCAGGCGTATCGAGCTATATCTAAAGGGGCTAGCACCGGAAATTCAAAGACATGTGACATCGGCTAATCATAACAACATCCAGGATGTTCAACGCCTAGCTCATCATCTCACTGATCAGGCAGTGGAGCAGGACAAACTACCGAAACGTATCAGCGCTACTACTGCTACCACTCCAGCTGCTACTTCTGCTACACCCAGCGACAACAAAAGAAAGTGGGATGGGGATTCCAGTAAAGGTTTAGTCTCAGCTCAGTCTCAAGCACAGCAGCGCAAGTTAAATGACTACCAGAGTCTGGGTCAACAATCTTCTGGTGGTCAGGGGCAGGGTGGATATCGGGGAATCCACCCATTTTGTAATAGGTGCAACAGACACCAGAGTGGACGGTGTCGTAAGGAACGTTGTCAGAGATGTCTCAAGTTAGGGCACGAAGCTAAAGACTGCAGGAGCTCACGACCTGCAAATCAGAATCAGCAACTTCCGCCACCAGCTCCACAAAACCCGCAGCAGCAGCAACAGCGGGGCAACAGGGGATGTTTCCAGTGTGGGGCTGAAGGTCATTTCAAACGTGATTGCCCCCAATTGAACCAGAACCAGAATCGCAACAACAACAACAACCACCAGGGCAATGGGAACAACAACAACGGGGGAAACAACAACAACGGCAACGAAGCTCGGGGTCGTGCTTTCGTGCTGGGTCAGGGCGACGCAAGGAATGATCCCAATGTGGTTATGGGTAAGTTTCTCCTCGACGATATTTATGTTACTGTATTGTTTGATTCGGGCGCGGATACAAGTTATATGTCACTAAAAGTTAGCAAAATGTTAAAACGTGCACCAACACTCTTAACCACCAAACATGTAGTAGAATTAGCTAATGGTAAGAGTCTAGAAGCCACGCATGTAGTCAGGGGTTGTAATATTGTTTTAGCCGGTCAAGCGTTCTCCATCGATCTTATTCCCATAGTCTTGGGAAGCTTCGATATCGTCATTGGGATGGATTGGTTATCCCAACACCAGGCGGAAATCTTATGCAAGGAGAAGATAGTTCGCATTCCACGTTCGGGTAAGCAACCTCTCGAAGTTCAAGGCGATAAGAGTGGTGCTGTGGTTGGCATCATCTCTTTCTTGAAGGCTCAGAAATGTTTACGGAAGGGTCACACCGCTATTTTGGCACTCGTTACTGATGCATCAGCGAAGGAAAAGAGATTAGAGGACATTCCAGTTGTACGCGACTTCCCTCAGGTGTTTCCAGAAGATTTACCAGGTCTACCGCCTCATCGTCAGGTCGAATTTCAAATCGAGCTCGCTCCAGGAGCAGCACCCATAGCTCGAGCACCGTATCGTTTAGCTCCAACTGAACTGGAAGAACTGTCAAAGCAGCTACAAGAACTCTTGGATAAGGGTTTCATTCGTCCTAGCTCTTCGCCTTGGGGAGCTCCAGTGTTATTCGTGAAAAAGAAGGACGGAACCTTCAGGATGTGCATAGACTACCGGGAACTCAACAAGGTGACGGTGAAGAACCGTTATCCTCTTCCGCGTATAGATGACTTATTCGACCAGTTGCAAGGGTCGTGCTACTACTCCAAGATAGACTTGAGGTCAGGTTACCATCAGCTGAGAGTCCGGGATGAGGACGTCTCCAAGACAGCATTCAGAACTCGTTACGGCCACTACGAGTTTCTTGTCATGCCGTTCGGGTTAACGAACGCGCCTGCCGTATTTATGGATCTTATGAACAGGGTGTGCAAACCCTACCTAGACAAGTTTGTGATTGTATTCATCGACGACATTCTGATCTATTCCAAGAGTCAGGAGGAGCACGAGCAGCATTTACGGCTTATCTTGGAACTTCTACGAAAGGAACAGTTGTACGCCAAGTTTTCAAAATGTGACTTCTGGCTTCGTGAAGTCCATTTCCTAGGCCACGTGGTAAACAAGGATGGGATTCATGTTGATCCATCCAAGGTAGACTCGATCAGGAATTGGCCTACGCCTCGCACTCCAACGGAAATACGCCAATTCTTGGGTTTGGCGGGTTACTACAGACGGTTTATCAAAGACTTCTCAAAGATCACACAGCCACTTACACTACTGACACAGAAAGGTGTCACCTACCGTTGGGGAGATCCCCAGGAAACCGCTTTTCAGCACTTAAAGGATAGACTTTGCAGTGCACCTATCCTCTCATTGCCAGAGGGCACGGACGACTTCGTGGTTTATTGTGATGCATCCATACAAGGTCTTGGATGTGTGTTAATGCAGCGCGACAAGGTCATTGCTTACGCTTCGCGTCAACTCAAGGTTCACGAACGGAACTACACGACGCACGATTTAGAGCTGGGAGCTGTTGTTTTTGCGCTCAAGATATGGCGACACTACCTGTACGGTACCAAGTGCACTATCTACACCGATCACAGGAGTCTCGAGCATATCTTCAAGCAGAAGGAATTGAACATGCGTCAACGTCGATGGGTTGAACTACTGAACGATTACGAATGTGCCATCAAGTACCATCCAGGCAAAGCCAATGTTGTGGCTGACGCCCTCAGTCGGAAAGACACTCTACCTAGACGCGTGCGAGCACTACAGCTTACTATTCAGTCTGGTCTTCCTGCACAGATACGAGATGCTCAGGTAGAAGCATTGAAACCAGAAAACGTCAGGGCTGAAGCCCTACGCGGCTCTAGGCAACGATTAGAACGGAAGGAAGACGGCGCCTACTATGTAACGGGGCGTATTTGGGTCCCACTGTATGGCAACTTACGCGAGCTTGTAATGGACGAAGCTCACAAGTCTTGCTACTCGGTACATCCAGGGTCGGATAAAATGTACCACGATCTCAGGACTACGTATTGGTGGCCTAGCATGAAGGCCCACATAGCGACTTACGTTAACAAGTGCTTGACCTGTGCAAGAGTCAAGGCAGAGTATCAGAAACCATCAGGCTTACTTCAGCAACCCAAGATACCACAGTGGAAATGGGAGGAAATTTCCATGGATTTCGTTACTAGCCTGCCTAGATCCCAGCGTGGGAACGATACTATTTGGGTGATCCTGGATCGACTCACCAAGTCTGCTCATTTCTTGGCAATCAAAGAAACAGACAAGTTCTCCACACTAGCAGACATCTATTTGAAGGAAGTAGTCTCGAGGCATGGGGTGCCCACCTCTATCATTTCGGATCGCGATGCACGATTCACGTCAGAGCTATGTCAAGCAATGCACAAATCTTTTGGCTCACGGTTAGACATGAGCACAGCTTATCATCCTCAGACGGATGGGCAGTCTGAGCGCACGATTCAAACCCTAGAAGACATGCTTCGAGCATGTGTTATTGATTTCGGCAACAGCTGGGAAAATCATCTCCCTTTGGTGGAGTTCTCGTACAATAACAGCTACCACACTAGCATTCAAGCCGCTCCATTCGAGGCATTGTACGGACGTAAATGCCGGTCACCTCTCTGTTGGGCAGAGGTGGGGGATAGTCAGAACACAGGACCAGAAATGGTAGTCGATGCTACTGAACAAATTGCTCAGATACGGCAACGCATGGCGGCGGCTCGTGACCGTCAGAAAAGTTATGCTGATAAGCGCAGGAAACCACTCGAGTTCCAAGTTGGGGATCGAGTGCTACTCAAAGTCTCACCCTGGAAGGGTGTGGTTCGTTTTGGCAAACGGGGCGAGCTCAATCCGCGGTATGTCGGACCGTTTGAGATAGTAGAAAAAATAGGCAAAGTGGCCTACAGACTGAACTTACCAACTGAACTCGGTGCAGTTCACAATGTTTTTCACGTATCGAATCTGAAGAAGTGCCTATCAGATGAGACCCTCATAGTTCCTCTGAAGGAGCTCACTATCGACGAGCAGCTGCGATTCGTCGAGGAACCAGTTGAAATCATGGACCGGGATGTTAAGGTCCTCAAAAACAAGAGAATCCCTCTTGTTCGAGTTCGTTGGAACTCCCGTCGTGGCCCAGAGTTCACCTGGGAACGCGAAGATCAGATGAAAGAAAAGTACCCCCAATTGTTCGCGAACAGTACAACCACTACTGAGGCTGAAGCTACCACGGAATTTCGGGACGAAATTCCAGATCAACGGGGGGAGGATGTGACACCCCAGGAAAACCATACAACTTAACTAGCTTCCTCAGTGAGTACGTACCAAATTTCGGGACGAAATTTCTTTTAAGTTGGGGATAATGTGACAACTCGTAATTCGAACCTTTTTTTTGTGTAACGTTACGTGCTTATGTGAATTATATTAATTGACTGAATGCATGATTATGTTATATTGGTATGTGTATTAATTGAATCAATCGCACAAGACTCACCGATCGCACAATGCACGTCCGACCGCACAAGCCCAATTGGGCTACACTCTTATAACCGAAACCGAATGGGCAACCCAGGTTGGGTTTGGCCCATCCCCCTTTGATCAATTAACAATTAGAGTGTTTGTAACCATCACACATTGTTACCAATACACTTCACACACACAAGTTTACAAACCCTAGTGCTCTCTTTCCCTCTCTTGAAGCCGACGGCGAACATCCCCTTTCGGATCGAAAATCTTTGTTGATCGGATCATTCCCTTCACACTCTTTTAATCGGTTAGTGTTTGGATCCTTCGGTTACCTGTTTGATGATGTTTTGATGTGTGTTTACAATTTTGTATGTTGATCTAGAATTACTGTAAACATGATTGATTGTGTTGATTGTTCATGTTATAATCGGCTCACATATATATATATATTAGATTATGTTCATATAAATCGGAATTGTATGATAAGGATCTAGAACCAAATGCATGGTTGATATGATGAATCGGTTAGGGTTACATGCTAGTCTTTGAGTTCAATAGTCGAACGATTAGGTTGTATGTTCATATGATACTGATTCATTGTTCTGGAATTGATATGAACGTGTTTGAATGTTGAATAATTGTGATTTGATCTGATTATGAAACTGCCAAATCTATTTGCTAATGTTACGGAGATAATGAGCATCAAACAAGGAAATCTGTTACGACACGGGTTGCGAGTCGAGAACCCACTGTCTCGACTCGAGACCGCAACAACCACACACAAACAGCACAACTCGAGACCATTATTGCGAGTCCTGTTGCGACTCGAGACCGTGTAGTCTCGACTAGTACATGATGACCCGAGACCTCCCCAGTTGCGACTCGAGACCTTGAGGCTGGCACAACTCGAGACCGCACTGTCTCGACTCGAGATCTCTAGTCTCGACTCGAGACCATGCACACATGCACACTGTTTTGGACTTTGCACACTGTTACGAGCCCAACCATTTGGGCCGCATACTTGGACTTGTTTACGTGACTGATCTGTTGATTGATCTGCCATGATTATACGTGTATGCTATGATCACTACTTGTGTACAATACGTGTAGAACATACGTGCACCAGTTGAACGCAAACCTAACTTGTATGGTAACCCTGTTAGGACGTGGTTGACCACTCTTAGTTCAAGAAACCTTTTGTGTATCTGCCGAGCAAACCAAGGTGAGTTCACACAGCCAAGGCATGGGGTTCCCAGGGTGGGAATGGGATTAGATGATTTACTTGTACTTACCTAGCTAATGGAACTTAATGATATGGTCCTCGGGTGAGGAAGGGTTATTGATAAGATACGACTAGACTAGTGATACTAATAGAACTGATCTTCGCACACACGCCGGGGTTGGCTGCGATAATATGACTAATCTTCGCACACATGCCTAGGATGGCTGCGAACCATACACTAAACTTCGCACACATGCCGGGTGGCTGCGATACAAATATACCTAGTCTAGAATACTTGGGGAAAACTTCCCCTAATCTTCGCATACATGCCTAGATGGCCGCGATGCAGAATAATACGATGCATGATCTAATGAACGAACATAACGCTACTCATACGATTACAATTACTGAACTATCAACTGTGAACTCGCTCAACTAGTTGTTGACTCTCTGCTGCATGCCTTGCAGGACCTTAGGTACTTATGGAGCTTGCACAGGGAGGAGCAGGTCGTTGTGGGACATGGATCGTGGATGCCATGTTAAACGTTTAAACATTTGAACTTATGATTCACTTTGGGTTACATACTTATGCTTCCGCTACTCAAATTATGTTTTGTTTGGTTTGAACATCAATTGTATTGAATTGGGTTTTACGAACTACTTTAATTATTATACACTATGTTCAATATGATTGATGGCTTGATCCTGGTCATGTCACGCTTCCAAGCGGTGGTACTCCGCGGGTGGATTTCTGGGGGTGTGACAATCATCACCTCCTGCCAAAAAGCAGAAGACAACTGTTAGTCAATCACTCATCACCACTCAAACCCCTGCTCAAAAGCAGAAGACATCTGCTGATACATCAGTAGTTGTAATGACAACAGCAGTTGAGACACCAGTTGTTTCAACCACTGTTTGTCAACCATCCACCACTGCTCTCACCTTTCCTACATCACAACCAAAGCTCTTCAACAGAAAAAGAAAGCCAATCTCTGCCGATGAGGGCATACATGATCCTAATGCTGCAAAATATCCACTGGAACTTGAAGCTATCAAAAATGAGATGAGGCAATTCTATACAGAAGAAGATCCTTCAAAAAGAAGATTCTCCTCACTCATAGGCTACATGGCACCAGAGGATATGGATGATTACCTCAAGATCAAGGCAAGGCAAGCTAAAATAAGAGCTAAAGTTGAAAGTGAAAGTGAAGGTTTAAGTGACGAAGGCATTGCTAAAAGACTGGAGTTCTTCCTCTCAAAAGTAAAGCAGATGGAAGAATTTGCAAAAGAACTGAACAAAGAAAAGGCTGATCAATGAAATAAATTAAGAAAAGAATACCTAGCCTATATCATGAAAGAAAAATTCTACCCTGCTGAAGCAAACCAGTTTGAAGAATGGCCAATAGTTGCTTTAAAGCATGAGGCAGAAAGGATTGAAAAAATAAAGAATGATCCTAAAAAGAAAAAGAATGCTCCAAATTGGAGCAAATACAAAAAGCTCATTGCTGACCTAACTGCTGAGTACAAAAAGAAGAAAAAGGAGCTGATGGATGCTAAAGTGGATTCTGCTGAAGCCATATCAAAATGGTCAAAACAGCAGACTTGTGAAGCCTATGAAAGGCTAAAGAAAAGAAAGATAACTGTCTCAGGCGCTTCAAAGAAACGTGAACAAATGATGAAGCTTGAACAGCAGATTGAAAGCCTCAAAACACTATTCAAATCAGCAGATAATCCTACTCTTGTGACAAACCAAGAAGAAGGAAAATAACTGTCTGAAGAAGAGGTCAAAGAAAAGGAAGCTGAGTACTTCAATGATGCCATTATGAAAATGGGTCTAAAAGAAGAGAACTCAACAAAGCTTCAGAACCTTTTTAAAAAGGTATTAACCAAGCCTGCATCACCAAACACTTCGACAGGCATGACAGACTTTGAAAGGCAAGAGCTGATCGAAAAGGAGACTGCAGAAGACATAGCTGCTGCTAACAATGTCATTGAGATGGCCTTCAAAAGAATGTCTGAAAGTCTGCAAGTTTTCACAAGGCCAACATCTCCAAACTCATCTAAGAATAAATCTCTCCCAAGAAACCCATTTGGTTTAAAAATACTAAAGTGGATATCTGATCAAAAGACCCACGTATTGACTCTGGTCAGAACCAATGGTGAAGTGAAGTACATATCAAGGAAAGAAGCACTAGGCCTTAGTGTTGAAGATTTGCAGGATCTCCTTGAACTTACACTGTGTAGGGATGAAGATGACCTGAGTTCCAAGGAATTTGAAGCTGAATTTAAAAGACAAGCTAAGGAACTCTTGATGAGAAATAAAGGTCCAGAATAATGAAGGGTTTTGGCATTATCTGTTCCAGGGGGAGATTGTTGGGATTGAACCCTACCAGAGGAACAGATAATGAAAGCCAAAACCGGATCACAACAGTGGACTCACAATAAGCAGTTGTTTACTATAAGCTTTCCCCTTGACTGTGGCTCCAACAGCTGATATACTCCAAAGTACTGATTTTATCAACATCTGCTGACCTACAACTGCTATTCTATTCAAGGACTGATGAAGACTAAAAGCCCTGCTGTTCAATCTGCTGCCCTGAGTCAAGCACTGCTGATCATGACAAGTACTGCTGGGTTCACAGCAGTGGAATGATGCAGCAGCAGTTTTGTTCATCTCATGTAATGTAATGCAATATCAGTAGTTAGCAAAGCAGTAGTGGTATAGATCAGTAGATAGAGTTTGTTAGGTTGTTAGATGTCACTTTCATGGTTACGTCAGCTGAGATGCTTCAGTGGTTTGGATTGTCTATAAATGTAACAGTACTCTGTACTGTTACATTTGATCGTTTTGAGTGAGTTCTTCTCCTCAATTCAATCCTTTCATCTTGTACAACCAACCTTGGGGTATCAGTGTGAGGGGGAGTTTAGTTATGTAAGCATGCTTGTAATCTTTTGATTTTCTTTGTAATCATTCAACTTATTGAGAAAGCAATTGTTTATCAAACTATTCTCTTCTTTGATTTGTGTTTAACAAAGTTTGTATTCATTTCCGCTGCACTTTTCACTGTTTCATATTCTCTGAATGTTCAAGTTATACAAACAAACACAACCATGACAGCCTCCGATCCTAACAGGGTACGGTTTCTTCTTTCAGCGACACTGTTCTGCTGAGGTGTACCAGGCATGGTGTATTGGTTCACAATCCCCTGGCCCTTACAAAACTCATAAAATAGACCAGGAGCTTGACCCATATCAGTATGTCTTCCATAATATTCACCGACTCTATCTGATCTCACAAGTTAATCTGACAATCTAATTGCTTTTCAACTTCAGCCTTATAATCTTTAAAAGTTGTTAGAGATTCAGATTTCTCCTTAATAAGATACAAGTACATGTAACGAGAATAATCATCAATGAAGGTGATAAATGAAGTATGTCCTGTTATGCCAGCGATTTGGTAGGGACCACTAATGTCAGTGTGAATGAGTTCTAATAAATTAGAGCTCCTAGTGGCACCTTTCTTATTTGCTAATGTCATTTAACCTTTAAGACATTTGACACATGTTCCAAAATCAGAGAAATCGAGAGGAGGTAAGATTTCATCCTTTACGAGACGATTTAATCGTTCTTTTTATATGTGGCCTAAACGCTGATGCCACAATATGGACGAAGTCTCTAAGTCTCGTTTCTCTTTCATCTTTGTGAGTGATTCATTAATGTTATATGACAACAAAGATTTGGAAAAATTATCATCTAGTTCTAATCTATAGAGACCACCATCAAGAATACCAGTACCATAAAGAACATAATCATAGAGGATAGAGAGTTTGCGATGACCATGGGAAACAATAAAACCGTCCATATCTAACTTTGGTCCTGATACAAGGTTCCGAGTTACCTCAGGAACATATAAAGTATCATAAAGTTTAATACATAAACCAGTTTTCATAAATAATTGTAATGTTCCAATGGCCTTCACTTCTAATTCTCGATCATCCCCAACCTTAAGCGTTCTTTGGTTTCTTTCCAGCTTCTGAATTGTAAGGAATCCCTGAGTTGAATTGGTAACATGAACCATAGAACCAGAATCAAACCACCAAGAATTAGCAGGAACACTTAAATTATAGGACTCAAGTATCATAAAGTAATCGTTACCTTTCTTAGTCAGCCACTCCTTAAAGTCAGGGCATTCCTTCTGTATGTGTCCTTCCTTTTTACAAAACTTGCAGTGGATTCTGCCTAAGGAGTTCTTAGAGCTGGAAAGTGCACTTGTATTAGGATTGGGCCTTTGGACTTTAGAAGCATCCTTCCTCTGATGATTGTTCTTCCTTTTCTTAGAGTTGGAGGTGGTGAAGTTAGCAACATCGGTAGTGCGATCCATCCTCATACACTTTCCTCCTGTACGCACATAGCGACCAGCTCACTCATCGTCCATTTGTCCTTCTGAGTGTTGTAATTGATCTTGAATGCTTCAAAGGACGAAGGAAGCGAAGTAATGATGAAATGAACGAGGAAACCATCACTGATTTCCATTTCCAGCCCCTTCAGCTTATTGGCCATGTCATTCATCATCATGATGTGCTCGCGAATGCCGCTCCTCCCATCATACTTAGTTGTCACCAGCTTGAGGATAAGGCTACTAGCGTGTGCTTTAGACGTCCCCTTGAACTGCGCCTCCACAGAAGCCAAGTAGGTTTTAGCATCTTCAGAATCAGGAATGGATCCTCTGATTGCATTGCTTATGGACTGCTTCATGAACATGAGAGACATGCGGTTACACCTAGTCCACTTTTCATGAGTCAACTGCTCAGCAGCAGTACTTTGAGTAGTAAGGTCCGTTGGTTTATTCTCTCGTAAAGCATAGTCAAAGTCCAGTAATCCAAGTGTAAGCATGAGAGCATCCTTCCATGCAGCAAAGTTATCACCAGTTAAAGGTGGAATCCCGCAATTGGGCGCTGATAGTGGAAATAAGATGAGCAAGTTATGATACTAAGGAAGAAGTCCTAATGTGATCTAAGGGCATGTTAAACTAAGGTAGGCATAAATAATGACCATTTTACATTATGAAGCTGTGATATTGTCTATTACTAACATCAAAATAATAGACTTAGTTAAAATTCTACTTAAACGAAGACAAATCAGCTTTGGCCAGAAGTGTAATCATTTAAGCATGTGTGCAAAACGATTGTAACAAATCAGCTTTGGCCAGAAATTGAGACAATCACTTTAGTTATGCACTTGTTAAGTATGCCATCTATGAAAGAATTAAATCAGCTTTGGCCAGATATTAAGACATTCATGTTTATGATGCACACTTAACATAGCTTTAGTAATACTTGAATGATAAGTAGATGTATCAAATCAGCTTTGGCCAGAAAAGATACATCAAAAGCTCATTCAAGTTAAGCCATTTTGGTTTTGTAAAACATTATCTGATTCTGATTAATTAACTAAGTAATTACAAAAACCAATTATTTTAATAGCAAACCACCTGTTAGCGCTAAATCTTAGTTCACATTAAACAGCCTAAAATAATGAGGTTTCGAGTGAGATCTCGACTCATCATTATGATGTCTAAAGTCTCGAGTCGCAACCTCAGTGTCTCGAGTCGTAATCATGGTCTCGACTGCTGTGAATTATGAGACCTCGACTCCTTATGAGATCTCGAGTCGCAACCATGGTCTCGAGTTGTGAAGATTGAAGCCCTTAGTCGAAACCTTAGTGGTCTCGAGTCGAGACCTTATGGTCTCGAGTCGAAATCGTTATCTCGAGTTGTGAATATTTGAGAACATTTATGATTTCGAGTCGAGATCTTGGTCTTGGCTTGTTGAAAAGGACCTCGAAACTTCCTGTTAACAGCTGTTAATGTGATAATAACTGAAAACTCGAAATTTAAGGGATTATGTGATAGTGTTTCCTGTTTTATTATTGATCTAAATTTATCAAGGATTTCGAAAATTATAAGTGTATATCCTTTTACCAGTTTTCGAATAAACTTAAAAGATAAAATCGGATCAAACAGGAAAAAAACACTCATCAATCCTAATTACATTCCAAAACATAAAGGAATTTTCGAATTTTCCTAAGAACATGATGAACCCTAAAAAATAAAACATAAATTCTGAAACCCGAAACCTGAATTTTAAGGCTTTTCTAAAACAGATTTTGGTTATAAGTTTACACGTTTTGATTTCGAGACATTTAAAACGAATTCTTTTCCTCGAAACAGAGATCTCGAGTGGATCTTTATGACTCGAAACCGGCTGTTAGGTTCATTAAGTTATCAAAATTTTGTTTTCCATATTTCTATCCTAGAATTGATGGATGCGAAAACAGAACTGACTAATCAACATATGCTCTAATACCACATGTTGGATCAGTTCTGTTTAATCATAATGGAAAACATGAAAACATACCTGTTACAGCAGACAGTGAAGTGGAGAATCCAGTCAGAGAAGATGACATCGAGTTTGACATGTTTGTCAGTGTGATCTGGTTCCTCCTTAGGGTGCTGACTGATGATGGTGATTATGAAACCGAATAAGGGAGTTCGGCTATGGAGAGGAGGTCGATGATGTTATGCTAATTAGGTTATGTCTAAGTGTGTAACCTTTTAACCTCCACATAAGTCTCCTTATATAAGCACCCAATAGGAAACCTAATTAGTTAATAAGGGTAATATGGTCTATCAACAATTACCAACTAATTATTTAATAGGTTATTATATATTTTGATCTATATAATATAAATGATTATAATGGCTACTAGATTAAATATTAAACACATATATTTAATCTTACATCTACATCAAGGGGTATGTGGACTCATTTGGATCATACGGACCCTTGACGTTGCGAACTTCCTTGATGCGGGGGTGGTTTGTTGGTGCTAACCGGAGGTGAAGTCTGGAAAGCCGAACATGGTATACGGATGGTGGGGTGGGCCTCCTACAATGGCTCAAAGCATGTAAAAAATAATTAAAGTGGAGCGTGAGAAGGATGTTTGTTGATGTAGGAAAAGTGAGATTTATTAAGGGAGATATCATCAACGAACATCCATCTCACGCTCCACTTTGTAATCAATAACTTTAACTTTCTAATCACATATCATCATAATTAAAGTGCAGCGTTACTTGAAATATTGATAGTCAAATAAAATTATAACAGTTCCATAATATTCTATAACTTTTTTCTAACATATAAAAAGTACTATTTAATATAGATTTTTAAGATGATAATAATATTATTGATATATTCGGCTTTGATGAAGGTAAACGAGTTTAGGTAATCGGACAAATTCACTTAATATAAACCATGTGCCAAACAAATGATTTTTTTAAAACTTAATCCATACACCAGGGGCGGACCTGTAGTGTAAACGGGCGTAGCCCGGGCTACGGCTCAAGTTTTTACCAGTAGTGTAAAAAATTTTTTTTTCTGATTTTTATACACAGGACACCCCTGAACAAGTACGAGGACACCCCTAAAAAATTTTGGGATACCCCTGAGTTGAAGGTCTAGTTCCGCCACTGCCATACACAACCCTTGATATTTCAGGTTTCGAGTTTACCGGTCAGGTTCGAGTTCTTTTGTCATCTCTAGTGGTACGCGGGGATCTCAATTTCCCTCGCCTTTAGCCCAAAGTTAACGTACGGAGGCCTAACCACTTAGGATACCTAGTCGAGTAGTTGAACATGGCCCAAGCACATGCCAGCGTAGCTAGCATGGGTTACACATGCATGTGCCACCAAGTGGACCTGAATCGAGTTTATGATCAAACTGGTATTAGAACATGGACTTGATTGGATTTCTGCACTCATGAAAACCTCAACCGTGTTCCTTTGTCTTCATCATGAAAATATTATAATAAAATTCTTGTCGTTATATACTAGTCATAATTTCGCTTTAGTTTTTAACTTATTTCCATCCTATAAATAAGCAACCAATTCATGCTTTCTCTTGTTGTAATCTATGCATAGTGAGTTTTTCAAAAAAGTTTTGGCATTTTTCATTTTTAGCTTGAAGGTTTTTTTGTTTTACATTTTAATCCCTTTGACTTTTTTACCTTTAACCCAAAACTTTTCATCTTTTACAATTTAACCCTAACATTTTTTTTTCAACTTCCTAACCCCATAATTTTTAACTTTCGCAAGTTTTTCGTTTTAAATTTTGTGAGTTAACACACCGCAACGTGCATGTGGGGTTCAACGTTTTTTTCGTCTGTGCTTTCCTGTTTGACAGGCCCGTCGCAACGCGTCAATTTTTCCTGTTTGATAGATTCGTAGCAACATGTGGGTCGTAAATCGATTTAGTTATTTTTTTCTACGTTTCTATGTTTCGGTCTAATTTCTTCGCATTAACACGCCACAACGAGCGTGTGTGGTTCAACGTTTTTACGACCTTTTCTGATGTTGGTGGTCGTTGGTAGTGGTGTGGTATTGGTGCTATTTGGAACGGTTTTACGAAGGTTTTTAATATATTAATTTTTTTTTACTAATAATTTGTTTCGAGTTTACCTTATACTTTCTTTACTTAAAAAACAAATTATTTACGTGCATATTTTTATGTACGTGTCGGTATAAATTTGATTTCTCTACGTTTTGACGTAAACTTTTTTCGAAAACGAATTAGCTCAAATATAATACATTTTATTTAAAAAAGCCATTTACGTGCATATTTTAATGTACGTTTTGGTATAAATTAGAGTTAGTCTACGATTCAACGTAAGTTTTTTTGGGAAACGAGTCATGTCAAATATAATATGTTTTAGTACTTATATTATGGATGTTTCGGAATTTTGTTTCGAACCGAGTGGAGTCAAATTGTGGTTTCATCTTTTTCATTTTTCAAAAGCTCTAATTAATCCCTTTTGATTTTACGTGTCAATTTTTTCTTTTATACCCGTTACATTTCCAATGTACGATTTGGATCACATACACGTGTTAGTTTTTTCTTTTATATTCGTTACGTTTTCTATGTACGAGTCGGGTCACATATAATATGTTATGATTGTACATTATAAACTCGATTTACTTTACGCTTTGATCCAATCGCAATGCTTATATAAGTTACATAGAGTTCACTTGGATACGTTGGAACGCGTGTTTTCATATGGTTAACGTATCGCATAACGTTTGGACTAATTGATTCAATGTTTATAATGTCCCGCGCCGCAACGCGCGCGGGTGTTATTCCTAGTTATTATTAGTTAGCATACTTGGTTTAATTTTTAAGGCCGTCCGAAGTGGAGTCGGCAAAGGGGTTCGGCATCGATCGGTGACCAATGCTCACATGTTCACCGAATTAGTTTTACCGATTTGGGGTGAGAAATCGGTAAGGGGTTACCGAATCGGGGTGAGGGAAGAGAGGGGAGAGAGTGGGGGGTGTGTGGTGGGGTCTATGTCATCTCAACGAATCACACATTTTTCTTTTTAAATAGTTTACCAATTCATGAAGTGTCTAACCATTGCCAACACTTTTGAGCCTAGTTTACCACTTTGACATGGCATACTCTCATTGGTTGATTTTAAAGTTTACCACTTTTAAGTGTCTGACCACTCCCGATACCCTAATACTTGGTCTACAGTACATATTTTACTCATAGACGGCTCTTGATAAGCCTCGAATTTTGAAATGATACAATCTTGTTAAGTTATAATTAATAGAGTAAATTATGTTTTTGACCCCTGTGGTTATATCATTTTTACTCTATTAGCCCAAAATAAGAATTTTTAATATATCTGCCCCCATGGTCTATAACTAACCATTTTGGCCCCTAAGTCTAGAGATCATGGGGGCCAAAATGGTTAGTTATAGAGACCATGGGGGCAGATATGTTAAAAGTTCTTATTTTGGACTAATATAGTAAAAGTGATATAACCATAGGGGATAAACATATGGTGTGATATATTCTATAAAAGATTTGAGGACTACCCTCCTCCACACCTCATAGTCTAACCCAATCTATATCTATACTATATAATAAAAGAAACCTGATTTGGGACACATATCATTCAATGAGGGCATCAATAATTTATTGATAAATTTTAAATTTTAAATTAAAAAGATTTAAATATTATATTAGAATTTTATTTTGATTGTAAATCTAAAGTCTAAAATGTGTTTTAAATCTAATCTATAACTTATGGATTTAATTTTGATTTGAAATTATTAAACAAAAACCCATAAAAATAGTAACCATTTAATCAATTTTGTAAGTTTTACTTTCCCTTCTAGAATCAAATTAGATTTTTGTGATAATTAACGTTAAGAATATAAAAAATTATTATTTAATATTCAATATATTACATCAAATATTTAGAATTAAACTCCACTTCATTCTAAATACTAGGTCTTCATATGCTATGCATATTATCTATGTCGCATAGAAAACATCATGTTTTTTTAGATAAGTTTACCATGTCAAATAAGTAATATGTATATTATCTATGTCACATAGAAAACATCATGTATTTTTAGATAAGTTAGATATATGTGTTTTAAAACAAGGTAAACACTTAACATACATATTTTTTCCTATTGTAACTAAGATGTATAGGTCTATGAAAGGTATCTTCACATTCGGAATGTCATAACTTTTTTTTAAAAATTTAGATTTACTTAGTTGTCGTATGGTGTCTCATGTCTTTATTTTTATTTTTTCACTTATATATATGTTTCATTGGTTCAATTGTACATGTAAAGTATTACACTATACATAGTATTTTCTCAACTGTAGTTAATTGGTTTTATTGATTCAATTTTTGTCTATTCATTTACATTACTTTTATCTGTCTAGAAGTCCCTTTTCAGACCTTTCAAATGGTATGAGACATATTACATTATCAATAGTTTTTATTGGTTTCCTTACTAATTGTGATAAAAGTAATTATTTCGTACAATTCATATTGGTTTATAGCTTTGGATACGAGCATACCTTATATTAATGTTAATGATAGCGAAAGTGAGGAAACTATATTTGGATGGTGGAAAATATAATATTATGCCAACATTAACCTGTCAGAATAATCTATTATCAGATAAAATCAGACACGTTACCTTTGAACAAGAAAATGTCACAATAAATATTAGTAGTGGTACAAAATTTTAAGTTCCTATGACAAATCCTAAAACAAATAACAGATCATATTGTTATGAATGGCTATACAAACTTCAATATTTATTTCGTATTTGATCTGCATATTACTTTATATATACTTAGATCATATTATGAACATAATAATTACATTGAGAAAGATTTGGTCTAGGTTTTAATGGGGATAAACTTATTGATTGTTATTATTACTTTTTTAGTGTACAACAAAGCCTGGCCATCCGGGTATATTTATAGGCAAAATGCCACTCACACCTGCAATTGCAGACAACATTTGTGACCCGGCCTATCACCAATTGTAGGGGAACCCATCGCCCGAAGGTTTATTGGAGTAATACCCCTAGCTCACGCATGACATTTTGTCACGAATAAGTCTTCAACCAGCGACCTCGCTTAAAAAAAGTCACATAGTACTGGTAGAGCAGTGTCGCGCTTTCGTATCGGAAAAGAACCTGAGACTAAACGGTATGGGGGTCGGCGTTGCCCCGGCGCCGCACCCCCACACCGCCCCCCTCACCTCCGTCCCGTCTTCTCCGTCGGCCAGAAGACGCCCAAGCCGGGCCTGTTTCTCTCTCCTCTCTCTTCGTTCTTTCTCCCCTCTCTCTCTCTCTCTCTAAAATCAAATCAATTTAATATTTTTTAATTGTTTTTATAAATAGTGTGGGGTCCCATTCTCCACCCTCTTGGTCCATCTCCTTTAGACTCATCCTCTCTATCGGTGACGTGACGGGTGACATGACGACCCATCCCCTTAAGGATGAACCTCACCATACCTTCCAGCCTAAAAAGTAGGTTTGTCTTTAGACCCTAAAATCATTTGTCACACCTGACTTTACTTGTTGCAGTTTCATTTAAATAAAAATATAAATATATAATATTCATAACCGAAATGTTTTAATTGAATACCAAATAAATCTATGATATTCATAACCTAAATGTTTTAATGGAATACCAAATTAATGTAGTATTAATTTCATTTAATGGAATACCAAATTAATGTTGGTTTTGTGGAGAATCTGGAACACTCGCAATGATAAGGTTTTCCACAAAAAGTATAGCTCGGCGCTTTAAACAACATTACTTTTAAAGAATGGAGTGTGACAATTTCTTTTATAAGATCACAAATTCACCCTATAATCACAAATACATTACTTTTATATAGTTGTTCACTTCATGCTTTTGATAAACACACATCTGATGTGTATTGTTTTTATATGTTCGTGTTTGCAGGTTTGTTAACATGTTCATAGGCTATTAAATTCTTCGTAACCAATTCAGAAATTCTTAATCAAAATTAAAAGATTGACATTGAATATTTATTACTTTTATATATTTTCTTTAATATCTTAAGAAACATTGAATTTCAAAAATAATTTTTAAATTTAGATGTTTGACATGATTTGTTTGTTAGATGAAACTTATATTTTAATGAATTTCGTATCGAATATCTTGAATTAATAATTTTTAAAGGAAACTTTGATAATCAAGTTAGAAAAACTCTAACATTCGACTTATCGACCAACGTCCCGCCGCAACGGCCAGCCGAACAAGTCGAGTCGCAAGAAGGTGTTGACAACAGTGATGTTTGCGGCAATGTGGAGAGCTTGGATGGCCAAGGTCAAAGAGTTGCTTTTCTTATGGAGATGGTGTAATTTTGTTAGTTGAGTGGTGCTTTTATCGTCTGACATTAGTGTGGGGTTTGTTGTTTCCCCTTTTGTTGTAATGGGTTCATCTGATCATCTTTTCAGAATTTCTTTTGATTAATGTAATTTAAATTTTCCTACCCGGGTGATAACCTAGTATATGATATTCATAACCGATTTTTTTAATGGAATACCAAATTAATGTAGTATTAATTTCATTTATTACTTATTAGCAATTAGAACCAGAATAAAGAATTATATGTTGATTTTCATTTAAATATATAATACTCATAACCGAAATATTTAATAAATTAATAATTAATGCCGCAACCTATTTCTAGAATTGGACATTTTGGACCACACCATGTATGGGTTTGAACTTTGGACTTTGGAAAGCTATTGATGGGTTGTATGCCACATTTCCATCCATTCTTATTCCCCTTTAAACCCAAGGTTACACTTGTTTTCACCACCAAAGCAAAAGACACCATCAATATATGTATCTTTACGGGAAGTTGAAACCGTAGTCGCTAGCGGCGGATCTAAAAAATCCTTATACAGGCAACTTTCAAAAAAAATGGTAACGGAATAGAAAAAAACGTCAAATTTTTCCAAAATTTACAGTACCACCGGAGCGTCAAGGGGTAGCGGGGGCTATCCCTACTAACAAGCTAGGTCCACCACTGGTAGTCGAAAATGACATTGAAAGAGGTTATAAGCACAATACAGTGTAAAAACTAATCACATGAACGATTAACAGGTCTAACATCAGAAGTGCTAAAATCTTCAAAGCATACATACACATACAAAACGTACCTACCACTTATAGGAGTTAATGTGGCTAACCATCAAAATTTGTCCTCAAAGGATATTGTTCTAAACGCTTGTAGCACATGCGTGTTGTACCACATGCATGCGTGGTACAGTAGAAATGTATATTTGTATCGCGCGTAGAAATTGGTGGTGCCTATAACATATTGGTTGTAGCACCAAGCTTTTCAAACTCTCAAAGACGCGGTATTCAGTCCATTTACAAATCCAATTACACCCATGAGTTGTTTTCCATTACATCTTTATTCGTTAAATACAAGATCGCAAGATACTAGAGCAAATCCGTTTTACTATGGTTGGCAAGTGAAAGATTGCTGTCCAAAGGGTTTTTCAGGTCTGGTTAGTAACCATTTTTTGTGTGGCCCAAAACAATAGCCCATTAGGCCTTTTAAATATAAGTTTTTCATTATTTTTTAGAGACTAGTGCTAATACCCGTGAATTTCACGGAACAAAGAAAATAATATGTTTTCAAATAGATAAGAAACGATTAAAAAATATGAAATAAATATGACCACATTTCATAATTTCATAATAACCAATAAAGCTAAACTAACATGCATTCAACCAAAACCTTAATCTTCAAAACCCTATAGATGTTCATCAAGAATAGAGTAAATGAAACCAATAAACAGTAAAAACACATAAACCCTAATATTTTCATAACAACCAAAAAGCTATAATTAAACCACCAACATTCAACAAAAACCCTAATCTTCAAAAGCCCAAGGATGCTCATCACGAAGAGCCTGTTCTTCCTCCGGTGTAAAATCATTAACTATACCAAGAATCTCTCTAACCTCCACCACCTTCTTGTCCTTGATCAAATCCACCACCCTTTCACAAAAAGCATCCAACAAATAAGCATTCTTAACCTCATGAGCATACTTAACCACAACCAGCAACGTCGTAATCCCTATCTCTTCGCGCTCAATAAAATCTCTCAGATCATTCCTCGCGGCTGTACGCACTTCGTCATCGTCCGAGCCGCTTTTTAGAATAAACTCTTCCACCACAACTTGAAGTTGCGGTCCCATATCGGGGATGGGGATTGCAACATTGATTGTGGTGATTTGTTCGGGCTTTGGTTGGGATGATGTTGTTGAATCGTCTAGGTTTGGGGTTTTGGGATCAACGGTGGGGGCTTGATCAGTTTCATTGACTTCTGCCATAGTATGATAAACCGTTTTCGTCAAGAAATCATCGCGCCAATTGGGAAGCATTAGTGAAGAAGTTACACGATGGCTTGAAGAAGTTTTATCACCTTCTTTGGTAAGCAAGTTGTTGATATCCATAGGATCCATGAATTAACCTGTAATAAAGTAGAAATTCATGGTGAGTCGAATAAAAATATGAAGTTATAAGAAAATGAATGTCAACATAACATAAAACAAACATGAAGTAAAAAAACGTTATACATGAGGAGAGTATGGTTTAACAATAAAAATTTATATAAAGAACTTACCAGTAGGCTTAAAGAGGAGAAAAGGCTGTAGTGGGCGATCAGATAAGAGGTGGTGTTTGATGGTTTTTATAGTACTCTTTTAAAAACTGAATGATTTCAAATTCCAAAAATATAGGAAGTTATTTTCTTATCCCACGTTATAGAAACCGTTTCTAAAAAAAAAAACTAATCAATTTGATCATGATGAGATCAAATCTCAACCGTCTAAAAGAAAAAAAAAACCATTTTGGAAAGAGAAGTTACCTTAAAACGTGGTCAATCCGACATCAAAAAGATGATTGGCCAGGTTACCAAAAATATCGGGATGTAATTTTGGTAACCCACGAAATTTAATAAATTTAAAAAAAAAAAAAACGTGGTAAATTTGGCATTGTAGAAATTCAAAGGCCACGTAGGGCACCATCCTTTGGACCACCGAGTTTCGCATCTACTCGAATCATCAGTTGGCTGCAGTTCTGCAAAATTAAGATTTGCATCAGTACACAATATCACAAATGAGAACCTAGTGAGCTAAACAATTACTACATGGATAGTAACAAATATTATCAATATAGAAAAACAAAAAATAAATATGAACTAACGCCCTTTTAAAAATCCCCAATAGCACTCTTTGTTGTGTTGATTGTTTAACAGCCACTATATATATAAAAATATTGTTTAACATCCACCTTATATAAAAATAACAATTCATTCATATAATCATTCCTAAATCAGCCAATAACACCTTTGATGGACCAAACTGTTCTTACAGGACTCGAATTACTTATTGCTTTTCTGAACTAAGATTAAACAACAAATCCACACATTAGCACAAAGAAATCAAACGTCTGTCAAAACGGATACAAACCAGAAGGCTTCAAATGACGATGTTCAAACTTGATAAGCTATATTTCAGTATTTTAGTATTTCACACATCACAACACTCTTGCATCCAAAAGAAGTTGCAATTAACATCTAAAATCATAAAATAGCACAGTTTCACAACAAATCATAAACAAACATGCATACAATTGTTATAAACCCTACATGTTACACAGTTTCACCACAAATCATAAACAAAATATGCATACAGTTATTATAAACCCTACATGTTACACAATTTCACTACAAAACATGCATACAACTATTATAAACCCTAATTTCACCCGAACAGAAACCACACAAAACCCTATTTAATCCAAAAGTTCATAAACCTTGTTTTAGAAAACCTAAAAAACGAGCTAGGTCCACCACTGGTAGTCGAAAATGACATTGAAAGAGGTTATAAGCACAATACAGTGTAACAAACTAATCATATGAACGATTAACAGGTCTAACATCAGAAGTGCTAAAATCTTCAAAGCATACATACACATACAAAACGTACCTACCACTTATAGGAGTTAATGTAGCTAACCATCAAAATTTGTCCTCAAAGGATATTGTTCTAAACGCTTGTAGCACATGCGTGTTGTACCACATGCGTGGTAGAGTAGAAATGTATATTTGTATCGCGCGTAGAAATTGGTGGTGCCTATAACATATTGGTTGTAGCACCAAACTTTTCAAACTCTCAAAGACGCGGTATTCGGTCCATTTACAAACCCAATTACACCCATGAGTTGTTTTCCATTACATCTTTATTCTTTAAATACAAGATCCCAAGATACTAGAGCAAATCCGTTTTACTATGGTTGGCAAGTGAAAGATTGCGGTCCAAAGGGTTTTTCAGGCCTGGTTAGTAACCATTTTTTGTGTGGCCCAAAACAATAGCCCATTAGGCCTTTTAAATATAGTTTTTCATTATTTTTTTAGAGATTAACCAAATTTCGTACATGCTTGAATAATAAAGAGACTATGTTTTCAAAATTTAGAAAGAAATCAAAATTTATCTTTTTTAATTTTGATTTTAAACAGAAAACCATAAATCTTTATTTAAGATCATGTATCTTCAATGCACCTTAAATCTTTATTTAAAGGGGTATTGGATTTTAATAATCCCAAGTTTCACTAATTGGCCGGTAATAATCCTAACTTCAAAAATTGCCTACAACAGTCCCAACTTGTAAGATTTTGGCCACCAATGATCCTTGTCTAACTGGGTTATAACCCAGTTAGTTTTTTTGAAGTTTTGAGCGGCAGAGAAGGTCACTAGAGGTTGGAGATGACAAGTGGTGGTCTCCTTTGGTGGTTTCAGGGGTAAAGAAGGTCGTCGGAATAAGTTGCAGGTCACCGGAGTTGCGTAGATGGTGGAAATTTTAAACTTTTGAGAAGCGGAGAAGATTACAGGAGGTCGGAGATGATTGGTGGTGGTCTCGTTTGGTGGTTTCGGGGGTAAAACGGGTCGCCGGAATAAGTTGCAGGTCACCAGCCCAACAAGGTTATAACCCAGTTAGACAAGGATCATTGGTGGCCAAAATCTTACAAGTTGGGACTGTTGTAGGCAATTTTTGAAGTTGAGATTATTACCGGCCAATTAGTGAAACTTGGGATTATTAAAATCCAATACCCCTTATTTAAATTAATATAAATATAATATAATAATGTTATTTTCACCTGTTGGTCTTTTTCTCTTGGAACATTATTTTGTTGGGGTTTTAAGATTTTTTTTTTTTTGAGCGGCAAATTTGGATCACTGACGGACAACTGGAGTATCATTGTACCACCAACGGAGTTATCCGATTGTATCCATTTCCACTAGCCTATAATGCATATACACAAATTTAGGAGTAAATTCAATAAATCTGGAAAAATCCATCTTGCAGAAATTGAACCCATAACCTAATAGCCCTTAAACCTTATTCTACCTTAAGATGCCATTAAGTTATAATTATGCGAAAAAGGTTTGCTGGCTTGGAATTTGAGAAAGATAGGTTTGTTGATGAATTAGAGAAAGCAAAGTTTTTTTTTTTTTTTTTTTTTTTTTTTTTTTTGAGAAAAATCGATATAAATATTTAGAAATTACATGAAACCCTATTATATAGAGCAAGTCTAAATATGATAGCTTGGACCAAAATTTGAAAACTTAGGTAATGTTTGATATGTATGAATGAAGGCAGAATGGAATGTATTTTTTTTTTTTTTTTTTTTTGAAAAATGAAGAAAATTGTATTTGATTGGTCAATAAAATGAAATTGCCCATTACATAAGTTATTTCATTCTTTCAGAACATTCCATCCAACACCCATGTTTTTTTCGTTACGTTCACCCTTTAACCCTTCATTAACAACACCATAACCCACCACTATTGTCACCGCCCACCCACCCACCACCAACCACCACATGGCGCCACCCACCACCACTACCATCATCAACTGCCGCCCATCACCGCTCGCCGTCACCACCACCCACTACCGCCACTCATCTCCGCCACCACCGACCCACTCACTCTTCGTCACCACCTCTCGCCGCCACACACCCCACCCCTGTTGTCACCACCGCCACACATCACCGTCACCGACCACCACTCACCACCGCCACTCACTACTGATTTTATTCCTTCGTCTTTGTTTGCCTATCAAACAACACGAAGTTTCGTTCCATCCTACATGGTAACCAAACGAGAAATGGAATGATAATGATCTATTCCATTCTCTTGTCAATTCAATTACCTCATATCAAACAAACCCATAAACTCCGAAATTATGATATTAACTTCCTAAACAGACACTAAATTACTAAAATCATAAATTCATGCGTTTTACACACACAAAAGAAACAAATTAAACTTGAAAAATCAAGGGAAAATCGTTTACTTCGAAATTGGGGCTTCAAATGAGGGAATTCTTTGGCAAATTTCCAATGGCCGTTTACCACACGATCAAACTTGCAATACGTTTCCGTCCACTACTTGAAAACCAGGGCTTCAACGTTTGAATGTCTTTTACTTGACATATAAAATATTAATAAATTACGATTAATTTAACTATCTAAGTGTGCCAACTACCAAGTAGTCTCGGCTCGGCTCGTTTACAACCCGAGCCATCTTTGAGTGATCTTTGATGGTCACAACTAGGTATGCCCTTAGGGTGATAGATTAGGCAGGATTGTAGAAACATGTTTGGTTTTCATTGAAGCCCTCTCCCCTCAACCTTCTAGTCATGACTCGTGAGTGGCTGGGTCATACTTGTTATTCTCATCATCACTCTCACCGGATCTCCATTCTTTTTTCTATATAATCGATGTAAAAATTCATTTTATCCTAAATTTGCTACATAGGTCATGTTTCTTTTGCCCCACACACACTTGCCTTTCACTTGCATCAATCAAGAAGGCATTTTTTATGCTGTAACTTTTATCATTATATGGTTGTTGACACTTTTGTCTTATTCCTTGATCCCTTTTCAGAAACTTTAAAATAGGCATGATTACCTTTTAGGAAAAGAATGATGCAAAACCCTTTGATTGCGCTAATTAATTAACCCACCATTTTGTTAATTATTCTATTCTTGTATGTCTTCTTGATATTCTTCTTCTCTTTCCTCTATACATTGATTTGGTATGATGACAAGTTGAATTTTGAGGATAAGGCATGGATTAAAACTTTAGCTTTTCAGATCCCACATTGCATTTTTCATTTAGATGCATCTTTTTGTTATTATCCTCATTTCTCTTTTAGTTATTTCACTTATGAGATTAAAACATAGGAAGTGCATACCTTCTTGTTCTTCCAATCCCAGAGTAGTCATCTTTTTCTCTATGTCTCTATGTCTCTATGTTTTTTGTTAGAGTTTGATCATGAATATTTATATGATTGCTTCGGTTGCACGAAACGTCAAATAACAGTTTATGGACTTCATACATCTTCACCTTTTTTTGTAAATTTGTATTTTTTTTTAAATTCTAAAACACCTGAGTAATCTTTAGTTTTCATCATATGTGTTCAAAAACAATAACATGACTTATCTTTAATTTTTTTTAATGTTTATGATCAAAGCCACTCGTGCGTATGCCACTGAATTAACAATTAACATTCGTGCATTCGCTTGTTTTATTCGAAAACCAGGTTGATGAAGATGATTATCATTGGACACACAACAAGAGCAACATTTTGGCATGGTTACATAAGTCTCTTACCAGAAAATCAGAAATAGCTCAATGTATTGGTGAGTGAATATGTGAATGTTAATATATTATACAACACCTAGTTCCTCACTTCCTCCTATATAGTTTTGCCACTTTATGTTTGTTTGTAACATTGTTGTATTTAGCTACTGCTATGGTCGGTCCACGAACATGGCTTGGAGGTATCTTTAACCGTACAGGCCCCAAGAGTTCGGGAAGTAACAAATACGTTGATTTTAACTTCACTTCTGTTCAGGTTTGTTCTGTTAGTGTGCTTGATTTGGTTCAATATTTGATATTTACATAACTAAATTCTAAAACAGAAACTGCCTGTATACATTTCTGTTCAGGTAGCAGGATATCAGAGCCTGCGAGAACGTACCAAGGTACCTTATGACGATACTCGTGTAGAGCATCAGGTATTTACATGTTATTTTATCTCAATTAATAAAATCAAGTAGACATCATGTTGGTTTTATGCTTTTAATGACAGAAAGCCCTTTTGGAATTATGGAATTTAGCATATCCAAATGTTCCACTTAAAGGATTGGTCTCTGATCAATGGAAGGATATGGGGTGGCAAGGAGTTAATCCATCTACCGACTTCAGGTACACTATACAGTCGGCACTCTAGAAAAACCCTATTATAATAACTGATTCCAACGTGTCACTACCAGAATCACTTTCTCACATTTATCTTTTACACTAATTTTAATTCAAATATTAATTTTGCTTTCTACAATATAGAAATGTATATGTTAAATCTTTATATAATCTCTCTCTATATCATTATTTATTTATTATACTTTATACCTATATAAACCTAATAAATTAACAAAAATCGTAAGTGACACATGACACAATTCTAGGCAACCTTAATATCCGTTTCCGCCTAAACTGCCTATTTAACTTGCATGCGGATGCATACCTGTTTCAAATTTATCTGATTTCTTTTTCAATATTGCATTTAATACATTCCTTATTTCGTTTTCATCGACCGCACACGTTTTTCATCATTTAAACTTTATTGTTTTTATAATAAAACTTCAAGTCTCCGTCATTTTATTTCTATTTTTCTAAATTTATGAGTTGTGATTCTCATTTTCCTCTTTTGCCTTTTTATGATCCCACGTATTTATATTACAAAACCAAGTTTTACTGATTCAAGCCGTGTAATACACGAGGTTCTAACCTAGTATATACATATAGTGTTACATTTTTTAAAATGATCATTTATTAATTAAAGTTATGTTTAATGCAGGGGTGGTGGTTTCCTTTCACTTGAGAATTTACTGTTCTTTGCAAAAACATTTCCTGTATGGTCCCTTCAAACATTATTTGACTTTATCTTTTTTGTTTGCAAGTTTTAGATATCAATCATGAAATACTAATTGATTCAATTTCAAAACAAAGAATGCTTTTCGTAGGTTACTATTGAAACAACTTGGAAAAAGGGCGACATGGGAATATCCGTTTGCTGTTGCTGGAATTAATATTTCATTTATGTTGACGGATCTATTGGAGTTATATCGTGGTATGAAAACACGTAGTGATGAAAATTGGAATGGTGCATATTAAAGATGATCCATGTTGATGATGAATTGTGTTTTTTATTTGCAGTTAAGCCTAGATATCAACACTGTATCAATTTCGTAAAAATATTGGGAGGTAAGTATTTAGTCTTGAATCCTTTTGTTTCAACATGTGACAAGTATACTAATGGATTCGTTTTCATACGAACAATTGATCGCAGAGGATGAAGACGCCTTTGATGTTCTATACTGTATAGCTTTTGTATTGATGGATGCTCAATGGCTCGCCATGCGTGCGACATACATGGAGTTCAACGTAATCTCACCCTCTCTCTCTCTCTCTCTCTCTGTATATATATATATATACACACACACACACACACGTATTGACACGCACACTCTACTGAAATCTCAACGACTACTTCTATAAACACCAGGAAGTTTTACAAGTTACACGGGCACAACTACAGAGAGAGCTTGCACTTGAAGACATCTATAGAATACAGGATTTGCCTGCCTTTAACCTTCTGCATAGTTAGTTGTGTTGACTCAAATGGTTGTATAGTTAGTTTTGATACTCATTTCCTTTAAACGCCGTTAGACTATAGTAGTGATTGACCCTAAAGAGCCTTAGCCAAGCCAGCATTATGCGCGAATCTGTTTGAATTATTGTTCATAGATTTGTGATTAATGGATTGTGCACCTATTTTATGTGGTAACTAATTATATGTTTTTTTCTGGTACCAAAATAAAAATTGTAAAAAAAAGAAAACAAAATCTTGCTCAGTATATGACATCATATGGAAAGAACATGGGTTACATGAAACATGTATTTAAGGAACAGGGTAAGATTTGTTTTTACACATGCACTTGTAAGCCATGGGACATGTTTCAGCCTCTTCAATGGATGCACATACGAAGCTAACCATGACCAGTTTACATGGGGAACACGAGCCGCAAGCGTGAGTGCAGTCTGGCAGCCTTGATCCAGGCACTTGAACCGTGTTGGCCGCTCTTTGCTTCCCTGGTGCGACCCCCGTGGCTCCATGGTGATATGGTGTCACTTGATTTTGATGATGGTGCCCATGACCTGTTCACGACACAATGATTCAACATAATTAGAACAGAACAGGAAATCGTACGTTTGTACTGATGGATTTTATGACATGTCATGATCATTCTTTGATAAATCTGTTATGGGTTATACTGAATTAAATGCACTTGACAACATGTGGTTGTGCATCACAAAGCTGTACCTTATGACTCATATTACTGGTGAACAACTTAACATGTACATTTTGGATACAGTAGTACAACTGAATAAATGCACTTGTTATGTATGTGTGCATTACAAGATTGTACAGTGCAATCACGCGATGCATATTAACACAGAGATTTGACACAAAACAAATGGTGTGTTATAACCAATCTCAATAAGTGAAACGATGGCTTATACGGTATAACTTAGTACTGTTGGAAATCAGACCCTTGATCGAATAAACAAACACGCAATATGAACAAACTTGTTCGACTCTTTTATTAATTTATCAATGAGAGCACACTAATTACAATGACCCTAATCATCTATTTATACTAAACTTATTCTAGTCCTAACCCAACTCAAACTCTATTAATAAAATAAATAAACAAACTAGATAAACCTATCTAATAAACCTTGATGCCCAAGAAAACATCCCTAGACTAGAATTAGGAAACCTAAATAAAATAAACTAAAACACTTAGCACCCTCCAATTTTTGAGTTATGACAAGATTAGTCCCAACAAGTACTACGCAAGTAAACTTTCAGTGTATTAAATGGTGTAGCGTAACAAGGTGTGTAGTCAAAGTGTTTATTCCTAAGTGGTTGAGGGTTTCAGTGCCATAGTGGATCTATATTTAAAAATATTTTAAAGGATACGTGAGTTAGCCATTTCTAAGAAAAAAAAAACAGTTGATACAAAGTGAAAAATACATGTTATGGATATTCATGTTTAATGAATTAACGAGTTGCGCAATACAGCCTGCACGAAACATTTCTGTGTGAATTGTCAGGCTGTATTGCGCAACAAAGGCTAATGATAGGGTTGTACCGTACGTGAATGTGGAAAGCCGATATGTCTTGCAGAGATGTGAAGAGGAAGAAGCAGCAGCAATGAGAGAAACACGATGTTGCGCAACGAATCCTTCATGTTTTGATTTTGCAAAAAAAAAAATGGATAAATATGGAATGAAGTTTGTATTTTGTGTTGAAGAAATAAAGGGATAGATATATATATGGAAGGGAAAGAAAGAAAGGTGGTATTGAAGCAAGTCACAAGGCAGAGAAAGAGGTCACATGAAAGAGTGTGAATCACAGGGCTTGAGCATGGTGTAATCAAATAGTTTATGATTTATGGTCCTCAAATTTACTGAGGTAAATAGCTTCTTGTGACACTTGACCAAAACATTAAATGCTACTTGCATTGTTTCTTTATTCAAAAAAAAAAAAAGAAAAAGATTTACATGAACGTTACATGTATGTAGTATTAGAACAGGACCACAAAATGATTGGCCAAATATATATTAGTAGAAAATTGGAACCATGACAACTCAACAAAAAAGGGAACTTAATGGTGTCACATTTTTTGTAACAAGGTACAAGATTTAATGCGGTTAGAACAACAAGGTAAATGTGATATTGAGCAACATTGGGATGAACAAGAAACAAAGGTGTCGTTTTGCATGAATGTCTTTGTGAGACTTGAATGCAACTCAACTAGTTGAAGGTTTTGAAAGCAACCAAGCAAGGAGATGATTCACTTGTATATCTTTGTTGTAAAAGGGTGACTATGTCGGCATAGGATACTATATATGTTTTTTTAGTATTTTGTAGAATTTGTATTAGTTTTACTAAACTAGCTATTAGACACTAGTACAAAACCAATTTTTTGGTGGTGTTAATTTTAAATTTTTGGTGCTCTCTTCTAATACAAAGCACTAAATAACAACATTACCCCACTATTAAATAAACATACATCCAAAAACACCATAAAATTGATTTTTTGAGGCTGAAAGTAGCTAGTAGCACTAAAATACTCCATAGAATTGATTTTTTGAGGCTGTGAGTTGTATATAGCACCATAATAATTCAAATTTTATAAACATACGTTAGTTTCTCAAAAAGTGAAAATAAATATTTATGTTTTATTTCATCCCTCCCAAATAACCACTTCCCCCTTTCCTAAAAATTTCAAATGAAATCCCTACAATTCATCCCTCCCAAATAACCACTTCCCCCTAAAACCCTAGACTACCTTCACCTCTTTTTCTTACTTACCTTATGCAATTTCATTTTCCTTTCCCTCTTAGTACTATGGATTCTAAACCCAATCAACATCAATGACTGCGTGCAAGGGCAGCAGTGGGTGGTGATTCATCGCGCTGCTCCAACATTAGAAACCGACCCAACATTGCTTCCATCGTCGGTCTGACATGTTAAGTCCTGAAATTGAGAATTTAGTGGTAGATTTAATGTCGGGATTTATTAAAAAGATGTTTTGATCTTGTAAGCATTAGTTTTTATTTCATACTTTTGTAATTCCGTATACTTGAATGGGTTGTTGGGTTGTTTAATACTAGTTAACTTTTGTCGTGAGCATGTGCATTTGTGTGTAATTGAAATTATATTAGGAAATATTACTAAAAATTCTTGAAATTTTGCAAAAATATTAAGAATTTATATTTTTTTTTTCTTGTCTTATTTTTGGTGCTATGAGATTTGGTTTTTTTTTGTGCTATGTAGATTTGTTGTTATTTGACACGTGTTAGTTCTATATTGATTTTTTGATGGTATGTTTGGAGATTTAATGTTGCTGTTATTGAACAGCAATAAATTCCATTATTTGGTGGTATATTTATTGGTGCTCTATGGTACAACATAAAATAAAGTATAAAATACAGCACGAAAAAAGTTATTTTGTACTAGCGAGAATGAAATAGTTATCAAGGGTTATTATCAGATCTACCTATTATACTAAAAAAAATACACTTAATGCCACATGTCCTTTTCTTAAATCATTTTTATTTGATGTGGCATCTCTCTTTGAGGAGATAATTGGTACATGGGCGGCAAAATCATTTCCCCTCTCTCCTCATTATCTTTCTTCTCCTTATTTCAAGACAGGTCCGATTTTGAAATCATTTCTTTAAAAAAAAAAAAAAAACTTCTCCAACACTATTCATCTTATTCTATGATTCATCTTATCCTCCAATCCATCACCATCTTCTACTGAACACTGGCAATCATAATCGATGAAGGAAACGTGGGGCAGCGGTGGTGCAGATCTGGCCAGAATTCACAAACCGAAATTAAGGTTCTCACACCATCAAAAGGGTTCTCAAAATTGATTCGTTAACAAATCTAATCTGCATCCATGGCTAGCCAGAGCATCCATGGCTATCTTCTTGAAGTCACAGGTACGACAATTACTTCGTTATTTCTCCATGGCGAGTCAGAGCATTAACCAGATACATGACCTAATTTCTTTATTTAAATCTAATATTTGCTTGATTTGATCAGATACATGAATTAATTTCTGTATTTCCCCCAATTGATGTGCGTTTTGTTCAGATAAATGTCCTAATTTCATTTTTTTCGAATGGAAGAATTTCACTTGGTGATGTTTTTTTCTTTCTACCACACAACTTCGTTTTGAAGAAGAGCTAAAGGATCAGGTGAGTTTACACATTTTTTTTTATGTCAAACCATCATTTTATCATATATTTTTTAAGAGATATGTTAGTTAAGTTTGATATGCCTTATCCTCTAATTGATGATATGCGGATTTTTGAGAAATTACTAGCATACATGCATGTGTGAAAGAGATTGAAGTTGAATAATATCGATCTAGCTGCTCAATTTAGGTATTGTACTTTGATATGTGAGATATCAAATTCTTAGAATAAGGGGATATTTGTTGATGTAGATGGAAAGAATTGGCTAGATGAATTTTAATCCAGAAGATATGGTTAGACGAATAGATGGAAAGAATTGCATAGTTACCGGAGCTAATTCTGGAATCAGTTATGCCACTGTGTAAGGTCTTGCATCGAGGTATTTTATCTTATTAAAAAGTTGTAATTTTTCTTAATAATCTATAATTGACAAAAAAGGATTTTTAATAACACTGACAAGAGAGTATTATGTTTGAATTTGAGAGTCTAATGTTCGATTAATTTTCTTGGACAGACAGTATTTTGCATGGATTCTCAAATGTTTCATTTTTTTATTGTTTTGAATATGATACCAGAGGAGCAACTGTATACATGGTTTGTCGAAATAAGGCAAGAGGGGAAGAAGCGGTCTCTCAAATTCAGTCGAGCACCAGTAACCAAACCAAAATGTTCACTTGGAGGTACGGTTTTCGGCTTTTTCTTTATCTTTATGGTACTCACGCATCATAAGGAGTCTACTTTTGGCTTTAAGCCTGGAATGGATTATTAGATGTAAACATTGTTACTTCAGGACATAAAGACTAGATATTAGATGTGACTAGATTGGTAAGGGATTTGTGTTGGAATCGATTTCTTATCAATACGGGTCGGTTGATTTGACCCACTAACATAACTTAACATAACAAAACTATGAGTTCAGAATTCATGCGAATGAGGAGGAACTCGATATGGAAGGAACACTCAAACATGGTGTAATGGTCTACCCGACTGGTTACAAGTTCTAAACTGGGCTGAACCATAAAAACATCAAAACTGTAAGGTTGAGTTTGCTACGTGTTATCTAAATACTTTGCCGCATTCTACTTGCTTTCACTCCACGTGTGTATATCTTAGGAAAGAGAGAAACAAATTTGTTGCCAACTAGGTGTCTTTCTTCGGATTTTTGTTCTGCAACTTCATCACCATTGAGATTAGAGACAGAGATCTGGAACATCTCTGCTCCCTACAGTTCCGTCGACGATGATATCTCGGCCAGCTTAGAGCTGGGATCATAGCCTAAAGAGAGGGTTTACGTCTTTCTTCGCTTCATCATTCAGGATTTCATTGGTTCGTTGCCCATTATTCTTTGGTTACGTGTTCGTTCTTTTTTTGTAGAGCCCTAACGGTATTTACCTTTGTTTGGTTCATGGTTTCTGTTTGCAGCAATGGTGGCTTTCAATTAATTTTTTTGGCTAAAAATTGCAGATTCCCATGATTAATTTCAAGGGTACGTTTGTTTATAGTTTATACATCATATAATCCTTACCTTTTTGTTATGTATGTATGCATATATCAAAATATGTGATGTATATGGGATTTGAAAATAATATTAGGGGTTCTGGGCTTACTTCTGTGTGCTTTTGGTTTACATTGACCTGTAATACTTCATGTCATGGGTAAGCTTTACTTCTTCCGTAAGGAGTAAGGCGAGTATCGTGTTGTCAAAAGATACGTGGTTCATGAGATTTAATTTAATTTTGTTCAAAATTTTACTATACAATGTATAAAGAACCTAGAAGTTGTTTGTTTATACACCTTTACGGCTGTGATGTTGCTCTGACATTTGGCGTGGCAACTTATGTTGTACCCATGTCAGATCTGAGCCTTTTAGATTTTTGACTCGATGATAGAAGCTTATGGTCCATTAATACGTCAAACTGGAACATCCTCTCTTTAACTTTATATCATGTTCATATATCAATCTCTACACAATATATTAGATGGCATGCCTGAGGATACAAGAACAATTGTAATTAATAATTACAGTTTTGATGAGACCTATTCCTAATTTAGCATTGTTACTGGTTAAAGTCATCTTCATTGTGTGGCAGGTTAAATGGAAGGACTTAATAAATTCACCATAAATCTTCTTTCAGCTAGCTATAACTGGTAAAGCTTATTGTGCTTTTGCCAGGTTGACTTAGGAGCTTCTAAGGCGTTGTTTGAGATATAAAGATTGTAAAAAGGTAACCCAATTTGACCTACCCGTTGATAAGTAAATAGTTGATATCGGTCTTTACTATTTTGATTTACTTTTTAAAGTTTTTTGTTCAACTGATTTACTCTACTTATGTTTTAGATATGTTGGTTCCTATGTAAAAGCATATGCTTTCACTCCCAGTAGATATACCCAATCTTTTTGCTAATAAATATCATAATTTTGTTAAGGCATGACCGCATGAGTGATCTACTGTCTCCAATATTATTTGAAGGATGAATCAGAAGCCATTCTGGTGTTTTGTTTCTCTATTGGAACGACTTGGGCCAAATTCAACCATGATCAGATTGGCATGCACTCTCAACTGTTTGCACTGTCCAAGGTCCTTTCTCTATCTCTCCCTCCCACTGTGTGTGTGTTTTTTTATTAGCACATTTACATCGTATGTCACATGCATTGTTTGTCAAAACAAGAAGATAGAGGTGATTGTTTTGACCTCAATTTGGGTAAAAAATATTATTTTTAGCTAAAACAAAAATGAATGAAATGAATTGAAAATCACCTGAAGTCATTCAAAGTGCATAAAAAGTACACGAATAGCCCGCAGGATTTATTAAAATTTTGGATTTGGTCCATATCTTTTCAAAAGTACACGTATGGTCCTTGTGGTTTGTACTTTCTAACGCATTTAGTCCCCACCTTTTTGTAAAAGTACATAGATGGTCTCTGTGGTTTGCACTTTGTAACGCATTTAGTCCCTAACTTGGACCTGCTAAAACCTTTAGATTTGTTGGTTGGGGACTAAATGCGTTACAAAGTGCAAACCATTGGGACCATCCATGTACTTTTGGAAATGTAGGGACCAAATCTAAATTTTTGATAAACCACATGGACCATCTGTGCACTTTACTCTGAGGTTTATTTCTGTAATACTGTAGTTATTCTGTTTTTTCATGGTAGTTATATAAACAAAATTTAAAAAAAGAAAGAGACTGTTTGTGGGTCGGCCTGACCCGACCTGACCCACACTATGAACTTAAGGGATGGTGTTGGATCTGGGTTTAGAAATCCATCTCATTCATGTTACCACTACATCCTATCATTAAACTCATACCCATCTATTGCCCGCCTACTTAAATTACGTTGACTGATGGACATTTCTTATTTGTTCGTCTTCAGTTCCAACCTCTATTGGTGCCAACACATGGGTAGTTAGCGGTTTTGGGTATCACACAACCTAAACAACAAAGTTTTTTTACAAGAAATTATCTTATTTAGCCTATTTGGTGAAGGTGACTGAATGGTTGGTTTAGTAATGAGTCAAAACGGTTAATTATCAAGTGCGGGCCAGAACGTGTTAGGCCAACCTACAATCACTCCATTTCTTTGAAATCTAAAATTTATAATATGCAAAATATAACTTAACAAAATATAGTTTATAATTAAAATTTATTAAGTGCGGGTCAGAACGTGTTGGGCCAACCTACAATCACTCTTTTTATCCATTTCTTTGAAATCTAAATTTATAATATGCAAAATATAACTTACAAAATCTTTCTCAGTCTGTGAGAATTTGAACGACACTTCTTATGGCTTCCGGTCTGTTTGACCCATTTGACATGTTTACTTTTTATTTCAAGCTTTTAGCTTAATCCACTTGATATGTCAGATCTAAGCAAGTTAGCCTTTCTTGCTAGGTGTTTATTTGGTTTTGAAGAACTGTTGAAGGTCTGAGCCACTTGCACATTTAAATGGCTGATGGTATATGCGAAATTCATGGTCAGCTTTAGTAAGATCGACTTTTGCACTAAAATAATTCATACGGCTGAATAATGCAAACTACTACAATAGTTCCCCACAATATCACTAGTGATTCAGACAAGATTAAACCAAAAACGCGTCATATTAATCCAGCACATACTTATATGTATGAGATTTGACCCGAAGCGATTTGACGCTCACCCAACCAGCTCTTACAACATATGTAAAAACTGGCAGTACCTCATGGGTTAATAACGGCAGACCAAAAGCTATTGGTAAGCTACAAATACCACTTAAGCATTCATGTAAACAATAAAAAATGGTAAGTTTATGCAGTTATCCAGTACAGTAGTTTGTTGCTTTGTAATGAGAACTAATACACTTTCATGAATTTGATTATGCAGGGTACGAGCTTTGTAATGAGAACTAATACACTTTCATGAATTTGATTATGCGGGTACGAGAGCAAATGAACCAGATGTAGCCGATTACATTCGTTGAACCATATGTAATAACTTGCTGAGTTTAATCATTCTTTGTAGGTTATATCTAAGTTTTTTACTTCAAAACTGAGCAATTTATATGTGAAGGAAAAAGCTATTATTACGGATGGGCAAATGGTACCGGTTCGGAACCGGTACCGAATTTTTAGAGCCGACTCGATTTTTGGTAATGACATTTTACGTTTTCGGTATCAGTTCAGTACCGGTATTTACCATATAATGCTCCGCTCCGTACTGGTACCCATTTTTTGGGATTTTCGGTACCGGTTGGTACCGAGCTTATCCCGTGCTTTATTGTGTTGCGTATTCAAGTAGTAGTACAACTAATGATGGTGTTTGAATGTTTCGTATTCAAAGGATTGTTGCGAAAGTCTTTGATTAATGTTTCCAATGGATTTCAAGTAGTAGTACCGCTAGGCGAATCGTTAAATTTGGGAGGGCGTATATTGTGAGACCAAAAGCAACCAACAAGCAACCATAGTTTGGTGCATTGTCTACACGATAACGGTTCGATATTACGTTTTAAAAATTATCTTTTTGGGCCGTGTTATAATTAACAGAAAATATTGACACCTTTTGTTATTGCAGTTGGTCACAACTTCTGTACAACCTTTCTCTTCCAATGTAAGCGTACATTTTTTGGCTCTCCAACTTTCACTAAAGTGGCATTTTAATAACACTTTAATATGTTACATTTTGCAGATTAAATGGATATGTCTTACTGCTCCTAGGCGCCTCGTGACCGTGCTAGGGGGATTCTCTTGCTCCATGTGACACGCAACTTATTTTTTGTAATATCTTAGCTCTGAGAAGTTGGCCTTTTGCTTTGTTAAGGCGTTTGATATGTAATTGACTGAGATTATATCGGGACTTAATGCTTTAACAAGCTTTGTTTTTCAAAGGACCAGGCCTAAACAAGTTGGCTTAGCAGTTATGACTAGATCCATTTTTGTCTATATCCTTTCTAGATGTTCTTAGTAAGGGTGCAATATCAACATTTTTTTCTTTTTAAATCTTAAAATATTTTAGTTCTTTTTTACATTTATTTTTTTATATATTCTATACTATCTTAAAAGACAAAGTCGGTGTGGTTTCCCATCAGCTTTGCCTCCTGGTCCCTGCTTTTGATTTTGCACTTTGATCTTTTTAGTTTTGTTTTTTTTTTCGTCCTTTTCTGGGTAATACACTAATCCTCATTTATTACACCAGCATTCTTTCTCTATTCAACCACCACCGCAAACCACCATCATAGATCCATCTCTCTACATAACGACCATCACAACACTGCCGCCGCGCCAACATCACATAATCATCTCCTTCACTTTCTATATTTCACTGTAAAAAATCAACTCCTCTCTCTTGATCCATTTCACATTCATTCTTTGCTTCCTCCATTTAAATCATGAGATCCCCAATTGCTAATAATAAAACGAAGCGGTAATAGGAGGTCCCGATTGTTAAATAGAAACGGAACTTTAATTAAACGCCAACAAACTAAAACAACTACCGATGGCTTACTCATAAATATGACTCGCGCTCGTGATCTGAAACGGGACCTAAAACCTTGATGTCGTCATCGGAACCCTAGAATCGCCTTTGTCGGTTAGGTGGTTTTGTTGTGGTGGCGGTGACGGTGGCAGTGGTGGTTTTTGTGATGGCGGTGTCGTGTTCGGAGACGGCAACGGGTAAGAAGGTTGTGTTATGGGGTGGTGGCAGTGTTATGACCATCCGCTCTTAAATCGGGAAGGAGACTAAGATACAACATCTCCTACGTGATCATAGGTTTGTTTCATGTACTCATTTATCTATACTTTTTAATTTCACTATCATTTTTATACGTTTATATTGAAAATTCCTTTCATTACAAAGTTCATCTCAATGCCAGTAGATATTATATGTTTGTGTTAAGCCACCCGCGAAACTCGCGGGTTCTTAAACTTGTTAGGAATATAAATGTACATTATAATAATCAGATCTAGTTTTTTTTTATCATTTTATATTTGATAGGTGTATTTTAGTTGTAGTTAATTAATAATATATAAAATACCTAATTTATAATATAAGTTATAATTTATCTGTACTCTTGCGGCATTTTTTCACTGTCGACATGATATCGGGCGTCATTTTTCTTTTTTCCTTTTCATTCACCTTCATATTTTAGACTTTTTGAGATTATCAACATTGCTGGAGCTAAACACACTAACAAACACGTCAATTCCGCTTTACGTCAGATTAATTAACAATAATATTTTATAAAAAACACATTTTCTTTCCATCCCTACACACATTCTTATAAATCCTTATATTTCCATATCATCACCAATTTTTACCTTCATGTTTTATAATCAACTTATTTTTTATACCAAATAAAATTATTCATAAAAACTTTAATTAATACATTGTAATAAACAAATACTTTGTATAAAAGAAATAAAATATTGGTGTATAGATATATAAGCTAATGTTATTAAAATTTGAATATTACGTATTTGTGTTATTAAAATTACTACAACCAATTTGATTTAAAATTAAATTAAAAATAAATGTGATATACAAGTCATTAATGCATATGATATACAAATTATTAACGCATACCAAATGTTTATTTGAAGAAAAATCCCTCTAAACTTACCTTGGCCCCACATTTACTAAGAGCATTCAGATCTAATCCACCATCTTTACCCTTATAATTTAACTAAAAATGCTTACTTTTTAAAATTTATATCATATTTGAGTAAACTGCCATTTTGGTCCCTAAAGTTTGGTCACTTTTGCCACTTTAGTCCAAAACTCAAACCTTTTACATCTAGGTCCCTGTGGTTTGAGTTTTATTGCCATTTTGGTCCAAAAATGAAATCAGCTCATATTTGTCTTATAAAATCCTGCAATTTTATCATTTTCCTCAGGGGCAAATCAGGTCATGTTTGTCTTATAAAATAAGGTATTTATTTATAAAAAAGAAATGATCATTTGCCCCTGCGGAAAAGGACAAAAAAAGCAGGATTTTATAAGATAAATATGACCTGATTTCATTTTTGGACCAAAATGGCAATAAAATTGAAACCACAGGGATCCAGATGCAAAAAGTTTAAGTTTTAGACTAAAGTGGCAAAAATATCAAACCACAGAAACCAAAATAGCAGTTTACTCATCATATTTTAAAAAACCTTCCACATCCAACACCCCATACATATGTCTATATTCTTTTTTTAATCATTTCTTCTCTTTCTCCAATTTACAATTTTAACTACTATCTATTTTGTCTTATTATATTTTCTTCTAAAATTTATTCTAATAACTTTTTTATGATAGAAGTTATACTAATAATTATTATCATAAACCAACAAAGTCGAATGTATGATCTGAACTATTTGACCCATAACAAAAATTTTCCAAACAAAATGGCAATCCCCAGGTATGATTTAAAGAAGCAACACTAGGATGACATTTTATAAAATTCTGCAGCTTTAACTTAGGTATCATCACATAACATATTTCTAAATCAAACTCATAATATTCACAAAACAATCTAATATAGTGTGACATCGTTTATTATTGGGAATAGAGTTGCCATTGATGTTCAATTAGGTCTTCTTGAAGCTGATGATGTGCCGAGCTATCTTTAATATGAAGACGACGTCGGATGAAGTCCATAAACTCATTTGTTTGAGTGCGCGACAATTCAGGGATATCATCGTCAAGTTGATCATACTCAACGTTAAGACTATCACCATCATCACGTTCGTCTTCAATGATCATGTTATGAAGAATAACACATGTTTTCATTATATTTGTTAGTAACTTCAATTTGAACATTCGTGAAGGTCCTCGAATGATTGCAAATCGTTGTTGAAGTACACCAAATGCTCGCTCGACATCTTTTCTTGCAGATTCTTGTACTTTTGCAAAATGTTTATTCTTGTTCCCTCTTGGTGATGGAATCGTTTTTACAAAAGTTTGCCACATAGGATAAATACCATCTGCAAGGTAATACCCCATAGTATAGTCGTGGCCATTGACTGTGTAATTGATTGGTGGAGCACGCCCTTGTGCAAGTTCCGTGAAAACAGAAGATCTCTTTAACATATTAATGTCGTTATGTGAACCGGGCATACCAAAAAATGCATGCCATATCCAAAGATCATATGAAGCAACCGCCTCCAAAATAATAGTAGGTTCACGAATGTGGCTAGAGTACATACCTTTCCAGGCTGTGGGACAATTTTTCCACTTCCAATGCATGCAGTCAATGCTTCTGAGCATTCCGGGGAATCCTCGTTGGTCCGCAACAGCAAGTAATAGGGTAACATCATTTGTGTTTGGTGACCGTAGATATTCAGATGAAAAAAATACTTACTATCGTCTCACAGAATTTTTTAAGACTCTCTATTGCAGTGTTTTCACCGATGCGTATGCATTCATCCATAAAATCAGCACTAACCCCATAGGCCAACATTCTAAGTGCCGCTGTTATCTTTTGCATAGAAGATAAACCGAGTCTTCCGATATTATCTCTTCTTTGGACGAAGTATGGCTCGTTAGCCACTACCTCATTTAGAATACAGAGAAATAGAGGACGACTCATCCGAAATCTTCGTCGAAATAGATTCGAGGGATATACCGGATTTTATGCAAAATAATCACGATATAAACGCTCATGTCCCTGAATATGATTGCGTCGAATAAATTTACGACGTTTGCGGGTACATTGTTCTTCGACATCCTCATAAAGATCGTCATCGCTATCATCATCCGAAGATAGGTATCTCAACAACTTGCGAAAGAATGTACGAACCATTTGATCAAACGTGCAATTAATTTCAACCTGTCATCATACATGTTATAAGTAAAAAATTGTTATAAACGCCAAAAAGTGCCGGTTTGAAATATATACGGTCCAGTTCACGATTTGGTAGTAGCTGGTTTGGAACCAGCCGTATAAACTGAACCGGTCGCTTAACATTTATTTTTTATTATATTTTTTCACTTTAGGAATAAAAGTTCTGTATATATATTATCTTATACTCATGAACATCTTTGTAACTTTTTACAAGTTAATTTATATTATGCTTTTTTTTAAATAATTTTTTCGCCTAAACCTGTTAAACCATTAAAACCAATCGTCAAAGCCGTCATGTTCGGTATGTCTTTTTCTTCAAAACTGACCATGAACACCCCTAGCAGGTCATGTTCAGGTTCGGGAATGCTAGATAGAAGATAAGGCCCAACCCGACAACAAGACCCGACCCATTAGGACACAAACTCAAGAACTGTCCCAATACATGAATAACATTTTGATTAAAGTTTTCAAAAAGTAAAGATGAACCATCAAGAATGGTGATAAAACTAAAAAAAGTATCAAACAGTAGCACAATTACCAGGCTAATGGCAGCCCCAAAGCATTTAAGAACCTCCCTCCTTTCAACACCATCCTCAATTTTACAACTAATCACACTCTGTTCAACAAATCAACACATAAATTCATGAAATTGGTACACAAATCATCCTCATTTAAGTGGGATGCAATCAAATCATACACTTTATACTTACAGCTACTTTTCCTAGCATTCACATCACAAACTCTACAATCTTTGGATACACAAACATAAAACAGAGGAAGAATCATACCTGCTTGTTTAGTTCTTCAGCAACCCTTCGAAATCCAAAACCTGAGTTTTATACACTTCTGAACTAAGACTAAAAACTCAAAATCCAAAAAAAAATTGAATAAAAAGAAGCTTACAGAAAGCATTCAGATGGAGATTTGAAGGATGAATCGGTTGACACTTTCACTGATAGCAAAATATCGGAACCTTACTTTCCAACCGAAGCCGTATCATTGCCAATGTTTACAAATCGGAAGTGTTTTCAAATAGAAACCCTCAAATCCGAACCTTGCAAGTGCAGTAGTTTTGTTGAATTTGTTGCCGGTAATCGACGTGTAGGAGGAGAGGGGCGGGAGAAGATGAAATGAGATGTGGTTGTTGGAAATAGAGAGGTACAGTAGCTTTTTATGTATAAAAAGTTACTGTAGTTTTTTTTAATATTTAAAGGTAGGGTATAGTTATAGTGGACAGGTTGGAGTGAGTTTTTAGAAAGTTTTTTAATATTTTAAAAATAAGGGTCACTTTGATGGACTGGATGAGAATGCTCTAACGGATGCGACCCTTGTGCAAGGGAAATCATCCAAGGTCAAAATAGTCGATTGCAAACCCTTGGAAGGGCATTGCCACATTGGCTAAAGGCACTAAGCCACTAAACCATGCATAGTGATGTAGATGGTCTAAGGCATGGCTGTTGTTATTACTGCTTGTAATCTAGGGTTGTTTATGAGTCGAGCGCAGCTTAGGATCGAATTGAAGTTTAAACTGAGCTAAAAACTTAAGCTTTAGCTCAGCTTGGTTCAAATATATTGGTTTTGTTTGGACAAGATAATGGTCTAAAGTTGTATCCCAAAAATTGAAAGCCTTTTATTTGAGCAATAAAAAAACTATTAGATAGCCTTAATTTAAGCAGGCCAAACTCGGCCTGTTACTGGACCAACTTCAAGCGAGCCTTTTCCAAACAAGCGTTAACCCACCAACTATTTGTACAATCCCTTTATTAGCTTCACATGTCATTAGACCGTGGTCAATAAAGTTGCACCATAATTTGTGTAGACGCCTTAAATGATTTTTGTCATTGCTTTGTCATCACACTATTAGTTTATTTTTCTATATGGCTTTGTTGGCTGTGTGTGTTTTGTTCAAACTCAATTTTCTTTAGGGTGTACACATTTAAAGTGGAGAGCGAAAAATTGAATTTATTTATGTAACAACTAGGATACTCCATCACTCTATTTTTTTAACCCATTTTATTTCCATTTCATTTGTACCCTAACTAAAAAACTATAAACAGAATTTATTAAGTTTTACAAGTTTACTTAAAGTTTTAAAAATATAAGAAACCCAAATCTATAGATTAACAAAGTTTTGATTTTACTTATGAACTTTTATAATTACAAGGACCGTTTTTGTACAAACTCACCTTTTTTAAATAGGAAAAGGATAAATTACAAATTTCGTCCTTTATGGTTGTATCGTATTGCAATGGATAGCCTTTAACTTCAATAATTACAGTCAGTCCTTTTTTTTATAAAAAACCATTACATTCTACATCCTTTGCCCATAACCTAGTTAAATTTTTTAGTTAAGTATGGCATGTGTAAGATACATGAGGGTACTTTTGTAATTTTACTCATTATCCTAAAAAGATTGTAAGATAAAACAAATCTGATTTAAAAAAATTAAAAAATAAAACATAATCTCCTCTCTTCATCTCACCTCTCTCTCTCTCTCTCTCTCTCTCTCTCTCTCATTTCTCTCTCTAAATTAAGAACCTGCAACTTCTCATTCTACCCCAAATCTTCCGGTAAAATTATTCTCCCACAACTGTAACACTTCCAACATGTTTCACTATTAATTTTCAAAACAATGTATTCTTTGTATATCTTATGACAAATCCCTAAACTCATCCGGTATCTCACCGGAAAACATATTATTAGAAATATCCACAGACTTCAAACTTTTTAGGACTCCAAGCTCTTTTGATAACAACACAGTAAGCCATTAACTTGTAGAAAAAGTCTATCTAACGTTTGAAGGTTACCGATTTTCGCCGGAACTTCTCCGGTGAGCCCACAGTCCGCAGTTGTCGCAGATCTGAACAAAGTTTGGCTGAATCGGCTTTGCAGTAGAGTACAACGGATCTCTGGTTGCAGAAATCGCAGAGTGAGGACATGATTTGTGAAGGATTTGAAGAATTTAGGGTTTTAAAGTGTGATGAAGGTAGAGAAAAGTGTAGGAATAAATATCTTGGGGGATTTGGAAGACGACAAAGAGGGCTTTTCTGACCGGAAAGCTAGAATATGTATTGACGCCGTATTTGTATTAATGGCATATGATACTCGCCGGTCGTTACAACTCAACCGTTGAATATGAGATCTTCCGTCTAAAACTGATTTGGGCTTCTCACGATCTCCGGTGGGATACTTCCGGTGAGCTCGTTACCGGAAACCGCTAAATATTCTCAAGATCTCCGGCGGTATACTTCCGGTGGTGGTGGTGTGATGATTGAGATTCTTTGATTTAGTAGAGAGAGTGATACAGAAATAGAAAAAGGCAAGAGAAAAGAAATGAGTTTTTGGTTTAAAAATATATGTGTGTAAAATTACGAAAGTACCCTCATGTGCCTTGCATATGCCAAAATTAACTGAAAATTTTAACCAGGTTATAGGCAAAGGACGTAGGGTGTAATGGTTTTATAAAAAAAAGACTATGACTGTAATTATTGAAGTTAAAGGCTATCTATTGCAATCCGATACAAACATAAAGGACGAAAAGTGTAATTTATCCATAGGAAAATCCAAACTAAGAAGACCCACTCTGTTTCCTTAACTTTGTTCCGACTTTTCCGGCCAATTTGCTAGGTTCCAACAAAATCTTTTAGCACTATTTTCAAAGCAAATCAAACCCTCTAATTAATTCAAAACCTTTGTCAAACTTTCCTATGTGCAAAACGCGTTCTGATTCGCTTGTATTAGCCGAACCAAACCAATAAAGGGAAATCATATAATCGGCTTATATCACGGTCAATCATTACCTGTTTTTGCCAAGTATATAATCTCACACAATAACTTGGTATCACACTTTTTACACACCCACAAACGCCCACAACTTTCACCAATTTTGTTCTCTGTGATCAAACTTGCAATCTAAGGAACTCGACGACTCCGGCCATACCCCAACTCGTACTTTCTAGTTTTTTATTAATTCTAGTTAAACGTCTTCCGTGATCGTATCGTTTGGCCAGAAATTCGGAATCTCCTACCGGCCTTCTTCGCGTTTAATCAAGTTGCTTTATCAGGTATATAACAACTCTAAACCGACACCCTCGTAATTTTTCCGACACCCTAAAAATATTTAAAATATTCCAAAATGTCCCTAAAAACACCCCATACGTGAAAACGGGCCCCGGATACCTTAAATATTAATAAAAATAATAAAAATTTGAATTTTAGGGGTTTAGGCGGGCCGCGTAAACCACCCCTTAAGCTTACGCGAGCCGCGAGAGATCAGGAACGCGGCAACACCCCAGGCCGACACGTGTCATCATCGTGGCGAGCCTTGTAGCTGACCCAGCTAAGCTACAACGTTGACTGATGTTGAGGCGGGCCGCGTAGCCCCTTGGCTACTCTTACGCGGGCCGCGAGAAACCTAAGATCAGCCCCTATATAAGGAGGCATCGGGCCTTCAGTCGAATTCGTTCAGTTTTTTTTCTCAATCTCAATTTCTAAAGTGTAGGCATTATACTCGGGTCTAATACCCCCCTAAATAGCGAGGTTCTGCTACGATGTAAGTATCATAACCCCTGGAGACGTATTAGATACTCTGCCCGATTGATCTAGGGTTCCGTAACGGCTGTCGTGGTTCTGCCCGACGTAGTCGTTGGAATGCCGTCTCGGGGAAGGTATTACTAATGTTAAAATGGGTTATTATACTAACACGCGTGCATTTGTGTAATTTATAGATTATTCCCAGGAAATCTTTACTGAAAACCTAAGACAGCAATGTGAGTAATCCTCCTTTTATGTAAACCTTTTTGTGAGTAATCTCCTTTTTGTAAACAGTTTTTACAAAACCTTAACTATTTTACAATGAAATTTAGCAGTGATTGAGTCTTTGTAATTCTACGATTACTGCCGGTATGTTGGGGTTTTGTATACAAAATGTGAGTAACGTTACCATTGGACGAAGAGTTAGCCAATGTGTAATATGACCCACCAGTCAGGATTGACAGTACTGAATGAGTAATTGGGTAGATGTAAACATTGTAATCGCTCTCAATACTGTTTAAATTGATAACACTTTTCTTGATTAAACTAGGATTCACTCACCAGTATTTCCACTGACAAAATATTTTTAAACGCGTTTCAGGTAACACAATGTTAAAGCCAATTAGAAGCCAGTTGGACAGCACTGAAGGCTTGGAAAAGTGGCTAAAAAAGTTACCTAAATAAAAGAAGGCGTTTATTATAATAAAATGGGATTTATTCTTATGAATCAGTTTGTAATGAAAACTTGGGTTTTATCCCAATATATTTAATTATATAAAATATGGTGTTTTACTCTGATAAAATATTTCCTAACTACGGTCCTGATGTAATTTCCGCTGCCAAATCAATAAACATCGATACCATCTGACTGGTTCGCGGCTCCCGCTCCCAGGATAGGGTCAGGGGCCGTGACAAGGTAACTTCTATCATGCTTTATATTCGTTTTTTCTTTTTTCGGGTTCTAATACCCCATGTCAATTGATATTGCTATGACAGATTCTTGTATAATTCTTGGATTATTAGGATTAAGGCTTATGGTTTGATTTGGGAACTAGTCGTAAACTGTTGAAGTCATAACATTAAAACAG